>NC_058522.1:67477513-68077513 GCF_904849725.1 Hordeum vulgare subsp. vulgare
AAAGATGAGATTGCACCTGTTGAGATGGAGCCTATTGATGTCACTATTCAGCTTGCCAATAGAGATACTATCTGCCGTGTGGGAATTGTTAGGGATGTTGAAGTCTTGTGTGGTGAAACGAAGTATCCTGCTGATTTCCTCATTCTTGCTACCGCACAAGATAGCTTTTGTCCCATCATATTTGGCATACCTTTTCTCAATACTGTCAATGCTCATATTGACTGTGAGAAGCAAACTGTCACTGTTGGCTTTGAAGGTGTGTCACATGAGTTCAATTTCTCCAAGTTTGGTAGACAACCTCATGAAAAGGAGTTGCCTAGTAGGGATGAAACTATTGCCTTAGCTTCTATTGTCGTACCTCCTACTGATCCCTTAGAGCAATACTTGCTTGAGCATGAAAATGATATGCATATGGATGAAAGGGATGAGATAGATAGAGTTGTCTTAGAACAATATCCTATCCTCAAGAATAACTTGCCTGTTGAACTGCTTGGGGATCCACCTCCACCAAAGGGTGATCCAATGTTTTAGCTTAAACGGTTGTGTGATACTCTTAAGTATGCCTATCTTGATGAAAAAGAGATATATCCTGTTATTATTAGTGCTAGCCTCTCAGAGCATGAAGAAAAGAAGTTACTAAAAACTCTGAGGAAGCACCGTGCTGCTATTGGATATATTCTTGATGATCTTAAGGGCATTAGTCCCACTCTATGCCAGCACAAGATCAAAACTGATCCTGAATTCAAACCAGTTGCTGATCATCATAGGAGATTAAATCCTAAGATGAAAGAAGTAGTAAGAAAAGAAATACTAAAGCTCCTAGAAGCAGGTATTACCTATCCTCTTGCTCATAGCGATTGGGTGAGTCCGGTGCATTGCGTCCCTAAGAAGGGACGCATTACCGTTGTCCCTAATCATAAGGATGAATTGATCCCACAAAGGATTCTTACTGGCTATAGGATGGTGATCGATTTTAGGAAACCGAATAAGGCCACTAGGAAAGATCATTACCCTCTGCCTTTTATCGACCAAATGCTAGAAAGGTTGTGTAAACACACATACTTTTTCTTTCTAGATGGTTATTCTGGTTTCTCCCAAATACCAGTTGCACAATCTGATCAGGAGAAAACCACTTTCACCTGCCCTTTCGGTACCTTTGCTTATAGATGTATGCCTTTTAGCTTATGTAATGCACCTGCCACCTTTCAAAGATGTATGATGACTATATTCTCTGACTTTTGTGAAAAGATTGTCGAGGTTTCAATGGATGACTTTTCCGTTTACGAGTCTTCCTTTGATGATTGCCTCAGCAACCTTGATCGAGTCTTACAGAGATGTAAAGACACCAATCTTGTCTTGAATTGGGAGAAGTGCCACTTTATGGTTAATGAAGGCATTGTCTTAGGACATAAAATTTCTGAAAGAGGTATTGAAGTCGATAAGGCTAAGGTTGATGCAATCGAGAAAATGCCATATCCCACAGATATCAAAGGTATAAGAAGTTTCCTTGGTCATGCTGGTTTCTATAGAAGGTTCATTAAAGACTTCTCTAAGATTTCTAGGCCTCTTACCAATCTCTTGCAAAAGGATATTCCTTTTGTCTTTGACGATGATTGTGAGGAAGCCTTCAAAATACTTAAGAGGGCTTTGATAACTGCACCTATTGTTCAACCACCTAATTGGAACCTACCTTTTGAAATCATGTGTGATGCTAGTGATTATGCTGTTGGCGCTGTTCTAGGGCAAAGAGTTGATAAGAAGTTGAATGTTATTCATTACGCTAGTAAAACTCTAGACAGTGCCCAGAGAAACTATGCTACTACGGAGAAGGAATTTTTAGCAGTCGTGTTTGCATGTGAAAAGTTCAGGTCTTACATAGTTGATTCCAAAGTCACTATTCACACTGATCATGCTGCTATTAAGTACCTCATGGAGAAGAAGGACACTAAACCTAGACTTATCAGATGGGTTCTCTTGCTACAAGAATTTGATTTGCACGTTGTCGACAGAAAGGGTGTTGATAACCCTGTAGCAGATAACTTGTCTAGGTTGGAGAACGTCCTTGATGACCCACAACCTATTGATGATAGCTTTCCCGATGAGCAACTGAATGTCATCAATGCTTCACGTAGTGCCGGTATGCTGATTATGCAAACTATATTGTTGCCAAATATATACCACCTAGTTTCACGTACCAGCAAAAGAAGAAATTCTTCTTTGACTTGAGACACTACTTTTGGGATGATCCTCGCCTTTATAAGGAAGGAGTAGATGGTGTTATTAGACGTTGTGTACCTGAACATGAACAGGGACAAATCCTACAGAAGTGTCACTCTGAGGCCTATGGAGGACACCATGCGGGAGATAGAACTGCACACAAGGTATTGCAATCAAGTTTCTATTGGCCCACTCTCTTCAAGGATGCCCGTAAGTTTGTCTTGTCTTGTGACGAATGTCAAAGAATAGGTAATATTAGCAAACGTCAGGAAATGCCTATGAACTATTCACTTGTCATTGAACCATTTGATGTATGGGGCTTTGATTATATGGGACCTTTTCCAAAATCCAACGGGTATACTCATATCCTAGTTGATGTTGATTACGTCACTAAGTGGGTAGAAGCTATCCCCACTAGTAGTGTTGATCACAACACTTCTATCAGGATGCTTAAAGAGGTTATTTTACCTAGATTTGGAGTCCCTAGATATCTAATGACCGACGATGGTTCACACTTCATTCATGGTGCTTTCCGTAAAACGCTTGCTAAGTACAATGTCAACCATAGGACTGCGTCTCCCTACCACCCTCAGTCCAGTGGTCAAGTAGAGCTAAGCAATAGAGAGATTAAACTGATTCTGCAAAAGACTGTCAACAGGTCTAGAAAGAATTGGTCTAAGAAGCTCGATGATGCATTGTGGGCTTATAGAACTGCCTATAAGAATCCCATGGGCATGTCTCCGTACAAAATGGTGTACGGTAAAGCATGTCATTTACCTCTTGAGCTAGAGGATAAAGCTTATTGGGCAATCAAAGAGCTCAACTTTGATTTCAATCTTGACGGTGAGAAGAGGTTATTTGACATTAGCTCGCTTGATGAGTGGAGAACTCAGGAATATGAGAATGCCAAGTTGTTCAAGGAAACGGTTAAGAGGTGGCATGATAAGAGGATACAAAAGTGTGAGTTCAATGTAGGTGATTATGTCTTGCTATATAACTCTCGTTCAAGATTCTTTGCAGGCAAGCTTCTCTCTAAATGGGAAGGTCCCTATGTTGTTGAGGAAGTATATCGTTCCGGTGCTATCAAGATCAACAACACGGAAGGTAATTGTCCGAGAGTTGTAAATGGGCAGAGAATCAAGCATTATATCTCAGGTACTCCCATAAATGTTGAAAGCAATCTTATCAATACCATAACTCCAGAAGAATACCTAAGGGATATTTATCAGCCTGTTTCAGACTCCGAAAACAAAGAGGTATGTGATTCGGTAAGAAAACAGAGTCCAAAACTTTTCCAGTAGGAAATTTTCTCCGTTTTGGAATATTTGAAAAAATACAAAAATTAGAAGTAGTCCGGAAAGTGCGCGAGGAGGCGACAAGCCTGCACGACGCGGGCCCACCCCCTGGCCGCGCTGTGAGGGCTTGTGGCTACCTCGTGCGCCTCCCGGACTCCATTTTCGTGCGGAGCACTCCTTCTGGTCTGAAAAAAATCATTATATATACTTCCGTTTGGTCTGACCCCTGCATCACGTAGATTTCTTCTGTTTTTCGTTTCGAGCCTGTTTTCTGCCGCGGATTTAGAGAAATATGTCGTCTCAGGAATCTGTGGGGGAGAACAATCTCCCTCAAGTCTATGGAGAAGTACATGCTGATCTGAAAAGGATGGAGGTCATGGAGGCTAAGGAAGGGCTACCTAAAGAAACCAAGGGCAAAGCTAAGGAGAAGAATGAGGCATGGGATGAAGTGCAATCTGTGATCAACAAGGAAGAAGTTGAGGAAGTGGATTTCCTCCAACCCTACCTCCACATACTGTCTCCATCCTTGATCAAACTCTTGAGGTTTTGTGAAACAACTCGTGCTCGCAATACTTGTCTCACTCGTGAAGTTGTTTTGCTGGAAAAACATATCGCAGATCTCCAAGGTATAAATCAAAGATTAATGGCCCTCTTGAAGTCAAAGATTGCAACAACTCCTCCACCATCACCACCAAAGGAAGACAACTGAGCATTGGTATGGGAAATCCCCTTGGCTTGTGCCAAGCTTGGGGGAGTTGCCCCGGTATCGTATCACCATCACATCTTTTGCCTTTACCTTTGTTTTAAGTTTTCCTTTTCAGTTTTCTCTTTCTCTAGTAGAATAAAAGTCTTAGTGTTTTAGTCTTGAGTTTTGCTTTGTGTCACCCCCGATGTATTCGAGCTCGTGAGCCATATAATAAAGAGTGTCTTAGTTGAAGGGCTTTGCCTCTTGCCATGATCAAAAGAGTGAGAATAGAACAAAAGCATAAAAGATCATGTAGTGATCTTATGGGAAGTGATGGCTTGACATATAAAAAGAATGAGGATTGAAACTTGTTGAGGGTAGACAAACGTAGACCTTGGTCATGGTTGCAATTAATAGGAAGTGATAAAGAAGGAGAGGTTCACATATAAATATATCATCTCTGACACCATCTATGATTGTGAACACTCTCTAAATTATTGCATGCCTAGAAGTAGATGTTGGACAAGGAAGACAACATAATGAATTGTGTTTGCTTGGTTCCGAACAATGCAATATTATTAGAGATCCCTTAGCATGTGACGATTGCTTCCACCTCACATTAGCCAAACCTCCCGCACTAAGTAGAGATACTACTTGTGCATCCATAAACCTTCAACCCAGTTTTGCCATGTGAGTCCACCATACCTACCTATGGATTGAATAAGATCCCTCAAGTAAGTTGTCATCGGTGCAAGCAATAAAAATTGCTCTCTAATATGTATGATCTATTAGTGTGTGGAAAATAAGCTTTGTACGAACCTGTGATGAGGAAGACATAAAAGCGACAGACTGCATAATAAATTTCTTTATCACAGGAGGCAATATAAAGTGACATTCCTACACACTAAGAGGACACGCATCCAAACCTCAAAAGCGCATGACAACCTATGCTTCCCTCTGCGAAGGGCCTATCTTGTACCTTTACTTTTTGCCCTTGAAAGAGTCATGGTGATCTTCACCAATTCCTTATCTCGCCTTTATCTTGGCTAACGTCATATGTTTGAGAAAGATCTATATTCATATGTCAACTTGGAACTAAGTATTCATGAATTATTATTGTTGACATTACCCTTGAGGTAAGCAGTTGGGAGGCAAACTATAAGCCCCTATCTTTCTCTGTGTCCAGCTGAAACTTTGATCTCATGAGTACCACGTGAGTTGTAGCAATTGTAGAGAACAAAAGAATGATTGAGTATGTGGATTTTCTTTACAAGCTCTTATTTGACTCTTTCTGATGTTGTGATAAATTGCAATTGCTTCCATGACTAAAGGCTATCGGTTGTTACTTCTCGGTAAGGTTCTTGATCGATGATTTACTTTGTGAAGGAATTATCACTTTAGCATGAGAGATTATATGTTGGTATTGCTGTTCTGAGCTTGATCATGATGCATGCATGTTTGTATCTTGTTTTGTTGACACCTCTCTCCCTAAACAAGTGGACATATTTATTGAGCTAGGCTTTTGCTTGAGGACAAGCGAGGTCTAAGCTTGGGGGAGTTGATACGTCCATTTTGCATCATGTTTTCATGTTGATATTTATCACTTCTTCGGCTGTTGTTTCACTTCACGGTACAATTCTTATGCCTTTTCTCTCTTATTTTGCAAGGTTTACATGAAGAGGGAGAATGCCGGCAACTGGAATTCTGGCCTGAAAGTGGAGCAAAGTTGAGATACCTATTCTGCGCAACTCCAAACACCGTAAAAATCAACAAGGATTTTTTTCCTGATTTATCAAAAATAATGGGCCAAAGAAGTGCCAGAGGGGCGCCAAGGGGTGTCCACAAGCCTGCACGGCGCTGCCACCCCCCAGGTCGCGCCATGAGGGCTTGTGGGCACCCTGCTGGCCCACTTGCCCCCCTCTTTTGCTATATGGAGGGTTTCGTCCAGGAAAAAATAAAGGAGGAGCTTTTTCGTGGTTTCGCCGCCGCCACGAGGCGGAACTTGAGCAGAACCAATCTAGAGCTCCAGCAGGACGATCCTGCCGGGGAAACTTCCCTCCCAGAGGGGGAAATCATCGCCATCGTCATCACCAACAGTCCTCTCATTAGAGGGGACTCGTCACCATCAACATCTTCATCAGCACCATCTCATCTCCAAACCCTAGTTCATCACTTGTAACCAATCTCCGTCTCGCGACTCCGATTGGTACTTGCAAGGTTGCTAGTAGTGTTGATTACTCTTTGTAGTTGATGCTAGTTAGATTACTTGGTGCAAGAGTTTATGTTCAGATCCTTGATGCTACTCATTACCTCTCTGGTCATGAATATGATTATGCTTTGTGAGTAGTTACTTTTGTTCTTGAGGACATGGGATAAGTCATGCTAATAGTAGTCATGTGAATTTGGTATTCATTCGGTAATTTGATATGTTGTATGTTGTTTTTCCTCTAGTGGTGGTATGTGAACGTCGACTACATAACACTTCACCATTATTTGGGCCTAGAGGAAGGCATTGGGAAGTAGTAAGTAGATGATGGGTTGCTAGAGTGACAGAAGCTTAAACCCTAGTTTATGCGTTGCTTCGTAAGGGGTTGATTTGGATCCACTAGTTTAATGCTATGGTTAGACTTTGTCTTAATTCCTCTTTCGTAGTTGCGGATGCTTGCGAGAGGGGTTAATCATAAGTGGGATGCTTGTGCAAGTAAGGGCAGTACCCGAGCACCGGTCCACCCACATATCAAACTATCAAAGTAACGAACGCGAATCATATGAACTTGATGAAAACTAGCATGACAGAAATTTCCGTGTGTTCTCGGGAGCGTTTTTCCTCCTATAAGACTTTGTCCAGGCTTGTCCCTTGCTATAGAAGGGATTGGGCCACTTCTCTGCACAATTGCTACTTTTGTTACTTGTTGCTTGCTACGAATCATCTCACCACACAATCACTTATTACCGACAATTTCAGTGCTTGCAGATATTTCCTTGCTGAAAACCACTTGTCAGATCCTTCTACTCCTCGTTGGGTTCGACACTCTTACTTATCGAAAGGACTACGATTGATCCCCTATACTTGTGGGTCATCACTCGCCGCCTCCGATGGAAGAATGCCAAGGCGCTCCAGTTAGCTATTGAGAAGTCGGAGCACGAGGCAAGGGAGGTAGCGGAGGAGAAGGTCCGACTCTCGAGGTTGAAGCGGGAGTAGGACAGGACGATCCAGCTCATGAAGGGCCTCATCGTCCTCTCTGACTCCGACCACGGCGACAGCGACACCTCCTCCGACGACGACAAAGACCCTCCGTCAGCCGCGGACGGCTAAAGTTGCGCCGGTGATCCAAAGGACAAATGTTCGGCGAGGACGTGGTGATCTCTCCCTCGCCCCCGTGAGAGAGTCCGGGATTAAGGGGTCCTCACGTAGTCGTTTTACTACGAAGAGGTCGGCCTTTTGGGCTGTACCTATGATGGGACGGGCTGTGTAGTTGTGTCGTACTCAAGAAGGAGGACACCGAAGACCGGCGTGGTAACCAAGTAAAGTAGACTAGGTTGGTTGTATGTAACCCTAGGCCCCCCGGTGACTATATAAACTGGGGGTCCTCGTCCATGTAGACATATTACTCCACCTAGGGTTTAGAATACATGATCTTGAGGTAGACTGTGTAATCATCATCCATATCAATATAGTCGAGCAAGACGTAGGGTTTTACGTCTTCAAGAGGTCCCGAACCTGGGTAAACATTGTCTCCCCCTCTTTCCTGCAACCCATCGATCTAAGGTCCACAGTTCGGGACCCCCTACTCGAGATCTGCCGGTTTTGACGCCGGCACCCCCCTCCACATTGTTTATATAGTTTTGGTTGTAATAATTTAATAACTATGTCGAGTGAACTAAGATAATATTTTGAGTGATGATTATGTCTGTTTGCCTCCTTGTGATGTCGATGATTCATGGTGCTCTCGTATTCGGAGTTAGTTACTGATAGTCCGTCCGAACATTCTGGGAGCGGGCCCGTGTTCGGGACTCGGGCGTCCGCCGACGCTCTTGAGTTTGGTGGACTACCCAATACCTCGACACCGTCCTCGGGCGGGGAGGGTTGCGCATGTCTCCTACGTTGGTCGGTCAAGGGTCATGAAAGTGTAGAAGGACAAATACCATTGTAAGGAATATAAGTCAGTCTGTGTACCTTTTTGCTAAAGGGGCAGCGGATGAGGTTTCTCCCGTCACCTCATGTTCGGGAATCATGTCCTCTTTTGAGAGAACCCCAGTCGGTTTTGTCCGAGGAGTTCTCCGGCGTGCGCTCCGACGACCCCTAGGCACAGCCCCTCGACGGCCGTCATTTTTCTCTTACTCCCTGAAGAGGGAAGGGAACTGGTTTGTCAGCTATAAGGGCCACCCTGTGTACGTCAATTCCCTCCTGATAAAACACGCCGTCCTCAAAGATGATCTAAAGCTCCGGGTCTTCATGAAACCAAGAATCGTCGTTCCAGGCAAAGTCTTCAGGCTGAGGAGCGGGACATTTTACCATCTTGATCCAGCACTTCGAGGGCTGCGAGGAAGGGGTAGAAATTATAAATCAAACAATAAAGGGCGTGAACGCCCGAAACATTGAGCATGAACACGCTTACCCATTCGACGGGATTGTATGCCGAATAATCGTCCTTAGGGATGACGGGGGGAAGATCTTCTTTTTCCCCTTTGAAGAAATCGGCCAGGATGGCTACTAAGGCTTGTGGTCGGTCGGTCCTTGCCTTCTGGATCGGGTGGAATCGCTCGTATTGTTGTAATATCACAAAGGATGTGTGCGCTATTGAAGTGGCTGGACGCACCGGGTAATAACTGCGGCCATTACGTCGACGATAGTTAACCCGCAATGGGTGAGAACCTTGACCTTGGCAGATAGACGTGTCACTTCGGAGCTCTCCTCTTGGGAAAGACTCTTCGGCCTCGAGCTAAGTTGCTTCTTTAAAGGATCCGCGGAGTATTCGGGAAGGCCCCTCCGAACTGGCTTGAATAGGGAACATCCTCGATGTAAAACCATTCCCAGGGTCATTCGTCGAGTCTTTCTTCGGTGTCCCAATCGTGTATCCTCTGGCGGCTATGCACCACACTTCGGCTGTGCCTACTTCTAGGATTGTTGTTCCTCTAGTTCGAGGAACGATGCAGAAGTACCTTCTCCTTCGATCAGAGTGGGGCTCGCAACCCAAGAACATCTCGCATAAGGCCATGAAGTCTAAGATATGGAGGATGGAACCGAGGGTGAGATTGTGGAGTTGCAACCCGTAAAACTCCAATAACCCCATTAGAAAAGGGTGAATGGGGAATCCCACCCTTCGCAGCAGGAAGGGAACAAAGCAAACCCGCTCTTCCCTTTGTGGGGAAGCGTAGTTTTCCGCGAAGGCCTTCCCATCAATGGAGGTCAGACCAGCGTGAGTGGGTGCGAGATCCGATTGGGGAAGATATCCCTCCGTCTCAAGCTCACGCAGACGGAGGAGAGAAACAGAGCATCTGGCCCAGTCCCCCGGGAGGGGGCCAAGGGGCGTGAAGAGGAACCTGCCATGAATCCGGGGGTGTTAAGAGCTCTAGGGTTTTCTTGGCGAGGCTGAGATGCGATGGAGCCTCAAGACAAATTTTGATCTGTTTATAATGGACGCTACCCCTTCTTTCTATAAGAACGGTTCCACCAGGGATTACCACAGGTGTTCGCCTCTACAAAAGCACGCGAGAATCGAGAAATATTGTTAATCTTTGTGCAGAGTTAAAAGTTGTGGGCCCCGCGACGCTTCGGTAACCATGAACCGGTTGAAGACCAAGATCATCATTTCTTGCTCGGAGGAGACGAAGGAACTCGCCTTGCAAGCCAAACACTTTGGACGAAATCTTTCGAAGATCCTACACATCGGCGTTGAAGGGTAGTTCGAGGGCTACTCAGGGAGTCCGGGATTAAGGAGTCCTCAGGTAGTCGGCTTACTATGAAGAGGTCAGCCTGATGGGCTATACCTATGATGGGTCGGGTTGTGCGGTTGTCTCATACTCAAGAAGGAGAACACCAAAGACTCACGTGGCAACCAAGTAAAGTAGACTAGGTCGGTTGTATGTAACCCTAGGCCCCTTGGTGACTATATAAACCAGGGGTCCTCGTCCATGTAGACAGATTACTCCACCTAGGGTTTAGTATACATGATCTTGAGGTAGACTCTCTAATCATGATCCACATAAATATAATCGAGCAGGACGTAGGGTTTTACCTCCTCAAGAGAGCCCGGACTTGGGTAAACATTGTTTCCCCATCTTTCCTGCAACCCATCGATCTAAGGTTCACAGTTCGGGACCCCCTATCCGAGATTTGTCGGTTTTGACGCCAACCCCCCCCCCCCCCTCCGCATTGTTTATATAGTTTTAGTTGTACTAATTTAAGAACTATGTCTAGTGAACTAAGATAATCTTTTGAGTGATGATTATATCTGTTTGTCGTCAATCTTGTGTTCATTTGCTTGGATTTTGTTGTCCGATGTTTAATCATACAGATATAGAGTAGGTTAACGTTGTATGTGTAATATGGATATAGGGTGTCGGGTATGAGATAAGTGAACGTGGAAAGGAAAATATGAGACACGTCGGTGTAGCGCATGTGAACATGTCCGAATGCGTTTACGTATATTTACGGGCATTTAAGTGACCGGATTTGTAAGTTACGACCGGTATTTGAGTGACCGGTTTTGTAAGTTAAAAATTCATGTGTGAAATGAAACCTTGAGGTTCTCTCAATCTCACAGAGATATGTACGCGTGTAGCGTGGCTGCGGCCATCCGACCAGCAGCACAGACCCGGATAGTCGTGGCGGTGTTTACTACAAGTAGAAGTATTTTACCAACCGACCGTTGTCACGGGGTATGTCAAAGCATGGCTCGAGCACATGCTAAGGGCATCTCCAATGGTTGTAAGATAGTTGTTGGTAATTTTGACACATAGGATTTTTGATGATGTGTCATTGCAATAAATGAGGAAAGAGAACAAGGTTGTATGTAAGTTAACCAACACCCTTGCACAAGCTCCAATGTAGAATGAGAGAGCACCTTATTTATTACCTCACATCTTATTGGACAAACTAGATACAACCCATTGGAGTAGTTGTATGTTAAGGTGTTAGCTGATGACATGGCATATTTTACCAACAAGCTAACCAACAAACTGTTGGAGATGTCCTAAACAAGCGTCAGTCGCACCGGCGCAGGAATAGAATATGCCATCCAACCGAAGCATCCAGATCCAAGCATGCACACGATCCAAAGCGTTCATCCCTTTCCCTTTCCCACAGCGATTTTCTTTTCTTTATCTCTTGAGCAGCCCTACTGCCTCTACATACACATATGTGGCGTATGCGGATTTCATGGCCCCGATTCCTTTCAATGAACCTGGTCAAAGTTTTGGACCGGGGACCCGTCTCCGTCTGGCCGGTACGTAGCTCCTTGACCTTGACCCAGAACGTACTGTACTATCTATCCTCCAATTTGATACTATCGTGTCCACACAAGAAATGGTAGCGATGTAGCATGTCACGAATACAAATTTTAAATGCATGTCGACAACACCATGACCATGTGGTAAGCTATGTTGATGTGCAGCGGCCGTCATCTGGGTTCAAGTGCATTAATCCCTTAAAAGTTTCCATCTTTTGCACTAATATGAACATAATCAGGCATTTCTTTTAAAAAAATCCAATAGGTTCATCGCCAATCATGATAATACGATGATCAATAGAAAAAGTAAAAATTACATCCAGATTTACATACCAGCCACGACTACAAATAATGTAGCGAGCCGAACGCATGCGTTGTCATCGTCCCTTCCTCATCGGAGCTAGCCAAAACTTGTAGTAAACAGTCAGAAAGTCATCATGGTGAGTCCCTATAATATCAGCGCGCAAACCGATGAAAAACATATAGATCAAAAGGATCAAACCTAAAGACACACAATCATAGACCAAGAAAGACTGGATCTCATTAGCTCCACCAAAAACAACAACTGGCCGAATCTTGCGAGATCCGTTGGAGACACACCTCCACGCGTCTTCTGAAGATGCTAGATGAACCATCGGAATGGGAGCTACACAGGAAAAAAACCTTATTCTACTTTCACGCAGCCAACATCATCTCATCTTCCTGAAGAAGACACAAATCTTAACAAAGCAAAAATAAACATCTAAAAACAGACCCTTCCTGTCGACAAGGGCCAGGATCCACAGCGCCCCATGATCCTAGGATCATTGGAGACCAGGCGCCGACGACGCCAACGGGAAAGAAAGTAACTCTAGCTTTTCTGGAAGAGGCGGATGTGTGTGCGTACAACGCGTGGTGTTTCTTTCATTAGGGCTTGCAATTGAAAAAACTATGGGGTCAACTTCATTTCTTCTATGCATCGAGAATCAATTTTATGATTACACGGTTAAGATGGTTGTGGTATCCTCAACCAATTAGGAGTCTAGGATTAAACCATATTTGATGTTCTGGCATCACATAAAGGTGTAATATTTTATTAATGGAAGACAAACACTTTCTTTAATAACAGGGTGTATGTGTGGCTTCATCGACCTTTAAGACCCATTGACTCAGTTTTTCAGGGATGCTGGTAAGCATTAAGTGTGCATGCCTATATTTATAGGGGTGACTATATATGCATATACATAGCAAGCGTATATTGGCTCGGTTGGGGCTTCAAACGTGTTTGTCAACGAGACACAAGGGGCACAGAAAGAGTCTGGGAGATCGCGTCTAAGCCCCCACACCGTCGCCCCCCTCCCGCAGGCGACTCAGGTGGCGGCATGCGCCTCCCTCCCTTCCCCTCCTCCACACCCTCCCATACCCTGAGTTAAAGGCGGGCAATGACGGTGTTTTGTGCCATTACTTTTATGAAGGCATCATCATGTAATTACCGTCGATTCACTCGTGCTGCTATGGAGAAACTCTGGGATATGGTCTCCCAGATCGGACAATGACGACACTGCGGTGCCGTTTTTCTTTTGGGAGCATTGTTTGTGGAGCAGCACTGGAAGACAAAGGCATGAGGTGGAGCGACTTCGTCTTGCATGGAGCTTTGGTGAAGATGTCAAGTCATGCCTGACCAACAGATGCTACGTTGTGTCATGCTTGTTTGGCAGGTGCTATGCACGACAGATTTTCGAGAGTCTTCGCGTCGGGATGGATGAGCGCAAAACGGTGACGACGTTTTGTGTTGTGGTGGCGTCGAAGGATGACCAGACTGGCAAGGATGATGTGGATCTCTGTCTTGAAGATGGGTAAGCTGTTCGATTATTATTATGTCTTCTAAAACGTGTGTATTTGGTGTATGCTTTAAGTGTGTTGTACCGGTCGTTGGTTTCGATACGTTATGTTGATGAATCGACGATGATAATGATTTTAGATATGAAAAGTAAGAAGGCTCTTTATTATCGAATTTATATGTGTGTATGGTGGCTTTGGTGGCTTGATATATTTTTCTGCCAAGTATTATTGAACAATTAATGAAGATGGTTGTATGCATCGATTAATATTGAGGTCGGGGTTTTTTTAAAGGAAAAAAAAGAAGAGCAAGCCTACATTTATAATTTTTAAATGGCGGCAAAAACAAGTACCAGTAAGTTGCGCTGCTGTGTGATTACGTGTGTCCATTGCTTGGATGCATCCACGCACAAAGCTTCGCACATATGAAGCCGTTCAGTCGTGCACAAGTGTTTTCTCGACGAACAAGAGATGGGTCAACAAGCGAGATGGGGCGTTCGGTCTCGTCTCGGATCTCATGCCGATCATGTCCCCTGCATCTCCATTGTTCCTCCTCCCTCCACTGTTGTTGCCCTCAAGCCCACGTCCATCGATCGGCCGTAAGCTTTGTCCGGGACGAAAAGGCAGACGGGGTCTCCGCCCCGGAGCACGATGAGTCGAAGTCGAGGGCGAAAGGAGGTCAAATCCTAGGGTTTCTGCACCCATCATTTCCCTGATCTATGGCCTCTGGATGTGATATCTCTCTTGTGTATGCATCCGGAGTGCAGCAGAGAGTACACGGCAGTGAGCAGGACACGAGTCGCCATGCTTTTCGTTTTGGAGAGGGAGACGCGTCATGACATGAGCAGACCGTTCTCGCCATTTTATCAACTTGCACCCGACTACTGCAGCTAAATGTTCGTCGGCTTCTCTGACCGTATCGCTGCGAGTCCGCTGTCTACGCTCGGGGCGCGATTGGTTGCCCGTATCGCCTTCCTATCAAGTAGTAGGATGGATGGGTGGTGTGGACTAGAGCATCTGCCTATCCAGCATCGAGCCATGTCGAGGTCGACGAATCATGCCAAAGATTTATTTACCTCATCATCGATTAATCGACGAGGTCGACAGCGGCGATGAATTATTGGAAGGAGAGGATAACAACCCGAGATGAATGGCCGGCAGTGCCTGTCTGCAAAGCGATGGCCATCTTGCGGGCCGGTTGGTTATCGCCGACGTGAACGGCGACGGGGAGCTCGATCATGGCCTGATGTGGAGACGGCGAGAGTGGCGTCATACTTACCGGAAAAACGGTAGTGCGTCACGGATAGATAGATAGCAGTGGCGTGGCGTGGCGTGGCGTGGCGTGGTATCTGTGTTCGCCGCACGCCAAGCTTTCGTGTGAATTCCGGTGACCGCTGCGAGATTCGTGGCGGTCCGTAGCGAATCATGCAGAGGCTCGGCAAAAGGGTGTCGCCTTCAGCAATTTGTGTCCTCTTCTGGGGTTTTCTACTCTGTTGAATGTTGTTTTGTCTTTGGAGCCACAAGCCCTTTTTAGGGTTCACACTAACCACTGCCACTTACAGTGGACTCGTTAAATCGCACACAGTGGGCTCGTTAAATCACACGCAGTATTAGTTCATCAGTGCTTGGTCAAAATCATCTCGACTTGGAGGATTTGCAGCAACAACTTTGCACAAGTAGCTAGTGATGGCAGTTCAGAGTTCATACATACATATGGGTGCTCACACAAGCTGGTGCTCACGCGCGCGCGAGGGCGAAGAATGGATCAAAAGGTTCCGAATCTCGTGGTGTAAAAACTCTGGATCGTCAACTAGGCTAATAGCTATGTGCGCCGGCGTGCCTACCATCCTTGATGATGCTGTGGTACTGCGGATCTTTCAGGACAGTGCCACGAGTGAACGGTATTGAAACCGGAGCAGATGACCAACGTCAGTGGGTAAAAGTAATGGACGAACACGACCGCGCACGTGCGCACTCGTTCGCGCCCGCCCGAGCACCAACACTACCATGAGCGACAGGAATTTCAAAGATGTCTGAAAATTGTGCCTCCACCAGGGCCCAGAGTCCGAACCTGGAAAACCGATGAACTTTTCTTGGTCGAGTTGAAAATTTTGCAAGATGACCTCCTAAACTATATCATATACTGCCCCATCTAGGCAAACATGAAATAAATAACCAAAGATGATCGAGCATCCATCCACTAGCTTCCACAACCTGATCTAGAAAGTTGATGAGCACTGAAGAGTGAATAGGGAGAACAAAAAAAGAAAAGAAAAAACTCATGCTAGATCTAGCAGCGGTTGTTGTATTTGTAGTACCCTAGCAGCATCACATGCACGTCGATCACTCACATGCTCGAATGCACCATGTATCTGCAGGACGCCACGACATGTGCTACCCACCTGTATTAAACACCACCTACATCTACATATGATCCATTGCATCTGATCCTACTTTTTCCCCACTATAGAAAAAAAAAGATGCAGCATTCATTCAGATTCAGGATAAGAACCGGAGCCCCCTGCAATTATGCGTGTGTGTGGCCTTGAGAGGAGGCCTGCTCCAAGAAGCAACATCTAGAAGCTCATATCACGTGCTGAATTTCATGAAAAACAAAGGTGGCCACAATTCTCCAATAGATTCTTTGCTGGCCAGCGACGTCGACCGACAGCAACCCTTGCCTTCTCCGTAAGCTTCTGTCACAAGGTCAACAATTGCAAATGGCATCGATCAAGCAAGCACGCACGAAAAATATCCGGTTGTGAAACCGAGAGCTGGCTGGCATTAGGGTGGCACTGAGCTTTCTCGTTCAGACATGCATTGACATGTGGGTGTATGGTGTATCAGCAACAGGAAAAATGAAAAACGTCTTGAATATCGTCGATGTCGCAAATATCGTCGAGATCTGGGGGTAGAATTCGGTTGTTTTACTTAAGTTTTGTGGTTCATTTTTTTTTGAATTATGTTCCCTAACCTGCGCTAAATATCATTTTCATGACGCTCGGCAGCGAGTGGGCCCATCCGTGCCGGGCGTTAATGGTCCCGTGTTCGAGTGTTACTGAATTTAATGTGGCGAAGATGGTTTTCAACGAAAGAGCATCTTGGTGTACAATTTTTGGGAGTCATGTTGCAATCACTCATTTGGTTTATCTGAAGAACCACTATGCTAAATAGGTTGTTACACTCCTGATGTTGATGGCCATGGACCACCCCCTCCTCACAGATGGCTGAAGAATATGATGGCTATTGGCTTCAAGAGATCACCACATTCAGATAACCATCTAAAATTAGGCAGCACGTTTGTCATCATCTTATGTACTACTGCCAGCTCTTGAGGCCTCTCAAGTTCAGAATTTATGCACCTTAATCTGATGGACTGGTGCATGGTCCTTTGCGTGCGCGCATCCACGCATGCACGTAAAATTTATGCCGTTATTTGTAGATTTATCTTTTCGGTGCCTATCCATGTTCGCACAAATTTAGATGTTGATCATAAGAAAACTTAGGTGCATGGAGAAATCAGGGAATATATGTGTACAAATCGCTGAGGAAACCGGTTGGATGATCAAAGAAATCCAGGTAGCAAAAGTATGGTGCACTGAGAGCTGAGAGCTGCCGTTGTAGACCAGCCCGAGGGAGCCCGCAACCCTCCCCGCGCCGCAGGCCACTCCGGCCGCGGCGGCCACCCACCAAGCCATTATGACCGGCCGGGGCGGGCCTTCCCCCGGCGGTCCGTCGGTTTTCCCGGCCTCCCCTGGCCCAGGCGGCGCGCCGTCGCAGAGCCCCGCGGTCCGTCGCCTGCTCCCCCTGCGTCCCCGCCGGATCCAGCCCGGCCTGCTACACCTGCGTCGCCCCGGGGGTCCCTGTCAGATCCAGCCCCTGCGCCGCGGATCCTGCTCCGAGGAGAGTGCTCCTACGCGGCACTCACCGGTCCGCCGCGTGCCCCCTCCCCGGCGCCGATGGGGGACGGGGGATGGGAGCTGCGGGATCCGCGGGTGCGAGATCCATCACCTGTCCCGGGGGAGCCCGGGCGCATTCAAGGCCGGCGCGTCAAGTCCATCATCGTCGACTCCTCGGGAGCGGAGGTTGCCATTTCGGGAACGGATCCGGGCTGGACCGAGGTGGCTCGGCGGGGAAAGCGCCTGGCACCGGCGGACCCCAAGGCCCCCCGGTCTCTTCCAGGTACGCGCCGGTCCGACCGCCGCGTTGTCCACTCTGCCGCTGACCCGCAAGCTGCGCCGCTCCATATTAGCCCGTTCGCGGGTCGTTGTTTTCGCTGTCTCAGCAAGCGCCATCGCTTAGCGTCCTGCCGCGACCCAGTTCATTGCCTCAGTTATAGGAGAGCAAGGCACATCGCCTCTAGGTGCCCCCGTAACCGAAAGACAGGCATCTCGCTTAGAGACAGGCTGGGTCCGATGCCTCGCGCGATTCAGCTGTCCGACCGCCTGCGTTTCCCTCCTCCTCCACCTGCGGCCATGGCTCCGGCGACTCCCTCCATGCTCCGTCACCTCGACCCTTCTCGGCGCCCCAGGGAGAGCCGTTCCACGGCGGTGCTCTCCCCCGCTCTGGACCAGGCGGTGTTCTTCCTTCGTAGCCACGCCGTGACTATCACCGCAGCTGACGGGGTCAACATCTCCTCGCCAATGGCTGTGGGCAAGGCCCTGGAGGCGCAGCTCTCGGTGCCAGCTCACTCTCTGCGGGTTACGGCTCACCACCCCGAGCACTTCTTCGTCACCTTCACGCAGCCTGCTCATCAGGTGAACGCCGTGCGCCGGGGCTCCATCCGGATCGACGGCGCCTGTTTCATCATCAGCCCGTGGCACGAGCATGACCTCGCCACGTTCGACTCCCTCCTGCTCCACGTCCGCGTCGTCATCGAGAAGGTCCCCATGCACTTCTGGTCGGTGGAGGGGGCGGAGGAAATCCTCGGCCGGCGGGTGCGCGTCGACCGCCTCGACAGCCGGACCCTTGAGCGAGGCCACACCAAGACCTTCGCCTGCTGGGTCTGGGCCAGAGACGTGGCGGACATCCCTACGTCGCACACGCTGGGGGTCCTCCCTCGCGGAGCCGGCAGGGTGGAGGAGATGGAGGGATTCTCCCCGCCAGACAGGAGAGTAGCGCCACCGCCGGCCTCGGCGGAGTATTCTATGCTGATCCACGTCGACAGGGTGGAGGATTGGACGCAGCCCTCACCGCGCTCCTCCCGCTCCGCCCGCAGCGGGCTGCCGTCGTCTGGCTCCGACGACGAGGGTGCTCCCTTCCCCCTCGTGGCCCCTGCGTCCTGGACGCTGGGGGTGGAAGATGGCCAAGGAGGAGAGCGAGCTCTCCGTCGGGCTCCCGCTCCTGTGGCCAGTGTCGGGTGCAGGGGCGCCCCTAGGGATAGCCGTCCAAGGGACCGGGACGGCGAGGGCGGTTCGGGCGCAGGCGGCCACAGGTCCTGGAAGGACGTCCTCCTGCGGCGCGGTGCCTTGCGCGCCCCTCGCGCTTCGCCTTCTCGGCGCCGCCGTAGCAGATCGCCACCGGCTAGGCGCGGCACTGGGGGGTCTTCGGACCGCCGTTCGGGGGCAGGGAGGAGCATAGCGCCGGCTAGGCGCCCGGCGAGGCGTCCTAGTGTCTCGTCAACCCCGACTTAGTCTGCCATGCCAGCGGGCGACACTGCAGCGGGTAGCCAGCCCGAGCTAGCCCGCAGGTCCAGCTCAGTAAGCAAGGACCTGGTCGACGAGTTCTTCAAGACCGCAAAGAAACCCTCCTTGGCATCCGTCGTCATCGACGGGATGGCGGCTGACGTCCACAACGCCGCGGAGGCAGCAGTCGCAGCCCCACTCGACTTCGTCGACGCCACACTTCTCCAAGCCCCGGGGGAGTCTGTCGAGCTGGACGCCTTCAGTCCGACGCTGTCGGCTGCGGCATCCGAGCTGGGTCAGTTCCACAAGGCCACCCCTTCAGCAGTCAACACTCTTGCGGTCTAGCTCGGGGCGGTCACAGGACGCGTCAGGGAGTTGGAGATCGGCGGGAGAGTGGTCGGGCCGGAGTCGCGAGGCCTCTTCCGGAACTCCAAGCAGCAGCCCCTCATTGCTACTGCACCCGCGCGCCGTCCCGCGGCGCCACCCAAGACGAGGGCCACCTCTACCCCGACCCGCTCCAGTGCGCGGCAAGCTGCCATCGGCTCCTCAGTTCCGGTGGCACAGCGCGCATCCCTGCGCATCGTTAAGGAGCTTGGTCTTCTCGGCCCTCGTGATAAGCTCACGGCAGAAGTAGCGAAGGCGCTCCTCCAGCGCTTCGAAGAGCCACTGTCAGACGGGGACATCTCGGTCATTGCGAGGCTGACTCACCTGGACGACGAGGCGCTGCGGGTCATGGCTCGTATGAACGGACCCGACGGAGCTGCCGATGAGGCCATAGTGTGATCATGTTAGCTGCCCTTAGTATTAGTCTCCGATGGCGTCCGTTCCCCAACCGTTGCTACCTAGTATGTTCTCCAGTTCATAGTGCCAGTAGTAGGAGTATGTATCTTGAGTGCCGGTGCATCTTGGGTGCTGTTGGTGGGCGCCGGTCCAAACCATGTATGATGGTGGTGTGTTTTGTCGGCCCTGAGCCGTCATGTTCTAATCATCGGAGTTTCCTTTGTGTTTTAGATGAATAACACAATTCAACCCATCATGTGCTGGAACGTTCGGGGCCTGAACAATCCAGCTAAGAGAGCGACAGTCGGGGAGCTGGCAGCCGCCCAACGCACAGCCATTCTTTGCATCCAAGAGACAAAGATCGCCGCCTGGTCGCCGGAAATAGTCCGCGAGATAGGGGGCGCTAGGCTCACAGGATGTATAGTTCTACCGGCGATAGGGACTAGTGGAGGCGCGGCGATCCTCTGGGACAAGGATCTGGTCACAATTTCATCGCATGCCATAGGGATTTTTGCTATTACAGCCAAAGTGAGTTTCCTCGGGCAGGAGCAGGACTTCTGGCTCTCGACAGTCTACGGTCCGGCGGATGACGCGAGAAAGAACGCTTTCCTTCGGGAACTCTCACTCTCGGCGCCACCACCAAACGATCCTTGGCTCATCAACGGCGACTTCAACCTCATCTACGAGGCACGGGACAAGAGCAACAAAAATCTCAACCGTAGGTTGATGGGTAGGTTCCGAGCAGCCATCGACGCTAGGGGTCTGAAGGAGATCAAATGCAAGAACCGTAGATACACGTGGAGCAACGAGCGCAACGACCCGACCCAAATGAGCATCGACAAATTCTTCTGCAACACATCCTGGGAATGCTTTTTCCCATCCGTAGCACTCATCGCAGCATCGACAGCAACATTAGATCACTGCCCGCTGATCTTAGCTGACACCTCTGCCGCCCCCAGGACAGCCCTATTCAGATTCGAGAATTTCTGGCCCAGCTTCCCTCGCTTCCATGCAACGGTCGAGCGGGCATGGAAGAGGACGGAGCGGTCATCGTGTCCATTCCAACGCCTAGCCACGAAGATGGCGAGGACTGCAAGAGAGCTCAAGAACTGGAGTAAGAGCTTCTTTAGCCAGGCCAAGCTGCAATTCCACATGGCGGCAGAGATAGTGCTACGGCTAGATGTCGCGCAGGAAAGGCGCCGTCTCTCAGACGCAGAGCATGCCCTCCGTAAGCTGCTCAAACTACGACTGCTGGGTCTCGCGGCACTAGAGCGTGCTCGCAGGAGACAGGCCTCTCGGCTAACCTGGCTCCGACTAGGAGACGCGGGCACCAAGTTCTTCCTGCCAAGGCAACTTCTAGGAAGCGGAAGAATTTTATCCACTGCCTTCGAGTAGGAGGCGACCTGCTTACGGCGCACGAGCACAAGGAAGAAGCCATCCACAACCACTTCAAACTCTCCATGGGTAGCAGGATAGAGCGATCTCTACAAGTGGACTGGTCGATTTTTAACCTACCGTCTGTCCATAATAGGGGCTTAGACAACCCCTTCTCTGAGGAAGAAGTCTGGGAGGCGATCAAAGCATCACCGGCAGAGAAGGCCCCAGGGCCAGATGGATTCTCTGGGACCTTCTATAGAGTCTGCTGGCACATAATCAAAGAAGACATCATGGCAACATTCTCTAGCTTCTACAATCTGGCTAGAGGAGACTTCGCCAAGTTAAATACAACCCTGATAATTCTGTTACCGAAGAAGGACGGTGCGAGTGCGATCCAGGACTACAGACCGATTAGTCTAATACATTCGGTGGCCAAACTAATCTCCAAAGTCCTCTCCCGGCGTCTATCCGCGGTGATTAGTTCAATAATCTCACCGGCGCAATCGGCTTTCCTTCTCTACAAATCAACGCAAGATAGTTTCCTCTATGTGCAAAATATAGTGCGATCGCTGCATAGGAAGAAGCAGCCAGCTCTCCTGCTTAAGATAGACATTGCTAAAGCTTTCGATAGCGTCTCATGGGAGTACCTGCTAGAGGTGTTGCAGCAACTACGTTTCCCGGCACGCTGGCGGGACTGGGTGTCCCTGCTGCTCTGCACGGCCTCTTCGGCCGTCTTGCTAAACGGCACTACCGGCGGCTACTTCACCCATCAACGGGGCCTACGGCAAGGAGACTCCCTCTCCCCACTGCTCTTCATCATCGCCATTGACACCCTCCACCGCCTCCTTGAGAAGGCCACGGAGTTGCAAGAAATTGCACCGCTACCAGGCAGGGGAATTCCCCTCAGAGTTAGCCTATATGCAGACGACACCGTCATTTTTGCCAATCCGGCAGCACAAGAGATCATAGTTCTCATGGCTATCCTACGTGACTTCGGGCGCGCATCGGGGCTGCTCATCAATCCGTCCAAATCAATAGCTGCTCCGATCAGATGTGATGGCGCCGATCTGCAACACATCCTAGCTGCCTTCGGAGGGAAAGTAGTCGCCTTCCCGCTGACCTACCTAGGCCTGCCGATAACTTTATCAAGGCTTAGACTCGTCCACGTTCAGTTCATTTTAGACAGGATTAGAGCTAGATTAGCGGGATGGAAGGGGAAGCTCCTTAACATAGCCGGCAGGCGAGTCTTAGTTCATAACGTCCTCTCAGCTCTACCCACTTTCGCATTATCTGTGCTAAGGGCGCCGAGGAAATTCTTCGAGGAGATAGATAGAGCTAGACGCCGTTTTTTGTGGGCTCAAGAAGACGGGGAGTTAGGGGGAGGCAAGAGTAAAGTCAATTGGCCCACAATCTGCTCCCCTTTAGAGTATGGGGGACTTGGCATCCTTGATCTAAACCGTTTCAGCCGGGCCCTAAGGCTGAGATGGCTTTGGCTGCAATGGACGAGCAATGACAGGGCCTGGCAGGGCATGAATCTTCCCTGCGACGAGGTGGACAGAGAGCTTTTCAACGCATCAACAACTGTCACCCTAGGCAACGGCGCAACGGCATCCTTCTGGCACTGCTCGTGGACGGGCACAGGTTCTCTCAAGACACTGTTCCCATCCCTTTTCAAGCACTCGAGGAGGAAGCAAAGAACAGTGCGAGAGGTACTTCGGGACAACACCTGGGTAGCAGACTTAGCACATGGTAGCAATTCGCACCTTTGGGAGGACGCGATTAGGCTCCACAGATGGCTACACGGCAGAAATTTGCAACTCCACGATGAAATGCGGACACTATCACATGAAACCTTGAGGCCTCACAAACATACTCGGCCAGGTGAGCATACAATGCGCAGTTCCAAGGAAGGCTAACGTCCGACTTCAAGAAGTTAATATGGAGGACCTGGGCACCCCCAAGGCTCAAGATTTTTTGTTGGCTAGTTCTTCACAACAGGTTATGGTGCAATGACCGTCTGCAACGTCGTCGATGGCCAAACGGCTATTTCTGTCAGCTATGCCTCCGGAACTTGGAGACATCAGTACATCTGTTCTGGGAATGCCCCATGACGCTGCAGATTTGGACGGAGGCCGCCTCCAGGGCTGGATGCGCCTCTTTGTCCCCTCCCCTATGGGCCGCGAAGACTGGGTCAGCCGAGAAGATAACAGCAATGATCGGGGCGGCCCATCCACTTCACCGCAAGGCTACCAAGACGATGATCATTCTGATTCTATGGGAGATTTGGAAACACAGGAATGATTGCACCTTCTCAAACAAGCAGGCGCAGATACAAGACTTGCAATGCGCAATCACGAGAACCGTAGAGCTATGGAGACAAGCTGGAGCGTTCTTCTTGGAGCCCCCTTTCTGGGATCCTCCGTGAGGGATCGACTCTGCGACTTTCTCTCGTTTTCTTTTTAAGTTTCTCTCCCTTTTTCTCCTTGATCCTACGATCGTATCCCCCGCCTTGCTGTAACCGCTCTCCTACCTG
Organism: Hordeum vulgare subsp. vulgare; assembly: GCF_904849725.1. Taxonomy (NCBI): domain Eukaryota; kingdom Viridiplantae; phylum Streptophyta; class Magnoliopsida; order Poales; family Poaceae; genus Hordeum; species Hordeum vulgare. Next base: position 67,501,294 of record NC_058522.1, read on the forward strand.
CTAAGTTCTAATATATGCCAGCATTCCAAGCTGGATCTTTCAAAAAATAAAAATAAAAAAATAGATCAATTGCCGATTTATTTGGAAGTAGGAAAGCATATTATGCAGTGCAGCTCTATTTCTTATTTTGACAAATGCAGCTATACTAATCCCAATTTCAAACTTGAAACGATGTGTGCCCTCAAGCCGTATGTATCCATCTGTTACATAGGTTAGTTCTGAACTTCTGATTGACCTGGCGGTGAGACTGAAAGCAACATTTCAGCCAGATCTTCAAGGAAGAAGACGTCCTCCATATATGCTCCATTTCATTGAAACGAACCCACCAAAGCAAACAGAACCAGCTCCAGTGAACCAAAATATTTCACGAAAGAAAAAAAAACCAAAGCTAAACTTAGCTGAAGATCTGTTCTGACCACCTGTTGCCTTGGTTCAAAGATGCAAATGGATTGGAGGGTTGGAGGAAGGTTGGATGGGATGGGGACGAACTCGATACAACTCTCGATCTTTTCGCGCGACGCCGCACACAGAATGGTGGTTGATAGTGGGCCACACGCCACACGACGGTCTAGCCAAACTAACTTGGCGCCCCTCCCCAATAGTGTTTACAGCAACTTTGATGCAACACAATAGTTACTGATGCCTTCCAAGCCTAACATAGAGAAGACACTGGACTGGGTGCGCTCCATGACTGTCATCTCTCTTGCAACACCTCTGAATGTTTCAACTTTCAACTATCCTTTCTAATGGAGTTAAAAAGATTGAAATGTGGAGTGTGGATGTACTAGTTGATCCCATGGAGCTATTCGGCACCTGCAGTCCAATGCAATGTGGGACTTACCACATCATGGCCATGTATATATCTATTCCAGTTCCACTGAAATTGTAAATGTTCTATCTCAGTTATTCAGTTCACCTTCCAAATTTCTACATTAAGGTAGGAGGTAGACGGCACATGCCACTGGATATCATTGAATCAATCTTTTGGGTACAATGGAAAAAAAAAACTGGGATCAAATCAGTCGACAAAGTCTTGAGTCTCTTCACAAACTACACAGCTAATTGTCACCGCTCATCATACATGACACTGCATATATACTAAACCTCGGGGTTCACTAGTTTAAACCATGAGTTAATGGCCATGCTTTTCGGTACCTTGGTCGACATCTCACAATATGTTTTTGCTACTACCAGTATTCATTATGTGTGTTCGTGTCTGTGTGTCCACGCGCGTGGATTTTATTCTTTTTAAAAAATGGATGCCTATAAATGTTCACACAAATTCATTTACAAAAAAGTGTTTTGGCCTATATAGGCTTTTAAATGTTAATCATAAGAAAATGTAGATGCATGGATAAATCAGGAGAAACATTTTGGTTTGTTGGAAGACAACAAATTTTATTGCGAAACTCATACATATATAAACCACTTAAGAATCTATTTGGAAAAAGAAATTACATCTATCTTAAAATTATTTGGAGGTAGGGCAACCTATTACGCATGCCAGCATGTGCCCGAAGTTGTGCCCCGTCCAGAATAGGCCGCACGCCTCACGGTTGTGGCGGAACGGCACGACGTCATCGTCGTACCGGTGGTTAAGCAGGTCCTGATGTTGTTCGACGAGGATGCCCAACTAGTACATGTTGTTGGTCGCTTACTCCGGTGGCATCCTCACATCCGGCGGCATGTGCGCTTAGAACGCAGCAATGGCCCGTCGCATGGCGGGCGTGCCGACATCGGGAGTTTACGCCACCGACACGCCTCCAAGGCGAAGGTTCTAGCCCTTCGGCAACTACATGTCTGATGACGCCATGAGGCTGAACCGCAACAGGCTGCAGGAGGGCCAGCTGCTGTTGTCAGTCTCGCGGTTGTGACACGACATCGCAACGATGGTGGAGGTGGAACCGACTAGTTTTTTGGAAGGGAGGTGTCGGACGACTGCGAAGATGGACAACGCGGCGAGTTGTGTGTGACAACGGGATGTGTGTGGAAAGGGGGACTTAAACTAGAGAGAGGGGGGAGGTTGGTGACTGCCGGTGGCTGCCCATTTTTCAAACTCGGGAGCAAGTTTGGAAATTGGTGAACATTATTCGAACTCACTTAATATTTTATCTGAAATTCATGAAAATTATAATAATTCCCAAGTATTTACAAAATGTAATTTTTTGAATTCATAACATTTTTGGTATTTGAAATTTACAAAAATCTTGGAAAAAATATTATTTTTCATTTTGAGAACATTTTTTGAGTTGCCCGACATTTATCAAAATTGCTAATTTTTTTGGAATATTTTACATTTCTTTAATTCAGAACATTTAAATTCGTGAACATTTTTAAAATTCACGAACATTTATGGATTCAGAAACATTTTTATAAATAAGCAAACATTTTATGATTTCTAGAATATTTTTTGAATTCACAGACATTTGATTCCAAATTCATTGACATTTTAAGATTACGCAAGCATTTTTTTTCCAAATTCACAGTCTGTTTTGAAATTTGGAACATAAAATCCCGAATTAATTTGAAAGAGAAAAAGAAAAAGAAATGGAAAACAACATGAGGCGTGCCGCCCTGAACATGGGCTGGCCCAAACATTCATGCTCGTAAGCGCAGGATGAGCTATTCCTACCTAGTGGTCCACTTCACCTCCTTGTGCGCGAGTTGGCGCAGAATTCCTCAGAAATCCTATTTAGCGTCACAGGTGCCTGTTACGGTGCAATTCTGCTAACTGGCGACTGCAGCGCCGGGCCGGTGCATCTCAGCTTTTTATTTTATTTTATTTTTTGATGAGAAAAAAAGTACTCGCGAGGCACTAACAACTACGCCAGTGCACCCGACCTGATTACTAATTTTCTTTTGCTCTTTTCTTATTTTCTTTTTTGGTTTTTATTTTTTGCTTCCGTTTTTCGTTTTTTGCCTCTCTTTTTTCGTTTTTTTTTTACTTTTTTTTCTTCCTGCCTCGATGATATTTTTATAGTTCGTGAACTTTTTCTTCAGGTCGATGATTTGTTTTTCAAATTCATCGAACTTTTGTCAATATTGATGAACTTTTTTCAAATCGAATGAACGTTTTTCTCAAACTCAATCAATTTATTTAATTCCATGAAATTTTTAATTTTGATGATATTTTTTCAAATTCAATGAACTTGTTTAAAATTTTGATGAACTTTTTTCAAATTTGATGAACTTTTTTCAAAATTAATGAACTCTTTTTTAATTCAATGAATTTTTTTCAAATTCAATGAAATTTTTCAAAGAACTTTTTCCAAATTCGATGACCTTTTTATGAAAACCTATTAGCTTTTTTCATATTTGATGAACGTTTGTCAAAATCACTGAACTTTTTATAAAAAATTAAAGAACCTTTATCAAATGTGAAAAACATTTTTCAAATTTTATTTATTTTTAAATCTGTGAACATTTTTTCCATTTGAAGAACTGTTTTGGCAAAATCGATGTATTTTAATTTTTTGAAATTAATGAACTTTTTCAGGGTCTGCAATGGCCCCAGATCTGTTTGATGGGCCCGCCCAACACAGGGCGCTGCAGCGTTTTGAGGGCAAACGGTCGCCTGCAGCGCCGTATAGGAGGTCCCCCTATGCGTCGCTTACCCGCCATCTCCTGATTAGGCACATGCTACGCTAGCACCGCGACTGAATCGTGGACGTGAAGAAATAACAACGCGAAATGTAAAAAGAAGTAACAGTGACGACTAAACTTAAAACCAGTTCCCCAAAAATTTTGTTCCTTCTTTTTTTTCCGGTTTTCTTCACTGTATTTTTTTCTTTTTGTTCTATGTTTTTTCTTCTCTTTTTTACATTAATTTCCCTACTTATTTTTATGCTTTTAAAAAAGTACAAATATTGTTTAGAATTTTCAAAAATGTTCTTGTTGTCAAAAAAATTTCATCTGATTGAAATAATGTTCATATTTTCAGAACAAATTCATAATACAAAGAAAATGATCCTGTTTTTAAATTAGGCAGCACGTTTGTCATCACATTATGTACTACTGACAGCTCTTGAGGTGTCTCAAGTTCAGAACTTATGCACCTTAATCTGATGGACTGGTGCATGGTCGTTTGCGTGCGCCCATCCACGCATGCACGTAAAATTTATGCCGTTATTTGTAAATTTATCTTTTCGGTGCCTATCCATGTTCGCACAAATTCATTGACAAGGATGTTTTTTGGCCTATACAGACTTTTAAATGTTGATCATAAGAAAACTTAGGTGCATGGAGAAATCAGGGAATATGTACAAATCGCTGAGGAATCCGGTTAGATGACCAGAAAAAAAATCAGATCAATTGCCGATTTATTTGGAAGTAGGAAAGCATATTATGCAGTGCAGCTCTATTTCTTATTTTGACAAATGCAGCTATAATAATACCAATTCACACTTGAAACAATGTGTCCCCTCAAGCCGTATGTATCCTCTGAAAATCTAAAGATATACATCTCTGAGTTTTACAAACGTCTTTTCGGAGAGCCGGATGACAACTTTGTGTCCATGGACGAGCAGATGGTGGGTGATATTCCTCAGCTTGGGGTGGACGAGAATGAGATGTTAACCGCACCATTTACACAGGAAGAGGTGTTTGAGGCAATTTCACAGATGAAAAATAATAAGGCTCCGGGACCGGATAGATTCCCGGCCGAGTTCTATAAGAAGTGCTGGCATATAGTGAAAGGGGACTTACTTCCTATGTTTCAAGACCTATTCAATGGTCAACTACAGCTTTTTCAACTTAACTTTGGGACAATTGCATTGTTGCCAAAAAAGGAGGGGGCGGTGCGTATTGGACAGTTTCGACCCATTTGCCTCCTCAATGTGAGTTTTAAGATCTTTACTAAGGTCGGGACGAACAGATTGTCGCGGGTTGCGCAGGCAGTGGTGCAACCCAGTCAGACCGCGTTCATGTCAGACAGAAACATACTAGAGGGTGTGGTTGTCCTGCATGAAACACTGCATGAGATTCACTCGAAGAAGCTTGATGGGGTGATCTTCAAGGTGGATTTTGAGAAAGCATATGACAAGGTTAAATGGTCATTCCTACAACAAGCCTTACGTATGAAAGGATTTGATGAGCTGTGGAGGAAACACGTCGAATCATTTGTATAAAAAGGAAGCATTGGAATTAAAGTAAATGATGATATAGGGCATTTCTTCCAAACGCACAAAGGTCTTCGGCAGGGAGACCCAATGTCACCCTTCCTATTTAATGTAGTTGCAGATATGCTGGCAATACTTATAGGGAGGGCTAAAGAGGAGGGCCGGATAGGTGGATTAGTACTAGGCCCGGGCGTTCGGGTTTACCCGAAAATTCGGGTCGGGTAATTCGGGTTAAAAATAATTCGGGTTCCTAACTTTGAAACCCGAGATTTCTCTAAAAAGATCACTACCCGACATTTCGGGTACCCGGAAATTCGGGTTTCGGGCTCGGGTAATCCGAACTACCCGAGAATGTAAACACCCTTCAATTATTCCAGCAATATCTCAGGCTCTCAGGTGTCGTCGATTCGTCGGGAATCAGGGAAGCGAACGCCGGGAGAAGGAAAGAAGAAGCCGTCGTTCGTCTGGAGCTTGCGCACGTCGGTCGTCGGCTGCTGCTGGGCTTCTGCTTGCTGGCGTGGCGGCTGTGACGGACTAGTGGACGGCGGCCCGACGCGGCAGCGGAGGGACACGGCGCGGGCGGCACTGGTGGACAGCGGTGATGGACTGACGATCCGCGCGGGCGCGGCCGCGGAGGGGCAGAGCGCGGGCGTTGTTTACTGGCCGTGGCGGCCTGGTGGGCGGCGAGCCGGCGACTGCAGGTGGCGGCTGGGAGTGGGAGACTGGGAGTGGAAGGGGTGGAGGCGAGCCTGGCAAGGGGATGGGGATGGGGTCGTGGGGTGCTAGGGTTCAGGAAGTTGGGCTGGGCCTCGGCCGCCCGCACTAGTGGCCTAGTGCTACGTTTCCTCGGGTAATCGGGTACCGTACACTGATACCCGAACTAACCAAATTAATTTCGGGTTTTCTAAATTGGTACCCGATCTATAGCTCGGGTTTGTCGGGTTCGGGCTTTTCGGATTCGGGCTCGGGTAGTTCGGGTGCGGGCTTCGGGTTTCGGGTTTTATGCCCGGGCTTAATTAGTACCTCATCTAGTCGATGGTGGTGTTTCCATCTTACAATATGCTCACGACACTATTCTGTTCATGGAACATGATATTTGAAAAGTCAGGAACATGAAACTAATATTATGCTTATTCGAACAGTTGTCGGGGCTGGAAATTAATTTTCACAAGAGTGAAGTGTTTTGCTTTGGGAGAGTCAAAGACGAACAAGATTCATATAAACAACTGTTTGGTTGTGAATCGGGGAGCCTACTGTTCAGATATTTAGGAATTCCAGTTCACCACCGTAAGCTTTCAAACAAAGAATGGAAAAGTGTTGAGGATCGTTTTGGGGAAAAAACTTAGCTGCTGGAAGGGTAAGCTATTGTCATACGGCGGAAGGCTGATTCTCATTAACTCGGTTCTCACGAGCATGCCAATGTTCCTTTTATCCTTCTTTCTGGTACCGGTCGGGGTACGGAAAAGATTGGACTTTTATAGATCTCGCTTCTTCTGGCAATGTGAGGAAGTTAAGAAAAAATACCGACTCACTCGGTGGGATATTATCTGCACACCTAAAGACCAGGGAGGTTTGGGAATTAAAAATTTAGAGGTAAAGAATAGATGTCTGCTAAGCAAATGGTTGTTCAGACTTTCTATGGAGACGGAGGGTATGTGTGACGCCCTCGATTTAATCGTATGCTAATCATACACGCAAATGCATATGATCAAACTCAAGGACTCACGGGAAGATATCATAACACAACTCTAGACACAAATAAAACAATACAAGCTTCATATTACAAGCCAGGGCCCTCGAGGGCTAGAATACAGAAGCTCGATAAACACATGAGTCAGCGGAAGCAACAATATCTGAGTACATACATAAAACATGGGGGTGCCTTAGAGAAGGCTAGCACAAAAGATACAACGATCGAACGAGGTGAGGCCTCCTGCCTGGGAACCTCCTAACTACTCCTGGTCTTCAGCGGTCTCCACGTAGTAGTAGGCACCGTCGGGGTAGCAGTCGTCGTCGGCGGGAACCTCCATCTCCCGGGCTCCATCATCTGGTCGCAGTAACGGATCAAGGGGCAAAGAGGGAGCAAAGCAACGGTGAGTACTCATCCAAAGTACTTGCAAGTCTTACATTAGAACTATTCTAAGTATGCATCCGTATCAAAGAAGGGGGGGGTTATATGTGGACTGTCTGCAGCAATGCGAGAATAGACAGAAGGCCTAGTCCTATCGAAGACTAGCATCTCCAGGGTCTTGCAGCAATAGACGAGAGTAGAACAGGGTAACACAATTAATAGTCATATTGTTGCAGCAATATTAATAGAGAGGTCACGCCCAGAGATCCTCCCTCGATTCCCAGCGAGGAAGCAATCCCGGGGCAACTAAAACCAGTTAAGTAACAGTTGTAGTTGTATAAGATGAGGTCACAACTCCAAGTCGTCCTGTTTCCGTGGACACGGCTATTCAAATAGATAAGTTCTTCCCTGCAGGGGTGCATAACATATTCCCTGACGCACTCGATAACACTCTGACCGGACACACTTTTCAGGGTCATGCCTGGCCTCGGAATATCGACACGTCGCAGCCCCACCTAAGCTCAGCAGAGAAGCGAGCCCGCCGGTCTAATTCCTAAGCATAGAGGGTTCGTGGGCCCACTTGCCCTCCGTGCTCCTGCACGATGCGTGGGCGGCCGAGGTTAGTCCTACCATCCCTTAATAAAAAGTGTGATGCATCTCGGGACCACTCGGGCGCGCGCCGCTCCATTGCTGATATCTGAAAAGCTTCGGCTGATACCGCGACGTCGAGTACCCATATTTCTTCCCACGCAGACGGTTAGTGCGTAATAAGGCCTTCCGACCAAACCAGATCAAATACCCAAATCCATTATCATTTTAATTAAGGTCATCGACACAAACACGCGGGAGTCCACCCGCCTAACAACTAATCGCCAACGATCCGAGTAACATGGTCGAGTAACTGTGTGGTTGTAACATCAGGGGGAATCCGAGGTATCACCCTCGTTGGATTCCAAACGATGTATCCGTCAAGGTGGACTTAGAGGAATCACCCTCGGGGGTCGCACACTTGAGGGGTTGCATGACAAAGGCATCGTCGGGAATGGTGAAAGTGGAATCACCCTCGATAACCACGACCGACTAGCTGTACTACACAGATATCATCCTGAGTACTTCGCGAGGTGTCACCCTCGGTACCCGATAGTATCTCTGTAGCGCCACACAACTAAGGGGGTTGTAAGTGTTGTGCCGGGTCTAGCTCGTCAATCAGGGATCGAGACTTGAAAGCAAAGCGGGGCAACTGGACTACGGGGTCAGAGGGGGAAGACTGCTCCACCTATACTAAACAGTTTAAAGTACGGTACTGAAAGTACCAGTTCATCAAAAATAGGCTATGCATCAGATATAGGAGCTAACTACAACAGTAGCAAAATACTAATGCAAGCATAAGGGAGAAAGAATAGGCGATATAGGGATGATCAAGGGGGCTTTGCTTGCCTTGCTGCTCTGCGGAAAAAGGCTGGTCGACAGGGTCGTAGATGTACCCGGCAGCAGCGTTAGTCTCGGGGTCTACCGGTAAGAAGAGGGGGAAGAAACAATAAATAATAGCAACAGGTGCAACACTAAGCATGACATGGCAATATGCACGCTAGGCATGAGCTAACGCAACAACGCCCGTCATAGACGGGTCGGGAAAATATCAGATGATATTTTCCGGGTCTCTCGCTACTACTGGTCACACTGAAAACGACGAAAAAGTTCCACGTTTGCTATGATATGGACGCGTGACACACAAATGGACCGTGTATCCGGGTTCGTCTCGTTGTGCTGATCAACTTTCATGTTGAAAATATTTTGATCTGACTTACGGTTTATTTTATATTAATTTTTAAATTTTTATTCAATATTTAGGAATTTAAAAATAGATTTAATTATTTTGGTTAAATGCAATTATGACATCAGCATGATGTCATGCTGACATCAGCAGTTGACTAGTCAAGTCACTAGTGGGTCCCATGCGTCATAGACTCAGTTTTTAATTAGGGTTAATTATTAATTATTCAGATTAATTTAGTGGGGGACCCACATGTCGTACTCTAATTATCCTAATTAATCTATTTTATTAATTAACTAATTAATTAAATAATATATCTATCTATTTATTTATTTAATAAAAACATATATTTATTTTTGTTATCATTTTTATTTAACAACGTGTGGGGCCTCCCTGTAAGTGGGAGTGGGGGTTTGGCCCCATCGGTAAGTGACATCGGTCTAATACACACACATATCCATATTTACCTACATACATTAAACATGATGTATTCTTTCCTATACATGCATACATACATAATAATACATATGTATATACATGCATCTAATTCATACATACACATATACATCATTATACATATTTTTCTTTTCTAACTCATCTCTAACCTCTCTCTCAGGACATCTCTCTCACACGAACATTCTCTTCTCAATAGAGAAAAGGAGGCATCTCCACCTCCACCTCCCGGAGCTCAACGGCGCCGGAACGCGACGACGATAGCCTGAATGGAACTGGGAGAGGGAGGAGGAAAGGATGGCCGGGGCCCGAAGCTCACCGACGTTGACGGGATGGCCCAGTGTAGCCGGCGTGCACGGGGAGTCGGCACGGTTCCGGCGAGGAGGAGCGTTCCGGTGGTGGTGACGACGTTGGGGAGGCATCCCGACCTAGGTGAAGGCGAGGCGGCCGCCGGAGGGCCGCGGTGGGGCTCGCCAGGGAGAGGGTGTTGGCCGACGGGGGGAAGGACGGACACCGGAGGAGAGCCGCGAGGCAGGGGCCGGCCGGCGGCCGGAGGTGTGGCGCCCAGATGGGGGCCGCCGGGAGGGCGCCAGGACGGGGGAGGCAGGGGCGCCGCGGGGGTAGGTGTGGGCGGCGGCGCTGGTGGCAGGGGTGGGGCGGCGCCGCAGGATGGTTGAGCGGGGGGAGAGGGCGACGGGGCGCTGCAAGGGAGGAGGGGCGACGGGAGGGCCTCGCTCGCGTGGATGGGATCTGGGAGCGAAGGGAGGGGAGGGGTGAGCGAGCGGGGTCTGGGCGTGGGGGTTCGTGGGGTGTGGGGTACGCACGAGAGGGAGGCGCGTGAAAGAGGTGAGAGCTGTGGCTGGGAGGTGGCGACGAGGCAGGGAGAAACTGGAGCGAGGGGGAGGTGCTAGGGTTGCCCCGGTGGGGGGCTTTATACCCCACGACTAGGTGGGCCGAGATGGATATGGCGAGCTGGGCCACTTGGCCAAGTTGGCCAGTTTTTCTTCTTCTTTTTTTTCTTTTTTTTTTCTTTTATTGTTTGTGTTTTAAATATATAGGGTTTTAACAAATTCAAAATGCCTGATTTGTTTTAATAAATCATATAGTGGATTTTCATAACTCACTCGATATATTTTATCTCATTCGATAACTTTCCCGTTTGATTTTATTCTTAAATTTCGAATTCAAATTGTTCTGAACTAATGCGAGATCAACGATAGGGAATCACGGTGACGTGGCATCATTAACGTGTGATCACTGTAGCTTAATTACAATCATCACTATAGCAAAAGTTGAGGATGTCACAGTATGTGGGTACAAATTTTGCGTAATAAGTACTTACAAACTGAAACTCTAGCTCAGGTTACAGTAAAGCTGAATGATTCACCTTTGTGGAAAGGCTTGATGACAGTGAAAACAACCTTCTTTCAAAAAGCAAGATTTATTGTAGGCGATGGTAAGTCAACGAGATTCTGGAAGGATACATGGCTGGGGTATACGCCTCTAGCAATACAATATTCATCTCTCTATAATATTGTTCAACGGAAGGACGCATATGTTGCCACAATATTACAGTTCAATTCTCTGAATATTCAGTTCCGGAGATCATTGATAGGTCATAGATGGGAAGCATGACTGCATTTAGTTACAAGACTCATGGATGTCTCCTTATCGGAGGAGGCTGATAAGCTTCATTGGAAGCTAACGCCCAATGGCGTCTTCTGTGTGAAGTCGATGTATTTAAGCCTCATCGATACAACAACTATTCCCAAGTCCAATTATATCTGGAAAGTAAAAGTTCCTTTACGTATCAAAGTCTTCATGTGGTTTTTTCACAAAAGGGTCATTCTAACCAGAAATAACTTGGCAAAGAGAAATTGGGGGGGGGGGGTTAAACGTTGTTCCTTCTGTGAACATGATGAGACTATCAAACACCTTTTTCTTCATTGCCCACTTGCTAAAATCCTGTGGCAAACAGTCCGCATAACTTTCAACATCATACCACCGGATAGCATTGATACGTTTTTTGGGACGTGGCTAAATGGGGTAGACATGTTTATTGCCAGACATATTCGTATAGGAGTATGCACATTAATTTGGGCTATATGGAATTGCAGAAATGATGTGACCTTTAACAGATTATCAAATTTCAATTTCTTGCACGTACTTCACACGACATCGACGCTGATCAGTATATGGTCGTTACTCACACCTGCGGAAACTAGGGAGCCTTTGGTTACTGGGTCTATCCGATGGTAGATGGTAGCACGAGATATCTACAGCCGGTTTGGATGCGGCGGTCCAGTAATAGGATAGATGGTTAGGCATATATGTGTATTTTTTAGCCGGTTGTGACATTTTTATTATCCCTTTATGTATTTCTCTGTCATTTTAGAGCTTGTTCGGAACATGTGGATGTTTTTTTGGATTTCTTAAATAAAGTGGCTACATGCATCGTTTTGATGCAGAGGCCGGAGGGAACCCTCCTTTTCTAAAAAATAAAAAAAAATATTTTGCTAACCAATCCAGATGCATTGTAGATTCCACAGAACATTTAACCCCGTTTTATGTACATCCGAACTAGGGTAAATGAGGCAAGACGATTCCATACATAACATCTTGCAGAGGCTTGGGGTTAGAGCAACTCTAACAGACCCCGCAAAACGGCCGGCCCGCAAAAAATCCGGCGACTATGCAGGTTTGGGCTCATTTTCCTGCCAAAACAGACACCGCAAACGCGGCCCGACCTGGAAATGTTTTGCGGTGGCCCGTAAACGCGACCCCTCGACCGGCATAACTGCGGGTTCGACCGCTGGATGCGGGTCGAAACCCTATCCCTCCGCTGCCACGACCCCCCCTCTCGCCGCCGGCGCCTCCAATCTGCTGCCACGCGCCTCCATTACGCAGCATAGCCGCTCCAATCCACCGCCGCGCATGGCCGGCTCCGGTAGTCGTAGGGACGACGACCCCAAGAGGGCTCGTCGCGTTAGATCCGACGCCACCCGTAAGCGCGTCACCGGCTGGTACACGCGCTGGGAGTACGACCGCGCGCGCGGTCGCCTCTTCTCCGGCACAAGCTCAATCGCGTCGAGCTCCCGCTCGTCCTCCTCCGTCCCACTGGTGAAGAGGGAGCTCGAAGAGCTCCCGTCGGTGAAGATGGAGCCGGAGGATGAGACGGTGCCGGAGCGACGCGTCGGGGCCGTCGTCGGACCGGAGGACTTCCTCCCTCCGGCGGAGGTGGATAGCCTCCTGCCCGTGTTGCTGGCGCGGAGTGCACGGGAGGCCGAAGAGGACCAACAACACTACCGGAGGGAGGAGGATATCGACACCGTGCTCTACGAGCAGGCTGTCGCGTCGGCCATCGCCTTCGGCCACAAGGTGGAGGAGTGGCGCCACGAAGCTACTGCGCAGAAGCGCATCTACGTCTGAGCTCTTCTCCGACGAGGACGACGACTAAACGTAGGCTGTCTACTACTGCACGAGCTCGACTCCGGTGAGCTCCATTTTGCGTAGTGCAGTAGTAGCTCCAGTAGGTGATGCCCCCTCTAGTACTGATGAATGTAGTGTTGTATGATCATGAATGTAGTGTTGTATGATCATGACTGTGGTTGAACATGCCCGGGAATGTTTATTTTTCAAATTATGCGGTTTCATTATGCGGGTTCTGTTCTGCAGCGCAACTTTTTGTCCCGCAAAAGCCGACTTCGACAACCTGCAAAACGCGTTTCCAGGTCGTGAATATACAGGGTCTGCTAGAGTTGCTCTTATCTTTCTCCTTTTCAAAAATAAATAAACACATAACATCTTCTTTACTTGCTCATGAACAATCAACTGGTTTTCTTCCCTTGAATTCCTTTTCCTTACTACTAGTAGTACCATTTGTCCATATGTTGTGAGATAGTACAAAAGTTTTGCGAAGTACGTGCAAGCAACATTTCAGCCAGATCTTCAAGGAAGAAGACATCCCCCATGTTCCGTTTCGTTGAAACGAACCCATCAAAGCATACAGAACCAACTCCAGTGAACCAAAATATTCAAGAAAGAAGCAAGAAAGAACTGTTCACTCTAAAAAAAGTCCGTCCCCTAGGGTGACGGTTTGTGTTCGCTCCGGAGATTGCGGGGGCGATTAGGGTTACGTTTCCGTCGATCGTTCCTCGCCGATCGTTCCTCCGTCAACCACCGCCATGATCCCTGAACGACAGTTGATCTACAGCGTCGTGATCCGGCGCGGGGTCCCAATCCTTTCCTTCCCACCCAAAGCCTTTCGTACTTGCTAGGGGTGCGATCATAAAACATCTAACCTAGTTTGGTTCCTGGTCAGTTGACGAGTGGGAGGATGGAGGATGTGGAGGGGATGTTGGGAAGTCTCAGGCTCTCGGAGGCGGAGCTGCAGGGGGTGCGGATCGGGCGGAAGGACACGGGTGCTGTGGGGAGAAAGGAGGTGCAGGCGATCGGGAAGGTGATCTCGGAGAAGCCTGCCATGGCTAGGGTGCTCGAGAGCACGTTGGGAATGTGCTGGTGCCCGATGAAGGGAGTAGTGTGCAAAGATCTGGGGGACAACATATTCTTGTTCACATTTGGGCAGGAATCAGGCAAACGGAAGGCAGTGGAGGAAGGGCCATGGTGGTATGGGAAGGAACTAATAGTAATGGAAGACTTTGATCCGATGAAGCTCATTGAAGAGTATGAGTTCAACAAGGTTCCTATCTGGGTCCAGATATTTAGGCTACCATTGGGGATGATGGATCGTGCGTCCGGGGAGGGTGTAGGAGGAGCAATCGGAGAGGTGCAGGAAGTGGAAACGGATGAAGATGGGAAAGCTGTAGGCAAATATCTGAGAGTGAAGGTTAAACTGAACATTACTAAGCCTCTGATGAGAGGAAGCATGGTGCAGATTGATGAGCGTGGGAGGAAGAGCTGGTGCCCTTTTGCTTATGAGTACTTGCCGGACTCTCTGCTACAACTGTGGTGTTATTAGTCACGTGGAGCGAGAGTGCAAAGCTAAGGTGAAGAAGGATGAGAAGGCCCAGTTTGGAAGATGGCTGAGGGCTGAGGTGGAAGGTAGGAGGTTGGAGGACCGGGGTAGGAGTAGTGGTAGCGGCATCATAAGCTCGGGTGGGGGGAAGAACTTTGGTTTTGGCAAATGGGGTAGCCAAGGAGGGAGTGATAGATTGTCTTGGAGGAAAGAAGAAGTGAAAGCAAATGGCAAGAGTGCGGAGGGGGCTAATGAGGAGGAGGTGCAGAGTCCGCTTAAGCTATCCATATCTAAACGCGACGTGACTACAGAAGGGGGGAAAGAAGGGAGGCACGAGGCTGTGAAAAGACTGGAGTTTGACGCGGTGACTGTTGAGGGTGGAGGCGAGGATGGCTCCGATGCTACGACCATAGCAATTGAGGTGAAAGGGGGTAGGAAGGATATCGTTGGGACGGAATCGAACCAGGAGGCTTGGGATGAGGAGATGGCTGTCTCCAAAGAGGGGAAAGGAGGTGAGGTTGCAGAAGTGCAAGCAGATGGGATAGCCGGGAAGGCGAAGTGTAAGGGGGATAAGCCGGGAGGAGGGAAGAAATTTCGGAGGTTCCATGTCATGAGGCAAGAAGGTGTCCAGCAGGGTGAGGGTATTCAGGAGCTCTCGGGGTCAAAAAGGAAGGTTTTGGAGGAGGAGGGGTCAGAGACAGGCAGGTTACACAAAAAAGGAAAGGGGGAAGATGTGTCTGTTCCAACCACCACGAGTTCATCGGCCGGGCTGCTGGATCAGCCCCGCCGGGGTCAATGAAAATCTGTGGACACAACTGCCGGGGACATGGGAATGGCCCGGCAGTTGATGGCCTCTTGGAGCTCAAGAGGAGGGAGGATCCTGATGTCTTGTTCTTATTTGAAACGAAGCTACATGCTCATGAAATGGAGAAGTATAGGTGGAAGCTAGGGCTCGCTAGCATGTGGGTGGTAAAACCGGATGGAAGGAGTAGGGGGATTGCAGCCTTCTGGAGGAGAGAGATGGTACTTTCGCTGAGGTCATCGGGAAGGGGACATATTGATTTTGATGTTACAGAACCAAATGGTGACACCTGGCGGTTAACTGGTGTGTATGGAGAATCACAAGGGGACAGGAAGAAGGAAACATGGAAAATGATGAGGATCTTAGGACAACAGCATGAGAATGGTAGACCATGGTTGTGCTTAGGCGACTTTAATGAGATATTAACAGGAGATGAGAAGTGTGGAGGGGTGGCTCGGCCCCAAAGCTGCATGGATCAATTTCGGGACGCATTGGAGAGTTGTGGCCTTAATGATCTCGGGTACTGTGGAGACAAATTTACGTGGCGAAATCACTGCCGTGATGTGGACGGATATATATGTGAGCGGCTGGATCGAGCGATGGGGAACAGTGAGTGGGCCGCCAAATTTCCAACGTTCAAAGTCACAAATGGGAACCCGAGGCGTTCAGACCATAGGCCTATACTTGTCGATACACAGGGGGGGTGAAGAGGCGTATCATGGGAAGGGGGCAGGTTTCAGATTTGAGGCAAGATGGGTACATGAGGAAGGATGTGATGAGATAATAGAAGAGGCATGGAACACGGGTTGGCAGGAAGGGCATTCGAAAGTGGTTCAAGTGCTAAAATCGGTGGCTGGTGATCTTAATTCCTAGAGTAGGGATGTTGTATGAGATCTGGAAAAGCGAATCAAGAAAGCGCGAGGTGAGCTAGAGATGTGCATGAGCGCGCCCGTCTCCTGGCAAAAGTGGAGGAGGAGACTAGGCTTAGGTGTCACCTCGAGCATTTGGAGGAGCTGAAACACATTAAGTGGAGACAGCGGGCACATGTGTGGTGGCTGAAGGAGGGGGATCGGAATACTCGTTACTTTCACTCATTTGCATCAGCTCGGAAGAAGAATAATCGAATCAAGGGGCTGAGAAGGGAGGATGGAGTGGTGGTGGAAGAGGGAGGTGGACTAACTGACTATGTCTTGTCTTACTTTCAGGATCTGTTCACTTCTCGAGGAGGAGATCGTATTGATGAATTGCTTGAGGTGGTGCAACCATGTGTTACCCAAGCCATGAATGATCATCTCACAGCCAAGTTTACGGCAATGGAGGTTAAAGCGACACTTGATAGCATTGGTGACCTGAAAGCACCTGGCCCGGATGGTAAGCCGTCACTAGTGTACAAGAGATATTGGCATATTATGGGAGATTCTATTGTGAAGGAGGTGTTGCATGTTCTGAATGGAGGGGAGATGCCTGAAGGTTGGAATGCCACGTATGTTGTTCTTATACCCAAGGTCAAGGAGCCAGATAGGATCAAGGATCTGAGGCCAATCAGCTTGTGTAATGTACTATACAAGTTGGTCTCGAAAGTACTCACGAATAGGCTGAAGCTTATCCTTCCAGAGGTAATCTCTGATAATCAGAGTGCGTTTGTACCTTGGAGATTAATCACCGATAATGTTCTATTGGCATATGAGGCGACACACTTCTTGAAAAATAAGAGAAGGGGGGAGACATATGTTGCAGTGAAGGCTGACATGAGCAAAGCCTACGGCCGCGTTGAGTGGAACTTCTTGAGGCAAATGATGTTAAAGATGGGGTTTAGACATGCGTGGGTGGAAGTGGTGAGCGCTGCGTGACAACGGTAACTTATCGGATCAAGGTCAACGGCAACGCCACAGAACAATTTACACCTACGAGGGGTCTGCGCCAGGGTGATCCTTTATCACCTTATCTTTTTGTCATCTGCGTGGAAGGACTATCAACACTGTTGTAGGATGCGGAGCGGCGACCAAGGCTGAGCGGGGTGAAAATCTGCATAAGAGCACCGACCCTCACCCATCTCTTTTTTGCTGATGACTCAGTCATGTTGATGAAAGCAGGGCAGGACGAAGCTACGGTGTTGAGGGAGATATTGCAACTTTATGAGAATGTTTCAGGACAGTGCATCAATACTGAAAAATCCTCGCTGCTGTTCAGCGCAAACATAAAACAGCATGCTAAAGCCATGGTAAAGGACGTCTTGAGTATACATAGTGAGGACTGGAATGATAAGTACTTGGGTATGCCGGTTCATATTGGCAGGTCAAGGAAGAAAGCTTTTGCTTATATCAAGGATAAGATTTGGAAGGCTATTCAAGGTTGGAAGGAGAGGTTACTGTCTAAAGCTGGGAAGGAGATTTTAATAAAAGCAGTGGCACAAGCTATCCCGACCTATCTTATGTCCTGTTTTTATTTGACCAAGGAATTCTGTGATGAATTGAGTGCTATGATTGGCAAATACTGGTGGAGCCAACAAGAGAAGGAAAATAAGATTCACTGGATTAGTTGGCAGAAGATGGTCAAGTCGAAAGGCCAAGGGGGCTTGGGGTTTAGGGATCTGAATGGTTTTAACATAGCCATGTTGTCCCGGCAAGCGTGGCGATTTGCCCAAAACCCACACAGTCTTTGTGCGTTGATACTAAAGGCAAAGTACTTTCCTGATTGTAACATTTTGGAGGCCAAGGCGAGTGAAAACATGTCATACACTTGGAGAAGCATTTTACATGGCGTGGAGCTAGTAAATAAAGGAGTCATCTGGAGGATTGGCAATGGAGAGGAAGTTCGTATATGGCAAGACCCTTGGATTCCCAGGGCTTGGTCACGGAAAATTGTTACAAATAGGGGTGACAATATCCTTACCAAAGTTTCTGAGCTTATCGACCCGGGTACCGGGCAGTGGGACCAACAGCTTGTTGTTGACACATTTTCCCATGCCGAGGCGCGTTTAATCCTGAACATGCCACTTCGCGAGGGGGCTGTTGACTTCATCACCTGGCACTTTGATCCGAGGGGACTGCACTCAGTGAGGAATGCATATAAGTTGTTTATGGAGTGCAGAATGAATGAGGCACGTGCTGATACAAGCACCAGTGTGCATTATCCGGAGGTCCTGGGAGGCAGGGGTAGTAAGAAGTGGTGGAGAATTTGGAAACCGGACTGCCCAAACAAGATCAAACATTTCTGGTGGAGATGTGCGCACAATTCGCTCGCTACTCGGTGTAACCTGGTGCGAAGTGGAGTTAAGATAGACGATCCTAAGTGTTTGTTCTGCAACCGTATGTATGAGGACGGTGGGCATCTGTTTGTGAACTGTAAGGAAGTGAAACCGCTATGGCGCCTTCTGGGATGTGAAGCTATCAGAGTAAAAATCGAAAAGAGCAGCATTGGAGAAGCCATGGACGTAATATGGGGACTTCCAGAGGAGCAGAAAATGCAGATTATTACATTGTGGTGGCTATGGTGGCAGGAACGGAATAATGTTAGGGAAGGTGCCATTCCCTGCATACCTGATGTCCTTGTTCATGGTGTGAAGTGCACTATTGTGGAGTATATGGCCTGCTCTCTGAAACCCAGAACAACTCCTATGTCAAGGGATGTAAGATGGAGCCCACCGGCTGATGGGGTTGTCAAAATCAACTCTGATGGCGCCTATACCCCAGGGGAGAACCATGGAGGATGGGGTGTTATCGCTAGGACATCTCAGGGGGTAGTGGTTGCGGCAAGAGCTAGTTGTTCTGATGGAATTCATGACCCCTTCATGGAAGAGCGATGGAAGAAGCTCTTAACCTCGCTGCTGAGCTGGGGGTGATCAGAGCAGAATTTGAGACTGATGCTCAATTATTGGCCATGGCTCTGAATAGCAAGAAGCCTGACTGCTCCAGCGAGGCAGCGGTTATTGAGGATATCAAAATCCAATGCCGCACCTGGTTTTCTTATTGCCAAATCAGGTTTGGAAGACGCGGCTCCAATCAAGCAGCTCATGCGTTAGCAAAAGAGGGTATGAAATATAATGTTAATCAGTCGGTTAGTTGGGAGTATGAGGTACCGACATGTACCACTGTCGCTGTTATGGGTGATTCTACCCTGAATGTTTCGTAATAAAGTTGTGTGCTTTATCTTCAAAAAAAATATTCAAGAAAGAAAAAACTAAAGCTAAACTTAGCTGAAGATCTGTTCTGATCACCTGTTTCCTCTTGTTGCCTTGGTTCAAAGATGCAAATAGATTGAAGGGTTGCAAGAAGGTTGGATGGGATGGGGACGAACTTGGTACAACTCTCGATCTTTTCGCGCCACGCCGCACACAGAATGGTGGTTGATAGTGGGCCACACGCCGCACAACGGTCTAGCCAAACTAACTTGGCGCCCCTCCCCAATAGTGTTTACAACAACTTTGATGCAACACAATAGTTATTGATGCCTTCCAAGCCTAACATGGAGAAGACACTGCTGGACTGCTGGACTGCTGGACTGAGTGTTCACATAAATTCATTTACAAAAAAAGTTTTTAGACTTTATAGGCTTTGAAATGTTAATCATAAGAAAATGTAGATTCATGGATAAATCAGGAGAAACATTTTGCTTTGTTGGAAGACCACAAATTTTATTGCGAAACTCATACATATATAAACCACTTAAGAACCTATTTGGAAGAAGAAATTACATCTATTTTCAAATTATTTGGAGGTAGGGCAACCAATTACGCATGCCAGCATGTGCCGGAAGTTGTGCCCCGTCCAGATAGGCGGCACGCCTCACGGTTGTGGCGGAACGGCACGACGTCATCGTCGTACCGATGGTTAAACAGGTCCTGCTGTTGTTCGACGAGGATGCCCAACTAGTACGTGTTGTTGGTCGCTTACTCCGGTGGCATCCTCACATCCGACGGCATGTATGCTTAGAACGCGGTAATGGCCCATCGCATGGCGGGCGTGCCGACGTCGCGAATTTGCGCCACCGACACGCCTGCAAGGCGTAGGTTCTAGCCCTTCGCCAACCGCATGTCTGATGATGCCATGAGGCGGAACCACACCAGCTCCTTCGCGCCCGCGACGAACAGGCTGCAGGAGGGCCAGCTGCTATTATCAGTCTCGCGGTCGTGACACGACATCGCAGCGGTGGTGGAGGTGGAACCGACTGACTCTTTGGAAGGGAGGCGTCGAACGATTGTGAAGGTGGACAACGCGGCGAGTTGTGTGCGACAACGGGATGTGTGTGAAAAAGGGGACTTAAACTAGAGAGAGGGCGGGGAGGTTGGTGACCGCGGGTGGCTGGTCCATTTTTCAAACTCGGGAATATGTTTGGAAATTAGTGAAAAAATTTCGAACTCACTTAATATTTTACCTGAAATTCATGAACATTATTTGAATTCCCAAGTATTTGCAAAATATCAATTTTTTTGAATTCGTGAACATTTTTGGTATTTGAAATTTCCAAAAATCTTGAAAAAATATATTAATTTTCATTTTGAAAACATTTTTTAAATTGTCAAACGTTTATTAGAATTGCTAATGTTTTTGGAATATTTTAGATTTCTTGAATTCAGAACATTCAAGTTCGTGAACATTTTTAATATTCACGAACATTTATGGACTCAGAAACATTTTTATAAATAAGCAAACATTTTGTGATTTCCAGAATATTTTTTGGATTCAGACACATTTGATTTCAAATTCATTGACATTTTAAGATTATGCAAGCATTTTTTTCAAATTCACAATCTGTTTTGAAATTTGGAACATAAAATCCCGAAATAATTTGAAAGAAGGAAAAGAAAAGGAAATGGAAAACGAAATGAGGCGTCCCGCCCTAAACATGGGCTGGGCCAAACATTCATGCTGGTAAGCACAGGATGCGCGTTTCCTACCGAGTGCTCCTCTTCAGCTCGTTGTGTGCAAGTTGGCGCGGAATTACCGGAAAATTCTATTTAGCGCCACAGGCGTTCGTTATAGTGCAACGCGTGCAGCGCCCCGCGCTGGGCCGACCTGAACATGGGCTGGCCCAAACATTCATGCTCGTAAGCGTGGGATGCGCGTTTCCTACCGAGTGCTCCACTTCAGCTCCTTGTGCGTCAGTTGGCGCAAAATTCCTAGGAAATTCTATTTGGCGCCACATGCATTTATTACAGTGTAATTTTGCTAACGGACACGTGCAGCGCCCCGCGCTGAGCCATCCTGAACATGGGCTAGCCCAAACATCCATGCTGGTAAGCGCAGGATGCGCTTTCCCTACCGAGTGCTCCACTTCAGCTCCTTGTGCGCCAGTTGGTGCGGAATTCCCGGGAAATCCTATTTGGCGCCACAAGCGTCCGTTACAGTGCAATTATGCCAACGGGCGACTGTAGCGCCCCGCGTTGGACCGACCCATCTTCTTTCTTTCTGTTTTGATGAGAAACAAAGGACTAGCGCACGACGAATCGAACTCCCAATCTCCACCTCGGGTTAACACGCAGTAACCACTGCACCCGACTTGATTACTAATTTTCTTTTGCTCTTTTCTTATTTCCTTTTTTGGTTTTTGTTTTTTCTTCTGTTTTTCGCTTTTTGCCTCTCTTTTTTCGTTTTCGGTTTTCCTTTTTTTTCTTCCTTGCTCGATGATTCTTTTTATAGTTCGTGAACTTTTTCTTCAAGTGGATGAATTGTTTTTCAAATTCGCTGACCTTTTGTCAAAATTGATGAACTTTTTTCAAAATCGAATGAACATTTTTTTTTTCTGAAATTCAATGATTTGTTTTAATTTCGTGAACTTTTTTTAATTTTGATGAACTTTAATCAAATTGGATGGACTTTTTTAAAATTTCGATGAACTTTTCTCAAATTTGATGAACTTTTTTCGAAATTAATGAAATATTTTTTAATTCGATGAAGTTTTTTCAAATTATATGAACTTTTTAAAAAATCCGATGAACTTTTTGCAAATTCAATGAAATTTTTATGAAAACCGATTAGCTTTTTTCAAATTTGATGAACTTTTGTCAAAATCACTGAACTTTTTGTAAAAAATAATGAACCTTTATCAATTGCGATAAACATTTTTCAAATTTGATTTATTTTTAAATCTATTAACATTTTTTTCCGTTTGAAGAACTTTTTTTTGCTAAATCAGTGTATTTTATTTTAAAAAAATCAATGAACGTTTTCAGGGTCTACAGGGGCGCCAGATCTGTTTGATGGGCCCACCCAACACAGGCGGATGCAGGAGCTAGCAGGGCAAACAGGTGCCTGCAACGCCGTATAGAAGGTTCCCCTAAACTCCGCTTACCGGCCACCTCCTGATGACGTACATGCGACGCTAGCCACCCCGACTGAATCGTGGACATGAA
Source organism: Hordeum vulgare subsp. vulgare (assembly GCF_904849725.1). Taxonomy (NCBI): domain Eukaryota; kingdom Viridiplantae; phylum Streptophyta; class Magnoliopsida; order Poales; family Poaceae; genus Hordeum; species Hordeum vulgare. The sequence goes on from NC_058522.1 coordinate 67,523,837, forward strand.
GAAATAAAAACGCGAAATGTAAAAAGAACTAACAGCGACGACGAAACTTAAAACTAGTTCCCAAAAACTTATGTTTTTTTTTTCCCGGTTTTCATCTCTATCTTATTCTGTTGTTTTTTTCTATGTTTTTCTTCCCGATTTTTATATTAATTCCCTTTTTCTTTTTATGCTTTTAAAAAAGTACAAATATTGGTTAGTATTTTCAAAAATGTTCTTGTTGTCAAAATTTCTTCATGTTTTTGAAATAATGTTCATACTAAAAAAAAATTATAATATAAAGATGTTCCTGTTTTCAAATTTTGAAAAGGCTGGAGAACAAAAAATTTTAAAAAAGTTCCAAATTTGTTCTCGATTTAAGAAAAAATGGAAAATATTTAAAAACTTGTTCGCTCTTCCAAATTTGTTCACATTTTTTCAAAATTGTTCTCAAGATTCAATGTTCATGCTTTAAAATTGTGTTCCAGCTTTCAAATTTGATCTCAATTTTAAAAAATAATTTGCACTTTCAAATTTGTTCGGCTTTTTTAGAATTGTTCTCTGTTTCAAAATTTTGTTCTCAAGATTCAAAAAATGTTCGTGTTCTAAAAAAGGGTTTGCGCATCCAAATTTGTCCGGGTTTTTTCAAAATTGTTCTCCGTTTCAATATTTTGTTCTCAAAATTTTAAAAAATGTCCGTGCTTTCAAAAATTGTTCACACTATCAAATTTGTTCAGGATTTTACAAAATTGTTCTTGGTTTCAAAATTTATTCTCAAGATTCAAAAAATGTTCGTGTTTTGGAAATTTGTTCCGCTTTCAAATTTGTTCGAGTTTTTTCAAAATTGTTCTCCTTTTCAAAAATTTGTTCTCAGGATTCAAAAAATATTCGTGGTTTAGAAAATTGTTCGTGTTTCCAAATTTGTTCAGGATTTTTTAAAATTATTCTCGGTTTCAAAATTTGTTTTCAAAATTCGAAGAAAGTTCATTCCTTAAAAATATGTTCGGGTTTTTCAAAATTCTTCTGCTTTTGATTTTTTTTCTCTAAATTCAAAAAATGTTATTGCTTTAAAAAATTGTTTATGCTTCCAAATTTGTTCACGATTTTTTAAAATTCTTCTCAAGATTCATAAAATATTCGTGTTTTAAATTTATTCTTAAATTTCGAATGTTCTTGCTCTTAAAAAATGTTCGAAATTTAAAATATTTACCATTTTAAAAACTTCGTTCATAAATTTAATATTTTTCTGGATTTTCAAAAAATGTTCTTCAAATTCGAATTTTTTTTTTGCTTGAATAACTAAAAAGAAAAGGAAAAAATAAAGAAAAACAAACCAAAAATAAAAAAGGAAATAACCACAAAGGAGGAAAACAGAAAAAATATTAGATTTTTTTGAAACAAAAAAAACTATCTGGGCCGACCCAGTTTGGGCGAGCCCCGTGTGCATTGCAGCGCTTCCCGGACGCAAAATGCGGCAGACGGGAGCTCCGAGTTGGCGCTGCTCATTCTCGAACGCGAAATTGATACCTCATTCGACTCCCTCGCTCCTTTTTTCTTCTTTGAAAAGAAGGTTAAAACTCCTTCCTCTGCATCAATGGATGCATACAGTCATCTTTATTTATTGTTTAACATAGGTCTAATGAAATTTGATAATGTGGAGTGCTCTCGTTTCTCATATCTAAAATCGATGTCGTCGTCGATTCATCCACATAACATATCGGAACACACGCGATGAAGCAGACCAAAAGTGCATATCACATACACACGTTTTAGACACCGTCCTCATCATCGAACCGGTGACCTATCTTCAGGAAAGTGATCTACATCATTCTTGCCAGTCTGTCCAACCGTCGACACCGCCATGGCGCCCAATGACACCATCGCCCCGCGCTCGTCCGTCGAGATGCGAAGATTCTGAAAGATCTATCTGGGTAGCACCTATCGACCAGGCATGACACAACGCAACATTTCTCGACCATGCATGACTTGACATATCCACTGAAAGCTCCACCAAGACGAAGCCGCTCCACCTCCTGCCTCTTTCTTCGAGCCGTGCTCCACAAATGATGCTCCCAAGAGAGAAAACGAGACCGTAGTAACGTCATCGTCCGATCTGGAAGACCTTTGTTTATTAATCTAAAAATAGATGATAAAGGGACTAAAGATTGGTCAACTTTAGCTGGAAGGCGTCCAGATTGCTTGGAGGGTGATGATTCTAATGATAAAATTGAGAAAAGTGGGTTTGGAGAGGTCGAAGCTTAAAATAGTGATGTGCCCACTATCTTGGATTACAAGAACTTTAATTATTCAAGTTGCTCTTTAGTAGAATGTATTTTCTTTATGCAATCCATTATTAGCTCACCCAATGCTTATGAACAAAATAAAGCTTTTACTACACATATAGTAGAAGCAGTGATAAAATCCTATGATGAGAAACTTGAGCTAGAAGTCTCTATTCCTAGAAAGTTGTATGATGAGTGGGAATATACAATTTATGTAATCTCAAATAATATGAATGCAATGCTTTGTGTTACCTTGGTGCCAGTGTTTCAATTATACCTAAATATTCATGTGACGTACTTGGTCTCACCGATATACATGAGTGTTCCATTAACTTGCATCTTGCACACTCTACTATCAAGAAACCTTTGGAATAATAAATGATGTTCTTATACTTGCTAATAGAAATTATGTTCCTATAGATTTCATAGTTTTTGATATTGATTGCAACCCATCTTGTACAATAGTACTTGGGAGATCATTTCTACGAACTATAGGTGCAATTATTGTTATGAAAGAAGGAACCATAAGGTTGCAATTCCCATTAAAGAAAGGGTTGAAACACTTACCTAGGAAGAAAAACAAACCACCTTATTAATCCATCATGAGGGTTACTTATGGGTGGAGTGTCAAAGATGGCAACACTTGATCATATGCATTATGAGTAGCTAGGGGCGTAAAACAATAGTGCTACTTGGGAGGCAACCCAATAGTTCTCTTATTTTGCTTGTTCTACATTCTGTTTGTGTGAGATAACATGATTATTGCTAGTGTAATTATTGTGTTCTTATGTTTAAATTAGTTTTTTTGCCAAGTGAAGCCTTTGGGATGATTTGAATGATAAGTACAATTGATACGCTGCAAAAATAAAAACTTTTGCGTCCACTGCAGATTTCTCTCATTTTACTAGGACATTTTTTTGATCTGAATTTTTACAGAGTATTGCTATACAAATTCCTGAGGTTGTCCTAATGTTTCAAAAATTTCGGAGTTACATAAATAGTGTGTCTTTGCTGATCACTATGAATTGTTCTATTTTAGACAAATTCTAGTTTTTTGCTTGCATAGCTTGCTTGTTTTGATGATATTGTGGATTATATCGGGGGTTATGAGTCATGGAGAAGTTAGAATACAGTACCTTATGCAATAATAAAATATGAACCAATTTATAACAGTACCTAATGTTTATGGATCGCCTAGCCTATTAACGGATCTCATGAATTTTCTGTTGAGTTTTGTGTGCCGAAGTTTTCAAGTTTTGGGTGTTATCACGATGGATGAAGGAATAAGGAAAAGAAAGAGCCTAAGCTTGGGGATGCCCAAGGAACCCCAAGTCAAATTCCAGGAAGAGTCAAGCATCTAAGCTTGGTGATGCCCCGGAAGGCATACTCTCTTTTGTCTCAATCCATCGGTACGTCACTTGGAGCTATATTTTTATTCATCACATGATATGAGTTTTCCTTGGAGCGTCATGTATTATAATTTTCTTTTATTTTAGTATTACACATTTATTGTTTTCTGGACACACCCATTTGAGAGAGACGCATGTTTACCATGATTTGTTAGAACACTCTATTTGCTTCACTTATTTTTTTTGAACTAAGCAGTTTCTCTAGTACTTCACTTACACATTTTAGAGCACGGTGGCATATAGATTTTATATAAATAATTGCACTCTCGTTGTTCACTTAAATTTGTTTTATTGTTAATAAACAGTGACGGTAATTTGCATGGGTTATAAGACTAGTCCACAAATAATAGGTATTCAAGGACTGCATAATCAAAACCACATGTAGCGCATAAAAGAGAAATTGTGGGTTAATGCTATTGATGTGGTAATATGAAAGGATGTGAGTGCATGGTTGTTGGTTAGTAAAAATATCGATAGTTCAAGGATTTTAATTTTTTGTTAGCATAAATATTGGTTATGACATGGTGATGATGTGCGAGCATTCTTATTACTCGTTGAAATCCTGTGTTGATTAGGTCTGGGGCGCGCGATGGTTAAATCCTACCAACCTCCTACTAGGGGCATGCGAGTAATACTTTGCTTCGAGAGAACTAATAAAACCTTGTGATAACTATGTGAGTTCTTTATGACTAATGTGATTCCATTGATGTACGCACTCTCACCACCTCATATTTGTTAGCCTCTTCGGCGCCGTGCATTGCCCATTCTCAGCTCGAGGATGGTGCGAACTGTTGGGGGACGTCGCATGGGAAACAAAAAATTTCCTACGCACACATAAGATCTATCCATTGGGATGACCATCTACGAGGGGGGGGGGGTGCATCTACATATCCTTGTAGATCGCTAAGCGGAAGCGTATATAACGCGGTTGATGTAGTTGAACCTCTTCACGATCCAATTACGATCCGTCCCGCGATCTCATTGATACGTCTCCACCGTATCTACTTTTTCAAACTCTTTTGCCCATGTTTTGGACTCTAACTTGCATGATTTGAATGGGACTAACCCGGACTGACGCTGTTTTCAGCAGAATTGCCATGGTGTTGTTTTTGTGCAGAAATGAAAGTTCTCGGAACATCCTGTAAATTTACGGAAAATATTTATGGAAAATATGAAAAATACCTGCGCCAAGATCCACCGGAGGGGATGGGCCAGTGGGCCACAAGCCCTGTTGCCGCGGCCCCCCTGGCCGCGACAACCAAGCTTGTGGGGCCCACATGGCTCTGCCGCCCCCAACTCCAGCTCTATAAATTCACTTTCGTCTCAAAAAAATCAAAAAAGAAGATTTCATCGCGTTTGCGATATGGAGGCGCCACCACATCCTGTTCTTCATCTGGAGAATAGATCTGGAGTCCGTTTTGGGCTCCGGAGAGGGGAAATCATCGCCATCGTCATCATCAACCTTCTTCCCTCTCCAATTCCATGAAGCTCTTCATCGTTCGTGAGTAATCTATTCGTAGGCTCGCTGGGCGGTGATGAGTAGGATGAGATCTATCATGTAATCGAGTTAGTTTTGACGGGGATTGATCCTTAGTATCCACTATGTTCTGAGATTGATGTTGCTACTACTTTTCCATGCTTAATGCTTGTCACTAGGGCCCGAGTGCCATGATTTCAGATCTGAAATTATTATGTTGTCACCAATATATGTGTGTTTTAGATCCGATCTTGCAAGTTGTAGTTACCTACTATGTGTTATGACCCGGCAACCCCGGAGTGACAATAACCAGAACCACTCTCGGTGATGATCATAGTTTGAGGAGTTCATGTGTTGACCAAGTGCTAATGCGTTGTTCCGGTTCTTTATTAAAAGGAGAACCTTAATATCCCATAGTATCCTTTTGGACCCCGCTGCCACGGGAGGGATGGCCAATAGATGTCATGCAAGTTCTTTTCCCTAAGCACGTATGACGACACACGGAATGCATGCCTACATCACATTGACGAACGGGAGCTAGCCACATATCTCTCCGTGTTATAACTGTTGCATGAAGAATGTCATCCAGACAAATCACCGACCCATTGCCTACGAGTTTGTCCCACTGCTGCTGTTACTTGTTTTGCTCTGCTGCTATTACTACTGTTGCTGCTACTGTTACTTGCTTTGCTTTGCTGCTACTTGCTACTGCTGTTACTTGCTACTGTTGCTACTTGCTACTGCTGTCACTACTGCTGTTCCTTGCCACTGCTGTTACTCGTTACACTGCTACCTGCTACAATACTTTTTTGGTCGACGTTGACGGGAAAGAATATTTCCCGTCCACGGGCAACTTCTGGCGCCATTGATACAACAGTTAGGAATAGTCTGCCTTGTCACGAGATCGTTTCTGGCGCCGTTGCTATCATACTACTTTGTTGCTGATACTTTGCTTGCAGATACTAATCTTTCAGGTGTGGTTGAATCTGACACATTCAGCTGCTAATACTTGAGAGTATTCTTTCACTTCCTATCTGGCGAACCAACAAATTTGGGTTGAATACTCTACCCTCGAAAACTGCCGCGAACCCACGCGCTGGTGGGCCATTGCAAGACAATTGCTAATTGTTGAGAAACTGGGAGCAGTTCTGGCTCCGTTGTCGGGGAGGCATCAAGTCAAGAACACGTCAACAACATTTGTCTAGTGTCGTTGCCGGGGACTGCTAGCACTCATCACGATCCGTCCCGATCTAGCGCCGAACGGACGACGCCTTCGCATTCAGCACTCGTACAGCTCGATGACGTCTCCTCCTTCTTGATCCAGCAAGAGAGGAAGGATAAGTAGATGGGATCTCAACCAACACGACGGTATGGTGGAGATGATGGTGGAGCAGTGCTAGCAGGGCTTCACCAAGCGTTGCCGGAACCGATGTGAGGAGAAAGCGGAGTTATGGGAGAGTTAGGGCTGCCCCCGGGGCGTGGGAATTGGTGTGTTCAGCCCCTCCCTCTCCCCCACTATATATAGGAGGCAAGAGGAAGGGCTGGGTTACAGCCCTAGCCCCTCCTCCAAGGAGGGGGCGTTGGCCTAGGGAGGTTTCCTCCCTCCCCAAGGCACCTATGACGTGCCTTCCCCTTTAGGGACTCTTCCCTCCAAACCGCATGCGCCCTTGGGGGGCCAACCCAACAAGGCTTGGATGCCACCTTACAGCCCATGCACGTCCTAGGGGCTGGAGGGGCCCTTCCGGACTCCTCCGGAACCCTCTGGAACCTTCCAAAAGCTTCCTGATACAATACCGATAAAACACAAAACTTTTCCGGTAGCCAAAATAGGACTTCCCATATATAAATATTCACCGCCAGACAAGTCTGGATCCCCTCGTGACGTTCGGGATCTCATCTAGAACTCCGAACAACATTCGGTCACCAACGTACAAATATCAATACTACTCTAGCGTCACCGAACGTTAAGTTTGCACACCCTACGGGTTCGAGAACTATGCAGACATGACCGAGACACCTCTACGGTTAGTAACTAATAGCGGGACATGGATGCCCGTATTGGTTCCTACATATTCTACGAAGATCTTTATCGGTCGAACCATGATGTCAAGGATTCAATCAATCCTGTATATTGTTCCCTTTGTCCATCGGTATGTTACTTCCCGAGATTCGATCATCGGTATCCCCATACCTAGTTCAATCTCCTTACCGGCAAGTCTCTTTACTTGTTCCTTAATACAAGATACCATGACTAACTCCTTAGTCACATTTCTTACAATCTCATTGTGATGTTGTATTACCGAGTGGCCCCATAGATACCTCTCCGCCACACGAAGTGACAAATCCCACTCTTGATCCATGCCAACCCAACAGACACCTTTGGAGATACATGTAGAGCACCTTTATAGTTACCCAGTTACGTTGTGACATTTGATACACACAAGGTACTCCTCCGGTGTCCGGGGGTTGCATGATCTCATGGTCATAAGAAGAGATACATTGACATGCAGAAAACAGAAACAATAAACTGACACGATCATATGCTACGTTCATAGTTTGAGTCTTGTACATCACATCATTCTCCTAATGATGTGATCCCGTTATCAAACGACATGTCATGTCTATGGCCAGGAAAACTTGGCCATCTTTGATCAAGGAGCTAGTCCTTTAGAGGCTCACTAGGTACACTATGTTGTCTATCTATCCATACATGTATTTGAGTTTCCAATCAATACAATTCTAGCATGGATAATAAAAGATTGCCATGAACAAGGAAATATAATGATAACCAATTTATTATTGCCTCTAGGGAATATTTCCAACAGTCTCCCACTTGCACTAGAGTCAGTAATCTAGTTCACATCACTATGTGATTGTAATGAATCTAACACCCATACAGTTCTAGGGTTTGATCATGTCTTGCTTGTGAGAGAGGTTTTTAGTCAACGGGTCTGAACCTTTCAGATCCGTGTGTGCTTTACAAATCTCTATGTCATCCTGTAGATCCTTCTACCACGCGCCATTTGGAACTATTCCAAATGACCACTCCACTATACGAATCCGGTTTACTACTCAGAGTTATCCGGATTAGTTTCAAAGCTTGCATTGATGTAACCCTTTTAGACGAACTCTTTTATCACCTCCATAATCGAGAAAAATTCCTTAATACACTAGTTACTAAGGATAAGTTTGACCGTTGTTCAGTGATTCATTCCTGGATCACTCTTTGTACCCCTTGACAAACTCATGAAAAGGCACACATTAAGTGCGGTAAACAACATGGCATACTATAGAGCCTACGACTAAGGCATAGGGGACGACCATCATCCTTTCTCTTTCTTCTGTCGTGGTCGGGCTTTGAGTCTTACTCAAATTCACACCTTACAATACAATCAAGAACTCCTTCTTTGACTGATCCATTTCGAACTCCTTCAAAATCTTGTCAAGATATGTATTCATTGCAAGTTATATCAAGCGTCTTGATCTATCTATATAGATCTTGATGCTCAATGTTCAAGTAGCTCGATCCAGGTTTTCCTTTGAAAAACTCTTTTCAAACAACCATATATGCTTTCCAAAAATTCTACATCATTTCCGATCAACCATTTGTCAACCACATATACTCATCGGAAATTCTATAGTGCTCCCACTCACTTTCTTGGAAATACAAGTTTATCATAAACTTTGTATAAACCCAAAAGCTTTGATCATCTCATCAAAGCGTATATTCCAACTCTGGGATGCTTGCTCCAGTCCATAGAAGGATCGCTGGAGCTTGCATACTTGTTAGCATCCTTAGGATCGAGAAAACCTTCTGGTTGTATCACATACAACCTTTGCTCAAGGAAACCGTCGAGGAAACAATGTTTTTACATGCTATCTGCAAGATTTCATAATAAATAATGCAGCAATTGCTAGCATAATTCCAACAGACTTTAGCATCGCTACGGGTGAGAAAGTCTCATTGTAGTCAACTCCTTGAACTAGTCGGAAACATCTATGCGGCAAGTCGAGCTTTCTTACTGGTGAAATTTACCATCATCGTCCGCCTTCCTTTTAAAGATCCACTTCTACTTAATGGCCTTACGACCATCAAGTAGTTCTTCCAAAGTCTACACTTTGTTTACACACATGGATCCTATCTCGGATTTCATGGCGTCTAGCCATTCGTCGGAATCCAGGCCCACTATCGCTTCTCCATAGCTCTTAGGTTCATTGTTGACCAGCAACATGACCTCCAAGACAGGATTACCGTACTACTCTGGAGCAACACGTTTCCTTGTCGACCTACGAGGTTTTGTAGTAACTTGACCCGAAGCTTCATGATCACCATCATCAGCTTTCCATTTCAACTAGTGTAGGCGCCATAGGAGCATCTCCATGCGCCTTGCTACTCATTGGTTGAAGTGACGGTTCAATAACCTTATCGAGTTTCCACCATCCTCCCACTCAATTATTTCAAGAGAAACTTTTTCTCGAGAAAGGACCCGTTTCTAGAAACAAACACTTTGCTTACGGATCTGAGATGGGAGGTATACCCAATTGTTTTGGGTGTCCTATGAAGATGCATTTATCTGCTTTGGGTTAGAGCTTATCAGGCTGAACCCTTTTGACATAAGCATCGTATCCCCAAACTTTAAAAAACGCCAGCTTAGGTTTCTCCAAACCATAGTTCATACAGTGTCATCTCAACGGAAATACGTGGTGCCCTATTTAAAGTGAATGTGGTTGTCTCTAATGCCTAACCCCAAAACGATAGTGGTAATTTGATAAGAGACATCATAGTATGCACCATATCCAATAGGGCGCGACTACGACGTTTGGACACACCATCACACTATGGTGTTCCAGGTGGCATGAGTTGTGAAACAATTTTTACATTGTCTTAAATGTTTACCAAACTTGCAACTCAGATATATATTAACCTCCATGATCACATCATAGATATATTATCCTCTTGTCACGACGATCTTTAACTTCACTCTGAAATTGCTTGAACTTTTCAATATTTCAGACTTTTTGATTCATCAAGCAAATACACCTGTATCTACTCAAATCATCAGTGAAGTAGGAACATAACGGTATCTAGTGCATGCCTCAGCACTCATTGGACTGCATACATCAAAATGTATTATTTCCAACAAGTCACTTGCTCGTTTCATCTCACTGAAAACGAGACATTCAATCATCTTGCCCATGTGGCATGATTTGCATGTCTCAAGTGATTCAAAACCAAGTGAGTCTAAATGATCCATCTGCATGGAGTTTCTTCACGCGTTTACACCAATAGGCATGGTTCGCATGTCTCAAACGAGCGAGCCAAAGATCCATCAGCATGGAGCTTCTTCATGCGTTTTATACCAATATGACTCAAGTGGCAATGCCACAAGTAAGTTGTACTATCATTACTTCTTTGTATCTTTTGGCGTCAATATTATGAACATGTGTAGCACTAGATCGAGATTCAATAAACCATTCATATTATGTACATGACCATTGAAGGTATTTTTCAAGTAAACAGAGTAACCATTATTCTCTTTAAATGAATAATCGTATTGAAATAAACACGATCTAATCATGTCCATGCTCAATGCAAAAACCAAATAACATTTATTTAGGTTCAACACTAATCCCAATGGTAGAGGGATCGTGTGATATTTGATCACATCAACCTTGGAATTACTTCCAACACACATCGTCACCTCACCCTTGCTAGTATCCGTTTTTTCGGTAGCTATAAATTCGAGTTACTAACACTTAGCAACTGAATCGGTATCTAATACCCCGGTGCTACTAAGAGTACTAGCAAGGTACACATTAATATCACGTATATCCAATATACTTTTGTCGACTTTGCCAGCCTTCTTATCTACCAAGCATCTAGGGTAGTTCCGCTTTAGTGACCGTTCCCCTCATAACAGAAGCACTTAGTATCGGGTTTGGGTTCAACCTTGGGTTTCTTTACTAGAGGAGCAACTGGTTTTCCATTCATGAAGTATCCCTTCTTGCCCTTGCCCTTCTTGAAACTTGTGGTTTTACTAACCATCGACAATTGATGCTCCTATTTGATTTATACTTTCGCGGTGTCAAACATCGCGAATAACTCAGGGATCATCTTGTGCATCCCTGATATGCTATAGTTCATCACGAAGCTCCAGTAGCTTGGTGGCAGTGACTTTGGAGAACTATGTCAATCACTATCTTATCTAGAAGATCAACTCCAACTTGATTCAAGCGATTGTAGTACCGAGACAATCTGAGCACATGCTCAACGATTGAGATTTTCTCCCTTACTTTGTAGACAAAGAATCTTGTTGGAGGTCTCATACCTCTCAACACGGGCATGAGCCTGAAATCCAAATCCCAGCTCTTGGAACATCTCATATGTTAAGTGTCATTCAAAACGTTTTGGGTGCCTCAATTCTAAGCCATTAAGCATTATGCACTGAACTATCACTAGTCATAAAAAACGGGTATGTTAGATGTTCGCAACATCCACAGACGACGCTCGGGGGGTAGCACCCCGAGTGGTGCATTAAGTACATAAGCCTTTTGTGCAGCAATGAGGACAATCCTCAGTTTATGGACCCAGTCCGTATAATTGCTACTATCATCTTTCAACTAAGTTTTCTCAATGAACATATCAAAAATAGTGGAGCTATAGCACAAGCTACAACATAATTTGCAAAGACATTTTGACTATGATCATGATAATAAGTTCAATTAATCATATTACTTAAGAACTCCCACTCAAATTGACATCCCTCTAGTCATTTGAGTGACACATGATCCAAATTTACCAACTAAAGTAAGATCATCACGTGAGTTGAGTTACCTTCAATGGTGAACATCTCTATGTTGATCATATCTACTATATGACTCATGTTTGACCTTTCGGGTCTCTTGTGTTCCGAGGCCATGTATTTACATTCTAGGCTCATCAAGTTTAACCCGAGTGTTCCACGTGTGCAAAACTGTCTTGCACATGCTGTATGTGAACGTAGAGTCTATCACACCCGATCATCACGTGGTGTCTCAAAACGACGAACTGTCACAACGGTGCACACTCAGGGAGAACACAATTTTATCTTGAAATTTTTAGTGAGGGATCACCTTATAATTATATCATCGTCCTAAGCAAAATAAGGTGCATAAAAGGATTAACAGCACATGCAAATCATAAGTGACATGATATGGCCATGAACTTGTGCTTCTTGATCTCCATCATCAAAGCACCGGCATGATCTCCATCATCACCAGCGCCACACCATGATCTCCATCATTGTGCTGCCATCGAGGTTGTCGCACCAACTATGCAATTAGTACTAAAGCTACCGAACTAGTGATAAATCAAAACATCACCAGGCGCAAAATAATTAAAGGCAATCATATGGCTCGTGCCGGTTGCCGTAGCATCGATGTGCAAGTCGATACTTAACTACTACAACATGATCATCTCATACATCAAATATATCATATCATGTCTTTGCCCATATCATATCACAACATACCCTGCAAAAACAAGTTAGACATCCTCTAATTACTTGTTGCTTGTTTTACGTGGCTGCTATGGGTATCTAGTAGGATCGCATCGTACTTACGCAAAACCAAAACGGTGATATACAAGTTTCTATTTAACCTTCTCCAAGGACCACCTTTGTCAAATCCAATTCAACTAAAATTGGAGAAACAAACACCCGCCACTCATCTTTATGCAACAAGTTGCATGTTAGTCGATGAAACCGTCCTCTCGTAAGCGTACGAGTAATGTTGGTCTGGGCCGCTTCATCCGACAATACCACTGAATCAAGAAAAGACTAAGGAGGGCAGCAATCTGAATATCAATGCCCACAAACTCCTTTGTGTTCTACTCGAGATGTCATATACACATAGACCTAGCTCATGATGCCACTATTGGGGAACGTCGCATGGGAAACAAAAAAATTCCTACACACACATAAGATCTATCCATGGTGATGACCATCTACGAGGGGGGGGGAGTGCATCTACATACCCTTGTAGATCACTAAGCGGAAGCGTATATAACGCGATTGATGTAGTCGAATGTCTTCATGATCCAATCACGATCCGTCCCGCGATCTCATCATGATCCGTCCCGATCTAGCACCGAACGGACGGCACCTCCGCGTTCAACACACGTATGGCTCGATGACGTCTCCTCCTCTTTGATCCACCAAGAGAGTAAGGAGAATTAGATGGGATCTCAACCAGCACGACGACATGGTGGAGATGATGGTGGAGCAGTGCCAGCAGGGCTTCGCCAAGCGTTGCCTGAACCGATATGAGGAGAAAAATAAGTTATGGGAGAGGTAGGGCTGCCCCGGGGGCATGGTAATTGGTGTGTTCAGCCCCTCCCTCTCCCCCATTATATATAGGAGGCAAGAGGGAGGGCTGGGTCGCAGCCCTAGCCCCTCCTCCAAGGAGGGGGCGTGGGCCTAGGGAGGTTTCCTCCCTCCCCAAGGCAACTAGGAGGTGCCTTCCCCTTTAGGAACTCTTCCCTCCAAACTACATGGGCCCTTTCCTGTAGAATACCGATAAAACTCGAAACTTTTCTGGTAGCCAAAATAGGACTTCCCATATATAAATATTTACCTCCAAACCATTCCGGATCCCCTCGTGATGTTCGGGATCTCATCTGGAACTCTGAACAACATTCGGTCACCAACGTACAAATCCCAGTACTACTCTAGAGTCGTCGAACGTTAAGTGTGCAGACCCTACAGGTTCGAGAACTATGCAGACATGACCGAGACACCACTACGGTCAATAACCAATAGGGGGACATGTATGCCCATATTGGTTCCTACATATTCTATGAAGATCTTTATCGGCTGAACCATGATGTCAAGGATTCAATCAATCCTGTATATTGTTCCCTTTGTCCATGGGTATGTTACTTGCCTGAGATTCGATCGTCGGTATCCCCATACCTATTTCAATCTCGTTACCGGCAAGTATCTTTACTCGTTCTGTAATACAAGATACCGTGACTAACTCCTTAGTCACATCGCTTGCAATCTCATTGTGACGTTGTATTACCGAGTGGGCCCAGAGATACCTCTCCGTCACACGGAGTGACAAATCCCAGTCTTGATCCATGCCAACCCAACAGACACCTTCAGAGATACCTGTAGAAAACCTTTATAGTCACACAATTACGTTGTGATGTTTGATACACACAAGGTATTCCTCCGATGTTCGGGAGTTGCATGATCTCATGGTCATAGGAAGAGATACATTGACATGTAGAAAACAGTAGCAATAAACTCACACGGCCATATGCTACGTTTATAGTTTGGGTCCTGTCCATCACATCATTCTCCTAATGATGTGATCCCGTTATCAAACGACATCTCATGTCTATGGCCAGGAAACCTTGACCATCTTTGATCAACGAGCTAGTCCTTCAGAGGCTCACTAGGTATAGTGTGTTGTCTATGTATCAACACATGTATTTGAGTTTCAATCAATACAATTCTAGCATGGATAATAAACAATTATCATGAACAAGGAAATATAATAATAACCAATTTATTATTGCCTCTAGGGCATATTTCCAGAACGAATTTCGTCGATGCATCCAAAACCCGTGACATGATACACCATGTTCCAGATAAGTCAACTTATACCTTCCTCAAAACAGACACCATACCTACCTATCATGGCATTTACATAGCCATTTATAGATATATTGCCATGCCACCGTCACATCATATGACTAGTACACTCATTGTCATATTGATTTGCATGATGATGTAGCTAGCATCGTATTCGTGGCAAAGCTATCATTCAACATTATCATACATGTTACGCTAGATCATTGCACATCCTGGTACATTGCGAGAGGCATTCATATACAGTCATATTATTTAGTTGTTTTTATACCAAATTGTAAGTAAACAGAAGTGTGATGCTATTCATTATTTAGGGCGTTGTCTTAATGAGGAAAGGATGATGGAGAAAATGATTACCCCACAAGTCGGGATGAGACTCCGGACAAAAATAAAGAAAAAATTAGAAAAAAGAGAGAAATTAGAGAAGGGACAATCCTACTACCTATTTTTCCACATTTGTGCTTCAAAATAGCACCATGTTTTTCATGTAGAGAGTCTCATGATGTGTCCCTTCCATATACTAGTGGGAATTTTTCATTTTAGAACTCTATTTATATATTCTGATGATGAGCTTCCACAAAATGCCCGAGGTCTCCAGGAGCAAGCAAGTTGGATGCACACCCACTTAGCTTCACGCGAGATTTCATACACTTATAAATCTAGTGCATTCGTTGCATGGCAATCCCTACTCCTTGCATTGATATCTATTGATGGGCATCTCCATAGCCCGTTGATACGCCTAGTTGATGCGAGACTTTCTTCTCCACTTTTACCCCTTTTTTAAACCTACCATCATATTCTATTCCACCTATATGCTATCTCCATGGTTCACGCTCATGCATTGAGTGAGTAATAGAAAACTGAAGCGCGTTAAAAAGTATGATCCAACTGCCTGGCTTAACATCGTGG
This sequence comes from Hordeum vulgare subsp. vulgare, assembly GCF_904849725.1. NCBI lineage: Eukaryota > Viridiplantae > Streptophyta > Magnoliopsida > Poales > Poaceae > Hordeum > Hordeum vulgare. The sequence continues at coordinate 67,539,525 of NC_058522.1, forward strand.
TGCTTGACACTTGTATTTATGTGGGGAAGATGGAGCCATGTCGTGCTAATATGAGAAAAATAATGTGGGGGGGGGGGGTGGTAAACATTCTTGAAGAATCATATATTTTGAACATTGATGATTATGTTACTTATGTTCATGGACATTACTATGTTGATGTTTGTTAATTCATCGTTTCTCAATGATCTTACCTCCAATAGATTACATGTTGGGTAGCATCTGATACGTCTCCAATGCATCTATAATTTTTGATTGTTACATGTTATAATATTATCATTCTAGGACACTTCTGGGTGTTTATAACCAATTAATGTTATTTTTTAGCACTAACCTATTGACCCAGTGACCACTACTAGTTGTTGTTTTTTGCATGTTTTTGGCTTTTCACGTTTACAGTACCAAACAAGTCCACTTGCCCCAATTTTTTTTTATGATTTCTTGTAGAGAAAAAAAGACTTCGAGGCACCAGGAGGAGACCACACGCTCCACGAGGGATGCGGCACACAACAAGGCGCTCCAGGAAGGTGGTCGCACCCTGATGTGTGTTGGCCCCCGTGTGTGGCCCGTGGCGCACCTCTTTGTCCTACAAATTCTCAAATACCCCAGAAACCCTAGGGAGCCTCCCGATACACTTTTTCCGCTACCACAAGTCTCTATTCCGCCGTGTGCCCATTTGGAGCCCGTCTTCGGTGCCTTTTCGGAAGGGGGGTCGATCACGGAGGACGTCTACATCAACCTTGGTGCTCCCCTGGTGATGTGTGAGTAGTTTATCAGAGACCTACGGGTCCGTTGCTAGTACCTAGATATATCTCTCTCTCTATATTGATCTTCAATACAATGATTATCACATCTTTGCTTTGATCTATCTGATGTAATCCTATTATGCGGTGCATTTGTTGGGATTCGATGAATTGTGGGTTTATGTTCAGATTATTCATGATAGAGATATGAGTTTTCTCTCAATTCTAATTTTTATTATTATTTGCATGATTATCATATCTTCGTAAATCTCTCTGATCTATTGAAATAGTAGGGCTAACTAGATTGTCATCTCTTAGGTGAGAGGGGTGCGTTGTAGTGGGTTCAATCTGATGGGTTTCTATATCCCAGTGATAGAAGGGGACAAGATACGTCTTTGTATTGTTGCCATTAAGGATAAAATGATGGGGTTAATTCATATTGATTGAGTTCCCTTTGTCTACATCATGCCATCATTCTCCAAGCATTACTCTGTTTGTCATGAACTTAATACGTAGAGAGGCAAGCATAGAAGCGCTCTTGAAGTGGAGTAATAGTAATAGGTGCAGACAGAAGTCGGCCTATTTGCTTATGAACATGATTCCTATATACATATGATCATTCTCGTGAATATCACATAACTGTGCTCTTTTCCACCAATTTCCCAACAATAATTTGTTTACCCACCGTATGCCTACTACACGAGAGATGCCATTAGAGAAAACTACGACCCCTAGGTCTATTCACTTATTAGTTTACAAATGCTACGGTACCTCACTACCTTAATTTAATTTCTATTTACTTTTCACTTTGAAACTTATATCTACACACTTTACTTGCTTGCAAATAACGAGTCCAAGGGGATTGACAACCCTCTTGCCCGCGTTGGGTGCAAGTGTTTGTTTCTTTTGTGTGCAATTGCTGAAGATGGGGGTTGGTTGTTACTCCTATTGGTTCTATAAACCTTGGTTCTCTATCGAGGGAAATACTTACCTATATTGTGTTCATCACCCGTTCCTCTTCATGGAAAACCCAACCTAGATCACAAGCATCAGGATATGACATCAAAAATTCTGCTTTTATTATGTACCTACTCGAGGATGAGCAGGAATTAAGCTTGGGCATGATGATACGTCTCCAATGTATGTATAATGTTTGATTGTTCCATGTTATAATATTATCATTCTAGGATATTTTTTGGGAATTTATTTGCTGATTCATAATTATTTTTGAGCACTAACCTATTAAGCCAGTAGCAAGTACGATTTGCTATTTTCTGCATGCTTTTGGCTTTTCAGGTTTAGAGTACCAAACGGAGTCAAAATACCAAAAAACTTTTTGATGATTTTTTCTAGATCAAAAGAAGACGTGGAAGCTTCGGGAGAAGACCGGGGACCGCACGAGGGCCCCACAACCCAAAAGGGTGCGCCAGGGGGGTGGTCGCGTCCTATTAGCTTGTGGACCCCTCCCAGCTCTCCCGGCCTTGTACTATGGCTTAGAAATTCTCATATATTCCAAAAACCCTATGGGAGCTCCCAAAACACCTTTTCTGCCGCTGCAAGTCCCTGTTCCGACATGTGCCCATCTGGATCCCTATTATGGTGCTTTGTCGGAGGGGTGATCCATCGTAGAGGGCCTCTACATAAACCTTGTTACTCCCATGGTGATGTGTGAGTAGTTCACCATAGATCTACGGGTCCATGGCTAGGACCTAGATGTCTCTCTCTCTCTATGTTCTTTTATACAAAGTTCATTGCTTCTTCATGATGATCTATTCGATGTAATCACTTTGTGTGGTGTGCTTGTTGGGATCCGATGAATTGTGGGTTTATGTTCAGATTATTCATGAAAAAGATTTGAGTATCCTATGAATTACTATTTGATTCTTATTTTCATGATTATTTTAGCTTCGTAATTCTCTCTGGTCTATTGATTTGGTTTGTCCAACTAAATTGGTCTATCTTCAGTGAGCGAGGTGTGTTGTAGTGGGGTCAATCTTGCGGTGCTCAATCCCAGTGATAGAAAGGGACATGAAACATATTTGTATTGCTTGTACTAAGGATAAAACAATGGGTTTGATTCCTATTAATTGGATTTTCTTTGTCTACATCATGTCATTGTTCTTTAAGCATTACTCTATTTTACTTAATACTCTAGATGCATGGTGGATAGCAGTCGATGGGTGGAGTAATAGTGGTAGATGAGTTAGGAGTCGGTCTACTTGCTTACTGACATGATGCCTATGTACACGCGATCATGGACGTGAATAAATATTGCATAACTATCTGCTTTTCTATCAATTGCCCAACAGTAATTTGTTTACCCACTGTATGTCTTCTTGAAAGAGAAGCCACTAGAAAACACTATGGCCCCTGGTCTATTCACATATATATTTACATATGCTACTATTTCCTTGCTGCCTTTATTTACTTTTTATTTAATGTATGTTTTATATTTATCAACTATCAACCACACTACTCATTTGCTTGCAAGTAACGATTTCAAGGGGATTGACAACCCTCTTACCCGTGTTGGGTGCAAGTGTGTGCTCTTTTGTGTGTAGGTACTGCACACATGAAGTTGTGTGATCCTCCTATTGGTTCAGTAAACTTGGTTTTCACTGAGGGAAATACTTATCTATAATGTGTTGCATCATTCCCTCCTCTTCGGGGAAAAACCCAATGCAGATCACAAGTAACATATATTAACATGAAAATATCTCGCCAAGCGAGTAGCATAAATACCACCATGCACTTTACTCCTAGTCTTGTTAGTGTGAAGGTAGCGTGCAATAATAGCTCCTAAGATGTAAGTGTTGTCATTGAGAAGTGCGCAACATAAAATAGAGAGTATAGGGGCACTAAGATTGCCACCTTCCTCCATAGCAGTCAAACATTTCCCTATAAATAATGCAAAGTAGTGTAGAGCAGGAAAATGCAAACTTGTAGCCATAGCTTTTGACACGCCCCTACATTCTCCAATAATTAAAGTAAGGAGTAAGTCCTCAAACTCCTTCGGTCGTGGCTCTCTTAGTTCCCCATCAAAGGGAATTAAACATATATAATAGAACTTAGTAAATAGTACTCCCTCTGTTCCTAAATATAAGGTGTATTAGTTTTTTAAAAAGCCAAACCTTGTCTATGTTTGACCAACTTGATAGCAAAGTATATAATTATTTACAATAATATATATATATAATATAAAAATATATTTCATGATAAATTTAGTGATAATGATTTGATATTCTAGACCTTGATATTTTTGTCTACAAACCTAGTCAAAGTTAGAGAAGTTTGACTTATTCAAAAAAATAACACACCTTATATTTAGGAACAGTGGGAGTATCTTATTAATGTTTAACATATAAATCAAAGTGTACCATGGGAATATCGAGCCTATGCAAGAAATGAAAATTTTGCACAAAGGCATATGTAAGGAGGTGGTATTGACCACACCCATTTGTGAGGAAGTTGGCAAGCCCGACATTTGCAATGAATTCCATGAACTCTTGGTGAAAATCATCTTTGGTCATGGAGGCAATGTGTAGCCACTGGCACGGCCGAACCTTCGTCATACACAAGATGTTAATGTCATGATCATGAGCATTCCCAACGATTCTCTTGGAACTCCGTCTAGAAGAACCTCTCCAAAAGATTATCATTTCCTTAAGAAAAATTTCTAAAACAATTCGACCACAAAATTATGTCAACAAAACTTTGTAAGTTTGATAGGAACTACTCATATAGATGCCTAGAGGCCATATCAAGCCTTCAAACTACATGGAACTCAAAGAATTCAACATACAAGCTCATATTCAGTAGCACCAACACCAGCAAGCACTACAACGACAACCCCATATAGCAACACATTTTTCCGTATCTAAAAGTCTATATATGCGTTGTAACTGTTTTTACCAACGGTTTGGGATGCGTTGCTTTATCCACGTTGCTAGCGCATAATGCAATGCTTATATCATCGTTGGTAAAAGGAACTGTTGCAAGAATGCAACACATAAAACAAACTTGTGCAACACTTCTATATGTTGGTGCTTAACGAATAGGAATCAAAATCCCATTGCTTGGCAACGAAGAATTTGCAACACTTCAAGCGTTGGTTCATATATAATGTGAATAATAATATTTTTTATACATATTGCCAGCAATTTAAATTAATGCTTCACAAAATGATGATAATTATGAAGTGAAGAAAAACAAGAGAATATACTCATGGGAGGAAGAAATCATATATTAGATAAAACTGCTTCTTTACAAATGTGAATCACATAATCAACTAATACACAATCAAGTTTTACTTCCATCGGCTGGTGACAATTTCCTAAGCCATTACTAGAATCAATTCAATCACAACAAGAGGCTTTATCTCACCTCCACACCAACTAGTTGTAATTCAGTTTGTCGGTCATTATCAGGGACCGGCAGGTCATAAGTTGCAACTCCCAACTAGATTGAAGTGAAGTAGAGCATGATGTGGAAAACAAAAATTGGGAGAAGAGAAGCGTCCCCGCTCACGGCAGAGGCGCGATTGCGAGGATGGTTGTAGCTGCAGCTCTCCTCGTAATCGCAGGCCCACGTGCAGAGGTAGTAGACGTAGTTGGTAGCAGGAGAGCGATGGCGAAAGGCGGCGCGCCGGGATGCAGGGTCTTAGTGGATTGGTGACGAGGGACGATAGATCGGGATGGAGGGTCACATGGGACTGGTGACGAGGGACAGCGCACCGGGGTGGAGGGTCGCACAGGAGTAGTGAGGGGCGACGTTCCAGGACGGAGGATCTCCGGCAAGTGATGAGGGGCATGCTCCGATATGCAGGTAGGTTGAGGGGTGGCGGTAGGCGTGGGAGTCTACACGCCCGTGAGGAATAAGAGGAGGCTGCTGACAGGGGCGACCTAGGTTAATCTTGACAACCAACTTGGGCCGGGCTAGAGTAACAGGAGGAGGTTGAGGACAGGTTGTGGCTGGTTGCAAGCTCCAAGCCTGGAACGCATTTGTTATAATGCTTATATATGCGTATCTACCATGAATTTGGCAACCTATAATCAAAACATTGTGGAATATGTGTTGCTTTATAGGGGTAATCCTTGTAGTGAAGATACGCAAAACATAATACACTAAAACAAAAACTAATTGGAGCAATGGAGGAGTCACATACCAAGGTGCAATCCCTCAAAACAGTTATGGAAACGAAGCTCCGAGCAAATAGATCGAATATCTCAGGTTTGGGAGCCAGACCACGACAGAGAGAGAGCAACCAGGATTTTTTTATGGAGGTAAGAGATGATGTCGGCTGAAGAACTAAGTGAGGGGGATATCATGGGACCCACAACGCATCTTGGCACGCCTTAGGAGGATGGGCGTGCCATGTTGCCTTGTGAGCAACAGGTGCAACCCTGGGTTGTTTTCTGCTCCAAAAAATCTTAAATATTCGAGAACAATTCATGTAAAAGTTTCCCGACATTTTAAGCACTTTTATTTTTTGGGCCATTTTTATTGCACAAATAATTCAAAAAACAACATAATCATGGCATTTTATTCATTAAACTACAAATGACAGAGAGCAAACTAAGATTACAGAAATTTTTGCTTACAAAATTCATTGACCACATGCCTCTCAAAAAAGAATCCATTCATAAGATTGATCAAGTCTTATTAACAATCTGTACCTGATTGATGTGAAACCGAAGAATCTTCGTATAACACTAGGTTACCTCACTGGGATGTGCATATCCCCGATAATAAGAATACCATGTTTCTTATTGGCAGTAGGAAGAGGAAATTTAAACTCCTAATAGTAATTGTGACAACTTCCTCAATGGTATTAAAACTACTCACCCAAGCTTGTTTCTTTGGAAAGTTCATTTTATGTTGTTTACCCTTGACATGAAAAGTAACCTTGCTTTTTGTTCCAATCAATAACAGCCCATGCGGTATTTAGAAACGGTCTACCAAGGATAATCGGCATGTTGTCGTCCTCGGGCATCTCAAGAATAACAAAGTCCGTTAAGATAGTAACATTTGCAACCACAACATGGACATCCGCACAAATTCCAATAGGTATAGGAGTGGATTTATCAGCCATTCGCAAAGATATTTAAGTAGGTGCAAGCTTAATCAAACAAATCTTTTATATAAAGATAAAGTCATAACACTAACACATGCTCCTAGATCACATAAAGTAGTTTAAACATAATTTAGTTTAATGAAGCAAGGTATTGTGGGTATACCTGGATGTCCTAACTTCTTAGGAACTCCACCATCAAAAGAATATTTAGCAAGCATGGTGGAATCGCAGCCTCAGGTATTTTTATTTTATTAGTGATAATATATTTCATATATTTAGCATAAGGAGGCATTTTCAAGATATATGTCAAACGTGTCATAAAAAGACGGGTCAAAGCATTTCAACTAAGTGCTCAAAATTCGGCTCGTCCTTATTCTTAGAAGGCTTAGTGAAAGCACATATGCTCCCTTGGTGATTTTTATAATTCATGACAACATACATTGTCTCTTGGACTAACACTTTTACCTAGATATTTCAGGATTAGTCCATGGAGAGCTATGGCTTAAGGTTTATGTGGAGATACCCCTGGATGCAAGAAAGGAATAATATTGGCTCAAGCGTCAAGCTAGAACACTCTTCATTTTATATTTGTGAGAAATCACTTTTGAGTCCATAGGAAAGCCAATACTATTAAAAGGGGGTGATGTAGTAAAATGAACTGATTGCTCAAATGCTCAAAGTTAGCCACCAATAACACTAAGTCATTTTTCCCACATTTCCACTCTATCAAATTCCACATTCACAAATTCGGTGTCACCAACATTTCCACATCAGACCCACCCAGTTTGAACCTCACACATGAACCCTAGCCATTCTCATCAAACCGGTGCAACCGAAACTGCATCGGTGCTATCGAGTTTGGGTGACCAACATTCTGTTGCCAAGATACACAAAATCGGAATTTACGAGTACGAGTATCGGTGCCACCGAGTTTGTCCATCTGACCGTTAGTCACCTTTTCGGTGCCACCGAGTTGTATATATCGGTCTCACCGAGATTCAAAAGTACACCCCTTTAGTACTAGTCGGTACCACCGAGTTTCCAACTTCGGTGTCACCGAGTTTGCTCTTTTGTGTGTAATGGTTGGATTTTGGCTGCTGCCTATATATACCCCTTCACCCACCTCTCATTTGTGGGAGAAGCACTCAGAACACACACTTCATTTCTAGATCCATTTTCTGAGAGAGAGCCACCTACTAAAGCAAATCACCAAATCAACCTCTCCTACCCATGCATATTCTGCGAGAGAGTGATTTTTGTTGAGGAGACTATCTTTAGAAGGATAAGAGCAAGGAGTTCATTGATCTACCACATCTATTACCTTTTGGAGGGTGGTGCCTCCTAGATTGGTTAGGTGTCACTTGGGAACCTCCTACTTCGTGTTGTGGAGTTGAACCAAGATGTTTGTAAGGGCAAGGAGATCGCCTACTTCATGAAGATCTACCGTCAGTAATGCTAGTCCTCCGTGTACGGAAGCCGTGGTGGGATAGACAAGGCCGCTTCTTTGTGGACCCTTGATACGTCCATTTTGCATCATGTTTTCATGTTGATATTTATCACTTTTTGGGCTGTTATTTCACTTCACGGTACAATAATTATGCCTTTTCTCTCTTATTTTGCAAGGTTTACATGAAGAGGGAGAATGCCGGCAACTGGAATTCTGGCCTAAAATTCGAGCAAGTTTGAGATACCTATTCGGTGCAACTCCAAACGCCGTAAAAATCAACGAGTATTTTTTTGGGAATTATAAAAAATACTGGGCCGAATAAGTGCCAGAGGGGCGCCAGCAGGTGGCCACAAGCCTGCTAGGCGCGGCCACCCCCAGGCCGCACCTAGGGGGCTTGTGGGCACCCAGCTGGCCCTCTGGCCCCCCTCTTCTGCTATATGAAGGGTTTCGTCCGGAAAAAAAATCAGGAGGAGGCTTTTTCGAGGATTCTCCGCCGCCACAAGGCGGAACTTGAGCAGAACCAATCTAGAGCTCCGGCAGGACGATCTTGCCGGGGAAACTTCCCTCCCGGAGGGGGAAATCGTCGCCATCGTCATCACCAACACTCCTCTCATCGGAGGGGACTCATCACCATCAAAATCTTTATCAGCACCATCTCATCTCCAAACCCTAGTTCATCACTTGTAACCAATCTCCATCTCGCGACTCCGATTGGTACTTCTAAGGTTGCTAGTAGTGTTAATTACTCTTTGTAATTGATGCTAGTTGGATTACTTGGTGGAAGAGTTTATGTTCAAATCCTTGATGCTACTCATTACCTCTCTGGTCATGAATATGATTATGCTTTGTGAGTAGTTACTTTTTTTCCTGAGGACATGGGATAAGTCATGCTAATAGTAGTCATGTGAATTTGGTATACGTTCGATATTTTGATGTGTTGTATGTTGTTTTTCCTCTAGTGGTGTTATGTGAACGTCGACTACATAACACTTCACCATTATTTGGGCCTATAGGAAGGCATTGGGAAGTAGTAAGTAGATGATGGGTTACTATGGTTAGACTTTGTCTTAATTCTATGGTTAGACTTTGTCTTAATTCTTCTTTCGTAGTTGCGGATGCTTGCGAGAGGGGTTAATCATAAGTGGGATGCTTGTCCAAGTAAGGATAGTACCCAAGCACCGGTCCACCCACATATCAAACTATCAAAGTAATGAACGCGAATCATATGAACATGATGAAAACTAGCATGACAGAAATTCCCGTGTGTCCTCGGGAGCGTTTTTCCTCCTATAAGACTTTGTCCAGGCTTGTCCCTTGCTTCAAAAGGGATTGGGCCACATTGCTACACCGTTGCTACTTTTTTTACTTGGTGCTTGCTATGAATCATCTCAGCACACAATCACTTTTTACCGATAATTTCAATGCTTGCACATTTTACCTTGCTGAAAACCACTTGTCAGATCCTTCCGCTCCTCGTTGGGTTCCACACTATTACTTATCGAAAGGACTACAATTGATCCCCTATACTTGTGGGTCATCAAGACTCTTCTCTGGCGCCGTTGCCGGGGAGTGAAGCGCCTTTGGTAAGTGGAACTTGGTAAGGAAACATTCATATAGTGTGGTGAAATTTATTGTCACTTGTCACTATGGATACCAATCCTTTGAGGGGCTTGTTCGGGGTATCTTCACCTCGAACGGAAGAAAAAAGAGTTGCTCCTCAACCTGCTGCACCTACTAAAAATATTTGCTTTGAATTTCCTTCGGGTATGCTTGATAAACTGCTGGCTAATCCTTTTACAGGAGATGGAACATCACATCCAAACTTGCATCTAATCTATGTAGAAGAAGTTTGTGGTTTATTTAAGCTTGCAAGTTTGCCCGAGGATGAGGCCAAGAAGAAGGTATTTCCTTTATCTTTGAAGGATAAGGCGCTGACATGGTATAGGCTATGTGATGATACTGGATCATGGGACTACAATCGGTTGAAATTGGAATTTCATCAAAAGTTTTATCCTATGCATTTAGTACATCGTGATCGGAATTATATTTATAATTTTTGGCGTCGTGACAGAGAAAGCATCGCTCAACCTTGGGGGAGGCTTAAATCAATGTTATATTCATGCCCCAATCATGAGCTCTCGGGAGAAATTTTCATTCAGAACTTCTATGCTCGGCTTTCTCATGATGATCGCACCATGCTTGACACTTCTTGTACCGGTTCTTTTATGAAGAGAGATATTGAATTCAAATGGAATTTATTGGAGAGAATTAAACGCAACTCTGAAGATTGGGAGCTTGAAGAAGGTAAGGAGTCCAGTATGAATTTCAAGTTTGATTGCGTTAAATCCTTTGTTGAAACAAATACTTTTTGTGACTTCTGCGCTAAGTATGGACTTGACTGTGAGATAGTAGCTTCATTGTTTGAATCATTTGTTGCTCATATTGATCTCCCCAAAGATAAGTGGTTTAAATATCCTCCTCCTTTAGAAGTCAATGTATTTAAACCCAATCCAGTTGAAGAGAGAGTCATTGCCTATAATGATCCCGTTGTTCCCACTGCTTACATTGAGAAACCACCTTTCCCTGTTAGGATAAAGGATCATTCTAAAGCTTCAACTGTGATACGTAGAGGCTACATTAGAACACCTACACCACCTGAGCAAATTAGAGTTGAACCTAGAATTGCTATTATCAAAGATATTTTGTCCGACGATGTTGAGGGACATAATATTCACTTCTCTCAAGATGCTGCTAGAATTGCTAAACCTCACGCTAGAGACAAACATAGGCCTGTTGTTGGCACGCCTATTGTTTCTGTTAAGATAGGAGATCATTGTTATCATGGTTTATGTGACGTGGGGTGCTAGTGTTAGTGCAATACCTCAATCCTTATATGATGAAATTAAAGACGAGATTGCACCTGTTGAGATAGAGCCTATTGATGTCACTATTCAGCTTGCCAATAGAGATACTATCTGCCATGTGGGAATTGTTAGGGATGTTCAAGTCTTGTGTGGTAAAACGAAGTATCCTGTTGATTTCCTCGTTCTTGCTACCGCACAAGATAGCTTTTGTCCCATCATATTTGGCAGACCTTTTCTCAATACCGTCAATGCTCATATTGACAGTGAGAAGCAAACTGTCACTGTTGGCTTTGAAGGTGTGTCACATGAGTTCAATATCTCCAAGTTTGGTAGACAACCTCATGAAAAGGAGTTGCACAGTAAGGATGAAACTATTGCCTTAGCTTCTATTGCCGTGCCTCCTACTAATCCCTTAGAGCCATACTTGCTTGAGCATGAAAATGATATGCATATGGATGAAAGGGATGAGATAGATAGAGTTGTCTTAGAACAATATCCCATCCTTAAGAATAATCTGCCTGTTGAACTACTTGGGGATCCACCCCCACCAAAGGGTGATCCTGTGTTCGAGCTTAAACAGTTGCGTGATACTCTTAAGTATGCTTATCTTGATGAAAAAGAGATATATCCTGTTATAATTAGTGCTAGCCTCTCAGAGCATGAAGAAAAGAAGTTACTAAAAACTCTGAGGAAGCACCGTGCTGCTATTGGATATACTTTTGATGATCTTAAGGGCATTAGTTCCACTCTCTGCCATCACAAGATCAAAACTGATCCTGATTCCAAACCAGTTGATGATCATCAAAGGAGATTGAATCCTAAGATGAAAGAGGTAGTAAGAAAACAAATACTAAAGCTTGTGGAAGCAGGTATTATCTATCATGTTGCTCATAGTGATTGGGTGAGTCCGGTGCATTGCGTTCCTAAGAAGGGAGGCATTACCGTTGTCCCTAATGATAAGGATGAATTGATCCCACAGAGGATTATTACTCGCTAAAGGATGGTGATCGATTTTAGGAAATTGAATAAGGCCACTAGAAAAGATCATTACCCTTTGCCTTTTATCGACCAAATGCAAGAAAGACTGTCTAAACACACACACTTCTGCTTTCAAGACGGTTATTCTGGTTTCTCCCAAATACCAGTTGCACAATGATCAGGAGAAAACCACTTTCACCTGCCCTTTCGGTACCTTTGCTTATAGACGTATGCCTTTTGGCTTATGTAATGCACCTGCCACCTTTCAAAGATGTATGATGGCTATATTCTCTGACTTTTGTGATAAGATTGTTGAGGTTTTCATGGATGACTTCTCCGTTTATGGGTCTTCTTTTGACGATTGCCTTAGCAACCTTGATCGAGTCTTACAGAGATGTAAAGACACCAATCTTGTCTTGAATTGGAAGAAGTGCCACTTTATGGTTAATGAAGGCATCGTCTTAGGACATAAAATTTCTGAAAGAGGTATCGAAGTCGATAAGGCTAAGGTTGATGCAATCGAGAAAATGCCATACCCCACAAATATCAAAGGTATAAGAAGTTTCCTTGGTCATGTTGGTTTCTATAGACGGTTCATTAAAGACTTCTCTAAGATTTCTAGGTCTCTTACTAATCTCATGCAAAAGGATATTCCTTTTGTTTTTGACGATGATTGTGAGGAAGCCTTCGAAATACTTAAGAAGGCCTTGATAACTGCACCTATTGTTCAACCACCTGATTGGAACTTACCTTTTGAAATCATGTGTGATGCTAGTGATTATGCTGTTGGTGCTGTACTAGGGCAACGAGTTGATAAGAAGTTGAATGTTATTCACTATGCTAGTAAAACTCTAGACAGTGCCCAAAGAAACTATACTACTACGGAAAAGGAATTTCTAGCAGTTGTGTTTGCATGTGAAAAGTTCAGGTCTTACATAGTTGATTCCAAAGTCACTATTCACACTGATCATACTGCTATTAAGTACCTCATGGAGAAGAAAGATGCTAAACCTAGACTTGTGAGATGGGTTCTCTTGCTACAATAATTTGATTTGCATGTTGTCGACAAGAAGGGTGCTGATAACCTTGTAGCAGATAACTTGTCTAGGTTGGAAAACCTTCTTGATGACCCACAACCTATTGATGATAGCTTTCTCGATGAGCAATTGAACGTCATCAATGCTTCACGTAGTGCATCGTGGTATGCTGATTATGCAAACTATATCGTTGCCAAATATATACCACCTAGTTTCACATACCAGCAAAAGAAGAAATTCTTCTTTGACTTGAGACATTACTTTTGGGATGATCCTCACCTTTATAAGGAAGGAGTAGATGGTGTTATTAGATGTTGTGTACCTCAACATGAACAGGGACAAATCCTATAGAAGTGTCACTCCGAGGCCTACGGAGGACACCATGCGGGAGATAGAACTGCACACAAGGTATTTGCTGCGGCAACAAAAGTCCTTCCCTGGCGCGTAGGAATTCTTCTTGTTACTTCTCTGGTTTGCGTAAGTATTTCCCTCAGTTTGAGAACCAAGGTATCGAACCAACAGGAGGGCCTCGTCAAGTCCAAAGTACCTGCGCAAACACAAACAAGTTTGCACCCAATGCTTCAAAGGGGATGTCAATCCCTTCAATATTGTATGCAAAAGTGAGATCTGAAGGCGGAAAGTGCAACGAAGTAAAAAGTGTAAGGCTGAAAATATGGTGTGGAGTAGACCCTGGGGGCCATAGTGTTCACTAGAGGCTTCTCTCAAAATAGCAAATATCACGACGGGTGAACAAATTACTGTCAAGCAATTGATAGAACCGCGCAAAGTCATGACGATATCTAAGGCAATGATCTAGCATATAGGCATCACGTCCGAGACAAGTAGACCGATACTTTCTGCATCTACTACTATTACTCCACACATCGACCGCTATCCAGCATGCATCTAGTGTATTGAGTTCATGACGAACAGAGTAACGCTTTAAGCAAGATGACATGATGTAGACGGATAATCTCAAACCAATGATGAAAACCCCATCCTTTTACCCTTGATGGCAACAACATGATACGTTCGTCGCTACCCCTTCTGTCACTGGGTGAGGTCACCGCACGGTATGAACCCAAAACCAAGCACTTCTCCCATTGCAAGAATCATAGATCTAGTTGGCCAAACAAAACCCACAACTCGAAGAGAATTACAAGGATATGAAATCATGCACAAGAGAGATCAGAAGAAACTCAAATAAGATTCATAGATAATCTGATCATAAATCCACAATTCATCGGATCTCGACAAACACACCGCAAAAGAAGATTACCTCGGATAGATCTCCATGAAGATCATGGAGAAATTTGTATTGAAGATCCGAGAGAGAGAAGAAGCCATCTAGCTACAAGCTATGGACCCGTAGGTCTATGGTGAACTACTCACGCATCATCGGAGAGGTCATGGTGTTGATGGAGAAGCCTTCCGTGTCCGAATCCCCCCTCCGGCAGGGCACCAAGACGTGCCCCATATGGGATCTTGCGGAGACAGAAGCTTGCGGCGGCGGAAAAGTGATTACGATGCTCCCGTGATTTTTTTGGGAATATTTGGGAATTTATAGGCGCAAGATCTAGGTCAGGGGACCTCCAGGGGGCCCACAAGCCTGCATGGCGCGACCCCCCTGGCTGCGGGGTGGGGGCTTGTGGGGCCCCTGGGGCTCTTTTGGCTTGGCCCCCAAGCTCTTCGATCTTCTTCCATTCTAGAAAAAATCTTTTCGGGGATGTTCTTCCGTTTGGACTCCGTTTCAAAATCTCCTCTGAAAGGGGTCAAAAACATAGAAAAAGCAGGAACTGGCACTTAGCACTGAGTTAATAAGTTAGTCGCAGAAAATAAATAAAAGGCATGCAAAACATCCCAAGTTTGACAAGATAATAGCATGAATCCATCAAAAATTATAGATACGTTGGAGACGTATCAAGCATCCCCAAGCTTAACTCCTGCTCGTCCTCGAGTAGGGAAGTGATAAAGAATGAACTTTTGATGTGGAATGCTACCTAGCATAGTTGTCCTTTGCAACTTCTTTCACGTGGCATGAATATTCAGATCCGTACGATTCGAAACAATAGTTTGCTATTGACATGAAAACAGTAATACTTCAAGCAAACTAGCAAAGTAATCATGAACTTTCAAAATAACAAGGCCAAAGAAAGTTATCCCTACAAAATCATATAGTCTGGCTATGCTCCATCATCCTCTCACAACTAATGTAAATCATGCACAACCCCGGAATTGGCCAAGTAATTGTTTTCGCACTCTTACTTTCTCAAACTTTTTATAGCTATCAGGCAATACATGAGCGCGAGCCAAGGATATAGCACTATAGGTGGAATAGAGTGTGGTGGTGGTTGTGAGACAAAAAGGAGGAGATGGTCACATTGACTCGGCGTATCAATAGGCTATGGAGATGCCCATTAATAGATATCAACGTGAATGAGTAGGGATTGCCATACAAGAGATGCACTAGAGCTATAAGTATGTGAAAGCTCAAGGGAAAACTAGTGGGTGTGCATCCAACTTGCTTGCTCACGAAGACCTAGGGCAATTTTGAGGAAGCCCATCATTGGAATATACAAGCCAAGTTATAAAACGAAGATCCCACTAGCATATGGTAGTGACAAAGCAAGAAGATCTCAACCATGAAGAACATGGTGCTATTATGAAGCACAAGTGTGGAAAAAGATAGTAGCATTGTCCCTTCTCTCTTTTTCTCTCATTTCCCTTTTTTTATTTGGGCTCTTAGGCCTCTTTTTTTCTTTTCTCTCTTTTTTTTGGGCTCCTTGGCCTCTTTTTTTATTTCCTCACATGGGACAATGCTCTAATAATGATGATCATCACACTTTTACTTACTCAAAGCTCAAAAATCACAATGATAATGACTCCATAGGAAATGCCTCCGGTAGTGTACCGGGATGTGCAACGATCTAGTATGATCATGCAATGGCAATATGAGAGTGACGACACAAGTCATGAGACAGAACGGTGGTAGTTGCATGGCAATATATATCGGAATGGCTATGAAAATGCCATAGTAGGTAGGTATGGTGGCTGTTTTGAGGAAGGAATTTTGTAGGTTTGTGTACGGGCGAGAATTGCGCGGCATTAGAGAGGCTAGCAAAGGTGGAAGGTGAAAGTGCATCTATACCATGGGCTCACATTAGTCATGAAGAACTCACATACTTATTGCGAAAGTTTTTATTAGTAATCGAAACAAAGTGGTAAACGCATACTCCGAGGGGAAGGGTTGGTAGGTGTAAACCATCGCGCGATCCCGACCTCAACACAAAGGATGACAATCAATAGATCAATTATGCTCCGACTTCCTAACATAGCGGTTCAGCATACGTGCATGCTACGAGAATCACTAACTTCAACACAAGTATTTATAGATTCACAACACCCTACTAACATAACTCTCAATATTACCAAATCTGTGTCTCAAAACTAATTGAGAGGAATCGAAACTTCTCTTTCAACTCAATGCACATGAAGATGGAGGTTTTTGCATCCTCTTTGGGTACCTAGCACATGGGACTTCTTTCATAGCATAAGCCAACTACCAAATCACACACCGTCGTGCTCTGAAGATATAAGTTAAGCACAAGAGCAAAAGTATCTAGCTCAAAATATATAAGTGAAGCACTAGAGCAAAAGTATCTAGCTCAAAAGATATAAGTGAAGCACAATGAGCATTCTTGCAAAATCACGATGAGTGCATGTCTCTCTCTCAAAAATGTGTGCAGCAAGGATGATTGTCACACAACAAAAAGAAAAGACTCCTATGATACAAGACGCTCCAAGCAAAACACATATCATGTGGTGAATAAAAATATAGCTCCAAGTAATGTTACCGATGGACTGAAGACAAAAGAGGGGATGCCTTCCCGGGGCATCCCCAAGCTTAGGCTTTTCGGTGTCCTTGAATTTGGCGTGGGGGGCCTTGGGCATCCCCAAGCTTGATCTCTTTCCACTCCTTATCTCTTTGTCCATGAGAACGTCACCCAAAACTTGAAAACTTCACAACACAAAACTTAAACAGAAACTTGTGATAACATTAGTACAAGAAAACAAACTACCACTTCTTTTGGTACTGTAGCAAACTTGAATTCCATCCATATTGATGATGGGCTACTGTATTCTCACTTTTCCATGGCTAGTACCCCCCATACTAACCATATTTTCATCAAAACAAGCAACCAACTCAACAAAAACAGAATCTGTCGAAAACAGACCAGCCTATAGCAAGTTGTATACTTCGTATACTTCTGGTACCTCAACAAATCTGAACAATTACGATGGTCTGGGGAAAAAGCATATAAATCAGCAGAAAAAAGAATCAACTCAAAATCTCTTTCTGAATAAAAATTAAAAATCATCTCGTGAGCGAAAAGATTCTGTCTTTTTCCAGAAGGATCAAACAACCATTACCAAGACTAGTCATAAAGGTTTTGCTTGGCTCAAACACAAAAAGAAACACAAAAATACAATCACAACAGAATTGTGAAAGTGTGGACGCAACAAAACATAAAGAAGAAGATAAATTCATTGGGTAGCCTCCCAACAAGCGCTATTGTTTATCGCCCTTAGCTAGGCATAAAAGCGATAGAATCACGTATCGTCGTCTTTGGTGCTCAAACCATAAGTAGCCCTCATCATGGATTCATAAGGCAATCTTATTTTCTTTCTAGGAAAGTGTTTCATGCCCTTCCTTAAAGGAAATTGAAATCTAATATTCCCTTCCTTCATATCGATGATAGCACCGATAGTCCTTAGGAAAGGTCTAACAAGAATAATAGGGCATGTATGATTGCAATCAATCTCAAGCACAATGAAATCCACAGGTACATAGTTCCTATTTGCAATAATAAGAACATCATTGATCCTTCCCATGGGTTTCTTGACAGTAGAATAAGCAAGATGCAAATTAAGAGAACACTCTTCAATCTCATTAAAACCCAGAATATCACATAAAGACTTTGGAATCGCAGAAACACTAGCACCCAAATCACACAAAGCATTGCACTCATAGTTTTTGATTTTGATTTTGATGGTAGGTTCCCACTCATCATGAAGCTTTCTAGCGATAGAGACTTCCAATTCAAGTTTCTCTTCAAGAGCTTTTATCATAGCTTCGACGATATGATCGGTAAAGGCTTTGTTTTGGCTATAAGCGTACAGAGAGTTTACATGGATTGCATCAAAGAAATGCATTCAATCAAGGAGCAACTATCATAATTGAATTCCTTGAAATCCACGGTAGTAATTTCATTACTACTCAAAGTTTTAACGTCTTCTACTCCACTTTTAACGCTTTTAGCATCAAGATAGATGGACTCCGAATCATTGGGGCACCTTTCAGCCAAAGTGGATTCATATACAGCCCCATAATTATTAGGTTTGACACAAGAAAACAAAGATTCAATGGGAGTCACACCAAGCACTTTAAGATCTTCGTGATTCTCATCACGAGAACACGCCTTTTTAAGCCATTCATGTCTAGCACGAATTTGGGCGGTCCTTTCTTGGCTCTCAATCATGGAAACACGCATAGCTTTCAAAGTTTCATCCATGTTGATTTTGTGAGGAGCACATATAACTTTCAAAGCATCAACATCACAAGAAATCATATCAACGCTCTTAGCCAAATCGTCAACTTTGAGTAGTTTTTCCTCTATGGACGCATTGAAAATCTTTTGAGAGTTGATGAACTCTTTGATATTACTCTCTAGATCAGAGGGTAATCTATTGTAATTCCCATGGGTATTGTTGTAGGAGTTGTCAAAGTTATTAGAGGAGTTACTAGGAAAAGGCCTAGGAACATAGTTTCCCCTAAAAGCGTTGTTGTTGCCAAAATTATTCCTACCAACAAAATTTACGTCCAAGCTAGCGTTGCTACTCTCAATCAAAGAAGACAAAGGCAAATCATTAGGATCCAAAGGAGCACTTCTACTAGCAACCAAATTCATTAACTCATCCATCTTAGCACTCAACGAGTCAATTTCTTCTATAGCGTGTACCTTCTTACTAGTAGGTGACCTTTCAGTGTGCCACTGAGAGTAGTTCGTCATGATGTTCTCTAAGAGCTTTGTGGATTCTCCTAACGTGATTTCCATGAACGTTCCACCTGAGGCGGAGTCCAAGATATTTCTAGAAGCGAAATTCAAGCCAGCGTAAAATATTTGAATAATCATCCAAAGGCTCAAGCCATGAGCGGGACAATTTCTAATCATTAATTTCATTCTCTCCCAAGCTTGTGCAACATGCTCATGATCAAGTTGCTTGAAATTCATGGTATCATTACGGAGAGAGATGATCTTAGCCGGCGGAAAATACTTGGATATATAAGCATCTTTGCACTTATCCCAAGAATCGATACTATTTTTGGGCAAAGAAGAAAGCCAAGTTTTTGCGCGATCTCGCAACGAGAAAGGAAAAAAGCTTCAATTTAATCACGTCATTATCCACATCTCTTTTCTTTTGCATATCGCAAAGCTCAATGAAGGTATTGAGATGGGATGCGGCATCTTCACTAGGAAGGCAAGAGAATTGCTCTTTCATAACAAGATTCAGCAAAGCAGCATTGATTTCGTATGACTCCTCACTAGTGGTCGGAGCAATCAGAGTACTAATAAAATCATTATTATTAGTATTCGAGAAGTCACAAAGCTTGGTGTTTTCGTTCATGGTGACTTCAGCAAGCAAGCAAGCACACGAGCAAAAAAAAAGCGGGCGAGAAAAAGGGCGAACGAAAAAGGCAAATTGGTGAAGTGGGTGAGAGGAAAACGAGAGGCAACTGGCAAACAAATTAAATGCAAGAGATGAGTTTGCGACACTTACTTGGATGAGTTCTTGACTTAATCTTCCTCCCCGGCAACGGCGCCAGAAATTGGCACGTTGACGGGAGACTATTCTTGACTTGATCCTCCTCCCCGGCAACGGCGCCAGAAATTCTTCTGCTGCGGCAACAAAAGTCCTTCTCCGGCACGTAGGAATTCTTCTTATTACTTCTCTGGTTTGCGTCGGTTTTTCCCTTGAAGAGGAAAGGGTGATGCAGCACAGGAGCAGTAAGTATTTCCCTCAGTTTGAGAACCAAGGTATCGAACCAAAAGGAGGGCCTCGTCAAGTCCAAAGTACCTGCGCAAACACAAACAAGCTTGCACCCAACGCTTCAAAGGGGTTGTCAATCCCTTCAAGATTGTTTGC
This sequence comes from Hordeum vulgare subsp. vulgare, assembly GCF_904849725.1. Classification (NCBI taxonomy): domain Eukaryota; kingdom Viridiplantae; phylum Streptophyta; class Magnoliopsida; order Poales; family Poaceae; genus Hordeum; species Hordeum vulgare. The sequence continues at coordinate 67,559,870 of NC_058522.1, forward strand.
GAAAGTGAGATCTGAAGGTGGAAAGTGCAACGAAGTAAAAAGTGTAAGGCTGAAAATATGGTGTGGAGTAGACCCTGGGGGCCATAGTGTTCACTAGAGGCTTCTCTCAATATAGAAAATATCATGGTGGGTGAACAAATTACTGTCGAGTAATTGATAGAACCACGCAAAGTCATGACGATATCTAAGGCAATGATCTAGCATATATGCATCACGTCCGAGACAAGTAGACCGATACTTTCTGCATCTACTACTATTACTCCACACATCGACCGCTATCTAGCATGCATCTAGTGTGCTGAGTTCATGACGAACAGAGTAACGCTTTAAGCAAGATGACATGATGTAGACGGATAATCTCAAACCAATGATGAAAACCCCATCTTTTTACCCTTGATGGCAACAACACGATACGTGCCTCGCTACCCCTTCTGTCACTGGGTGAGGTCACCACACGGTGTGAACCCAAAACCAAGCACTTCTCCCATTACAAGAATCATAGATCTAGTTGGCCAAACAAAACCCACAACTCGAAGAGAATTACAAGGATATGAAATCATGCATAAGAGAGATCAGAAGAAACTCAAATAAGATTCATATATAATCTGATCATAAATCCACAATTCATCGGATCTCGACAAACACACCGCAGAAGAAGATTACATCGGATAGTTCTCCATGAAGATCATGGAGAACTTTGTATTGAAGATCCAAGAGAGAGAAGAAGCCATCTAGCTACTAGCTATGGACCCGTAGGTCTATGGTGAACTACTCACGCATCATCGGAGAGGTCATGGTGTTGATGGAGAAGCCTTCCGTGTCCGAATCCCCCCTCGGGTAGGGCACCAGGACGTGCCCTAGATGGGATCTTCCGGAGACAGAAGCTTGCGGCGGCGGAAAAGTGAGTACGATGCTCCCGTGATTTTATTGGGAATATTTGGGAATTTATAAGCGCAAGATCTAGGTCAGGGGACCTCCAGGGGGCCCACAAGTCTACATGGCGCGCCCCCCTATCCGCGGGGTGGGGGCTTGGGGGGCCCCTGGGGCTCTTCTGGCTTGGCCCCCAAGCTCTCCGATCTTCTTCCATTCCAGAAAAAAATCTTTTCACGGATTTTCTTCCATTTGGACTCTGTTTCAAAATCTCCTCTAAAAGGGATCAAAAACATGGAAAAAACATGAACTGGCACTTGGCACTGAGTTAATAAGTTAGACCCAGAAAATAAATAAAAGGCATGCAAAATATCCTAAGTTTTACAAGATAATAGCATGAAACCATCAAAAATTATAGATACGTTGGGGACGTATCAGTATTGCAATCAGGTTTCTATTGGCCCACTCTCTTCAAGGATGCCCGTAACTTTGTCTTGTCTTGTGACGAATGTCAAAGAATAGGTAATATTAGCAAACGTCAGAAAATTCCTATGAACTATTCACTTGTCATTGAACCATTTTATGTTTGGGGCTTTGATTATATGGGACCTTTTTCAAAATCCAATGGGCATACTCATATCCTAGTTGTTGTTGATTATGTCACTAAGTGGGTAGAAGCTATCCCCACTAGCAGTGCTGATCACAACTCATCTATCAGGATGCTTAAAGAAGTTATTTTCCCTAGATTTGGAGTCCCTAGATATCTAATGACCGACGGTGGTTCACATTTCATTCATGGTGCTTTCCGTAAAACGCTTGCTAAGTACGATGTCAACCATAGAATTGCGTCTCCCTATCACCCTCAGTCCAGTGGTCAAGTAGAGCTAAGCAATAGAGAGATTAAACTAATTCTGCAAAAGACTATCAACAGGTCTAGAAAGAATTGGTGTAAGAAGCTCGATGATGCACTGTGGGCTTATAGAACTGCTTATAAGAATCCCATGGGCATGTCTCCGTACAAAATGGTGTACGGTAAAGCATGTCATTTACCTCTTGAGCTAGAGCAAAAAGCTTATTGGGAAATCAAAGAGCTCAACTTTGATTTCAAACTTGCCGGTGAGAAGAGGTTATTTGACATTAGTTCGCTTGATGAATGGATAACTCAGGCATATGAGAATGCCAAGTTGTTCAAAGAAAAGGTTAAGAGGTGGCCTGATAAGAGGATACAAAAGCTGAGTTCAATGTAGGTGATTATGTCTTGCTATATAACTCTCGTTTAAGATTTTTTGCACGCAAGATTCTCTCTAAATGGGAAGGTCCCTATATTTTTGAGGAAGTATATCGTTCCGGTGCTATCAAGATCAACAACATGGAAGGTAATTGTCCGAGAGTTGTAAACGGGCAGAGAATCAAGCATTATATCTCAGGTAATCCCATAAATGTTGAAAGCAATATTATCAATACCATAACTCCGGAAGAATACCTAAGGGACATTTATCAGCCTGTTTCAGACTCCGAAAACGAAGAGGTATGTGATTCGGTAAGAAAACAGACTCCAAAACTTTTCTAGTAGGAAATTTTCTCCATTTTGGAATATTTGAAAAAATACAAAAATTGGAAGTAGTCCGGAAAGCGCGCGAGGAGGCGACAAGCCTGCCAGGCGCGGGCCCACCCCCTGGCCACGCCTGGGGGGCTTGTGGCCACCTCGCGTGCCTCCCGGACTCCGTTTTCGTGCGGAGTACTCCTTCTGGTCTGGAAAAAAATCAATATATATATTCTCCCGTGAGGTCTGACCCTTGTATCACGCAGATTTCCTCTGTTTTTGTTTCGAGCCTGTTTTCTGTCGCAGATTTAGAGCAAGATGTCATCTCAGGAATCTGTGGGGGAGAACAATCACCCTCAAGTTTATGGAGAAGTAAGTAATGATCTGAAAAGGATGGAGGTCATGGAGGCTAAGGAAAGGCTACCTAAGGAAACTAAGGGCAAAACTTAGGAGAAGAATCAGGCATGGGACGAAGTGCAATCTGTGCTCAATAAGGAAGAAGTTGAAGAAGTGGATTTCCTCCAACCCTACCTCCACCTAGTGTCTCCATCCTTGACTAAACTCTTGAGGTTTTGTGAAACAACTCGTGCTCGCAATACTTATCTCACTCGTGAATTTGTTTTGCTGGAGAAACATATCACGGATCTCCAAGGTATAAATCAAAGATTGATGGCCCTCTTGGAATCAAAGATTGCAACAACACCACCACCATCACCACCAAAGGAAGACAACTAAGCATGGGTATGGGAAATTCCCTTGGCTTGTACCAAGCTTGGGGGAGCTTCCCCGGTATCGTATCACCATCACATCTTTTGCCTTTACCTTTGTTTTAGTTTTCCTTTTCAGTTTTCTCTTTCTCTAGTAGATTAAAAGTCTTAGTGTCTTAGTCTTGAGTTTTTCTTTGTGTCACCCCCGATGTATTCGAGCTCATGAGCCATATAATAAAGAGTGTCTTAGTTGAAGGGCTTTGCCTCTTGCCATGATCAAAAGAGTGAGAAAAGAACAAAAGCATGAAAGATCATGTAATGATCTTATGGGAAGTGATGGCTTCACATACAAAAAGAATGATGATAGAAACTTGTTGAGGGTAGACAAATGTAGACCTTGGTCATTGTTGCAATTAATAGGAAGTGATAAATAAGGAGAGGTTCACATATAAATATATCATCTTTGACACCATCTATGATTGTGAATACTCACTAAACTATTGCATGCCTAGAAGTAGATGTTGGACAACGAAGACAACATAACGAATTGTGTTTGCTTGGTTCCGAACAATGCTATATGATTAGAGATCCCTTAGCATATGACGATTGCTTCCACCTCATATTAGCCAAAACTCCCGCACCAAGTAGAGATACTACTTGTGCATCCATAAACCTTCAACCCAGTTTTGCCATGAGAGTCTACCATACCTACCTATGGATTGAATAAGATCCCTCAAGTAAGTTTTCATCGGTGCAAGGAATAAAAATTGCTCCCTAATATGTATGATCTATTAGTGTGTGGAAAATAAGCTTTGTACGAACCTGTGATGAGGAAGACATAAAAGCGGCGGACTGCATAATAAAGTTCTTTATCACAGGAGGCAATATAAAGTGACGTTCCTCCGCACTAAGAGGACACACATCTAAACCTCAAAAGCGCATGACAACCTCTCCTTACCTCTGCGAAGGGCCTATCTTGTACCTTTACTTTTTGCCCCTGAAAGAGTCATGGTGATCTTCACCAATTCCTTATCTCGCCTTTATCTTGGCTAACGTCATATGCTAGGGAAAGATCTGTATTCATATGTCAACTTGGAAGTAAGTATTCATGAATTATTATTGTTGACATTACCCTTGAGGTAAGCAGTTGGGAGGCAAAACTATAAGCCCCTATCTTTCTCTGTGTCCAGCTGAAACTTTGATCTCATGAGTACCACGTGAGTTATAGCAATTGTAGAGAACGAAAAGATGATTGAGTATGTGGATTTGCTTTACAAGCTCTTATTTGACTCTTTCTGATGTTGTAATAAATTGCAATTGCTTCATATGTTACTTCTCGGTAAGGTTCTTGATCCATGCTTTACTTTGTGAAGGAATTGTCACTTTAGCATGAGAGATTATATGTTGGTATTGCTGTTCTAATCATGATCATGATAAATGCATGTTCGTATCTTGTTTTTTCGACACCTCTCTCCCTAAACATATGGACATATTTATTGAGCTAGGCTTTCGCTTGAGGACAAGCAAGGTCTAAGCTTGGGGGAGTTGATACGCCCATTTTGCATCATGTTTTCATGTTGATATTTATCGCTTTTTGGGCTGTTATTTCACTTGACGGTACAATACTTATGCCTTTTCTCTCTTATTTTCCAAGGTTTACATGAAGAGGGAGAATGTCGACAGCTGGAATTCTGGCCTGAAATTGGAGCAAGTTTGAGATACCTATTCTGCGCAACTCCAAAGCCGTAAAAATCAACGAGGATTTTTTTCGGGAATTATAAAAAATACTGGGCCGAAGAAGTGCCAGAGGGGCGCCAGCAGGTGGCCACAAGCCTGCTAGGCGCTGCCACCCCCTGGCCGCGCCTAGGGGGCTTGTGGGCACCCAGCTGGCCCTCTGGCCCCCCTCTTCTGCTATATGAAGGGTTTCCTCCTGAAAAAAACAGGAGGAGGCTTTTTCGAGGATTCGCCGCCGCCACGAGGCGGAACTTGAGCAGAACCAATCTAGAGCACCGGCAGGACGATCCTGCCGGGGAAACTTCCCTCCCGGAGGGGGAAATCGTTGCCATCGTCATCACCAACACTCCTCTCATCGGAGGGGACTAATCACCATCAACATCTTCATCAGCACTATCTCATCTCCAAACCCTAGTTCTTCACTTGTAACCAATCTCCGTCTCGCGACTCCGATTAGTACTTGTAAGGTTGCTAGTAGTGTTAATTACTCTTTGTAGTTGATGCTAGTTGGATTACTTGGTGGAAGAGTTTATGTTCAGATCCTTGATGCTACTCATTACCTCTCTGGTCATGAATAATTGAATATGATTATGCTTTGTGAGTAGTTACTTTTGTTCCCGAGGACATGGGATAAGTCATGCTAATAGTAGTCATGTGAATTTGGTATTCGTTCGATATTTTGATGTGTTGTATGTTGTTTTTCCTCTAGTGGTGTCATGTGAACGTCGACTACATAACACTTCACCATTATTTGGGCCTAGAGGAAGGCATTGGGAAGTAGTAAGTAGATGATGGTTTGCTAGAGTGACAGAAGCTTAAACCCTAGTTTATGCGTTGCTTCGTAAGGGGCTGATTTGGATCCACTAGTTTAATGCTATGGTTAGACTTTGTCTTAATTCTTCTTTCGTAGTTGCGGATGCTTGCGAGAGGGGTTAATCATAAGTGGGATGCTTGTCCAAGTAAGGGCAGTTCCCAAGCGCCGGTCCACCCACATATCAAACTATCAAAGTAACGAACGCGAATCATATGAACATGATGAAAACTAGTATGACAGAAATTACCGTGTGTCCTCAGGAGCGTTTTTCCTCCTATAAGACTTTGTCCAGGCTTGTCCCTTGCTACAAAAGGGATTAGGCCACTTTGCTGCACCGTTGCTACTTTTCTTACTTGTTGCTTTCTACGAATCATCTCACCACACAATCACTTCTTACCGATAATTTCAGTGCTTGCAGATTTGACCTCGCTGAAAACCACTTGTCACAACCTTCCGCTCCTCGTTGGGTTCGACACTCTTACTTATCGAAAGGAATACGACTGATCCCCTATACTTGGGGGTCATCGACCCTCCGTGGGTGGAGCCCTCCGTGGACTCTCGTAGTCGCTTCCTGATACGTCCATTTTGCATCATGCTTTCATGTTGATATTTATCGCTTTATGGGCTGTTATTACACTTCACGGTACAATACTTATGCCTTTTCTCTCTTATTTAACAAGGTTTACATGAAGAGGGCGAATGTCGGCAGCTGGAATTCTGGCCTGAAAAAGGAGCAAGTTTGAGATACCTATTCTGCGCAACTCCAAAAGCCGTGAAAATCAACGAGGATTTATTTTGAAATTTATAAAAAATACTGGGCTGAAGAAGTACGAGAGGGGAGCCAGTGGGAGGCCACAAGCCTGCTAGGCGCGGCCTACCCCCCTAGCCGCGCCTAGGGGGCTTGTGGGCTCCCTGTTGGCCCTCTGCCCCCCCCTCTTTTGCTATAAGGAGGGTTTCGTTCCAGAAAAAATAAGGAGGAGTCTTTCGGGAGGAATCGCTGCCGCCACGAGGCGGAACTTGAGCATGACCAATCTAGAGCTCCGGCAGGGTCGTCCTGCTGGGGAAACTTCCCTCCCGGAGGGGGAAATCATCACCATCGTCATCACCAACACTCTTCTCATCGGAGGGGACTAATCACCATCAACATCTTCATCAGCACCATCTCATCTCCAAACCTAGTTCATCGCTTGTAACTAATCTCCGTCTCGCGACTCCGATTGGTACCTGTTAGGTTGCTAGTAGTGTTAATTACTCTTTGTAGTTGATGATAGTTGGATTACTTGGTGGAAGATTATATGTTCAGATCCTTGATTCTATTCAATACCTCTCTTGTCATGAATATTATTATGCTTTGTGAGTAGTCACTTTTGTTCCTAAGGACATGCGATAAGTCTTGCTATAAGTAGTCATGTGAATTTGGTATTCGTTCGATATTTTGATGTGTTGTATGTTGTCTCCCCTCTAGTGGTGTTACGTGAACATCGACTACATAACACTTCACCATTATTTGGGCCTAGAGGAAGGCATTGGTAAGTAGTAAGTAGATGATGGGTTGCTAGAGTGACAGAAGCTTAAACCCTAGTTTATGCGTTGCTTCGTAAGGGGCTGATTTGGATCCACTAGTTTAATGCTATGGTTAGACTTTGTCTTAATTCTTCTTTCGTAGTTGCAGATGCTTGCGAGAGGGGTTAATCATAAGTGGGAGGTCTGTCCAAGTAAGGGCAGCACCCAAGCACCCGTCCACCCACATATCAAACTATCAAAGTCGCGAACGCGAATCATATGAACATGATGAAAACTAGCTTGATAGAAATTCCAATGTGTCCTCGGGAGCGCTTTAGCTCTTATAAGAGTTTGTCCAGGCTTGTCCCTTGCTACAAAAGGGATTGGTCCACTTTTCTGCACCGTTGTTACTATTGTTACTTGCTACTTGCTACGAATCATCTTACCAGACAACTATCTGTTACCAATAATTTCTGTGCTTGCAGAGAATACCTTGCTGAAAACCACTTGTCAGATCCTTCAGCTCCTCGTTGGGTTCGACACTCTTACTTATTGAAAGGACTATGATAGATCCCCTACACTTGTGGGTCATCAAGACTCTTTTTTGGCGCCGTTGCCGGGGAGTGAAGCGCCTTTGGTAAGTGGAATTTGGTAAGGAAACATTTATATAGTGTGCTGAAATTTATTGTCACTTGTCACTATGGAAACTAATCCTTTGAGGAGCTTGTTCGGGGTATCTTCACCTCGAACGGAAGCACAAGAAGTTGCTCCTCAATCTGCTGCACCTACTGAAAATATTTGCTATGAATTTCCTTCGGGTATGCTTGAGAAACTGCTCGCTAATCCTTTTACAGGAAATGGAACATCACATCCCGACTTGCATCTAATCTATGTAGATGAAGTTTGTGGTTTATTTAAGCTTGCAGGTTTGACCGAGGATGAGGTCAAGAATAAGGTCTTTCCCTTATCTTTGAGGGATAAGGCATTGACATGGTATAGGCTATGTGATGATACTGGATCATGGAACTACAACCGGTTGAAATTGGAATTTCATCAAAAAAATTATCCTATGCATCTAGTACATCGTGATCGGAATTATATTTATAATTTTTGGCCTCGTGACAGAGAAAGCATCGCTCAAGCTTGGGGGAGGCTTAAATCAATGTTATATTCATGCCCCAACCCTGAGCTCTCGAGAGAAATTATCATTCAGAACTTCTATGCTCGGCTTTCTCATGATGATCGCATCATGCTTGACACTTCTTGTACCGGTTCTTTTATGAAGAGAGATATTGACTTCAGATGGAATTTATTGGAAAGAATTAAATGCAACTCTGAAGATTGGGATTTTGATGAAGGTAAGGAGTCGGGTATGAATTTCAAGTTTTATTGCGTTAAATCCTTTGCTGAAACAAATACTTTTTGTGATTTTAGCGCTAAATATCGACTTGACTCTGAGATAGTAGCTTCATTGTGTGAATCATTTGCTGCTCATATTGATCTTCCTAAAGAGAAGTGGTTTAAATATCATCCTCCCTTAGAAGTCAATGTAGTTAAACCCAATCCAGTTGAAGAGAAAGTCATTGCCTATAATGATCCTATTGTTCCTAGTGCTTACATTGAGAAACAACCTTTCCCTGTTAGGATAAATGATCATTCTAAAGTTTCAAGTGTGATACATAGGGGCTACATTAGAACACCTACACCCCCTGAGCAAATTAGAGTTGAACCTAGCATTTCTATTATCAAAGATCTCCTGTCCGACAATGTTGATAGCCATGATATTCACTTCTGTGAAGATGCTGCTAGAATTGCTAAACCACATGATAGAGACAAACATAGGCCTGTTGTTGGCACGCCTGTTGTTTCTGTTAAGATAGGAGATCATTGTTATCATGGCTTATGTGACGTGGGTGCTAGTGTTAGTGCAATACCTCAATATTTATATGATGAAATTAAAGACGAGATTGCACCTGTCGAGATGGATCCTATTGATGTCACTATTCAGCTTGCGAATAGAGATACTATCTGCCCTTTGGGAATTGTTAGAGTTGCTGAAGTCTTGTGTGGTAAAATGAAGTATCCTGCTGATTTTCTCGTTCTTGCTACCACACAAGATAGCTTTTGTCCCATCATATTTGGCAGACCCTTCCTCAATACTGTTAATGCTCATATTGACTGTGAGAAGCAAACTGTCACTTTTGGCTTTGAAGGTGTGTCACATGAGTTCATTTTCTCCAAGTTTGGTAGACAACCTCATGAAAAAGAGTTGCCTAGTAAGGATGAAATTATTGCCCTAGCTTCTATTGACGTGCCTCCTACTGATCCCTTAGAGCAGTACTTGCTTGAGCATGAAAATGATATGCATATGGATGAAAGGGATGAGATAGATAGAGTTATCTTTGAACAATATCATATCCTTAAGAATAATTTGACTGTTGAACTGCTTGGAGAACCACCCCCACCAAAGGGTGATCCTGTGTTCGAGCTCAGAAAGTTGCCTGATACTCTTAAGTATGCATATCTTGATGAAAAAGAGACATGTCATGTTATTATTAGTGCTAGCCTCTCAGAGCATGAAGAAAAGAAGTTACTAAAAACTGTGAGGAAGCACCGTGCTGCTATTGGATATACTCTTGATGATCTTAAGGGCATCAGTCCCACTCTATGCCAGCACAAGATTAAAACCGACCCTGATTCCAAACCAGTTGCCGATCATCAACGGAGATTAAATCCTAAGATGAAAGAGGTAGTAAGAAAAGAAATACCAAAGCTGCTGGAAGCGGGTATTATCTATCTTGTTGCTCATAGTGACTGGGTGAGTCTGGTGCATTGCGTCCCTAAGAAGGGAGGTATTACCATTGTCCCTAATGATAAGGATGAATTGATCCCTCAGAGGATTATTACTCGCTATAGGATGGTGATTGATTTTAGGAAATTGAATAAAGCCACTAGGAAAGATCATTACCCTTTGCCTTTTATCGACCAAATGCAAGAAAGACTGTCTAAACACACACACTTCTGCTTTCTAGATGGTTATTCTGGTTTCTCCCAAATACCTGTTGCACAATCTGATCAGGAGAAAACCACTTTCACCTGCCCTTTCGGTACCTTTGCTTACAGACGTATACCTTTTGGCTTATGTAATGCACCTGCCACCTTTCAAAGATGTATGATGGCTATATTCTTTGACTTTTGTGAAAATATTGTTGAGGTTTTCATGTATGACTTCTCCGTTTACGGGTCTTCTTTTGATGATTGCCTCGGCAACCTTGATCGAGTTTTGCAAAAATGTAAAGATACCAATCTTGTCTTGAATTGGGAGAAGTGCCACTTTATGGTTAATGAAGGCATCGTCTTAGGACATAAAATTTCTGAAAGAGGTATTGAAGTCGATAAAGCTAAAGTTGATGCGATCGAGAAGATGCCATGCCCCACAGATATCAAAGGTATAAGAAGTTTCCTTCGTCATGCTGGTTTCTGTAGAAGGTTCATTAAGGACTTCTCTAAGATTTCTAGGCCTCTTACCAATCTCTTGCAAAAGGACATCCCTTTTGTTTTTTTACGATGATTGTGAGGAAGCCTTCGAAATACTTAAAAAGGCCTTGATAACTGCGCCTATTGTTCAACCACCTGAATGGAACTTACCTTTTGCAATCATGTGTGATGCTAGTGATTATGTTGTTGGCGCTGTCCTAGGACAAAGAGTTGATAAGAAGTTGAATGTTATTCACTATGCTAGTAAAACTCTAGACAGTGCCCAAAGAAACTATGCTACTACGGAAAAGGAATTTTTAGTAGTCGTGTTCGCATGTGAAAAGTTCAGGTCTTACATAGTTGATTCCAAATTCGCTATTCACACTGATCGCGCTGCTAATAAGTACCTCATGGAAAAGAAAGACGCTAAACCTAGACTTATCAGATGGGTTCCCTTGCTACAAGAATTTGATTTGCAGGTTGTCGACTCGAAGGGTGCAGATAACCCCGTAGCAGATAACTTGTCTAGGTTGGAGAATGTTCTTGATGACCCACAACCTATTGATGATAGCTTTCCTGATGAGCAATTGAATGTCATCAATACTTAACGTAGTACACCGTGGTATGCTGATTATGCAAACCATATCGTTGCCAAATATATACCACCTAGTTTCACATACCAGCAAAAGAAGAAATTCTTCTTTGATTTGAGACATTACTTTTGGGATGATCCTCACCTTTATAAGGAAGGAGTAGATGGTGTTATTAGACGTTGTGTACCTAAACATGAACAGGGACAAATCCTACAGAAGTGTCACTCCGAGGCCTACGGAGGACACCATGCGGGAGATAGAACTGCACACAAGGTATTGCAATCAGGTTTCTATTGGCCCACTCTCTTCAAGGATGCTCGTAACTTTGTCTTGTCTTGTGACGAATGTCAAAAAATAGGTAATATCAGTAAACGTCAGGAAATGCCTATGAATTATTCACTTGTCATTGAACCATTTGATGTTTGGGGCTTTGATTATATGGGACCTTTTCCAAAATCCAACGGATATACTCATATCCTAGTTGTAGTTGATTACGTTACTAAGTGGGTAGAAGCTATCGCAACTAGTAGTGCTGATCACAACACTTCTATCAGGATGCTTAAAGAAGTTATTTTCCCTAGATTTGGAGTCCCTAGATATCTGATGACTGATGGTGGTTCACATTTCATTCATGGTGCTTTTCGTAAAACGCTTGCTAAGTATGATGTCAATCATAGAATTGCATGTCCCTATCACCCTCAGTCCAGTGGTCAAGTAGAGCTAAGCAATAGAGAGATTAAACTAATTCTGCAAAAGACTGTCAATAGGTCTAGAAAGAATTGGTCTAAGAAGCTCGATGATGCACTGTGGGCTTATAGAACTGCTTATAAGAATCCCATGGGCATGTCTCCGTACAAAAATTGTTTACGGCAAAGCATGTCATTTACCTCTTGAGCTAGAGCATAAGGCTTATTGGGCAATCAAAGAGCTCAACTTTGATTTCAAACTTACTGGTGAGAAGAGGTTATTTGATATTAGCTCGCTTGATGAATGGAGAGCTCATGCATATGAAAATGCCAAGTTGTTCAAAGTAAAGGTTAAGAGGTGGCATGATAAAATGATACAGAAACGTGAGTTCAACGTAGGTGATTATGTCTTGCTATATAATTCTCGTTTAAGATTTTTTGCAGGCAAGCTTCTCTCTAAATGGGAAGGTCCTTACATTGTTGAGGAAGTATATAGTTCCGGTGCCATCAAGATCAACAACACGGAAGGTAATTTTCTGAGAGTGGTAAATGGGCAAAGAATCAAGCATTATATCTCAGGTACTCCCATAAATGTTGAAAGCAATATTATCAATACCATAACTCCGGAGGAGTAGATAAGGGATATTTATCAGCCTGTTTCAGACTCCGAAAACGAAGAGGTATGTGATTCAGTAAGTAAACAGACTCCAAAACTTTTCCAGTAGGAATTTTTCTCTGTTTTGGAATTTTTAGAAAAATAGAAAAAATTAAAGTAGTCCGGAAAGCGCACGAGGAGGCGACAAACCTGCCAGGCGCGGGCCACCCCTTGGCCGCGCCTGGGGGGCTTGTGACCACCTCGTGTGCCTCCCAGACTCTGTTTTCTTGCGGAGTACTCCTTCTGGTCGGGAAAAATCATTATATATTCTCCCGAAAGGTCTGACCCTCGTATCACGCAATTTTCCTCTGTTTTCGTTTTGAGCCTATTTCTGCTACAGATCTACATCGCTATGGCGTCCTCAAAAGCTCCGAAGGACAAGATCTTCGAGAAGGTCATCAATCCCTACCTCGTGGGAGTGCTGCAACACCCTCAATCTATCGAGATGCGTGAGGGGATGCTGCACAACCGTGATGTTGAGGGTCCCAAGAAGACCGGAAGAATGGAGGCGAGGCTCGAAGCAATGGAGGAACAAGTCTTCAAGTGCCATGGGATGGTGGAGCATGGACTCAACGCCAACCACATGATGATCACGGAGTTCACCAACAAGCACAAGATCGATGCCAATGACATAGGGAAGCACCTCTCCAGGCTCTATGACAGAATTGATCACCTCCAAGCCCAGATCTATGACCTGCAGAACCAAAACTGTGAGTATGAGTATAGATTTAAATCAATACGGTTGGCTGCAAATTTGAGGATTTCGGAGTCTCGGTCATCTTTCCATGACGGAGCACCTATGCCTTGGAAGACAGAGGACCAAACCCATGTTTCAACAACTCCACCACCATCACCTCCAAAGGAAGACAACTAAGCATGGGTATGGGCAATCCCCTTGGCTTGTGCCAATCCTGGGGGAGTTGCCCCGGTATCGTATCACCATCACATCGTTTGCCTTTACCTTTTCTTAGTTTGATCCTTTTGGTTTTATCTTTCTCTAGTAGAATAAAGTTCTTAGTGTTTTAGGCTTGAGTTTTGCTTTGTGTCACCCCTGATGTATTCGAGCTCGTGAGCCATATAATAAAGAGTGTCTTAGTTAAGGGCCTTGCTTCATGCCATGATCTGAAAGAATAGAATGATAATAGAACAAAAGCATGAAAGATCATGTAATGATCTTATGGGAAGTGATGGCTTCACATATAAAAAAATGATGATTGAAACTTGTTGAGGGTGGACAAACATAGACCTTGGTCATTGTTGCAATTGATAGGAAGTAATAAAGAAGGAGAGATTCACATATAAATATATCATCTTTGACACCATCTATGATTGTGAAAACTCATTAAACTATTACTTGCTTAGAAGTAGATGTTGGACAAGGAAGATAACATAATGAATTATGCTTGCTTGGTTCCGAACAATGATTATATGACTAAAGATCCCTTAGCATGTGACAATTGCTTCCACCCCATATTAGCCAAAACTCCCGCACCAAGTAGAGATACTACTTGTGCATCCATAAACCTTCAACCCAGTTTTGCCATGAGAGTCCACCATATCTACCTATGGATTGAATAAGATCCCTCAAGTAAGTTGTCATCAGTGCAAGCAATAAAAATTGCTCCCTAAATACGTATGATCTATTAGTGTGTGGAAAATAAGCTTTGTACGAACCTATGATGAGGAAGACATAAAAGCGACAGACTGCATAATAAAGTTTTTTTATCACAGGAGGCAATATAAAGTGGCGTTCCTTCACACTAAGAGGTCGCACATCCAAACCTCAAAAGCGATGACAACCTATCCTTCCCTTTACTTTTTGCCCTTGAAAGAGTCATGGTGATCTACACCAATTCCTTATTTCGCCTTTTTCTTGGCTAACGTCATATGCTAGGGAAAGATCTATATTCATATATCAACTTGGAAGTAAGTATTCATGAATTATTATTGTTGACATTACCCTTGAGGTAAATAGTTGGGAGGCGAAACTATAAGCCCCTATCTTTATCTATGTCTGACTGAAACTTTGATCTCATGAGTACCACGTGAGTTGTAGCAATTGTAGAAGACAAAAAGATGATTGAGTATGTGGATTTGCTTTACAAGCTCTCATTTGGCTCTTTCCGATGTTATGATAAATTGCAATTGCTTCAATGACTAAAGGCTATTGGTTGTTAATTCTCATTAAGGTTCTTGATCCATACTTTACTTTGTGAAGGAATTATCACTTTAGCACAAGAGATTATATGATGTTATTGCTGTTCTGACTATGATCATGATGCGTGCATGTCCGTATCTTGTTTTGTCGACACCTCTCTCTCTAAACATGTGGGCATATTTATTGATCTCGGCTTTCGCTTGAGGACAAGCGAGGTCTAAGCTTGGGGGAGTTGATACGTCCATTTTGCATCATGCTTTCATGTTGATATTTATCGCTTTATGGGCTGTTATTACACTTCACGGTACAATACTTATGCCTTTTCTCTCTTATTTTGCAAGGTTTAGATGAAGAGGGAGAATGCCGACAGCTGGAATTTTGGCCTGAAAAAGGAGCAAGTTTGAGATACCTATTCTGCGCAACTCCAAAAGCCGTGAAAATCAACGAGGATTTCTTTTGGCATTTATAAAAAATAATTGGCCGAAGAAGTACCAGAGGGGAGCCAGTAGGAGGCCACAAGCCTGCTAGGCGCGGCCTGCCCCCGTGGCGGCGCCTAGGTGGCTTGTGGGCTCCCTGTTGGCCCTGTGACCCCCCTCTTTTGCTATAAGGAGGGGTTCGTTCCAAAAAAAAAAGGAGGAGGCTTTCGGAGGAATCGCAGCCGCCACGAGGCGGAACTTGAGCAGAACCAATCTAGAGCTACGGCAGGGTCGTCCTGCCGGGGAAACTTCCCTCCCGGAGGGGGAAATCGTCGCCATCGTCATCACCAACACTCCTCTCATCGGAGGGTACTCATCACCATCAACATCTTCATCAGCACCATCTCATCTCCAAACCCTAGTTCATCGCTTGTAACCAATCTCCGTCTCGCGACTCCGATTGGTACCTGTAAGGTTGCTAGTAGTGTTAATTACTCTTTGTAGTTGATGCTAGTTGGATTACTTGGTGGAAGATTATATGTTCAGATCCTTGATGCTATTCAATACCTCTCTGGTCATGAATATTATTATGCTTTGTGAGTAGTCACTTTGGTTCCTGAGGAGATGGGATAAGTCTTGCTATAAGTACTCATGTGAATTTGGTATTCGTTCGATATTTTGATGTGTTGTATGTTGTCTCCCCTCTAGTGGTGTTATGTGAACGTCGACTACATAACACTTCACCATTATTTGGGCCTAGAGGAAGGCATTGGAAAGTACTAAGTAGATGGTGGGTTGCTAGAGTGACAGAGGTTTAAACCCTAGTGTATGCGTTGCTTTGTAAGGGGCTGATTTGGATCCACTAGTTTAATGCTATGGTTGGATTTTGTCTTAATTCTTCTTTCGTAGTTGCAGATGCTTGCGAGAGGGGTTAATCATAAGTGGGAGGTTTGTCCAGGTAAGGGCAGCACCCAAGCACTGGTCCACCCACATATCAAACTATCAAAGTAGCGAACGCGAATCATATGAAAACATGATGAAAACTAGCTTGACAGAAATTCCCATGTGTCCTCGGGAGCGCTTTACCTCCTATAAGAGTTTGTCCAGGCTTGTCCCTTGCTACAAAAGGGATTGGGCCACTTTGCTGCACCGTTGTTACTATTGTTACTTGCTACTTGCTACGAATCATCTTACCACACAACTATCTGTTACCGATAATTTTAGTGCTTACAGAGAATACCTTGCTGAAAACCACTTGTCAGATCCTTCTGCTTCTCGTTGGGTTCGACACTCTCACTTGTCAAAAGGACTACGATAGATCCCCTACACTTGTGGGTCATCATTTCCCTCTGTGGGTTGAAGTCTCCACTAACATGGACGTACGATAGCGCCACCTATCAGAACCATGTGAAAAATCATCGTGTCAACTTTATGGGTTTGATCTCCCTACCTTACTCCTCTACATTACACTTGCATGTTTTACTTTTTGCTGCTATACTCTTAGAACTGCTTGTGTAGGGTGACCTAGACTTCTTACAACTTCTAGATTTCGGCCCTCCTAGAAATTAGGTTAGGCTAAAAAAAATATCTTGACAAGTAGTCTATTCACCCCCCCCTCTAGTCACATCTTCTATCGATCCCTCACTTAGGAGGGAAGGGCATAGGTTTCTGAACCCATGGCTCTCTTTCTGTATCATGTTTTCTAGCAACGAAATCCATAATATCATAACGTTTGTTCTTAGGATGTGGGTTATCAAGATCATCACCATGTTCTATTTCCACATCATTATCAAGTTCTTTAGCATTATCTGGCTGAGCATCAACATGAACATCATTATTATCATTATCATTATCACTAGGTGAATGTTCACTACTAGGTTTTGTCTCGACATCAGAAATAGAAACACCATTATGATTATTAATAGGTTTTTCTATAAGAGGTTCACTAGAAGCATGCAAGATCCTATAATTTTTCTTTTTCTTTTTCTTTTTAAATGGACTAGGTGCATCATCATTAAGTCTTAGATAATCTTGTTCAGTTCTTTGAAGGTGTCCTTCAGGATAGAGAGGTTCCTGAGTCGCTCTACCCCCTCTAGGCATTAGTCTAACCGCATTATCATTCATTTCGACAAGATAATCATTTTGTGACTTACAACTTGGTATAGTTGAGTATGAACCATGGATGCATGTTTACCTAGACCTTTAACATCATTAGAAATTCTAAATATCAAGTCACTCAAACGATCAATCATCATGGCATTATGTTGTAGTTGATTTTTAACATGCATGTTGAAATGTTCTTTCTTAAAAATATAATTATCAAAATCATCCATGCATTGCTCAATAGTTTTATTATAAGGTATATCACCCTCATAAAATCTACAAAGAGAATTTACCTCTACTACCTGTGTAGGGATATCGAGTCCATGTATTTCTTCGATAGGTGGAAAATTCTTGACATCTACACATTGAATACCTTTTTCTTTCATACATCTCTTAGCTTATTGCATATCTTATGGACTAAGAGATATAATGCATCTCTTCTTTTGAATAGGCTCTGGTGGTGGTTCTGGAAGTGTCCAATCGTTAGGATTCTTCAATATATTATTCAATAATTCTTCAGCTTGTCCAATGTTTTGTTCCCTGAAAACACAACTAACACAACTATCTAGGTAGCCCATAGAAGCATAGGTTAGTCCATTATAGAAGATATCAAGTATTTCATTTTTCTTAAGAGGATGATTAGGCAAAGCTTTAAGTAGATCGAGAAGCCTCCCCCATGCTTGAGGGAGATTCTATTCTTCAATTTGCACAAAGTTAAATATTTTCTGCAAAACAACTTGTTTCTTATGATCAGGAAAATATTTTGAGAGAAGTAACATATCATATCCTAGGGGATACGCACACAACTAGGAGCAAGAGTATGAAACCATTTCTTAGTATCACCCTTTAATGAGAAAGGAAAAGAGTTTAAGCATATAGTAAAGGTGAATCTTTTCCTCATGAGCAAATAGGGTGGCAATATTATTCAATTTGGTAAGGTGTGTGATACTTGTGATCAATGGGGTTTTCGTGAAGAGGAACATGTGATGCAACACAGTATAGATAAGTATTTCCCTCAGTGAGAACCAAGGTTATATAACCAATAGGAGTAACAAGCATCCCTCGTCTTTAGCGACTGCACACAAAGAAGCAAACACTTGCAGCCAACACGAGCAAGAGGGTTGGCAATCCCCTTGGACTCGTTACTTGCAAGCAAATGAAGTGTGTATGTGATTGTTGATAATTGTAGAATAAATAAAAAGTAAATAAAGGCAGCGAGGTAATTGTAGTGTTTGTAAATATGTAAGCGAATAGACACCGGGGCCATAGTTTTCCCTATTGGCATCTCATGTAGTAAACATACGATGGGAAAACAGATTACTGTTGGGAAATTGATAGAAAAGTGCATAGTTATGTGATATTCACGTTAATGATAGTGTATATATCGGCATCACTTCCATAAGCAAATAGGTCGACTCCTTCCTGCACCTATTACTATTACCCCACCCATCGTTAACTATCCAGCATGCATCTAGAGTATTAAGTAAAACAAAGTAATGCTTGGAGAACAATGACATGATGTAGACAAAGAGAACTCAATTAATATGAATTAACCCCATCGTTTTATCCTTACTGGCAACAATACAAAGACGTGTCTGGTCCCCTACTATGTCACTGGGATATAGAGCACTGCCTGATTGAACCCACTACAACACACACACCTCCCACTAAAGAAAGATTAATATAATTGGCATAACCAAATCAATAGATCGGACAGATTTACGAAGCTATAATAATCATGCAAATAAGAATCAAATATAGAATTTGGAGAAGACACAAATATTTTATCATGAATAATCTGAACATAAACCCACAATTCATCGGATCCCAACAAATGCACCGCACAAAAGAATTACATCGGATAGATCAAAATGAAGATGTGATGATCATTGTATTGAAGATAAAGAGAGAGAGATAGCCATCTGGGTACTAACTATGGACTTTAGGTATGTGGTGAACTACTCACACATCACCATGGGAGCAACAAGGTTGATGTAGAGGCCCTCCGTGATCGATCCCCCGTCTGGCAGGGCACCGGAACACGGCTCTATTGGGCACACGATGTAACAAATACTTAAGGCAGTGGACAAAGTGTTTCAGGAGGCTCTCTATGGTTGCTGGGATATTTGCAATTTATAGAAGAGAGAGGGGCATCGGGAGACGCCACGGGGGGCCACCACATAACAGGGTGCAACCATCCCCCTTCCACGCTCTATTGTGCGGTGCCTCCCTCGTGGAGCCTCGGGCATCCTCCCAAAGCTTCCACGTCTTCTTTTGGTCCATAAAGAATCATAAAAATGTTCCATGGCAACTGGACATAGTTTGGTATTGCAAACCTGAAAAGCCAAAAACATTCAAAAAACAACAAGTGGCACTGGGAACTGGGCACTGGTTAATAGGTTAGTGCTAAAAAATAACATTAGTTGTCAAATAAACTCCCAAAAGTATCCTAGAATGATAATATTATAGCATGGGACAATAAAAAATTATAGATATGTTGGAGACGTATCAACATCTCCAAGCTCAATTCCTGCTCGTCCTCGAGTAGGTAAATGATAAAAATAGAATTTTTTATGTGGCATGCTACCCAACATGTCATCTATTCCAGGTTTGATCATTGAGAAATGATGAATTAATAAACATCAACATAGTAATATTTATAAACATAAATAACATAATCACAAGGTTTGACAATATACGATCCTTAAAGAATGTTTAGCCCCTATTAATGTTATTGTTGGGGAACGTTGCATGGGAAACAAAAAATTTCCTATGCACACGAAGACCTATCATGGTGATGTTCATCTACGAGAGGGAGATTTTATCCACATACCCTTGTAGATCGCTCAGCGGGAAGCGTCAAGCAACGCGGTTGATATAGTGGTACAGCTTCGTGATTCAAATCACCGTCGTCCCACGATCCGTTCCGATCTAGCGCTAAACGGACGGCACCTCCGTGTTCAGCACACGTACAGCTCGATGACGATCTTGACCTTCTTGATCCAGCAAGAGAGACGGAGAAGTAGATGAGTTCTCCGACAGTGTAACGGCGCGCCGGTGTTGGTGATGATCTATTCCTGCAGGGCTCCGCCCGAGCTCCGCAAAAATCTAATCTAGAGGAAGAACTACGAGGTGTAGGTTTGAGTTGCACGTGGCAAAGCTGTGTCTCAAACAGCCCTAAACCTCATGTATATATAGGAGGAGTCAAGGGGTGGGGCAAGCCCTTAGGGCGCCGGCCAAAGAGGCCCTCCTTGGGTCGGCCGAAGTGGGAAGGGAGGAGTCCTTCTCCAATCCCACTTGGATGAGGACTCCTTCCTTATTTTCCCACCTCTTTTGGTTTTTCCAATTTTTCCTCATGGGCTTTCCTTGGATGACTTTGTCAGCCCATTATACCTTATTGTACATCCAATAAACCCACGTGGACCCCTTGGGGCGTGGTGGGCTCACCTAGTGGGTCGCCGGAACCCATTTGTCACTCCTGGTACACTTCCGGCAATGCCCGAAAACTTTACGGAATACAAACACCAACTTCCTATATATAAATCTTCGTTTCCGGACCATTACAGAAACCCTCGTGACGTCTGTGATCTCATATGGGACTCTGAACAACCTTCGGTCACCAACACATATAACTCAACTATACTAAAAGATCATCGAACCTTAAGTGTGCAGACCCTGCGGGTTCGAGAACTATGTAGACATGACCCGAGACACTCCTCAGTCAATATCCAATAGCGGGACCTGGATGTCCATATTGGATCCTACATATTCTACGAAGATCTTATCAGTTGAACCTCTGTGCCAAGGATTCATATAATCCCGTATAACATTCCCTTTGTCCTTCGGTATGTTACTTGCCCGAGATTTGATCGTCGGTATCCGTATACCTATTTCAATCTCGTTACCGGCAAGTCTCTTTACTCGTTCCATAATACAAGATCCCATGACTCACACTTGAGTCACATTGCTTGCAAGGCTTATGTGTGATGTTGTATTAACGAGTAGGCCCCGAGATACCTCTCCGTCACACGGAGTGACAAATCGCAGTCTTGATCCATGCTAACTCAACGGACACCTTCGGAGATACCTGTAGAGCACCTTTATAGTCACCCAGTAACGTTGTGACGTTTGATACACAAAAGGTATTCCTCCGATGTTAGTGAGTTACATGATCTCATGGTCATAGGAATGAATACTTGACACGCAGAAAACAATAGCAAGAAAATTACACGATCACATGCTATGTTTATAATTTGGGTCTTGTCCATCACATGATTCTCCTAATGATGCGATCTCGTAATCAAGTGACAACACTTGCCTATGGTCAGGAAACCTTAACCATCTTTGATCAATAAACTAGTCAACTAGAGGCTCACTAGGGACAGTGTGTTGTCTATGTATCCACACATGTATTTGAGTTTCCAATCAATACAATTCTAGCATGGATAATAAACGATCATTATGAACAAGGAAATATAATAATAACTAATTTATTACTGCCTATAGGGCATATTTCCAACAGTCTCCCACTTGCACTAGAGTCAATAATCTGGTTCACATCACTATGTGATTTTAACGAATCCAACACCCATAGAGTTCTGGGGTTTGATCATGTCTTGCTTGTGAGAGAGGTTTTAGTCAACGGTTCTGAACCTTTCAGATCTGTGCGCGCTTTACAAATCTTTATGTCATCTTATAGATGATGCTACTACGTGCTATTCGGAAATATTCCAAATATCTACTCTACTATACGAATCCATTTTACTACTCAGAGTTATTCGGATTAGTGTCAAAGCTTGCATCGACGTAACCCTTTACGACAAACTCTTTAGCCACCTCCATAATCAAGAAAAATTCCTTAGTCCATTAATTACTAAGAATAACTTTGACTGTTTGTTTAGTGATTCAATCCCGGATCACTCTTTGTACCCCTTGACAGACTCATGGCAAGGCACACATCAGGTGCGGTACACAGCATGGCCTACTTTAGAGTCTACTGCTAAGACATAGGGGACGACCTTCGTCCATTCTCTTTCTTCTGTCATGGTCAGGCTTTGAGTCTTACTCAAATTCACACCTTACAACACAGCCAAGAACTCCTTCTTTGCTGATCTATTTTGAACTCCTTCAAAAACTTGTCAAGGCATGCATTTCATTGAAAGTTCTATTCATTGTTTTGATCTATCTTTATAGATCTTGATGCTCAATGTTCAGGTAGCTCTATCCAAGTCTTCCTTTTAAAAACTCCTTTCAAACAACCCTTTATGCTTTACAGAAATTCTATATTACTTCCGATCAAGAATATGTCAACCACATATACTTATCAGAAATTCTATAGTGCTCCCACTCACTTCTTTGGGAATACAAGTTTCTCATAAACCTTGTACAAACCCAAAAGCTTTGATCATCTCATCAAAGCGTATATTCCAACTCCGAGATGTTGCACCAGTCCATAGAAGGATCGGTGGAGCTTGCGTATTTGTTAGCATCCTTAGGATCGATAAAACCTTCTGGTTGTATCAAATACAACCTTTCCTCAAGGAAACCATCGAGGAAACAATGTTTTGTCATCCTATGTGCAATATTTCATAAATAATGCAGCATCTGCTAACACAATTTCAACAGACTTTTAGCATCGCTACGATTGAGAAAGTCTCATCATAGTCAACTCTTTGATCTTGTCGGAAACATCTTTGCGATAAGTCGAGCTTTTATTAATGGTGACTTTTCACCATCATCGTTTGTCTTCCTTTTAAAGATCAATATTTACTTAGTAGTCTTACGACCATCAAGTAGTTCTTCCAAAGTCTACACTTTGTTTTCACACATAGATCCTCTATCGGATTTCATGGCCTCCAGCCATTTGCCGGAATCCGGGCCTACCATCGCTTCTCCATGGCTCGTAGGTTCATTGTTGTTCAACAACATGACCTCCAAGACAGGGTTACTGTACCACTATGTAGTACGCAACCTTGTCGACCTACGAGGTTTGTAGTAACTTGATTCCAAGCTTAATGATCACCATCATCAGTTTCCACTTTAATTGGTGTAGGCGCCACAGGAACAACTTCATGCGCCCTGCTACACACTGGTCGAAGTGACGGTTCAATAACCTCATCAAGTTCCACCACCCTCCCACTCAATTCTTTCGAGAGAAACCTTTCCTCGAGAAAGGACCCGTTTCTAGAAACAAACACTTTACTTCCGGATCTGAGATAGGAGATGTATCCAACTATTTTGGATATCCTATGAAGATGCATTTATCCGCTTTGGGTTCGAGCTTATCAGACTGAAACTTTTTCACATAAGCGTCGCAGCCCCAAACTTTCAAGAAACGACAGCTCAGGTTTCTCCAAACCATAGTTCATACTGTGTCATCTCAACGGAAATATGCGGTGCCCTATTTAAAGTGAATGCAGTTGTCTCTAATGCATAACCCATAATCGATAGTGGTAGTTCGATAAGAGACATCATAGTATGCACCATATCAAATAGGGCACGGCTATGGCGTTCGGACACACCATCACACTATGGTGTTCTAGGTGGCATGAATTGCGAAACAATTTCCACATTGTCTTAACTGTGTACCAAAAACTCGCAACTGAGATATTCATCTCAATGATCATATCGTAGACAGTTTATCCTCTTGTCACGACGATCTTCACTCTGAAATAGCTTTGAACTTTTCAATATCTCAGACTTGTGATTCATCAAGTAAATACTCCTGTATCTACTCAAATCGTCAGTGAAGTAAGAACGTAACGATATTCACTCTGTGCCTCAGTACTCATTGGACTGTACACATAAAAAATGTATTACTTCCAACAAGTTACTTTCTTGTTCCATGTGGTATGATTTTGCATGTCTCAAGTGATTCAAAGTCAAGTGTATCCAAACGATCCATCCACAAGGAGTTTCTTCATGTGTTTATACCAACAGGTATGGTTTGCATGTCTCAAACGTTTCAAAAATGAGTGAGTACAAAGATCCATCAACATGGAGCTTCTTCATGCATTTTACACCAACACGACAAGAGTGGCAGTGCCACAAGTAAGTGGTACTATCATTATTACTTTGTATCTTTTGGCATCAATATTATGAACATGTGTAACACTACAATCGAGATTCAATAAACCATTGAGGGTAATTATTCAAGCAAATAGAATAACTATTATTCTCTTTAAATGAATAATTGTATTGCAATAAACACGATCCAATCATGTTCATGCTCAACACAAACACCAAATAACAATTATTTAGGTTTAACACCAATCCCGATGGTAGAGGGAGCGTGCGATGTTTTGATCACATCAACCTTGGAAACACTTCCAACACGTATTGTCACCTCGCCTTTAGCTAGTCTCCGTTTATTCCGTAGATTTCATTTCGAGTTACTAATCACTTAGCAACCGAACCGGTATCCAATACCCTCGTGCTACTAGGAGTACTAGTAAAGTACACATCAATATCATGTATATCAAATATATTTCTGTCGACTTTGCCAGCCTTCTCATCTACCAAGTATCTAGGGTAGCTTTGCCCCAGTGACCGTTCTCCTCATAACAGAAGCACTTAGTCTCGGGTTTGGGTTCAATCCTGGGTTTCTTCATTAGAGCAGCAACTGTCTTGTCGTTTCATGAAGTATCCCTTCTAGCCCTTGCCCTTCTTGAAACTAGTGGTTTTACTAACCATCCACAATTGATGCTCCTTCTTGATTTCTATATTCGCGGTGCCAAACATTGTGAATCGCTCAAGGATCATCATATCTATCCTTGATATGTTATAGTTCATCACAAAGCTCTAGCAGCTTGGTGGCAGTGTCTTTTGGAAAACCATCACTACCTCATCTGGGAGATTAACTCCCACTTGATTCATATCATACATACAATATATCACATCATGTCTTTGGCCATATCACATCACAAGCATACCCTGCAAAAACAAGTTAGACGTCCTCTAATTTGTTGTTGCATGTTTTACGTGGATGCTATGGGTATCTAGTATGATCGCATCTTACTTACGCAAACACCACAACGGTGATGTGCAAATTGCTATTTAACCTCTCTCCAAGGACCGCCTCGGTCAAATCCAATTCAACTAAAGTTGAAGAAACACGCACCCGTCAGTCATCTTTATGCAACGAATTGCATGTTAGTCGATGAAACCAGTCTCTCGTAAGCGTACGAGTAATGTCGGTCCGGGCCGCTTCAATCCAACAATACTGTTGAATCGAGAAAAGACTAAGGAGGGCAGAAAATTGAACATCAATGCCCAGAAAAATTTTTGTGTTCTACTTGAGATAACATCTACGCATGAACCTGGCTCATGATGCCACTGTTGGGGAACGTTGCATGGGAAACAAAAACATTCCTACGTACACGAAGACCTATCATGGTGATGTTCATCTACGAGAGGGAGATTTGATCCACATACCCTTGTAGATCGCTCAGCAGGAAGCGTTAAGAAACGCGGTTGATGTAGTGGTACATCTTCGTGATTCAAATTACCGTCGTCCCACGATCCGTTCCGATCTAGCGCCAAACGGACGGCACCTCCGCATTCAGCACACGTACAGCTCGATGACGATCTTGGCCTTCTTGATCCAGCAAGAGAGACGGAGAAGCAGATGAGTTCTCCTGCAGCGTGACGGCGCGCCGGTGTTGGTGATGGATCTATTCCTGCAGGGCTCCGCCCGAACTCCGCAGAAATCTAATCTAGAGGAAGAACTACGAGGTGTAGGTTTGAGTTGCACGTGGCAAAGTTGTGTCTCAAAGAGCCCTAAACCTCAAGTATATATATGAGAAGTCAAGAGGTGGGGCGAGCCCTTAGGGCGCCGGCCAAAGAGGCCCTCCTTGGGTCCGCCGAAGTGGGAAGGGAGGAGTCCTTCTCTAATCCCACTTGGATTAGGACTCCTTCCTTATTTTCCCACCTCTTTTGGTTTTTCCACTTTTTCCTCATGGGCTTTCCTTGGATGACTTTGTCAGCCCATTATACCTTATTGTACATCCAATAAACCCACATGGACCCCTTGGGGCATGGTGGGCCCACCCAGTGGGCCCCCGGAACCCATTCGTCACTCCCGGTGCACTGCCGGCAATGCCCGAAAACTTTCCGGAATCCAAACACCAACTTCCTATATATTAATCTTCGTTTCCGGACCATTCCGGAAACCCTCGTGATGTTTGTGATCTCATCTGGGACTCCGAACAACCTTCGGTCACCAACACATATAACTCAACTATACTGAAACATCATCGAACCTTAAGTGTGTAGACCCTGCGGGTTCGAGAACTATGTAGACATGACCCGAGACACTCCTCGTCCAATATCCAATAGCGGGACCTGGATGTCCATATTGGATCCTACATATTCTACCAAGATCTTATCGGTTGAACCTCTGTGCCAAGGATTCATATAATCCCGTATAACATTCCCTTTGTCCTTCGGTATGTTACTTGCCCGAGATTTGATCGTCGGTATCCCTATACCTATTTCAATCTCGTTACCGGCAAGTCTCTTTACTCATTCTATAATACAAGATCCCTTGACTCACACTTGAGTCACAATGGTTGCAAGGCTTATGTGTGATGTTGTATTACCGAGTGGGCCTCGAGATACCTCTCCGTCACACGGAGTGACAAATCCCAGTCTTGATCCATGCTAACTCAACGGACACCTTCGGAGATACCTGTAGAGCACCTTTATAGTCACCTAGTAACGTTATGACGTTTGATACACACAAGGTATTCCTCCGATGTCAGTGAGTTACATGATCTCATGGTCATAGGAATGAATACTTGACACACAAAAAACAATAGCAACAAAATGACATGATCACATGCTATGTTTATAATTTGGGTCTTGTCCATCACATGATTCTCCTAATGATGTGATCCCATTATCAAGTGACAACACTTGACTATGGCCAGGAAACCTTAACCATCTTTGATCAACGAACTAGTCAACTAGAGGCTCACTAGGGACAGTTTGTTGTCTATGTATCCACACATGTATTTGACTTTCCAATCAATACAGTTCTAGCATGGATAATAAACGATCATTATGAACAAGGAAATATAATAATAACTAATTTATTATTGCCTCTAGGGCATATTTCCAACAGTTATCGTATTAGCATGGCATGGCTCCCTCTTCACAGCATAATACAAATGCCAAGCACCACGGTGTCAAGTATGGCAATTGGATCGTACTTTTTAATGCACTTCATCTTTTTATTACTCACACAAAATATGAGCGTGAACCATGGATATAGCATAAAGGGGGAATACAATATGGTGGTAGTTTTCAAAGGGGTAAAAGTGGAGAAGAAAGTCTCACATCAACTAGGCGTATCAACGGGCTATGGAGATGGCCATCAATAGATATCAATGCGAGGAGTAGGGATTGACATGCAACGGATGCACTAGAGCTATAAATGTATGAAATCTCAACTGAAGCTAAGTGGGTGTGCATCCAACTTGCTTGATCATGAATACCTAGGGCATTTGAGGAAGCCCGTCATCAGAATATACAAGCCAAGTTCTATAATGAAAAACTCCCACTAACGTATGGACGTGGCAAAACATGAGACTCTCTATATGAAGAACATGGTGCCGCTTTGAGGCACAAGTATCGAAAAAGAGGTAGTAGCATTGTCCCTTCTTTATTTTCTCTCATTTATTTCTCTCTTTTCTCCTTTTTTCACCTTTTCCCTTTTTGTCTTTTTTCTCTCTTGTTTTCATTTTTATTGTCCGAAATCTCATCCCGACTTGTGGGGGAATCATTGTCTCCATCATCCTTTCCTCGCTGATACAATGCCCTAATAATGATGATCATCACTCTTGTGTTTACTTACAACTCAATATGAAAAACTATATCACGACTCTATATGAATGCCTCTCGCTGTGTACCAAGATGTGCAACGATCAAGCGTAACATGCATCAAAATGATGAATGGTGGATTTTCCAAAAATACAATGTTAGCTTATATGATCATTGCTACTTCTTGAGCTTGCATTGGTTTTTCCCTTGAAGAGGAAAGGGTGATGCAGCATAGTAGAGATAAGTATTTCCCTCAGTTTGAGAACCAAGGTATCAATCCAGTAGGAGTATCAAGATGAGGCACCAATGTACCTGCGCAAAAACAAACAAACTTGCACCCAACGCTATAAAGGGGTTGTCAATCCCTTCACAATTATTTGCAAGGTGAGATCTGAAGGTGGAAAGTGCAACAAAGTAATTTTGAGGATCTGAAAATATGATGTGAAGTAGACCTGGGGGCCATAGTGTCCACTAGAGGCTTCTCTCATGATAGCAAGTATTATGGTGGGTGAACGAATTACTGTCGAGCAATTGATAGAATCGCGCAAAGTAATGATGATATCTAAGGCAATGATCATACATATAGGTATCACGTCCGAGACAAGTAGACCGATACTTTCTGCATCTACTACTATTACTCCACACATCGACCGCTATCCAGCATGCATCTAGTGTATTGAGTTCATAACAAACAGAGTAACTCCTTAAGCAAGATGACATGATGTAGAGGGATAAATTCATGCAATATGATATAAACCCCATCCTTTTACCCTTGATGGCAACAACACGATACGTTCGTCGCTACCCCTTCTATCACTAGGTGAGGTCACCGCGCGGTATGAACCCAAAACCAAGCACTTCTCCCATTGCAAGAATCATAGATCTAGTTGGCCAAACAAAACCCACAACTCGAAGAAAATTACAAGGATATGAAATCATGCACAAGAGAGATCAGAAGAAACTCAAATAAGATTCATAGATAATCTGATCATAAATCCACAATTCATCGGATCTCGACAAACACACCGCAAAAGAAGATTACCTCGGATAGATCTCCATGAAGATCATGGAGAACTTTGTATTGAAGATCCGAGAGAGAGAAGAAGCCATCTAGCTACAAGCTATGGACCCGTAGGTCTATGGTGAACTACTCACGCATCATCGGAGAGGCAATGGTGTTGATGAAGAAGCCCTCTGTGTCCGAATCCCCCCTCTGGCAGTGCACCAGAACGGTGCCCAGATGGGATCTTGCGGAGACAGAAGCTTGCGGCGGCAGAAAAGTATTTTCGTGGCTCTCTTCCGTGGTTTTGGATTTTTAGAGAATTTATAGGCGAAAGAGGTAGGGCAGAGGAGCCACGTGGGGCCCACAAGCCTGCCAGGCGCCCCCCCAGGCCGCGGCTAGGGGGCTTGTGACCTCCCCCGAGGTCCCCTACCTTGGTTCTCAAGTCTCCTCTGTATCTTCTGTTATGGAAAAAATCATCCCGCAGGTTTTATTCCGTTTGGACTCCGTTTAATATTCTCCTGTGAAAAAGGTCAAAAACACGGAAAAAACAGAAACTGGCACTTGGCACTGAGTTAATAGGTTAGTCCCAAAAAAGATATAAATAGCATATTCATGCATACGAAACATCCAAAGTTGACATGATAATAGCATGGAACCATCAAAAATCATAGATACGTTGGAGACGTATCAAGCATGCAAAGCAATATGACAATGAAAGTACTGGTCATATGATGTGACGGTGGAAGTTGCATGGCAATATATCTCGGAATGGATATGGAAATGTCATGATAGGTAGGTATGGTGGCTGTTTTGAGGAAGATATAATGAGGCTTATGTGCAGGGGGGTCGTACCATGTCACAAGGTTTGGATGCACCGATAAAGGTTGCACCGATCCTCGAGGTGAGAATGGGCAATGCACTGTACTGAAGAGGCTAGCAAATATGTGGAGGTGAGAGTGCGTATATCCATGGATTCACATTAGTCAAAAGGAACTCACATACTTATTGCAAGATTTTATTAGCTTTTGGAGCAAAGTACTAGTCGCATGCCCCTAGGAAGGAGGTTGGTAGGAGTTAACCATCACGCGCCCCCGACCAAAACAACACTAGGATTTTTACGAGGAATTAGAATGCTCACACATAATCACCATGCCATAAAAATATTTAGATGAACAACAAGTTATCACCCTCTAATTTAGGATACTTTTATTCACCAATGATCATGCACTCATGCCCTTTAACATTACCACATTAATATCATTAACCCAAAGTTTCTCTTTTATGTGCTACATGAAGGTTTTGATTATGCACTCATTGAATACCTATTATTCTTGGACTAGTACTCTAAGCCATGCAAATTACCATCACTATTTATTAACTCTAAAAAAATATAATTTAAGAACGAGAGTGCTATTATTTCCATAAATTCTATACTACATCGTGCTCTAAAAGATATAAGTGAAGTTACTAGAGCAACTGCTAAGCTCAAAAGATATAAGTGAAGCACACAGAGTATTCCAATATGACATGGTGATCTTGTGTCTCTCTCAAGTGTATGTGTCCAGCAAACAATGATTGTGGGAAACTAAAGCAAAAAAAGCAAACTAAAGCAAACGATGCTCAAAGCAAAGCTCATACCATGTGATGAACAAAAATATAATTCCAAGTGGCATACCGATGGATTGAGACGAAAGAGGGGATATCTTCCGGGGCATCCCCAAGCTTAGACGCTTGAGTATTCCTAGAATATTACCTTGGGGTGACTTGGGCAACCCCAAGCTTAAGCTCTTATCGCTCATTATTCCTTCATCCATCGTGATAGCACACAAAACTTGAAAACTTCAGCACACAAAACTCAACAGAAACTTCGTGAGATCCGTTAGTATAATAAACATATCAAATACTTTATGTACTATTATAAATTGGTTCATATTTAATTATTTCATAACTTAATGTATTCTAACTTCTCCATGACTCATCCCCCCCGGTAACTTCCATGCCATCCTCAAAACAAGCAAACTATGCAAGCAAATACAGAATATGTCCAAACCAGAACAATCTCTAATGATATAATTAAGTACCATACTTCTGTAACTTCCAAATTTCTGCACAATAGGAAGACCCGAGGAATTAGTATAGACATACTATGTAAAAATATTCAGATCAAAAATATGTTCCAGTAAAATCAGAGAATTATGCACTAGACACTAAAGTTTCTCTTTTTGCATCGTATCAATTCTACTTATCATTCAAATCGTCCCAAAAGCTTTACTTGGTACAAACACTAATTAAAACATAAAACACAATCATTATATAGGCAATAATAATGTTATCACAAAAAAACATAAAGTAAAAACAAAAAATTAAGATAACTATTGGGTTGCCTCACAACCAAACTTTTAAATAGCGTCGCTATACGCATCCAGGAGCACGCCGCGCTACGCAAAGCTTGATTTTAGCTACGACGGGTTAGCGTGATAATAGCGCGCTAGAGGTCATTTAGTGCTGAAATTGGGCTTTAGCGTTAGCGTCTCGCGTCTCTAGCCTGAAATTTTTGGTCCAAAATTAAATCGCTACGCGGGCCAAAGCCCAAGCCTACCAAGTAGAATACCCCAACCCTCCTCTGAAGCCAAACCCTATCCTCACTCCCGCCCTCTTCTCACGCACGAACAGCGGCGACGACGGACCAATGACCAACCATGGCGGCGGCCTCGAGCTGCGGCTCTGGCAACTGACCTTCCCTACCACTCCCTATGAGTGACGGGGTATTCCACCAGCCAAGGCAGCTCCTTGCCACTTCCTCTCGACTGCTCCCTCCTCTCCACTCCCTCTGCTGCGACGACGACCGCATCTACAGGTCGATGAAGGTCCCCACACGACGCTGCTCCCCGCAGAGACCATTAGCTAGCAAATTCCATCAGCAGGTAAGCTTATTTATCCCCTGTTATCTCTTTTTGTGAATGCTTGTACTGCTACAAACATATGTGAAGGATTGAATGCTCCCGATTCACAATAAAAACGGATGCTACTGAAGTTTTCAGTTATATATAGAATTACAGATACATTGGAAGTCTATTTGTTACTGTCGTACATTTTTCTATCACGTATTTTGGATGCATTTGCTAGGGAGTGAATGCTTTTCTAAACATTTACATATACTGTGAAGTGAAAGCTACTACTACTAGATAAGTATGTTCTGAATTACACAATACAGTATCATTCTTCTATTGATTTCGTTGTATGCTAATTGATATATGTCAATTGTGAAGTACATATATGTTGAATTGATGACTGATTTTATGTTTATTTTCTCATTTTTTATTGATTTATACTAAAACGCTAAATGGGGCTTAGCATGCTATAGCTGCGTTATAGCATTTTATAGCTTTTGGCCGAGTTGTCGCTAAGAGGCTTAGCGCGCTATTTAAAATTTTGCTCACAACTAGTGCTATTGTTTTACGCCCCTAACTAGGCATAATGCATATGATCAAGTGTTGTCATCTTTGACACTCAAATCTAGTTGTGTATGTCCATGTGGAGGTTTTTCAAAGATAATAGGAAATACATCAGCAAGTAATATTTTATAATTCTCAATGCTACTTTCCTTAAAACCCTCCGTGTTCTCTCTCACTATCCAGTAATATTGTTTATTGATAGCATTGAAAACTTGTTAGATAATATGGATTGGAGGAACCTCTTTAACTATGTTTTCATCAAAAGTATGGTTATCCCAAAAACATATCTTATCCTATAGTCCTCATTGTATAAAATTTCATCTATCACCGGATTTTCACGACTCATACTATAATGATGAAAGATATCCCGAGCTTCTCGCACTATATAGTCAAATTCATGCATCAGGATGAGAGTGGCTATTTTCTTAGCCCTAGGGTCTAATACGACCGGAAACTCATAGAAAATCCTTTGCAAAGTGGGATGAATCCGTATAAATATTCTTTCAAGTTTGAGGACAAGAGCGGAAATAGCATCGACGTAACTTTGAGTTCTTTTAAGGATTGGAATACCCTTGCAAGTCAAAGTAACCGTACTATTAAACGACTCTTGGGTAATGTTTTTCCCTATAATATTCCCATTCCCCGCAACAAAGTTTTTTACGTCTTGTTGTTGGAGAGTTTACTCTTTTAGGGTTTTGCCTCCGTCATCTTTCTCAATGATAAAGTCAGACAACATGGCAATTTCAAGCAAGCAACTAACAAACAAAAGAGGGAAACTAGCAAAGGTAAATATTTTTGTATGTTTTGATTTTTATGAAGCAAGAAAAATATAACAGGAAATAAAAAGAAGAACAAGTGAATGAGAATTTGTGGGAAGGTACTTGATCATAGGTTGATGATACTCCCCGGCAACAGCGCCAAAAGTGCTTCCTTGTACTTGTGAACTGTGTTGGGTTTTCCGTAAAGAGGAACGGGTGATGCAGCACAGTATTGATAATATTTTCCACACTAAGAACCAATGTTATTGAACCAATAGGAGTAGCATGCAACCCCCATCTTCAGCGACTGGGCACAAAGAAGCAAACACTTGCACCCAACGCGGGCAAGAGGGTTGTCAATCCCCTTAGACTCGCTATTTGCAAGAAAATGAAGTGTGTAGATGATAGTTCATAATTGAAAACTAAATAAAAATTAAATAAATGCAGCAGAGGTAATTGTAGTGTTTGTAAATATATAAGCGAATAGACCTAGGGGCCGTAGTTTTTCCTAGTGGCATCTCTCGTGTAGTAAGCATACGGTGGGTAAACAAATTATTGTTGCGCAATTGATAGAAAAGCTCATAGTTATGTGATATTCACGACAATGATCATGTATATATAGGCCTCACGTCCATAAGAAAATAGACGGGCTCCTGTGTGCACCTTTTATTTTACTCCACCCATCAATCGCTATCCAGCATGCACCTACAGTATTAAGTAAAACAGAGTAATGCTTGGAGAACAATGACATGATGTAGACAAATAGAACTCTATTAATATGAATTAATCCCATCATTTTATCCTTAGTGGTAAAAATACAAAGGCGTGTCTTGTCCCCTACTACGCCACTGGGATATAGAGCACCGCCGGATTGAACCCACTACAATGCACACCTCCCACAGAAGAAAGATTAATCTAGTTGTCCAAACCAAATCAATAGATTGGAGAGATTTACGAAGCTATAATAATCACACAAATATGAATCAAATATAGAATTCAGAGAAGTCTCAAATCTTTTATCGTCAATAATCTTAACATAAACTCGCAATTCATCGGATCTCAACCAACGCACCTCACAAAAAATTTGCATCGGATAGATCAAAGCGACGATGAGATGATCATTGTATTGAAGATTAAGAGAGATAGAGAGATATAACCATCTAGGTACTAACTACGAACCCGTAGGTCTGTGGTGAACTACTCACACATCACCATGGGAGCAGCAAGGTTGACGTAGAGACCCTCCATGATCGATCCCCCCCTCGGGTAAGGCAGCGGAACATGGCTCCAAATGGGCACACGAGAGAACAGAGATTTGCGACTATGGGAATAGTGTTTCGGGAGGCTCTCTAGGGTTTTGGGGATTTGTAGGAATTTATAGGCCAGAAGGGGCGTCAAAGATGCTAGGGGGCCACCAAATAAAAGGGCGCGGCCACCCCCTGGGTGTGCCCTATTGTGTGGTGGCTCCCTCGTGGAGCCTCCGACCTCCTCCCGAAGCTTCGAGGTCTTCTTTTGGTCCAGAAAAATCATAAGAAAGTTTCATGGAAATTTAACTTCGTTTAGTATTGTAAACTTGAAAAGCCAAAAACATGCAGGAAACAGCAAGTGGCACTCGGCATTGGGTTAATAGGTTAGTGCTCACAAAAATATTTGTTGGTAAGTAAACACCCTAAAGGTATCCAAGAATGATAATATTATAGCATGGAACAATCAAAAATTATAGATACGTTGGAGACGTATCGGTGTGCCACAACAGTTTTAGTTTCATAACCATGAAAGGGTTCGGATTCTACCAAAGTAAATAATTCAGGATCAATAGAGAAATCATAGTACTTATGAGTGACACATATAGGAGAGAGATTTAATTTTCTTAAACTATCTCTATTATTACAAGAAACAAAGCCTCTCAAGTGCAAAGCTAGATTATAGTCCCTTACCTCCCTTCGTCTTAGAGGATGTGATCTTGGTTCTTGTATCTTTCATATTCTTCATAGCGACAATTGGATATCCCAAGTGAACACAATAAATAGAGCTATGCTCATGAGAAACGACGCCAGAAAAATATTTTGACAACCCACAAGTATAGGGGATCACAACAGTCTTCATGGATATTATTACAAACTAATTTATTGATCCAAGACAAGGGGAGCCAAAGAATATTTATTGGTCTTAGAAGTTGAGCTATGAATTCAACCACACCTGGGATATCTCTTTGCATCAAAGGTTTAGTAGCACACAAAATAGTAGTAGGGACAGTAACAGTAACAGTAACAGTAGCAATTCTGTAATGATCGTAACAACAGCCAAAGCAACTTAGCAAGGATCAATATATGAAAAACATAGGCATTGGATCGGTGATCGATAAATATATTGGATAACATTCGTCATGTCATAGTTACATACTAGAGCGACACAAAACTAGTTCCAGTTCATTAATGTAATGTAGTTATGTATATAGTCATACATGCTTATAATAAGAACTTGCATAACATCTTTTGTCCTACCCTCCCGTGGTGGCAGGGTCCATAAGAAAACTAAGGTATATTAAGGTCTCCTTTTAATAGAGAATCGTAACAAAGCATTGACACACTGTAAATACATGAACTCCTCAAACTACGGTGATCACCGGAAATAAACCCAATTATTGCCATCTTGGGGTATACGGACCATGACACATAATAGGTGCATATAACTTGCAATATAGGATCCAAAACACTCTCATATTCATGAAAACATAATAGGTTCAGACCTGAAATCATGGTACTAGGTCCCTAGTGACAAGCATTAAGCATAACAAAGTCATAGCAACATCAATATCAGAACACAATGGATACTAGGGATCAAGCCCTATCAAAATAACTCGATTACATGATAAATCTCATCCAATCCCATCATTTTCCAGCAAGCCTACAAAGCAATTACTCACTCTCGATGGTGAGCATCATGGAATTGTTGATGGAGAAGTGTTGATGATGAAGAAAGCAACAAATCCCCCTCCCCGGAGCTCCAAAGGGGCTCCAGATCAGCCCTCCCGAGGAAGAACAACACGTGGCAGCGGCTTCGTCTCATAAAACTCGATGAAAACTTCCCTCTTTTTTTTCTCGGGTAATAGGGATTTATAGGCTTGGAATTAGGGTCAATGGAGTCATGTGGGCCCCCACAAGGCATCAGGGTGCACCCTAGGGGGTGGGCGCACCCTGTTGCCTTGTGAGAAGCTGGTGGCCCACTTAGTGGATCTTTGGTACGGTAATTTTTTATATATTCCATAAAAATATAGAATGTTTTGTCCAAATTTGAGAACTTTTATTTATGCACAAAAACTGCACCATGTCAGTTCTGCTAAAAACAACGTCATTACGGATTAGATTCATTGAAATCATGCAAATTAGAGTCCAAAACAAGAGCAAAAGTGTTTGGAAAAGTAGATATGTTGGAGACATATCAATGTATTGCACCCTTGGATTTGTCGATTGCTTCTGCTCCTGATCCGCTATGGTTTGCGTGTCAAGCCAGCTACGCGGCGGTCAGGTATAGTGGTTGTCAGTTAAGGGTTGCATCGGTTGACAGTGGCTTGCAGATCCGTTGAAGGTTTGGTTCATGGCAGCTATGGCACAACGACAACAACGGTGACTCATTTGAAGAGGTGTGGCTATGAATAGGATCGATATGATCATTTAAAGGGAATTATTTTCCAGATCCATCTTCCCAACTGTTGTACCAGCAATGGTGACCACACCAAACTATGTAGGTCAACCCGTTGCATATTGTAGTAGCCACCGAAAGATCTTCGTGGGAGTTCCTCTCTTCGGACTCTCCAGATCAGGTGGTTGTCTTTGGCGGTATGATGCAACTACAAATGACGCCTTGATGTAGAGGGTATGGTAGTGTAGTGGTGGTGGATGATAAGTCTCCAACGTATCGATAATTTATGAAGTATCCACGCGATATTCACATATGTTTACAATACTTTTATATGGTTTTGATGCACTTTATATGATTTATTTAGAACTAACCCGGACTTGCGTTGTTTTCAGCAGAATTACCATGGTGTTGTTTTTGTGCGGAAAACAGAAGTTCTCGGAAGAAACTTTTTTATATTTTTTTCTGGTGGATATAAGCAATATTGGAGTGAAGAACCATCGGAGGGGAGGCACTAGTGGGCCACAAGCCAAAAGGGCACCCCCTAGGCCGCGCCCTAATGGCTTGTGGGGCCCACGTGGCTCCGTTTGGTGTGATTACAATGTTAAAAATCCTATATATACTAGAAACTCCAAAAATAAAGAGAGAACTTCCGCTCCGCCGCCGCAACTCTCTGTATCGATGAAAAACCAATCTGGAGACATTCCAGTACCCTGCCCGAGAGGGGAAATCATCTGCGGTGGCCACCTTCATCATCCCGGTGGAGGCCATGACGAGGAGGGAGTAGTTCACCCTCAGTGCTGAGATTTTGTACCAGTAGCTATGTGCTTAATCTCTCTCTCTCTCTCTCTCTCTCTCTCTCTCTCTCTCTCTCTCCCTCTCTCTCTCTGTGTGTGTGTGTGTGTCATGTTCTTGAGATGTCACGATCTTGATGTATAACGGGCTTTGTTAATATAGTTGGATCATATGGTGTTTGTCCCTTGCTATTGTTGTGATGAATTGAATCTTTCACTTTAAGATCTCATTATGTTGGATTGAATAATCAGGTTTGAGAACACTTGATGTATGTCTTGCATGCGGATGCCCGTAGAGACATTGGGGTATTCAAGTGATTCATTTGATATATGTTATGGCATCAACTTGCGGATTCCAATGACCTTGGGGATCTATGCATAGGGGTTGATTGCATGTTTTCATCCTATGTTCTTCAATAGAAATCTTGGGGTGGTCCTTGAAGTTATTTGTGTTGGATTGAATATGATATATCCAAAATTGTTTGATGCATGTCGCATAATTTACCCATGGATACTTGAGGTGACATTGGAGTATCTAGGTGACACTAAGGTTGATTGATATGTATCATGGGTGTTATTCTAGTACAAACTCTAGGGGTGTTTGTGAAACTTATAGGAATAGCTCAAATGATTGATCAGAAAGAATAACTTTGAGGTGGTTCTACTACCTACACCAATTTCATCTTATTGTTCTCCGCTAGATAGGAACTTTGGAGTGATTCTTTGTTGCATGTTGAGAGACGATCATATGATTCTACTATGTTAGCATTTATACAACGTTTTTCTCGTTGTTATCTACTTGCTACCTTGTTGTTTTTATATTTTCATATTACAAAAAAAATATACTATCCATACTACACTTGTATCACCATCTCTTCGCCGAACTAGTGTACTTATACAATTTTCCATTGTATTGGGTGTGTGGGGGACACAAGAGATTTTTTATGTTTGATTGCAGGGCTGTTTGAGAGAGACCACCTTCATCCTACACCTCCCATAGATTAATAAACCTTAGGTCATCCACTTGAGGGAAAATTGCTACTATCTTACAAAATTTTGTGCTTGGAGGCCCAACATAGTATACAAGAATAAAGTTGTGTAGTAGACATCAGTGAACGATTTCGTAGCCCAACACACGTAGATGTTGGGATTTCATACAAGTTGTGGCAACAACACATATTGGCTTCGAGGAGCTCCGAGGTGAAAACCTAGGTCTGAACCAAGTTGGTTAACTAGAAGTGGCAATGTTTTAGCGCCATTACCTTGTTGAAGGCATTGCTCACATATGCTCAGAATTGTTCTTCAAGGTGTAAATATAGAATCTAGCTGTTAATGGTTGGATCTGGTGACGACAACACTTGAGCGACGCTCCCTTCCTGAAGGCGTTGTTGTTGAAGAAGCTTGTTGTCCTTTGTGGTATCCTTAAATGATTGGTGCATATATGTCCATAGCTATATTTTGTCGATGGTGGTTTTGGTTGGTTCATTTTTTATCTCGCTTAGGCATAGCTTTGGTCTTCTATGACTTTTCTATGTGTGGGTGTGTTTTATGTGTGTGCGTGTTAGTGTTGAATGTGTGCATCCTCAATGTGCAGAGGCCGGGTGTGTGCTCATTGGGTTTGTATCCTCTTGATGCTTCATTTTAAATAAATAAAATTCATTCTTTGTAAAAAAAACTACCTCTAGGATCATGGTAACTACTGATCGAGAATTGCATATAGAGAGCGGTACTAAGTCCTAAGAGTATGATCATTAGACTAGCTCTATGGACCAGTAGCGCAGAGTTGTGGGACACCGGCAAACAACCGCCTGACCAAGCATTCTGGTTTTTAGGACCCGTCTTGAACGGTTTAACAGCCTCAATCATAGCGGAAAAAACAATGATTGGTCCTCCGAAGTACTCCGTACTATGGGAGGGGCAATAGGAGAGTTCCCTATTCCCGATGCATCAAATGCTCACAATACTCCCATGCAAGCCTTTGCATTTCACAACATAATGTGGGATCCATTCCTTTTGAATTGTCACTTTGTCCATCATGATTCTTGGTAAGAGACATTGAAAATAATTCACCCTGGACAATTTATTTGTGAAGATGTATGTATATTTAAATCGCACATAAAAAAATATGGTCAATTTTTCATTGTAAATATGGATTCACTTGTTATAAGAGCAGCCAAACCTTATTTGGACACTACAGGAGCAACTATTAATGGTTGTTATGGAGAAATCATTTGCAAGGGAGATAGGTTAGTTCCATCTCTTCCTCTGCTTGGACTTTTCTTTTATAGACCATGTACTCAAAGCCCACTTTAGTCTCGACACCTACCAACTGACAATTGCCATAGATTCCTAACATTTTGGGCATCTTGTTGCAATAAAATACAAAAGAAAAGAAGGGCATTTACTTGCGAAGACTTTCACTGAAAGTTCACCAACACATCATTGGCTTGGCGACTGGTAATTGAGGTATTGTCGTCCTTTTGCATTCATTTTTTTCCTAGAGAAACATACACCTAGACAATAAAACTCTATAAAACTATGCGTCAACCATGTAACTAGCTACTATGCCCAAACGGACAACAACATCAACGACGGAAGTCCTAGAAACATGAGACCGCACCAATAGCTATGGGCAGCAGGGGTAAAAGTCTAACAAGAACAAAGGGGGTTTACATTGCACAACAACGTGGGATAATTAGCAACAACCCTTCTAGGATCAGAGAAACCGGTTTGGAACCAATCATGGACCCGGATCGGGTAGCTATAGAACTCCTTATTTCTAGGGCTTGAGTACCCTTTACGATGGCACATAAATGGCGTGAACCATGAGATCCCCTAGTCGGAAGCATTGTCATAGGGCTCCAGTGTGTTGTCCAGAACCGATGCGGCCACCAACGCTAACTTGGGCTGGAGAAAAATACTATGTTTATGATATCATTGAACCACTATAACACATAGAGATGAATTTTAGAAATCAAAATTCACACACCAGGAACTCAATATTCGAATTGGCATGATAACTAAACAATGATGCAAAAGGGGGTTGCTTAAAATATCCATCATACATTAGTATGGGTAGGTCCACGGCCACCAGAAGTAGTGGTACTCTACCTATGTGTCGTGCCCTCTATTGGACGCAACAAGCCTCCAATAGGATCTCACATGTCAACGACCCCTCCCACAACAAGTTGTGAAATACACAATGCGGAGAGGGAGGGAAGTAGGCCCAACCACAAGTTCACAAGCACTAGTGGCTTACAAAACCAAACATATTCATGAGTAAAAGAGGAGGGGTCAAGCACTAGTACTTAAGTTAAGTCACATAATATGTCATCTAGAACTACTGGTCGAGAACCGAGTAGAGAGCGAGTCTAACAAGTATGATTATTGGGAGTAGCTCGATAGCACCAGTAGCATAGTTGCGGGACACCCGTTGACATCCACCTAGTCAAGCATTCCTGTTTTTAGGAACGCTAAAAGAGTTCTACTTTTCGGGTGCATGCGCTATTGGGCAAGTTTGACCTACCTTGAATCGTTCAACAACCTCAAACATGGCAATGAAGTGTTGCTTGCTCCTATGAAATACTACTATGGGATGGTCAACACAAGAGCTCCATATTCCCTATGCCTCACAAGCTCACAATACCCTCCACGAATGAAAGTTGTGTCTCATTTCCCAATAATCCATTGTACCACTTCCTCTGCTTGGACTGCTCTTTTATAGACCATGTGAATCAATGTAATTCTTAAGGATACACGGATTGCAAGCCCACTTTAGTATGTGCACCTACCAACTTTCATAGATGCCTATCATTTTGAGAATCTTATTGTAATAAAATGCACAAGAAAAACAAGAAATTTACTAAAGCTCACCAACACCACTCCTACGGCAATTGTTAATTGTGGTACTACTATCCTTTTGCGTTCCTTTTTCCCCAGAGACAACATACGCCCGGACAATAAAACTCTACATCAACCATGTAACCCACTCCTTAGAGCATAGATTCATGTGCGTTGCAAAGAATAAGAGTGGTGTGTACCGAGACATTCTCTACAGCGTAGGTACTATAGGATGTGGGACACTTCCAACCAGCTGCTCAAGCACTTAAGTTTATAGGATTGTTGAAGGATGGTCTTAAACTCCCCAGATGCAAGTGCGAGCATGTAGTATGGGTTCGACAGTCTCGACCATAGCAGCAAAGTGGTGCTTGTTACATCAAAGTGATGTGGGCAGGATGACACGAGAGATCCACAGTTCCAATGCCTCACAACCTCACAATAGTCAGATGTAGGCCTTTACACGTAGTGGCCTTGCCTTCATGAACGAAAGTTGTGTTTCATCTCATTGAAGTCACCTACCTCTTAGAACACTTCTCCTCCTTGGGTTGTTGTATTAGATACCAAAAAATATCACAAGACCATCCATGAAATTATAAGGGACACACAGATTCCAAGTTCAAAGAGAGTAGTAATGTACTATGATGATAACTTCGTATTTTGTAATCCAACGATGGGTTGATGTAATATATAACTAGTAGCCTATATTATGATAGATTCAAATGTATTTTCATATGTCAAATATGTCAAATTTGTTTAAGTGCAATGTTTATCTATCAAAAAATGTAATTCAAGTTACGTCTTCTGAAAAAACTGATCAACTGCAGCAAAAACAACCCTTAAATGTGACATTTATAGTTATGGGTGTAATGATCACTTAAACCCAATCAAATGAGAAACAAGGGTATTTTGAAAATTTTAACACTAGCACCAGCTACACTGGCCATCCAGTTTCACAACCACCAAAAATCTTTAATCCTCCCACCGCACCTACCAACTACAGTTGATTCTGCCGCTACACCCTTAAAGGATTCTACTTTTAGCTTGGATGCATGAGCAGGTAGACCAGATCTACAGTCTCATCCATAGCAACAAAGCGATGCTTAAGGGTTATAAAGTAAGAACATCTCTGGTTGATCCCTTAAAAATGTTTAACTCCTCAAAATTTTCTGTTTTAAGGAGTTAACCACACCTAGAAGAATCCATATTAACTAGAGATTCTTTAATGTTGGCGGAGCAAGACGAAAGCTCCATAATCCCAACGCCATGTTTGGTATTCTACGTTTCTGTTTTTGTTTCGTTTTCTTTTCTGTCATTGTTTTATTCTCGGTTCATTCTTTCTAAGTTTTTTCATTGTTCCTGTTATTTATATTTTTTTGTTCGGTAGCACTATGTGGGGTTGTTTTGTTCGGTAGCACTACCTTTCTGTTTTTGTTTCTTTTTCTTTTCTGTCATTGTTTTATTCTCGGTTCATTCTTTCTAAGTTTTTTCATTGTTCCTGTTATTTATATTTTTTCTCCTTTTCCAAGTTTGGTATTTTTCTTCCTTTTTCCTTTTTATTTTTATTTTTTCTTGTGTATTATATGAAAGTGTAATACAATAATATTTAGCATATATTGAAAAATGTTCATGATATACTAAAAAAGTTTATCGTGCATGGTAAAAATGTGAACCCTATGTTAAGAACATATATTACAAAAATATTCAATACGTATCTAAAAATTGTTCAGCCTATTTATACAAAAACATATTGTATGTTAAAGAATGTACATCGTATATTACAAATAGTCTATGCATTACAAAAAGGCTCATAGTATATTAAGAAAATGTTCAAGGTATATTACAAAATTTTAATGATTATCTTAAAAATGTATCATATATTTACTAATAAAATGTTTAAGATATAGTACAAGAAAGTTCACAGTTTTTTAAAAAAATGACCACAAATTTTAAAAAACATATTTATAAAAAACATATTTAAAAAATGTTTGAAATAAAGCCGACCAAAAATTGGATCATTACATTAAACCGGTTGCTACATTACGTTCAATCCCTGCAGTACCTTCAACCGCTACAGTGTTGGGCGAGCCGAGTTGGTTAGCACCTTGTGTGAAAGCTCATCTATTTGCCGCCTTTGGGCATCCTATAGGGGCTCTCAACGGTCTGGTGATCGTGGCCGCAGCTGGGCTCTATCTCGACAAGGTGTGGTCGGCTTTTTTTCAAAAAAAAAAAAGAGGTTTGCGCGTAAGGATCCACACATCCACTCTTATTATACATTATTCAACACTAGCAAAAGAGGCCGTGCGTTGCAACGAAAGAAAAATAAATTAGTTGTAGGTCAAGTTGAAAGAAAAGGTGCCACGAGAAAGACTGGAAAGATAAACTACCGAAGATTCAAGTTGGATGGAAATCTTGTTATAAAAAAAGAGTCGACGAAAATATTTGTTCCTACTTGTACTATGGGTTTTACTTCTTATTCGTTCATCTCCTTGCAAATGTTTGCATCGTTGCCTCGCGATAGATGCTTTTCACTGTCAAACTTCTCTTCCGAAGCATCAATTCAACATCAAAATTCTTGTCATGATTATTTCCAAGATTTGATTTATGAATTCATGCTCCATGACAGATCATTTTTTCTAGGCTCAACCAGATC
The DNA here is from genome assembly GCF_904849725.1 of Hordeum vulgare subsp. vulgare. NCBI lineage: Eukaryota > Viridiplantae > Streptophyta > Magnoliopsida > Poales > Poaceae > Hordeum > Hordeum vulgare. The sequence goes on from NC_058522.1 coordinate 67,604,089, forward strand.
GCGTCCCTCATGTATGGTTGTCCGTTTTTATCCTCTACCACGAAACAAAACCATACCGATGTAATGAGTCTGAATGGCCAGCTTGCTCATCAGTCGTCACACATGTAAACCAGATTGGGTCAGAAAATAAAACCAGACCAATGTAATAAGTATAGACGAATATATATCACACAGTAGTGTAGAGAGAAGTTGTAGTGCTCGGGCACCTTGGTGCCCTTTTTTAAGGAAAATCGAAAAACATATTTACAAGTTTCCAAAAAAATCAAAAAAAAACTATGAAAGATTCTATGTATTAATCACGAATTAGTGAAATTTTATTTTGAAAAAATGTAATTTGCAAGTTGTACAAAAATAACACAAATTTTGGCCCAATAACAAGAAAACTAAAAGAAGCCCATTTAAAAATATGTATTTGTCATTTTTTTGTATGCCACATGTGAAATTAAACCAATTTTCAGCTACGACACTGCTATCATTTGAACGACCAGCTTGCTCATCATGCAACGTGAAGGATTGGATCGCCTTCCTTTCATGTGTGCGTATTCTCATCCCAAAGAAAGACATCTTTTTTCCTTATTTGCATTTGCTGAAAAGCTGTCCAGACATCTTTTTTCCTTCTTTGCATTTGCTTCCTTATTTACCTATCCATTCTCTCCCTTTTTTTAATCTGTCACAGACTTTTTTTTTACATCCACGGCAACAGGGGAAATCATCATAATTAAAGCTATCAAGTGCATCATGCATGTATATGTAAGGATAAAAAAAGTTGCAAAAGAACATATCTTCCTGATTCTCAGCGAGAAATACAGGACTGGCTGCACGGGCGTTCATCCCTTGTCAAGTCTGCAAAACAGTTAGGTGGAAGCAACTTCTCCTGGATGGATGGGGGCTGCGATTCGATCCACTTGACGGTGTCCTTGAACACTTGGAACCGCATAGACTTCTCTCCCTCGTGTCGGTATGTCTTGTTGAACACTCCTTCATCCAGTCTTCGAACATCGTCATCGTCATCTTGGCCTTTCCTGAAATACAGAACTGTCCAGGCTCCAACACCAGCAAACGCGGAAACACCAGCGGCACCACGAAGGCCATCACCGTTGAGTGGGACATGATTGCCTCTTCCTTCGCCTTATCCTCGATGTCCTTTTCGCTCGTCTCTGCCGACGCACCCGCCTTCTGCCTCGCCTCGATTATCTATCACAGACTTGAAATCCCTCTTTCCGTCCTTATTTCCCCTTGTTTTCCTTCCTTATTCAAACAATTTATTTCCTTCCTTGTTATAATTCCTGAAACTGCTCCTTAATACCCAGGAAACTCCAAGATCTTATTAAATTACGAAGTTTGGTTTGAACGTAGCAATGTGTGACTATTTGATTTTGTACGTATATTATTTGAATCAGCCTGATAGAAGAGAAAGTAAACAAAAAAGACAATTTATTTCCTTCCTTGTTATAATTCCTGAAACTGCTCCTTAATACCCAGGAAACTCGAAGATCTTATTAAATTACGAAGTTTGGTTTGAACGTAGCAATGTGGGACTATTTGATTTTGTACGTATATTATTTGAATCAGCCTGATAGAAGAGAAAGTAAACAAAAAAGGAAAATAAATAAGCCAAAAAAGTGCAACCACGGGATTCGAACTCGGGTGTACCAGTTAGAAAGGCAGGGTTCTGGCCATCAGGATACAACAGTCTTGTTGACCAACTGCGGTTCGGCCTTCTTTAAACAAACAAATGACGCAGCGACTTGTGATGGAAAAACCGAATCGTTTTTCCTAGCTTATAAGTGGCATGGTGGGTGATTTATGCCAACTTTAAGGGAATTTTTAATGACGTAACACAGAAGCAATAGATTAATTATTAATAGGTAAAGATACCTATCAAAACAAATGCATGAGTGGCTAGTAAACTTGGTCATACCTCGGGTCGGGCCGGGCTGAAAAAAGCCTGAACTCAAAGTCTCAAACCTGAGTCGGCCCGGCCAGAAAAATGACTATCCATGCCCGAGCCTGGTTCAAATGAATTAAAAAAATTAATTTAGAGCCAGGTCAGGCCTCAGTATAAAATGACCTTTTTCAAGCCCGAACCCGGCCTAAAATACACAACGGGTTTAGTTTTAAAGCCCGGACCAAACACAAAGCCAGACCCGCCAGACCGGTCGGGCTTTGTGTTCGGGTCGGGCTGCCCATACCCGAGTGTAGTTGCTAGCAATACGTTTCATGTCCTCATTGGTCAAGCCGAAGCTCAAACCTCCGGGTTGGTCATGCTTTTTTTAAGGATCGTGCCTGGTCATGTTTAATTGTCCCCAACCTCCAAAAGTTGGGTGTGGTCACAGAAACAACCCGGTAGCTCCGCAACCAGCTCAAGCACTTCAGTCTCTGCATATTAATGGATACAACCATCTTTATTATTATTCAACATAGGTTTAACAAGAACATACATCAAGACATCCGAAGACATCATTCACACCATAAAAATTGATAATGTGAAGTGATTTCACTCCTCATATCTAAAATCTGCGTCGTCGTCTATCCATCCACATAACATATGAGAACTCACAACCGGTGCAACACACCTAAAGCGTACACTACATACACATATTTTACACGCCGTCATCATCATCGAACCGCTGACACATCTCCGGGAGAGAGATCTGCATCATCCTTACCAGTCCGTCCATCCGTCGACGCCACCATGGCGCCCAACGGCGCCACCGCCCCGCGCTCGTCCGTCCAGACATGAAGATTCTGGAAGATCTGTGGTGCATAGCACCTGCCGTCCAGGCATGACACAGCGTAGCACCTGTCCGCCAGGCATGACTTGACATCTCCACCGAAAACTCTATGCAAGACGAAGCCACCCCACCTCCTGCCCCTATCTTCCAGCTCTGCTCCATAAACGATGCTCCCAAAAGAGAAAATGAGATCGTGGTACCGCCATAGTCCGATCAGGAAAACCAGATTCTAGGGTTTTCCCCGGAGCAGCATGAGTGGGTCGATAGTAGTTACACGACGATGCCTTCATCAAGGTAACAACGTAGAACGCTACCATCGGCTCGGTTTTCACCGACAACTATGTCTTTCCGACTCGCAGTTAGAACTAGATGGCGGGTCTCGAGATCTAGCCACCACAGCCAGCAATACCGGCCAGATTAGAACTGACCAAAGGCGCCACCGACCAGTCAACCATTGCCACATCCCCTCCTGATCCGCCCTCCCCCCGAAGTCGTCGGAGCTACGCCGAACCGCCAGGAAAAACGAAGACCGAAGGGCGATCTCGCGCAGCAGGTCCCTCCAGACCGTGGGGTTGCAGCCTAGATCCCCGTCGTCCCCATCACTGGCAGCGTCCGAGCTTAGCCGACGCACGTCTCTAGGGACGACGAGGTGGAGGAGAGGGGGAGGGGGCAGCCACCGGGGCGCTAGGGTTGGCCCCCTGATCGCCTTGGAGGGACCGATAAAGTGTCTCCAGAATTAGGCTTGGCAAATACCTAATGACATGAGCGTCTGAACGCGAGCACTTCACTTCATAATGTCCAACAAACAATTACAATTAAGATCATCTCTAGTAGACCCCGTATAATACCGACTCATAAAATGCGTTTACAATTCGTAAAAAAGAGGTTTTGCGGGCCGGTGCGGACGGCGGCCGAGCAGCGAATATCCTTTTTTACAGGTCCAGTTTATGGGGTCTGCTCGGCTGTCGTCCGCCGTCAACCCATAAATCAGTAATTTGCATTTCAATCTCGAGCATGAAAACACATTTCTTTGCTTCTTTATTTTCTTCAAGGGTATTGGATACATAATAATTCATCAAATCCTTGTTAAAATAGCAAGACGAAAGAAAACAAGAATCACAATTAGGCATTTTAGAAGATATCTAACTTCCATAACTGCTCCTACTAGTTGGACCAACATCTTCTTCATGCATTCATTGTTGATCCGCATATTCTTGATCTTGCATTCTTCATTCTTCGGCTTTGATTCTAAAAAAATAGATGTTGATTTCCCTTCAGTTTCTTTTCTAATTGCACATGCAGCCGCATCATTAGCCTCAATTATACTAAGGAGTGGACGAACATATATTAAGTTTCTTCCTTCCAATAAATCGATGTATTCTTCTTCCCAATACTAAAATGAGCATCCACCTTCCTACGCACATGAACATCTCAATAAGCTACCGAAATTGAATCTAATAAGTTGACAAAGCCAAATGAAAACAAGAACATACCCCGTCGTTATTGCATTTTAAGAATACCCATCCGGGGTGTTGCGGCGTGCTAGATGTTAGCCGTAGCACTGTCTGTGTGTAGTCGTCACACTGTATGAGCGGCATCGATGAGCCGACGAGCCGCTGCGCAAGCATCGAGCCCGGGCGACAACCGGCCAAGTCCTTGCCGGCAAATCGACAATGACGGCTAGAGGACAAACCAGTACCTGCATGCGGCGTTGGGGTTTTGTTGGGTTGTGCGGGGTGCTCCCTGACCAATCCATGGATTGGCACACCCGCCCCGTGGCCGTAAATGCCAAATTCAGTGGTCACGACAAGCAGCCGCCAATCTACAACTTTTCGGCCGGTCGAGGCAACACGAAGTGGTAGTGGTCAATCTCGGGCATGTGGCGGCCAACCGGCATGATCCTGACGGATGGTATGGCCGGAATCGCGGGCGGTGGGTGGGGGAAAAGTGTGGGCTGAAACGCCCCCCCCCCCCCCGCCAACCGCTCCTACTGTATACGATGCACCGACGAGACGAGGGAGAGAACATGTGTTTTCGCGGGCGCGACGCCCGCAAAAATATTTACGGGTCCGACGTGTTTGCAAGGTCTGATCGGACGTCTTTTTTTCGCGTGAACCCGTATTTTAACTGTTATTTTACAGATCAGGGCATTATACTGGGTCTACTAGAGATGTTCTCACTAACCCGAATTGCCGAAGAAAGAACACGAGAGCTCCAAAATTTCATGGTCGCCCAACCTCGCAAAAGTGGGGCTCCACGAGTAAATGTCGTTCATTAACATCGAACGCACAATAAGATTGCTTTCTCTCCCCTAAAAGGCTAAGAAAGCTACTCCCTTCGTTCCATAATATAAAAGCATTTTAAACATTACACTAGTGTCAAAACCCCCTCTTATATTATATGGGACGGAGGGAGTAGAAAATAGAATGTTCATCTCTCCAATTATATAATAGAAATGAAGGTGTGACCTGAGGGGGAAGAGAAAGCAAATTTCATGTTCTCCCAAGAATGTTCGTCTCTTCAACGACAAAAATTCAAATTTGCATGTTTCAAGAAACTTTGAAAAAAATACACATACTCTTAGATACATAATGCACAAGTATGTAAATTTTTAGGACAAAATACATTAGAATGAGTGCTATACAAAATTAATAAATTTGGTAGATGCACTATTCATCCTCAAAGTTCATGAATGTGGTTTTTTTCACCGCATTTCAAGTTATTTTATCATGAAATTTTACACACATACACCTCACATCCTTGTATACTTGTATAATTTTTTCAGATTCTTTTAGAACTGAGAAGTTTGGATTTTAAATTTTTCAAAAATTTCATCCTTCATGGAGGCCGAGCTCCAAAACGCCCACTCTACACCAATGCGCTATGTGATCTCTTGTGAGACATTATAACACACATGCTTAACAGTTAACATGATGGTATATTTATATCACAAGTTCACAACACTGGAAATGGGGCTTAGAGTATGCACAACAATGACATGAGGTCTTAGAGAGTCGCATAAAGGTGCAACGGAACATTCTCTACAGCACAGGTACTATAGGCTACAAAGAAGTGTCAGACAACTGCTCAAGCACTACAGTTTACAAGAGTGCTCCTGGATTCGACTTCCCTGGTCGATGCAAGAGAAAGTCGTGCAGTTTTAGTAGCCTCGGCCATAGCAGCAGAGCGCAACAAAGGGGTATGGGGTGTGGGCAGGGCGACCCCAAAGCTCCATATTCCTAATGCCTCACAATCTTGTAATAGGCGATGCAGGCCTTTGCTCTTGTGTCACCCTCTACGAACGAAAACCAGTAGTCTCCTCAAGCGCTTCTGCTCATTGGGCCGTTCCTTTATAGACCAAAAGATATCGCAGGAAGACCATGTGGAACCATGCAATTACTAGGGATGCAAGTGCGTACACCTACCAACTGCAATCCCTGCCTTGGCTTTGAAGCATCTTGTGAAAGATGCAGAAGAAAATCAGGTTAGTTTATTTGCAAAGTTTTCACGTTCTAACGCATGCACTGAGAGTTCATCAACAAACCTGCTTCGGTAATCGATAATTGGGGTACTATCCTTTTGCATAATTTTTCCCCAGAGACAACATACATCCGGAAAATAAAGCTCTACGTCAATCATCTAACCAAGTCCTCGGCCCAAACGGCCAACAACAGCAACAACGGAAGTCCTAGCATCCTTGTAGCATATCCCACTAAGCTAAAACCTGTGACGGCACTAATCTCTACCGGTCACAAGGAGTAAAAGGCTAAGAAGAACCAAGGTGATTTACATTGCACAACGGCACAGGATAATTAACAACACCCCTTCTAGAATCAGAGAAATTAGTTTGGAACGAACTCATGGACCCAGATAGGGTAGCTATAGAACTCATCATTTCTCGGGTTTGAGTATCCATTTTGGCGGCGCAAAAATGCTGTGAACCATGAGAGTCCCTGGTTTGACTCGTGGCCCCGAGCCTCCATTATGTTATCCAGAAGCGACGTGATCATCAGTGCCACCGTTAGGCCAGAGTCAAAAAGTGTGTTTATGATGTCATTGAACTGCGTCATCAAAAAGAGCATAGTGATGAAACTAGAAATCAAAATTCACACACGAGGAACTCAAGACACGAATTAGCCAAATCACTCAAATCAGATGCTCCATTGACCGAATCCGCAAATCAGCTAGCCAGATCACAATACACAATTTAAGGAATGGGCTCATCAAAATTGGTGCAAATCTAAACACGATTGAGCCTCTTATCACCAAGTTGAACATTATCTAGTGAGATGCAGCAAATCTGGACAAAACCTCTCTCCTTCCTCTCTCTCAGAGGTTATGTTCTTGTTGTCCGCTCTCTCTCACCCTCACAATGCAGCCACCACCAATTGGGTGGAGTGGCTAGGGTTTTTTTCGTCCCTCACTTCACCAAGAAGCACTTACAACCGTTGGATACAACAAAGATCAACGTCACACATGTTGAACTTATGCTGATATTGTGCTGCCAACACATCTTTCTGTGGAGAGACATAAACCAACCACACAGTCGCGACACGGGTGTCTAACTCGCCCCCATGTCCGGGTTGCTTGATCCATGGCACCAAGTGGCCCTACGTGCGACGGCAGAAAAGATGAAGCTATGTCCCACCATGGATGCGGACGTCGAGTCATGGGCTCCCTCCCAAGCTGGCCCTCTAAGCTCCAATGGAGGAGGTCAACCTTGGTGATCTCCCCGCAAGGTGCATCGTTGCTGTTGCGCTAGCCTTGGCCGGCCATCGCGGGAGTGCTCTCATCCTATCGTTAGCGAAGAGGTTGCCCTTAGGAGAGGAGGTGGGTGTCGAGGTTTGCGAGGTGTTGGCCCGCCGATGGCCACGATGATGTCGCTTGTGCCGATGATGACGATCTACGGGTCCCTAAAGCCAAGCATCCTTCCCCTTCCCTTGGATTTGAGGCCATCGTCAAGGACGGGGGCTTAATAAATGATGTGGAAACTGGCAGTAGGGCATCATGACTTGTAGAAAAGAAAAGGGACCATCAGGACTCATAGCCTGTATCGGAGAACTAAGAAACGAACTTCCCTTTAATGTTGAAGAGTGTGCAAATTGTTGAAGAGTGTGCTTTCAAAAATCATATGCTACACTACCCGCGTGCCTCTACACTGTCTGTCAATGGGCCGGCCCAGTCTAGCTCCGCCCTTTGCATCACGACCACTTTTGGATGCAACGAGCCTCCATTAGGAGCTCTCATGTCAATGGGAGCTCCACATTATCACGGTTTGTAGGTGTAAGAGGGGGCTTCGGGTGGTTTGATGTATGTTCTTGTTAGACCTTTGTTGAACAAGTAATAAAGATGGCTGCATGCATCACTCGATGCAGAGGTCGGGGCTTAGCCTCTTTTTCTAAAAAAAAAAGAAGCTCTAGAGGTGCCCGTTAACGATCCGGCGCATGCAGCATCGCTAGCATGGGCCGACCCACTAGCACGCTCGCGAGCTGTCCAGTTTTATTTATTTATTTATTTTTGTGATCCAGTTGAAAATAAAAATATGAAATCAAAAAAGGTTTACAGATTTAAAGAAAAGGTTCATCCAATTGAAAAAAAGTTCATATCTTTAAAACAGGTTCATCAACTTTGCAAAAAAATCATCAATTTGGAAAAAAGTTCATTGGAATTGAAAAAAAATCATCCAATTTGTAAAAAGTTCATTAAATTTGAAATAAGTTCATAGATATTCAAAAAAACTTCATGTATTTTTTTAAAAAGTTCATTGAACTGGAAAAAAAAGTTCACAAATCTTTAAAAAGTTCATAAATTTTGAAAAAAATTATCCATTTCCAAAAAGATGTTCATAATTTTCAAAAAAACATGGTGTTCAAAAAAGTTCGTAGAATTTTAATATTTCAGAAAATGTTCATCGATTTTCAGAAAAAAGTTCATCATTTTAAAAAGTGTTCATAATTTTTGTTTTAAAGTTTATAGAATTTTCAAGAAAACGTTCGTCACCTGACGTCTAGATGGGCTGGCCCATTTAAAAACGCTGCAGGCGTCGGTTAACAAAATACATGTTAACGGGCGCGTGCAGCGCCAAATAGAAAATGCCCATCCTCTTCACCAGCAAGCCGCCAAATACACGATGCGGAGAGGGAGGAAAGTAGGCCCAACCAGTCAACCACAAGTTCATGAGCCCTAGTGGCTTACTGAGACCGTTTTGTACTTGGGAGCTTCTGTTATCAGAGATGCAGGTATTCAGGACCCAACTACTTTAGAAACATTGGCATGTCGGGAGGCGTTGGCACTTACAAAAGAAAAGATATGTCTTTGACTAAGGTGATCATTGTGTCGGACTGTAAGCAAATCATTGACGAAATCAACTCTGGCATTGATGGAGGAATTTATGTTAATATCATTAGAGAGATCGCCATGATAGCAACTGAGTTCCTTGCCTGCTGAATTTCAAAAAAAGAGTTCCTTGCCTGCTCCTTCATCTTTGAAGGACATGATCCTAATATCGAGGCACATAGCCTCGCTAAATTCGCTCTAGATTGTCCTCTTGGTGGTCATCTCTGGCTCCTTCAGCCTCCAGGCATTCACTGTATTACCATGAACGTTGTTAATGAAATGGAGGGTGTTTAGCATCCAAAAAAATCAAACATATACATGAGTAAAAGAGGAGTGACTCAACAACTGGCTACTCAAGTTAAGTTCCAGTTCGTCCTCCTCCGCGTTTCGCAGGTGTAAACACTACCCTCTAAGATCCTGAGAACTACTGATCGAGAACTGGGTAGAGAGAGCGATCCTAACAAGCATGCACATCATTGGATTGAGACTAGCTCTATGGCACCAGTAGCAAGAGCTGCGGGACACCAGCAGAAACCAGCTTGGCAAAGAATTCCAGTTTTTAGGGCCCTTCTTGAACCGTGCAACAGCCTCAACCATAGCAGCAAAGCAATGCTTGGTCCTCCGAAGTAATATGGGAGGGGCAACACGAGAGCTCTGCATTCCCGATGCCTCACGAGCTCATCATAATACCCCCATATGCAGGCCTTTGCATTGCTCACTTCCCAATAATCTGTTGCAGCACCTCCTCTGCTTGGACTGCAAGCCCACTTCAGTATGTACACCTACCAGCTGACAACTGCCATAGCTTCCTATCATTTTGAGCATCTTGTTGTAACAAAATGCAGAAGAGAAGCAGGACATTTACTTGCAAAGATTTTCACTGAACGTTCATCAACGCATCCGATAGTTGAGGTACTAGTATCCTTTTGCATTCATTTTTCCCCAGAGACAAGATACACCCGGAAAATAAAACTCTACGTCAACCACTCCTTGGCCCAAACGGCCAACAACGGCAACGACGAAAGTACTAACATCGTTGACTCCTTGTACCATATCCAACTAACCTGAAATCTGTGACTGCACCAATCGCTGCAGGCCACAAAGGGTAAAAGGCTAAAAAGAACAAAGGGGATTTACATGCACGCACAGCAGCACAGGATAATTAGCAGCGGTCCTTCTAGAATCAGAGAAACCGGTGCGGGATCAGGTCGTGGACCCGGATCGGGTAGCTGTAGAACTCCTCGTTCCTAGGGTCCGAGTACCCTTTACGGCGGCGCAGAAAGGGTGTGAACCATGAGAGCCCCCGGTCGGCCTCGTTGGCCCGGGGGTCCAGCGTGTTGTCCAGAAGCGACGCGACGATCAGCGCCACCGTTGGGCCGGAGGCAAAAACTGTGTTGATGATGTCATTGAACTGTGGTAACAAAGAAAACAGAGATGAGTTTAAGAAATCAAAATTCAAACACCAGGAACTCAACACTCGAACCGACATAACAAAACAATGATCCAAAAGGGGGCTGCTTAACATACCCATCCTGCATTTGTTCGGGCAGGTCCACGGCCAGCAGAAGCGGTGTACTCGGCGAAATATTGAGGGATCGAGATGCCAAGGAACAAGGATAGTCCGATGATGTAGATGTTCCTCATTGAGTTTTTGTTTGCAAATTGGCTGAACGAGATTCCCACAGCAGCTGGTATCAGCAAAACACATTGGTTAGGCCTAATATAGTGAAACGATATACAAGAGCACAAAAAGGAAGTTCTGGCTCACCTACGATACCGAACAAGATGCAGTAAATTGCTGCGAAGATTGGCAACGGAATTGACGCAAAGAACGCCCCAAACTTCCCTGCAAGAATTAAAGTTCCCAAATTTGAGCCAGAGTTTATTTTTCTTTCCTTCAGTAACAGAGAACAGAGGATTACCAAATATGGAGAAGAATAGCATGAAGCCAGTTGATATCTGGATCACTCTCCTACTTCCAACTTTTGTTAATCCAAGTAGCCCGATGTTTTCGCTGCATTTATATAGGAAGATAAGTGCAGTGCTTTCAGTTCACAAGGCATGGCATAAATAGTTCTAAAGGAAAACTTTGTCTTGAGAAACAATAGACTGGGTTATATTCAGGTGTGATGTGCTAAAAGTGCATCAGTATAGCATTTCCAAGTTCTAAGTTCTAACTAGAAATCCCCGGCCTAATCTATGGACGCCTGTCGCAATATTACAATGTGTGCATGAACCACCATCAGATTGTACTACTGTTATTTTCCGAACACATCGGGTTGCGCCATAGTTATAAAGTTATCGACCAGATGAAGACTAGTTGCATTTATCCCTAAAAAAGGAATGTTGCATTTAGCTTCCCAGTCATTGGGGGCTGACAACTAGAGCATACAGCTCGGCCAAAATGGGAAGTCAAGCGGCCTAAATTTCAAGTTCACAAACTAGACAAGACTCTTTCCACAATATAAGGTGGGCAGTTTTCGCAACTTGGCACCACCGTGGAGTGGGAGACGGCAATGAGAGAAGCACATGTGAAAGCTAGAAGCACGAGACAGCAGTTGAGAGTTGAGGCGAAACATTCTCCCTGACTTCCTTGCCGTTGCTGATTCACTTGGTTGTCGGCCTGCTTTGCCGGCCCAGCAAGCCCACTTGGTCACCTCGGAAGGTGGGGCTATTACGTTTTCGCTCCGCTCCTTATAAAGCCGACGCGCACAAAGAGATATTAGGTTTTCACTTCCCTCCTCATTGAGCCGCCGCACACAATTCATCCCTTCCCGTAGAACTTCTTAGTGGAGAACCGCAGACCATCGCCACCAGCGGCCTAACCCAGCAGCGGCACCCTAGGGAAGAACTCGCTACCTCTTACGGTAAGGCACCCTTGTCGCCAGCCTAAGAAGCAGATCTAGGCGGGGATGGCGATGGCTGACTCCACCTCCCGGTTAGTCTCTCGTCTCCTCTATCTTACTACTCTAGATCTCAATCTAGTTGTTCACTTTTTTTTTTGCTACTCTTCCTCTACCTTCATCTCATCGACTCAATTTTGTTGCTTTGTTCTAGGTCAAGGTATCGGTTATTATTTCCTCTAATCCACTTGGTCTTATTGATTTGATCTAGATCAAGGTATATGTTCTACTACTCTAGATCTCAATCTAGTTGTTCTCTTTGTTTTGCTACTCCTTCCTCCAATCGACTGTATCTTGTTGCTTTGTTCTAGATCGGAAGAATTCGCTATCTGCAAAGCCCCTCTGTCACCCACCCAGGAAGCAGATCTAGGTGGGGATGGTGATGGTGTGTTGTGATGACTGACTCCACCTCCCGGTTAGTCTCCCGTCTCCTCTATTTTACTACTCTAGATCTCAATCTTGTTGTTCTCTTTTTTTTTTTTTTGCTACTGCTTCCCTACCTTCCTCTAATCGACTCATTCGTGTTGTTTGTTCTAGATCAAAGGTATCGGCTCTTCTTCCTCTAATCGATTCGGTCTTGTTGCTTTGTTCCAGATCAAGGTATCTATTTTACTACTCTAGATCTCGATCTAGCTGTTACCTTTTATTTGCTACTACTCACTCTACCTTCGTCTAATTGACTTGGTCTTGTTGCTTTGTTCTAGATCAAGGTATTGGCTATGCTTCCTCTAATTGACTCAGTCTTGTTGCTTTGTTCTAGATCAGGGTATTTACAACTAATCTCGATCTAGTTGTTCTCTTTGTTTTGCTAATCCTTCCTCTACCTTCCTCTAATCAATTTGGTCTTACTACTTTGTTCTAGATCGGAAGAACTCGCTACCGGCAAAGCACCTTTGTGGCACACCCAAGAAGCAGATCTAGGTGGGGATGGCTATGGCGTGCTGCGATGGTTGGATCCAGCTCCCAGTTAGTTTCCCGTCTTCTCTATTTTACTATTCTAGAGTAGATCTCAACCTAGTTGTTCTCTCTTTTTTGGCTACTCCTTACTCTAATCGACTCAGTCTTGTTGCTTTGTTACAGATCAAGGTATCTGCTATTCTTCCTCTAATCGACTCGGGTCTTATTCCATTGTTCTAGATCAAGGTATCTATTGTACTAATCTAGATCTCGATCTAGTTGTTACCTTCTATTTGCTACTCCTTCATCTACCTTCCTCTAATCGACTTGGTCTTGTTGCTTTGTTCTAGATCAAGGTATCGGCTATTCTTCCTCTAATTGACGCGGTCTCATTGCTATGTTCTAGATAAAGGTATCTGTTTTACTACTCTAGATCTCAATCTAGTTGTTCTCTTTGTTTTCCTAATCCTTCCTCTAATCAATTTGGTCTTATTGCTTTGTTCCAGATCAGAAGAACTCGCTACCGGTAAAGCACCTTCGTGGCCCACCCAAGAAGCAGATCTAGGCGGGGATGGCGATGGCGTGCTGTGGTAGCTCATAGCTGAATGTACCTCCCAGTTAGCTTCCCGTCTCCTTTCCTGTTTTACTATAGATCTGATCTAGCTTTTCTTTTTTTCCTTTTTCTACTTCCTCTACCTTCCTCCAATCGACTAAGTCTTGTTGCTTTGTTCTAGATCAAGGTATTTGCTATTCTTCATCTAATCGACTCGGTCTTTTATTGATCTGATCTAGATAGTTCAAGTCATCATTGATCACTCGCTCTCGTAGCAAAGGAGTTGGAGTGGCTGGTGCCATGGATGGAGTCTGGTGCAATCGCCTAGACAGGTATGCCTTTTCCACTCTTTTTCTTGCTTGCATCTTCTTTCTTTCTTCATTGTGAGGTTATTGCCAGACTAGCGCCTAAACGGTAGATGGAAGTATATTTCCGACATAAACGGTCTCGAGATTACGTGATAAGTTCCGATGGCATGAAAAAACTGTTTTTAAGGCAATTATGGTTGCTAATAATAAGTCAACGACCAGCCCCAAGCTTGCGCGCGCGGGGAGAGGGCGGGTGGCGGAGGAGTTGTTCCCTTACACTGATACAGATGAACCGGCTGGAGCACCACACAGTCCTGCCAGGAATATCCCAATGCCCTGCATATAGACAGTTTAATAGCAGCCCCAAAGAATCCTCACAAGAGTCAAAGAAAGTATGGCACAACCAATCATCACATCATACAGAAAGGACTTTAAAACTATTGTGCTCTAGCATATACATCTAGCCAAAGCATTTGTAAGTAGAAGAAAAGCATTCAAATTCTAGTATTCATGAATAACCATATTTCACTAGCCCTTATAATACAACTTCCGAAATAACAGTCACCTGTAAACCAATACTTCGAGTAAGAACATGAGCTGGGGGTGGTGTTGCACCGGCTAGACGCGCAGTTGCAAAGTGTGCACCAGTTGACTACACAGGATAGCACAATTAGACCCTAGCAGCAAGAATGCACGAAAGAAGATAGAACAAAGGGAAAATCCAATTAGTCTTAACCTCAAAAGATGAAACAAGCACAGCACCCATCATTCCAAATGAATGACCTGCAGTGAAGATCGGTGGACCCCAATGGAAGGGGTATGGAATTTTGATCCTGAAAGTGCAGGCATGCAAAGAGTGGATTAAAAATGGCTGCTTGAAACATATATGATTCATAAAGTTAGTTCATAAGAAATATCCTCAAGAGCTATACCATGGAGCAGATGATATAAGGAAAGACTTGTCAGTGCGGCAGTGCTGTTGTGTCTTGAGTGAAACATGGTTGTATGCACCAGCAGCAGTAAGGATAGCTGCAAAGGCCCACACAATGCCGATACAAAGAAGCAACGAATACCTCTCAAACAAGAAGGTGGTTCGATCATGGATATGTCTGAAGTAAAGTGGCGCATACTGCATAGATCAAATTGAACAGTTGGTTCCTATCTTGCTCCACAAATCATAGCTAACTAAAATGGAAATTAATATATTCACATTAGAAAATACAAAAGGAGATTTAAGTTGTCACCTGTTGCACAACAATTGCAAGAATTAGCATTGGCAACCCAATCTCAACACATTTTCCAACCTACCATGGAAAATAAACATTATCTGTTTCCATTCTTTCTTTCTCAATGTTATAGTCCTCCGCTCAAATATAGAAATCATACCTGAGGAAAGCCAATTTGAAATAATCCAAGACCAACAACACAAACAACAGGAGTCATTATTACAGGACTGAATTTCCTGCAAAGTAAAATTACATGAATATTAATAGCTTGAAAAGAAAATTATGCTATTTGAAGTCTAAGAACTAGTACTACAGGATGCATACTTGGCAAATGCCCCCCATGCTCTGCTGTATCCAAGAATCATGTTGAGGATTGAAGCAACAATCAGAGCCCCTTGAGTTGCTCTCATTGTGTGAACGAATCTCTGCAAATGCCTCAATAGTTAGAAGCGTACATACTACCATGTGAAAGATAATTTATCAATGAATCCTCAAAAGAACTCCAAATAGCATTTGCCAAACGCGACAAGGAGCATGGTTAAACATTACAGATAAAAGAGTGTTATGACTGAGCAAATTAGCGCCACTCTACCTCGTGATTACTGCCAAAGTCGTTTGGGTCAAACTGTCTGGCAATTGACAGCACTGGGACAACAAATGCGAAGGAGGCATTCATAACTGTTGGAAGTCGTGTCCCAACGAGTGTTTGGAGCATAGTATTAATGCCACTCACAAACAGGAACGCTTGAATTACACGAGCCTTCTCACCCTATCAGTAAGAACAACAAAAAGCAGCAGGGAATCAACACTAAATCTTCAAAAGGAAATTACATTGATGCATAACAAAATGGTATGAATAGTAAAGCAAATTGATATACTTACAGGACCACCACCCATTGCAGGAACTATAGTTGACACAAGCATGACAGTAGAGCCCAACATCACTAGGTAGTGGAGGAATGCAAGCCCTGCCACCTGCACTGTAGATGATGGTATAATAGAACAGGGTAAGTGCAAGTTTTACATATGCCCTGATAATATCCAAACAAGTAAACCAATTCCAGCAGTACTGTTCATACCTAAATATATGCAAAGGGGAAGTATAAAATACTACGGGAGATATGCAGACAAAGACTTTTCTTCAAGATTAGGCATACATGGACTTTTCTTTTCTATACTTCAAAGTGGCAGATCACAACAATTCCTCTTTTTGTTCCATGAAAAAACATTGCCTGTTATAGCAGCACCTGACCCGATAGAGGAGTTGCTAGCTGTCTAATTGAACATCCCAGATTCACATCAAGAATGGTAGGTACTACAGCCCTTTACAGATCAACAAAGTATGCAATCACAAACGCCATAATTTCTCCGTCAACGGGAGATTCAACAAAATCAATACATCAACGAAGTCGATTATATATGGGGACTTTACAACACAGAGCATTACTGAACGCAACCAAACCGAAATCTGAGATATTATAGGTCTTGAACAAAAGAATGACAAGAACCATCTGCAAACCAAAATTAAAGATGCCTGAATCTGTAGGTAGTAAGCAGTACTAGAAATCAGACTGCTACTTGGTCCTGTATGCGCACAATCGAACTGGAGCGTACATGCGAAAGCAAAAGAAAGTAAAAGAAAGCGGGCAGAGGAGTTAAGAGGGGAGCCAGGATTGGATTCCGTACCCCAAGAAGGATTGGAGTGGACGCAGTAGTTGAGTTGGTTGAACTGCTCGTAGGGCTGGTGCATGGCGCCCGCGCCGACCGGCGCGTTCATCATGGGCTGCATCCCCATGGGCGGCGGCACGCCCACCGGCGGCTGCCCCGGCTGGTGGTTCATCTCGCCCATTGGATCAACACCGACTCAAGAACACTCTCTCGCTGTGAACCAGAAACTGCTGCACAGGAGAAATAAAAACAATCAGGAGACGCTCTTGGGTCCTCACACCTTTGGCCTCCTTTTAAGCGCGCAGTCGGGGGGCTTCACATTGATTGCACAGATTTTTTAGCAGTGCATAAAAACGGAATTTAGGGGAATTAATGAGTAGAGTAAACCAGTGCCAAGAAATGGCTGATGGGAGTAACTAGGCTCCAAAGATTGCAGCTCTTGCCTCTGCCTCCCACAAGGGGATAAAAAAACGGCCACTTTGCCAGCGGCAGAAGAAAGAAAGAAAGGTTGCAGAGGAGAAGAGAACACGGACACTCCAGCCAGTGCTGCTTGTATCTCTCTTACCCTAGCTCACAAGAATTGACCACGACTCATCCATGGGCGACTCGCTCACAAGCAAGCAAAGACGCAAATCTTGAGGGGGGGAAGAGACCAAGACCTGTGTAGCAGTATATTATCCTACAATCGGGAGGAAAGTGACGGGCAGAGAGAAAGAGAAACATCAACAAGATATGGTGGATGAGAGCTTCACTTGGGTGATTCCTGCAAGCTTGTCCCGAGAAGAATCTCCAAAGAAAATGCGGTGAAAAGGATGCAGGAATTAGAAAAGGCAAAAAAAAAGGGCCTCACATCAACACATTAAATTAAAATAACCCAAGGGGCAGAAGCGAATCAAACCAAAAACTTCCTACTCTGCACACGAAAAGCAGGAGGAAGGAAAGAAGTCACTCACCGAATTCAGAGGCTGGATTCTCTCCCACCACCCGGAAAGAAAGAGAGAAAGCGCCGGAAAATCTCCCCGGGGAGCGCAGAGAGAGGCCAAAAATTATGAGCGCCAAAAGCCTCCAGCCTTTATTTCTTTTATTTTCGTTCCTTCGTCTCCTTATCTCCTTTCTATGGCCGCCCTCCCGAGAGCGCCAGCGGAAGCAGCGGCAACAGGACAAACGCAGGATTTTGTAATCTTGCGGGCAGCAGCAGCAGAAAAAAAAGGGATTGCGGGCTCGAAGGCCTCGCCTTCACTGCTGGTATACTGCTAATCGCCGGTGCCAGTGCTAATCAGCGGAGGCGAGGGGGCGTAGAAAGCTCGCGCGCCGCGCTAATGGAGGCCGAACAGTGGTGGCTGATGGGGCTTGGAGCCTTTGGCTGGATCTAGGTGCTGCTGCTGGGGCTGCATTAGAAAAATGATTGTTTTTCGAAAGTTGTATTGAATGCAACAGATTCCGAGGATGGGGAGGGGGCTGTCGCTGCAGCATTAAAATTGGATTGACGCGGGCGAGAGGTTCTTGTGCGCCGCTCGCTGCTTCCCCCAGTGGTGCTAGCGACCGTAGGTCCCATCAACGTTTGGCAGGCTGATGGGTGCGAGAGCGAGAGCGACAGAGGGAGCTCCTTCTCGATCTTCTGGTACCAGCATTTCAGTAGGAATTTCTACGGTGTCGCTGCATTCCTGGTAGTAGTAGTACTACTGGTACTGGAAAACAATGCTACAGATAACTTGACTGGTACACTAGTAACTGTGGCTGGATGAATCTTACAGGTGTTTCGCAGGAAGCAGCTCAATGTCTACCGAGCTGGATTTTGTAATCTTGTTTTGATAACAAGGCAATTCTGGCTGAAAGGAAAAGCCATGTTTGAAAGACAAAAATTAGAAAAGTTCAGGATCTTGTAGATGTTGAACTGTTTCCTCTGAAATTCCTGTAAGATTCAAGGCTAGCTTCGTATTCCTTTGAAAAGCCTATATACAGCCATACGAGATAGGAGCACAAGAGTTTCGAAGGTTTTCAAATGCTTCAAATGTGAAATACTACTATCGTATTAAAACAAGTACAATAGAGCTGAGTCAGCTGGCTATAAAAAATAAAGTAATATATTTATTTTTAGTTGGTGGAAAGAGAAGAGGAAAGAGTAGGTAAGTGGGTTCTTAGACTACTCACAATGGGGAGTAACATAGAGTAGTAGCATATATATGTTACTAGTCTAAGTTACTAACATTCTTTCTCCTCTTCTCTTTCCTCTAACTAAACAAAAATATAATAGTTTATTTCTTATAGCAAGCTGACTCAGCTCTATTATACTTGCTCTAAAGGATGCTAGAGTAACCCCGTCTCTTGACAACCTCCCCGGGCGACAGGCCCCTTGCGCCCCCCGTTTGGCGTTGGCGTGTCCCGAGCTGCTTCCTGGGGATCACTATGTCGTCCGATCTGCATGGACGACATGCACCCGGACGGATGACCTCGGGATTCCATGATCGGTGAACGACGGGTGCGATTGGAACTTAGGTCACCGTCATGTGGTGGTTTCGACTCCGCCCGCGCGCACCGTCTCGCGAGGGAAAAAATAATTTGTGACGTCATAAACATCGGGGTCTTATGTTATCTTTTGGCATCCATTTGAAAAAATATACGTTGGCTTGTTATTACGGTATAAAATTTGACGCTGATTTTGTCAAAAAAATTGTACTAACCGCAAGAGTGTCACACTCGAGTGTGACTGGTAGTCAAGACCGACACTAAGGAGCTCTTGGCAAAACAACGTCACAAGCTTCTGGTGAAAAATAAGGCTTCAGATGGTGCGAAGTTTGATTTTGAGAAATTAAACTCAGCATCTTGTGAAGCCATGTTCTTTACCTGAAGCTTTTGACGTTGTTTTGCCAAGAAATCCTCATTGTTCGTCTTGACTACCAGTGTTATCGAGTATAGCACTTTATCGTTCAATACAAAAAAGGTGACAAATCTGTGTCACATTTATGCCTCAATAATAACCCAATGTATAGTGTTTTTATATGGATGTCAAAATATCTCATAAGGTCCCGATGTTTACGATGCCATGTGTTCTTTTTCCATATGCGGGGTGTGTCGCTCGTGCTAACTGATACGTCTCCAACGTATCTATAATTTTTGATGGTTTCATGCTATTATCTTGTCAAACTTTGGATGTTTTGCATGCCTTTTATATATTTTTGGGGACTAACTTATTAACTCAGTGCCAAGTGCCAGTTCCTGTTTTTTCCATGTTTTTGACCCCTTTCAGAGGAGATTTTGAAACGGAGTCCAAACGAAAGAAATCCTCCGAAAAGATTTTTTCTGGAACACAAGAAGATCGGGAAGCTTGAGAGCCAAGGCAGGGGAGCCTCAGGGGCCCCACAAGCCCCCACCCCGCGGCCAGGGGGGTAGGCCGCGGCCCACAGGCTTGTGGGGCCCCTGACCTAGGGGTTGCGCCTATAAATTCCCTAAAAATCCCCAAAAAAATCAGGAGATCATCGAAAGTACTTTTCCGCCGTCGCAAGCTTCTATCTCCGCAAGATCCCATCTGGGGCACGTTCTGGTGCCCTGCCGGAGGGGGAATTCGGATACGGAGGACTTCTTCATCAACACCAAGACCTCTCCGATGATGCGTGAGTACTTCACCATAGACCTACGAGTCCATAGCTAGTAGCTAGATGGCTTCTTCTCTCTCTTGGATCTTCAATACAAAGTTCTCCATGATCTTCATGGAGATCTATCCGATGTAATCTTCTTTTGCGGTGTGTTTGTCGAGATTCGATGAATTGTGGATTTATGATCAGATTATCTATGAATCTTATTTGAGTCTCTTCTGATCTCTCTTATGCATGATTTCATATCCTTGTAATTCTCTTCGAGTTGTGGGTTTTGTTTGGCCAACTAGATCTATGATTCTTGCAATGGGAGAAGTGCTTGGTTTTGGGTTCATACCGTGCGGTGACCTCACCCAGTGACAGAAGGCGTAGCGAGGCACGCATCATGTTGTTGCCATCAAGGGTAAAAAGATGGGGTTTTCATCATTGGTTTGAGATTATCCCTCTACATCATGTCATCTTGCTTAAGGCGTTACTCTTTTCGTCATGAACTCAATACACTAGATGCATGCTGGATAGCGGTCGATGTGTGTAGTAATAGTAGTAGATGCAAAAAGTATTGGTCTACTTGTCTCGGACGTGATGTCTATATGTATGATCATTGCCTTAGATATCGTCATGACTTTGCGCGGTTCTATCAGTCGCTCGACAGTAGTTTGTTCACCCACCGTGATATTTGCTATTATGAGAGAAGCCTCTAGTGAACACTATGGCCCCAGGGTCTACTCCACACCATATTTTCAGCCTTACACTTTTTACTTCGTTGCACTTTCCGCCTTCAGATCTCACTTTGCAAACAATCTTGAAGGGATTGACAACCCCTTTGAAGCGTTGGGTGCAAGCTTGTTTGTGTTTGCGCAGGTACTCTAGACTTGACGAGACTCTCCTTCTGGATCGATACCTCGGTTCTCAAACTGAGGGAAATACTTACTGCTCCTGTGCTGCATCACCCTTTCCTCTTCAAGGGAAAAACCGACGCAAACCAGAGAAGTAACAAGAAGAATTCCTAGCGCCAAGGAAGGACTTTTGTTGCCGCAGCAGAAGAATTTCTGGCGCCGTTGTCGGGGAGGATCAAGTCAAGAACTCATCCAAGTAGGTGTCGCAAACTCATCTCTTGCATTTACTTTGTTTGCCAGTTGCCTCTCGTTTTCCTCTCCCCCACTTCACAATTTTCCTTTTTCGTTTGTCCTTTTCGCTTGCTTTCCTTTGCTTGTGTGCTATGTGCCTTCAACATGCTTGCATCTTCGCTTGCTGAAAATCTAGTGATATGGATCCTCATCCACTTGTTAATCTCTTTAAGAGATCCAATTATGTTGATCCAATTGCTAGTGAGTTGAGTGCACTTGACTATCTTTATGGAGTTTTGCTTGAGATGCGTGAATCTAAAAATCGTGATGAAGAAATTTATGAAGTGATTCACGAGGGCTCCTTGAATGAAAAGCATGATTGCAATGATTTCATTATAAATTCTATTAATGACAATCATGCTAAAAATATGCAAAACCCTAAGCTTGGGGATGCTAGTTTTGCTATGTCACTACTTGTTGCAATGATATTTGCAATAATATTGAAAGTGGGTTTGGAGAAGTCATGACTTTAGTTGATGATAATGCCACTATTTTTGAAGAGCGACAACTTTGCATGCATGTGGATCGTGAAAAAAATATCCTTTGTGCTAGCTATTTTGTTGAATTTGATTATGATCCCACATGTAATTGCTATGAGAGAGGAAAATATTGTGGTAGAAACTTTCATGTTACCAAATTACCTCTCGTTATGTGGAGATTGCTATTGTCTCTTTCTTCTTCCTTGCATATGGCAACTATTGGTTGTCTTGCCAATTTGTTTTCCTATAAAATGCCTATGCATAGGAAGTATGTTAGACTTAGATGTGATTTTCACATGCTTTATGATGCTCTCGTTGTGCTTTAATTCTTGTCTTTTGTGTGAGCATCATTCTATCGTTTTATGCCTAACTAAGGTCGTTAAACAATACGCTTGTTGGGAGGCAACCCAATGAAGTTATCTTTTTCTTTCTGTTTTTTTGTGTACACACTTTCATAATTCTGTTGTGATTGTGTTTTTTGTGTTTCTTTTTGTGTTTGAGCCAAGCAAAGCCTTTATGACTAGTCTTGGTAATGATTGTTTGATCTTGCTGGAAAAAGACAAAAACTTTTCGCTCAGGAGATGATTTTTCATTTTTATTCAGAAATAGATTTTGAGTTTATTCTTTTTGGTGCTGATTTATATGCTTTCTTACCAGGCCGTCGTAATTTTTCAGATTTTTTGAGGTACCAGAAGTATACGAAGTATATAGATTACTACAGACTAGTCTGTTTTTGACAGATTCTGTTTTTGTTGAGTTGGTTGCTTGTTTTGATGAAACTATGGTTAGTATCGGGGGGGGGGGGGTACTAGCCATGGAAAAGTGATAATACAGTAGCCCATCATCAATATAGATATAATTCAAGTTTGCTACAGTACCAAAATAAGTGGTAGTTTGTTTTCTTGTGCTAATGTTATCACGAGTTTCTGTTTAAGTTTTGTGTTGTGAAGTTTTCAAGTTTTGGGTGATGTTCTCATGGACAAAGAGATAAGGAGTGGAAAGAGCTCAAGCTTGGGGATGCCCAAGGCATCCCAAGACAAATTAAAGGACACCAAAAAGCCTAAGCTTGGGGATGCCCCGGGAAGGCATCCCCTCTTTCGTCTTCAATCCATCGGTAACATTACTTGGAGCTATATTTTTATTCACCACATGATATGTGTTTTTGCTTGGAGCGTCTTGTATCGTAGGAGTCTTTTCCTTTTGTTGTGTCACAATCATCCTTGCTGCACACCTTTTTGAGAGAGAGAGACATGCACTCATCGTGATTTTTGCTAGAATGCTCATAGTGCTTCACTTATATCTTTTGAGGTAGATACTTTTGCTCTATGTGCTTCACTTATATCTTTTAGAGCACGGTGGTGCGTGATTTGGTAGTTGGCTTATGCTATGAAACTAGTCCCAAAAGTGATAGATACCCAAAGAGGATTCAAAAACCTCCATCTTCACGTGCATTGAGTAGAAAGAGAAGTTTTGATTCCTCTCAAATAATTTTGAGACATGGATTTGGTAATATTAAGAGTTATGTTAGTAGGGTGTTGTGAATCTAGAAATACTTGTGTTGAAGTGAATGATTCCCGTAGCATGCACGTATGGTGAACCGCTATGTTAGGAAGTCGGAGCATAATTGATCCATTGATTGTCATCCTTTGTGTTGAGGTCGGGATCGCGCGATGGTTTACACCTACCAACCCTTCCCCTCGGAGTATGCGTTTAGCACTTTGTTTCGATTACTAATAAAAACTTTCGCAACAAGTATGTGAGTTCTTCATGACTAATGTGAGCCCATGGTATAGATGCACCTTCACCTTCCACCATTGCTAGACTCTCTAGTGTCGCGCAATTCTCGCCGGTGCACAAACCCACCAAATTCCTTCCTCAAAAGAGCCACCATATCTACCTGCTATGGCATTTTCATAGCCACTCCGAAATATATTGCCATGCAACTCCCACTGTTCCGTCTCATGACTTGTGCCGTCACTCTCATATTGCCATTGCATGATCGTAAGATAGCTAGCGAGATGTTTCAACGTCATACGCCATGCTAGATTGTTGCACATACCGGTACACTGCCGGAGGCATTTCCTATGGAGTCATCATCATTGTGATCTTTGAGCTGTGAGTAAATAAAAGTGTGATGATCATCATTATTAGAGCATTGTCCCATGTGAGGAAATAAAAAAAAGAGGCAAAGAACCCAAAAACAAAAAAAAATATAAAAGAAAAAAAAGAGGCCTAAGAGCCCAAATGAAAAAAAGAGAAAAGAGAGAAAAAGAGAGAAGGGGCAATGCTACTATCCTTTTCCACACTTGTGCTTCATGATAGCACCATGTTCTTCATGATTGAGAGCTTCTTGCTTTGTCACTACCATATGCTAGTGGGAATCTTCATTATATAACTTGGCTTGTATATTCCAATGATGGGCTTTCTCAAAATTGCCGTAGGTCTTCGTGAGCAAGCAAGTTGGATGCACACCCACTAGTTTTCCTGTTGAGCTTTCACATACTTATAGCTCTAGTGCATCTCTTGTATGGCAATCCCTACTCATTCACATTGATATCTATTAATGGGCATCTCCATAGCCTTTTGATACACCGATTCAATGTGACCATCTCCTCCTTTTTGTCTCACAACCACCACCACACTCTATTCCACCTATAGTGCTATATCCATGGCTCGCGCTCATGTATTGCGTGATAGTTATAAAAAGTTTGAGAAAGTAAGAGTGTGAAAACAATTACTTGGCCAATACTGGGGTTGTGCATGATTTACATTAGTTGTGTGAGGATGATGGAGTTTCTTTGGCCTTGTTATTTTGAAAGTTCATGATTACTTTGCTAGTTTGCTTGAAGTATTATTGTTTTCATGTCAATAACAAACTATTGTTTTGAATCTTACGGATCTGAACATTCATGCCACATGAAATAAGTTGCAAAGGACAACTATGCTAGGTAGCATTCCACATCAAAAATTCATTCGTTATCACTTCCCTACTAGAGGACGAACAGGAGTTAAGCTTGGGGATGCTTGATACGTCTCCAACGTATCTATAATTTTTTATGGTTTCATGCTATTATCTTGTCAAACTTTGGATGTTTAGCATGCCTTTTATATATTTTTTGGGACTAACTTATTAACTCAGTACCAAGTGCCAGTTCCTGTTTTTTCCATGTTTTTGACCCCTTTCAGAGGAGATTTTGAAACGGAGTCCAAACGGAAGAAAATCCCCGAAAATATTTTTTCTGGAACGGAAGAAGATTGGGAAGCTTGAGAGCCAAGGCAGGAGAGCCTCAGGGGCCCCACAAGCCCCCACCCCGTGACCAGGGGGGTAGGACGTGGCCCACAGGCTTGTGGGCCACCTGAGCGCCCCCTAACCTAGGGGCTGCGCCTATAAATTCCCTAAAAATCCCAAAAATATCAGGAGATCATCGAAAGTACTTTTCCGCCGCCGCAAGCTTCTGTCTCCGCAAGATCCCATCTGGGGCACGTTCTGGTGCCCTATCGGAGGGGGGATTCGGATACGGAGGGCTTCTTCATCAACACCATGACCTCTCCGATGATGCGTGAGTAGTTCACCATAGACCTACGGGTCCATAGCTAGTAGCTAGATGGCTTCTTCTCTCTCTTGGATCTTCAATACAAAGTTCTCCATGATCTTCATGGAGATCTATCCGATGTAATCTTATTTTGCGGTGTGTTTGTCGAGATTTGATGAATTGTGGATTTATGATCAGATTATCTATGAATCTTATTTGAGTCTCTTCTTATCTCTCTTGTGCATGATTTCATATCCTTTTAATTCTCTTCGAGTTGTGGGTTTTGTCTGGCCAACTAGATCTATGATTCTTGCAATGGGAGAAGTGCTTGGTTTTGGGTTCATACCGTGCGATGACCTCATCCAATGACAGAAGGGGTAGCGAGGCACGCATCGTGTTGTTGCCATCAAGGGTAAAAAGATGGGGTTTTCATCATTGGTTTGAGATTATCCCTCTACAACATGTCATATTTCTTAAGGCGTTACTCTGTTTGTCATGAACTCAATACACTAGATGCATGCTGGATAGCGGTCGATGTGTGGAGTAATAGTAGTAGATGCATAAAGTATCGGTCTACTTGTCTCGGACGTGATGCCTATATGCATGATCATTGCCTTAGATATCGTCATGACTTTGCGTGGTTCTATCAATTGCTCGACAGTAATTTGTTCACCCACCGTGATATTTGCTATTATGAGAGAAGCCTCTAGTGAACACTATGGCCCCAGGGTCTACTCCACACCATATTTTCAGCCTTACACTTTTTACTTCGTTGCACTTTCCGCCTTCAGATCTCACTTTGCAAACAATCTTGAAGGGATTAGCAACCCCTTTGTAGCGTTGGGTGCAAGCTTGTTTGTGTTTGCACATGTACTCTGGACTTGACGAGGCCCTCCTTCTGGATCGATACCTTGGTTCTCAAACTGAGGGAAATACTTACTGCTCCTGTGCTGCATCACCCTTTCCTCTTCAAGGGAAAAACCGACGCAAACCAGAGAAGTAACAAGAAGAATTCCTAGCACCAAGGAAGGAATTTTGTTGCCGCAACACTAGCCTACTAGACGTGTGTGCACGACTCGACAAGGAGGCCCTCCCCGTCGTCTATTTCACACTAGACTCCCGCGAGTATCTCCCTAGGGCCCTTTGTGTCGTCCGGTCTGCCTGGACAGCGCTCACCCAGGCGACATGCCTTGGGGTCCAAGATAGGTGGACCGTGGGCGTGACCGGGCCATCGTGGGGTGGTGATTTTGGTTGTACCCTTGTGTGCCGCCCTGCATGGTGCCTCACATGCGAGAGGAAGGCTGGATCACCATGTCAACAACCGCTAACGACAAAGCATGCGGCGGGTTGTTTTGATCGTGCGGGTCGGGTAGGCACGTGTGCCCATGCCTTGATGTGCGTGTGTGGAGGACGTCTCGCGAGAGATAGTTTTTCAATTGCTCTGCGTCGTGGTGTAGATCGTTGTTGGATATGCTGCCCACATGCCCCGTTAGACTTCCGTTCGCGTGTGCGGGGTCGCCTGTCGGGTGCGCCTCTCACTCTCCTACCTTAATTGTACGCTAATCATACACACAAATGCGTACAACCAAGATTAAGGATTCACGGGAAGATATCACAACACAACTCTAGACAGAAATTAAAGTCATAAAAGCTTCATATTACAAGCCAGGGGCCTCGAGGACTCGAATACATAAGCTCGGATACACACGAGTCAGCGGAAGCAAACAATATCTGAGTACAAACATAAGTCAACAAGTTTTGCCTTCAGAAGGCTAGCACAAACATAACATGGATCGAAGAGGCAAGGCCTCGTGTCTGGGAGCTTTCTAACTACTCTGGGTCATCAGCGGCCTCCATGTAGTAGTAGGCTTTGTCGGGGTAGTAGTCGTCGGCGGGATCAACCATCTCCTAAGATCCGTCATATGATCGCGACAATCGTATCAAGAGGAAAAAGGGGGGAGCAAAGAAACGATGAGTACTCATCTAAAGTACTCACAAGAGTGACATCAAAACTATGTGAAGTATACATCAATATCAAAGGAATTGGGGATATATCTTTGGACTGAGTGTAGAAATGCTAGAATAGAGAGAAGGTCTAGTCCTATCAAAGACTAGCATCTTCAGTGTCTTGCAACACTAGAAGAGTGTAGATCACTAACACATATGTCATAAGTATGTTGCAACAAATTTATTAAGTACGCCCAGAGATCCTTCCTCGACTCCCTGCAAGAAAGCAATCTCGGAGCCAACATTCCAATTTAATTCACAATTCTAGTTGTATTAGATTGGGATACAACTCCAAGGCATCCTGTTATCATGGACACGACTATTCAAATAGTTCAATCATCATTGTAGGGGTGCACGACATTTCCCAACACGCTTGATAAACTCTAGTCGGACACACTTTCCTCGATCGTGACCGTCCTCGAGAGATCAACACGTCGTAGCCCTACCTAGACTCAACAGAGAGGCCAACCTGCCGGACTAAATCCTATGCGAGCAGGGATCTTGGGCCCATCGCCCTTTGCACTCCTGCATGTTGCGTGGGCGGTTGGGATCGGTCCTAGCACTTCTTATACAATATCAATGCTTACGCAGACCACTCAGGCGTGCGTCGCTCCAATTCTGATGTCTGAAGAGCTTCGGTTGATACCACGACGTTGAGCACCCATAACTGTTCCCCCGTGAAGGTTAGTATGTATAGTGTTAGAGCATATTTCTCCATATGTGGTTTTGGTAATTGATGACAATACCTATGTACTAATGGTTGCCTTAGTTATATTTATAGGATTTGTCCATAGGCACTTCTTGAAGTCCACCTGTTGGGATCAAGGAGTTTATATGATGACCAAGGTGCTACTCAAGGTATTATCCAAAGAATGATCATAGAGACACAAGGTTGATCAAGATTGTCAGACAAAGAGTAAATCAAGATGATCAACACACAAAGCGTACAAGATGTACGAAGAGGGATCAAGTGATCCCATGGTATGGTAAGCATTGTCCATTACGTGTTTGTGTACTAACCCATGGTCTTCGTGCGAGTTCTATGTGGTCTTAGGTGTGTTTCCATGGGCTTGCGTCAAGAGGAAGATATCATACACCCCATGGAGGATGATGTCAAGTGGTGATCGTCATCAAGATTGCGGTGTGCAAGTTCAAGTGGATCAGCACGAAGATATCATGCTTGAAGCTTGACGTCCATTGTGGTGGCAATGGACTTGTGAAGATATCCTGAAGAGCGGCCCACCCATATTGTGTATGAGGGAGCAATCAACTAGTATTCATCCAGCTAACACAATCAAGAAAGGTGGTCCATATTGAGTAAGCCAAGATCATCGTCATCTAGCTCAAGAGGACGAGGTGCAAGGTATAGGTTTGCCCTTGATAGGTTTTCTGTTGTAGGATAGATTGCCGTACTATCAAGGGGGTCTCTCGAGTGAGTAGCTTGATCGTATCGTTCGTTGAGAGCTCAAACCATTTGCATCCTTGCATCATACTTCTTGGGTCTTGTTCGGTGTTTCTCTTTGTTATTTTTAGAGCTTATAGTCATCTTCATGACAAGCTCAAGTTCATCGAAAACGGAGTCCATATTCATCTTCTATGATGTTTTCGATGTTGGGAGTTTTTACCGGTCTTATTCGAGGAAGGGTTCTCACCATTTTCTTATGGGACTTTTTTAACTTGGTTATTATTGATATTTCTATCAAGATTGTGTTAGTCCATGTTGTTAGATTTCTAACAAACTTGGTTTCGTTGAATTCGGATTCCGCATGCGGAAGTTAAGGTAGTTTCTGTGGCGAGCGGTAGTACCGCTCCGTCGGACTTTATTTGCGCATCCTTTTTGCCTCAGCATGGTTGGTGAACCTACCGAGCGGTAGTACCACTCCCACGAGCGGTAGTGCCGCTCCGTCGGACTTTATTTGTGCATCCTTTTTGCCTCAACATGGCTGGTGAACCTACCGAGCAGTAGTACCGCTCCCATGAGCGGTAGTACCGCTATGTGCTGGCTGTGAAGCATAATGGTTGGATTTTCCCCCAACTATAAAAGGGGGTCTTCTTCCCCATTGAACCTTATCCGTGAAGCTCGAGTTTGCCCCCCCATTGTTGACCTTCTTCGAGCTTTCTAAATCTCAATCCCTCCAATGATTCTTGCTAGTTCTTGAGGGAAAAGAGAGAGGAGATCTAGATCCTCATTTCCACCAATCTCTTTCTCCTCTAAGTGAGGGGAACCCCTTGGGTCTAGATCTTGGAGTTCTTCGTGTTCTTCTTCGTTCTTCCTCTCATTTTACTCCCTAGCATTAGTTGCTTTGGTGGTATTTGGGAGAGAAGGACTTGGGCACTCTGTGTGCCCTTGCCATTGCATTTGGTGCATCGTTTTGAGTACCCCACGGTGATACGTGGAAGTGAGAAGTTGATAAGCTTATTACCCTTGGGTACTTGGTACCCCTAGAAGCTTGGTGGTGCCTTGGAGCTCAATCATTGTGGTGTAAAGCTCCAGGCAAGCGTCGGGGTCTCCAATTAAGTTCTGGAGATTGCCCCGAG
This sequence comes from Hordeum vulgare subsp. vulgare, assembly GCF_904849725.1. Classification (NCBI taxonomy): domain Eukaryota; kingdom Viridiplantae; phylum Streptophyta; class Magnoliopsida; order Poales; family Poaceae; genus Hordeum; species Hordeum vulgare. The sequence continues at coordinate 67,633,992 of NC_058522.1, forward strand.
CATTTGTGGTCACCTTGAAGCCATATGCCATTGTGGTGAAGCTTCGTGGTGTTGTTGGGAGCCTCCAATTAAGTTGTGGAGATTTCCCCAACCTTGTTTGTACGGGTTCGGTGACCGCCCTCAAGGGTCCCTTAGTGGAATCACGACATCTTGCATTGTGCGAGGGCGCGAGGAGATTACGGTGGCCTTAGTGGCATCTTGGTGAGCATTATGCCTCCACACCGCTCCAACGGGGATTAGCATCCGCAAGGGTGTGAACTTCGGGATACATCATCATCTCCGCGTGCCTCGGTTATCTCTTACCCGAACCCTTTACTTATGCACTTTACTTTGTGATAGCCATATTGTTTCTTGTCACATATCTTTCTATCACTTAGTTGTTTATCTTGCTTATCATAAGTTGTTGGTGCACATAGTTGAGCCTAGTTCTTTTAGGTTTTGTGCTTGACAAATTAAATGTTAGTTTTATTCCGCATTTGTTCAAGCCTAAAACGTAATTATTTTAAAGTGCCTATTCACCCCCTCTAGGCGACATCCACGTCCTTTCATATAGGTCAATCGACTAACTCAAATCTAATACCGAATCCCATTAATGTTTTTTTAACTACAGTAACGATCAATGATCCACGATATGTGGCCCCATCACCCCGTCTTGACTATGTGTGGCAAGGCCAAGAATGCCCGGTCACGCCTCGTCACAATCACACAGGAATCCACCCGCTACACACATCTCATCATGTTGAGTAGTAAAGTTAAAGTAACCGTGTGTCTATAACATCAGAGGAGTCCAAGGTATCATCCTATATGAATTCCAATCGATGTATCCATCAAGGTGACCGGTGAGGAATCACCCTTGATGGTTTACGCTTGAGGGGTTTCACGACAGAGTCGTTATCGAAAGTCATGCATGAGGAATCACCCTCCGTAGTCCATCTCCGGCTAACTACACTATAGAGTTGACATCAGGAGTACATTACGAGCTATCACCCTTGGTACTCGATAGTAGCTTTACAGAGTCATACAACTAAGGGGTGTGAGGTGATGTGACAGGTCATGGCTTGTCGTTCGGGTGATCGAATCTCCGAGTCTTCAAGTCGTCGAGTCTGAGGGGTCACTCGGGCTAAGTGGGGTCACTAGGGATCACTAATCCACCTATACTAAGCATTTAATATGTAGTAGGGTACAATAGCAGTTTAACAAAAACAGGCTATGCATCAGAACATGAGCTATCTACAACAATAGCAAAATCTAATGCAAGCATGATGGAGAAAGAATGGGCGATATAGGGATGATCAAGGGGGGTGATTGCCTTGTTGCTCTGCTGGAAAAGGTTGGTCGTGAGGGGCGTAGTTGTACCCGACACGAGCTTCAGCTTTGGCGTCTACACCACAGAAGAGGGGAAGAAATAATAAATAAAAGCAAGCAGATGCAACATGATGCATGGCATGGCAATATGCAGTAATAGGGATGAGCTGACGTAGTACTACACGTCATGGACGGAGCGGAAAATATGTGACGCTATTTCCCGGGTCTCTTGCTACTACCGGACACATGATCCTAACGTCAAAATGTCCATGTTCACCATGCTAGGAGCATGTGACACATGAACGTATGACTTATTCAGATTCATGGGTTTTTCTGTGCAGCTTTCATGTATAAATTATTTTCATTTGACTTATAGATTTTTTATATGATTTTTCAAAGTTTTATCAATATTCTGAAATTCCTAGATTTAATATTAGTTCGGAAATGCTATTTTGACATTAGCATGACATCATGATGATGTCATCAGTCAACAAGACTAGTGACTAGTCAAATTGACATGTGGGGGCCACGTGTCGTAGACACAGGGTTAAACCAGGGTTTAATTTATCCTAAAAATTGATTTATTAGCACGGGGCCCACCTCACATACTCAGTTTACTTAACATGGTGTTTAAATTAAACTAATTAGGGATGGGACCCCACATGTGAGTGATAGGTTAGTCTAAATTAATTATTCTAATTAACTATGAGGTTAATTAGTAGGGGGTCCACTAGTCATTGACTCGGGTTGCCTAGTGAGCAGTTGATCGGGGTCAACCTAGTCAACTAAGGTACGAGGGTGATACGTCTCCATTGTATCTATAATTTTTGATTGTTTCATGCCAATATTCTACAACTTTCATATACTTTTGGCAACTTTTTATACTATTTTTGGGACTAACATATTGATCGAGTGCCGAGTGCCAGTTCCTATTTGTTGCATTTTTTTTGTTTCGCAGAATATCCATACCAAACAAAGTCCAAACATAATAAAAACTTACGTGGATTTTTTTTGTAATATTTATGATTTTTGGGAAGAAGAATCAACGCGAGGCGATGCACGGAGGGCCCACAAGCCCTGTAGCCGCCACCACGAGGTACGGTGGCGGATGGCAGGCTTGTGGCCACTCCTTAAGGCGGTTGGAGCCCTTCTTTCGCCGCAAGAAAGAAAATATCCGGAAGAAAATCGTGTTAAAATTTCAGCCCAATCGGAGTTACGGATCTCCGGAAATTTAAGAAACGGTGAAACGCAGAATCTGGGAGCGTAGAAACAGAAGGACACAGAGAGAGAGATCCAATCTCGGAGGGGCTCTCGCCCCTCCGCCGCCATGGATACCATGGACCAGAGGGGAAACCCTTCTACCATCTAGGGAGGAGGTCAAGGAAGAAGAAGAAGGAGGGGGGCTCTCTCCCCCTCTCTCCCGGCGGTGCCGGAACGCCGCCCGGGACATCATCGTGTGATGACGATCTACACCAACACCTCCGTCATCTTCACCAACACCTCCGTCATCTTCACCAACATCTCCATCATCTTCCCCCATCTATATTCAGCGGTTCATTCTCCCGCAACCCGCTGTACCCTCTACTTGAACATGGTGCTTTATGGCTTTATGCTACATATTATTATCCAATGATGTGTTGCTATCCTATGATGTCTGAGTAGATTATCGTTGTCCTATCGGTGATTGATGAATTTCTATGATTGGTTTAATTTGCTCGTGGTTATGTTGCTGTCCTTTGGTGCCCATCATATGATCGCGCGTGTGGATCACACCATAGGGTTAGTTGTATGTTGATAGGACTATGTATTGGCAGACTAGAGTGACAGAAGCTTCAAACCTAGCATAGAAATTGATGCATATGGGATTGAAGGGGGACCAATATATCTTATTGCTATGGTTGGGTTTTACCTTAATGAACGTTAGTAGTTGCGGACGCTTGCTAATAGTTCCAATCATAAGTGCATAGAATTCCAAGTAAGGGATGACATGCTAGCAGAGGCCTCTCCCACATGATACTTGTTATCGATCTAGTAACATAGTCAATTGCTTAGGGACAATTCCGCAACTCTTACCACCACTTTTCCACACTCGTTAGACACTCGTATTTGTTTCTTTTTCTAACCATCCCCTAGTTTTATTTACGTGTTCTTTACTTTCTTGCAAGCCTATCCTACCACTCCTACAAAGTACTTCTAGTTTCATACTTGTTCTAGGTAAAGCGAACGTAAAGTGTGCGTAGAGTTGTACCGGTGGTCGATAGAACTTGAGGAAATATTTGTCCTACCTTTAGCTCCTCGTTGGGTTCGACACTCTTACTTATTGAGAAAGGCTACAATTGATCCCCTATACTTGTGAGTTATGAAGACCTTTTTCTGGCGCCGTTGCTGGGGAGCAATAGCGTGGGGTGAATATCCTCGTGTGTGCTTGTTTGCTTTATCACTAAGTAGATTTATTTGCTGTTATAAGTTGTTCTCGATCTTTAGTTATGGATATGGAACACGAAATACCAAAAAAATTAGGTGTACTTGCTACTCATGGAGATGGGGAACCTCCTAAAACCCTTGATGCTCGTTACGTGGAACATATTATATACTTCTTTAATAATCCCGAGAAAGCCCCATTCAATTATATAATGGGATACACGTTGGATCAACGTGAATACTTTAGGGATTGTCGCTTGACTCAAAAAGGGAAACTTTTATGGGATCAAATCCATTTGTTGAAATGGTATGCTTGGGAACTATGCAAGAGACATGGTGTTACTTGTTGCTCTAGGATGAAGGCTCCACACCTTCCCTTTTCTTGTGAGTTTAATGATCATAGAACCTTGGCTTCTTATGCTAATGGTACATATGATTACTATGATGTGGATCAAATAGAAGAGTTTGTTGCTTTTATGGGTGCTTATGAAATTGAGGCTTTGTTTAAAATGTATGATGATAATGATGATGCTCCTTACCGATCTGAAAATTGGCTATGCTTCATTATTGTTATACTAATTATGAATATAATGCCCATATTGAACGATTTAAGGAGAAATCCTATGCTGCCCAAGAAGAGACTATTATTTTGCAGGAAACTATGAAAGAAGAAAATGCTGAAATTGTGAGCTCATTAGATGAAAAAGATGACGAGGAGAGCGAAGAACAAAAGGAGGAAGAACGGACTAGCTACCCGTGTCCACCTTCTAATGAGAGTAACTCTTCTACTCATACTTTATTTAATTTCCCTTCATTCTTACCGAAGGATGAATGCTATGATCCCTTGGATTCGTTTGAAATATCCCTTTTTGATGAACTTGATGCTTGCTATGCTTGTGGCCATGATGCCAATATGAATGATGCTTATGAAGATGAGCTAGCTATAGTTCCTTATGTTACACATGATGATTTTGATGAATATAATATGCATGTGCTTGCTGCTCCTACTTGCAATTATTATGAGAGAGGAACTACATCTCCACCTCTCTATGTTTCCAATACGATAAAATTGCAAGAAACTGCTTATGCTATGTATTGGCCTTTACTTGGTGTGCATGAATTGTTCTTGTATGGCATGCCAATGCATATGAAGAGAGTTAGACTTCGTCATTGCATGATATATGTTACCTTGTGCTCACTACTAAATTTCAAATCATTGCTAATTAAAATTGACTTTGATATACCTTGGGATCCGGGTGGATCCATTACTTGAGCACTTTATGCCTAGCTTAATGGCTTTAAAGAAAGCGCTGTGTGGGAGACAACCCGGAAGTTTTAGAGAGTCATTTATTTCTGTTGAGTTCTTTTATTTAGTTTAAATACAAAAAAATATAAAGGGGAACTTAAAACTTTTTCAAAAAGAGAAGCGATTGAAAGGTGATGCATTGCGGAAGTGAGGGTCGACCTTGAACACTTGTGTTCATGCTCATGGAAACAATGTAGAATTTTTCATGGAAGTTTCTCACAAAAAAATTATCCCCTTGTACAATTCCTTTGTTTTAAAAAATAATAATGTGCCAAGTAAAGCCTTTACGATTAGTTTGGGTGATAGTTGTTTGATCACGCTGAGAAAAGACAGAAACTTTCTGCTCACAAAATTAATTTTCATTTTTATTCTGAAAGAGATTTTGAGTTGATTTTTTTGCTGCTGATTTATATGCAAATTTTCCATACGTTCGTAATTTTTCAGAGTTTTTGAGATATCAGAAGTATATGGAATATACAGATTGCTACATACTGTTCTGTTTTGACAGATTCTGTTTTCTATGCATTGTTCTCTTATTTTGATGAATCTATGGGTAGTATCGGGGGGTATGAACCATGGTGAAGTTGGATTACAATAGATATAATGCTAATATGAATTTATGATGAGTTCACAACAGTACTTGAAGTGGTGATTTATTTTATTATACTAACGGATCTCACGAAGTTTTGTTGAGTTTTGTGTGATTGAAGTTTTCAAGTTTTGGGTGAGAGCACGATGGATGAAGGAATAAGGAGAGGCAAGAGCCTAAGCTTGGGGATGACCGAGGCACCCCAAGGTAATATTCAAGGAAGACTCAAGCGTCTAAGCTTGGGTATGCCCCGGAAGGCATCGCCTCTTTCGTCTACAATCTATCGGTAATTTTACTCACAACTATATTTTAATTCGTCACATGATATGTGCAAATGCTTGGAGCGTCTTTTGTGTTTATTTTTCCTTTTTATTTTATGCACCATGCTGGTATGAGATAGTCCTTGGTTGGATTTATAGAATGCTTCTTGTTCTTCACTTATATCTTTTGAAGTTTGGATTGCCTGTTTCCCTACACATAGAAAACCGCCATTTGTAGAATGCTCTTTTGCTTCACTTATATTTGTTAGAGCGGGGCATATCTTTTGTAGAAAGAATTAAACTCTCATGCTTCACTTATACCTATTTAGAGAGTTAACAGGAGTTGGTCATTCACATGGTTAGTCATAAAATCCTACATAAAACTTGTAGATCACTGAATATGATATGTTTGATTCCTTGCAGCAGTTTTGCGACATGAATATGTGATATTAGAGTCATGCTAGTGAGTAATTTTGTTTTTTTAGAAATACGTGTGTTAAGGTTTGTGATTCCCGTAGCATGCATGTATGGTGAACCGTTATGTGATGAAGTTGGAGCATGATTTATTTATTGATTGTCATCCTTTGTGTGGAGGTCGGGATCACGCGATGCTTAACTCCTACCAACCTTTCCCCTAGGAGCATGCGTGTAGTACCTTGTTTCGATGACTAATAGACTTTTGCAATAAGTATGTGAGTTCTTTATGACTAATGTTGAGTCCATGGATTATATGCACTCTCACCCTTCCACCATTGCTAGCCTCTCTAGTACCGCGCAACTTTCGCCGGTGCATTAGACCCACCATATAGCCTCCCTCAAAACAGCCACCATACCTACCTATTATGGCATTTTCATAGCCATTCCGAGATATATTGCCATGCAACTACCACCGTTCCGTCTCATGACATGTGCCACCACTTCCATATTGCCATTGCATGATCATAAGATAGCTAGCATGATGTTTCCATGGCTTGTCTGTTTTTTGATGTCATTGCATCATCATTAATAGAGCATTGTCCCATGTGAGGAAATAAAAGAGGCCAGCGAAGGCCATTTACAAAAAAGGAGGCCAAAGATGCCCACCAAAAAAAGAGAGGCAAGAGCCCACAAAAAATGAGAGAAAAGAGAGAAGGGACAATTGCTACTATCCTCTTTCCACACTTGTGCTTCAAATAGCACTATGATCTTCATGACAGAGAGTCTCCTATGTTGTCACTTCCATATACTAGTGGGAAATTTTCATTATATAACTTGGCTTGTATATTCCAATGATGGGCTTCCTCAAAATTGCCCTAGGTCTTCGTGAGAAAGCAAGTTGGGTGCACACCCACTAGTTTTTTTGTGAGCTTTCATACACTTATAAGCTCTAGTGCATCCGTTGCATGGCAATCTGTACTCACTCACATTGATATCTATTGATGGGCATCTCCATAGGCCGTTGATACGCCTAGTTGATGTGAGACTATCTCCTCCTTTTTTGTCTTCTCCACGACCATCATATTTTATTCCACCTATAGTGTTATGTCCATGGATCACGCTCATGTATTGCATGAAAGTTGAAAAAGTTTGAGAACACTAAAGTATGAAACAATTGATTGGCTAAAACCGGGGTTGTGCATGATTTAAATACGTTGTGTGGGGAAGATGGAGCATAGGCAGACTATATGATTTTGTAGGGATAACTTTCTTTGGCCATGATATTTTGAGAAGACATGATTGCTTTGTTAGTATGCTTGAAATATTATTGTTTTTATGTCAAATGATAGACTATTGCTTAGAATCACTCGTGTTCATGCCATGATTTGATTATATGATCAAGATTATGCTAGGTAGCATTTCACATCAAAAATTATCTTTTTTATCATTTACCTACTCGAGGACGAGCAGGAATTAAGCTTGGGGATGCTGATATGTCTCCGTCATATCTATAATTTTTGATTGTTTCATGCCAATATTCTACAACTTTCATATACTTTTGGCAACTTTTTATACTATTTTTGGGACTAACATATTGATCCACTGCCCAGTGCCAGTTCCTGTTTGTTGCATGTTTTTTGTTTCGCAGAATATCCATACCAAACGAAGTCCAAACGTAATAAAAACTTACGGGGATTTTTTTGGAATATTTATAATATTTGGGAAGAAGAACCAACGCGAGGCGATGCACGGAGGGCCCACAAGCCCTGTAGCCGCCACCACAAGGTACGGTGGCGGCAGGCAGGCTTGTGGCCACTCCTTAAGGCGGTTGGAGCCCTTCTTCTGCCGCAAGAAATATAATATCCGGAAGAAAATTGTGTTAAAATTTCAGCCCAATCGGAGTTACGGATCTCCGGGAATTTAAGAAACGGTGAAATGCAGAATCTGGGAGCGTAGAAACAGAAGGACACAGAGAGAGAGATCCAATCTCGGAGGGGCTCTCGCCCCTCCGCCGCCATGGAGACCATGGACCAGAGGGGAAACCCTTCTACCATCTAGGGAGGAGGTCAAGGAAGAAGAAGAAGGAGGGGGGCTCTCTCCCCCTCTCTCCCGGCGGCACCGGAACGCCGCCCGGGACATCATCGTGTGACGACGATCTACACCAACACCTCCATCATCTTCACCAACACCTCCGTCATATTCACCAACATCTCCATCATCTTCCCCCATCTATATTCAGTGGTTCACTCTCCCGCAACCCGCTGTACCCTCTACTTGAACATGGTGCTTTATGCTACATATTATTATCCAATGATGTGTTGCTATCCTATGATGTCTGAGTAGATTATCGTTGTCCTATCGGTGATTGATGAATTGCTATGATTGGTTTCATTTGCTTGTGGTTATGTTGCTGTCCTTTGGTGCCCATTATATAATCGCGCGCGTGGATCACAACATAGGGTTAGTTGTATGTTGATAGGGCTATGTATTGGCAGGCTGGAGTGACAGAAGCTTCAAACCTAGCATAGAAATTGATGCATATGGGATTGAAGGGGGACCAATATATCTTATTGCTATGGTTGGGTTTTACCTTAATGAACGTTAGTAGTTGCGGACGCTTGCTAATAGTTCCAATCATAAGTGCATAGAATTCCAAGTAAGGGATTAAAAGGATCGATATGGTTGAGTAGAGGGGGGGGGTGAATAGGCAACGACCACTTTTTAATTAATCTTAGCAAGTTAGGGCAAACAACATACGGGTTCACGAATATAACAACAATGGGGTGAACCGTAATGATGCTAACAACGAGAGCTACTAAGACAAGTAAGAGAAAGACAACAACATAAGAATACACAAAGTAAAGGTTAGAGATAACCACAAGTGGAACCAATGAAGACGAGGATGTGTTACCGAAGTTCCTTCCCTTTGACAGGAAGTACGTCTCCGTTGGAGCGGTGTGGAGGCACAATGCTCCCGAATAAGCCACTAAGGCCACCGTATTCTCCTCACACCCTTGCACGATGCAAGGTACCGTGATTCCACTATAGGTGCCCTTTGAAGGCGGCGACCGAACCTTTACAAACAAGGTTGGGGCAAACTCCACACAAAGCTTGGAGGCTCCCAACAAGACCACGAAGCTTCACCACAATGGAAAGTGGCTTCGAGGTGACCTCAACCGTCTAGGATGCTCAAACACCCAAGAGTAACAAGATCCGCAAGGGATTGGTGGGGGAATCAACTTTTCTCTTGGTGGAAGTGTGGATCTAGGCCTTCTCAACCAATCCCTAAAGAATCAACAAGTTTGATTGGCTAGGGAGAGAGATCGGGCACTCTTGAGCTTAGGGAGCAACAATGGAGCTTGGGAGGGTAAGAGATAGGGTTCCACAGCTAGAAGAACCCTTTATATAGTGGGGGAGAAAATCCAACTGTTTTCCCACTCATAGCCCGTGCCTAGCGGTACTACCGCTCGATGCAGCGGTACTACCGCTAGCACTCCAGCGGTACTACCACTGGCTGCACCGGTACAACCGCTGGGCCCCTGGTAGTGCATAAGCACTACCACCGCCAAGAAAGTCTTCGCAAAAAGGTTCGTCCACGTACAACCGCTAGGCAGGCGGTACTAAGCTCCTGGAGCGGTACTACCGCTGACCAGGGGCGGTACTATCGCTGGCTGCAGCGGTACTACCGCTAGGCCCAGCGGTACTACCGCTGGGGAACCATTTGCAAAGAGGAAAGAAACACCAAGGCGGGAGCCACTCCAAAGTTGCCGGCAAGGGGGAAAAGAGGTGAAGTGTGCGCGTGCAAGATTGATTCCACCCAAATCTTTCCACTACGGTTCCCCTCTTAATAGTACGGCTTTCCTATGACTCAAATAAAGAGAATTGTAGAGAACACCGTGCTTCTATTCCACGAAAGAGGGGGGCGAGTCGTCTTGTGCCGTTGACGTGTGTTATCTGAAATCTTAACACACACGGTTAGTCCTTTGCGGTACTGTCATCAATCACCAAAATTACTTAGCCATAAACTGTGCCCAACAATCTCCCCCTTTTTGGTGGATTGATGACAATACCGGATTTGCAGAGAGAATAATATGAGAAAAAAAGATAGAGATATATGAAAATAAGGAGCATATGACTCACATCATATGATGGAAATAAATCTCACACAAGTTCATATCTCATGAAAGATAGCAAAATAGAACCAAACCAAGTTCGAAGCAAAACACGAAAGATAAGCAAAGCTAAGCAAAGTTCAACTCTCAAAGCAAATCCAGCTCCTAGACTCTCTCCCCCTTTGGCACAAGACACCAAAAAGGGGCACACCTAACGCCACAGGTGGTTACTCCTCATCCTAATCATCGCCAGACTCGTCCGTAGCATCCGGATCGTCCTGCTCCTCTTCATTGTCCTCTTCCTCCTCAGCGCCAGACCACTGGTAACCTTGAGCCTGCATCCAAGCAGCCTCTGGAGTGATGTCGTCCTCTGATCCGCTGGAGATGTCAACATCAAGTGTCCTTAGGACACGCTTGTGCCTCTAACGGTTCTCCTTCTGAGCCACGCGCGTCTGATACTGGCCCTTAGCCTGCATACAGAAGAGAGTCTTCATCTTATCCTGCAATTTCATGGCCCAAGATGGCATGGCAGAAGAGCGGGACTGAGAAGCGGTTCCTCTGTCAGCAGCAGTCTCTGTGTCAGTGTCCATGTGCTGAGATGAAGTGGTTGGGTTGGCCCATTTGTCCTTGACGCGAAGCTTGAGAGGGTCGTGCACAAAGTAGTCAGCCTGAATGTATAACTCCTCCTGCGGATAGGTGTCTTGCCACTTCTGACGGATATAAGCAAACAGGTAGGGCCCGTAGATGGGAACCTTGCGCATCATGATGCAGTTCCAGAGCTCAGTGAACATCACATCAGAAATATCAAGAGGGGCAGACTCCTTAGTCATAGCCTCCTCACAGAGCAGTAGAATCTCAGCCAGAGAGCCATGTACCTCGTCGAAGTTGCCAATGCGAGGAAAGAGGGTGTTGCGGAAGATCCGATGCATGATGTCCAGATGCCTGGGGAGCACACCTTTCTTCACATAGAGTTGCTGCAATCTGTCCTTGGCAGAGGCCCTATCAGTGGGAGCTGCAGCATGAGGACGCGACCCAAGTGGAGTGTCAGCTCCCTGGAAATCAACCTTGAGGAATACCATGAATTCACGCCAGGAACCGGTCATCTTCTGAGTCCCAGTCATCCACACCAGGGAGCGCTCGTCATCAGGTGAGAAGTGAACCGTGACATAGAACTGGGCAACAACATTGGGGTCAAAGTCTGTCTTGAAGGAGATGATCTCCTTAATGCCCAGCTTGTCAATCAGAGAGAGAGCATCACCAAAGTAGTCCATGTTCCGCTGAAGGTGAGCCAGGTCAATCCACTGAACGGGGACAAAGTTCTTCTTGAAATGGTTGATGATATCACGGTAGATCCTGCAGTGATCCTTCGCCCAAAATGCTCGACATTCTTGATCACAGCCCTCTCTTGGAGATAGTGGTTTTGGTTGCGGAACCTCAGAAAATCCTTAGGGGGCATGGTGCGAACATTGACCCCCTTGTCCTTGTGAGCGGTCTTCTTGAAGGCCTGTTTTTGGGTTGCAGACCTAAAGTGGCGGAGCCCTCTGGAGCCTATGGGTTGCGATAATGCTTTGACTGTGTGTCCCGTGGGGGGTTCGAGCGGCGAGGACCACATGTGACACAAAACACACACCGAAAAAGAGCGACAGAAGTAGTCAAGGCAATGAACAAGAAAAGGCAGAAAAGTAAACACACATTGCCAAGCAAATGAAAGATACACAGAGAATCCTCCTAGCAGTAGTACCGCTGGGGTCCGAGCGGTAGGACCGCTACCCTGGTGGTAGTACCGCTGCCCCTGGCGGTAGTAACGCCGGGGTCCTGGCGGTAGTACTGCTACCCCTGGCGGTAGTACCGCTGGGGTTTGATTTTTCAGATCTGAATATGAAGAGAGCCCATAGAGATGGCTACATGGATTTTCCGAGGGCTACGGGCTGTGTATAATCACTAAGAACTCCACCACAGCCCTAATCACATGAGGATCACAAGTACCATCTAAAGAAGGACATGCCTAGTCAAGAGAGTGCAAGTTTTAGATCTAATCCAAACATAGTCCAAGAGCTTGATCTAAAACATGTAAATCCTAGGGCATGGCAATATAAAAGCAAAGATTCATAGGACCTACACTCCCCTCGAATACTTCATGCCATCCAAGAACAAAGCACGATATCAAAGACATGGATCCAAGCCACCAATGCTCCTAACCCTAGAACAAGAACATCAACCAAGAGAAGAAGGGGAGGAGCTTTACCGGGTCCATGGCACTTGGAGGAGGAAGGAGAAGTGGAGCAAACCCCCCAACTCAACGGAGAGAAGGAGCTCCACGGATAGAGATCCAAATAGGGGGAGTTCGGGGTTGGGGAGGGAGGAGTCGCGAGGAAGAAGAAAGAGGGAGGAAAAAAAGGGCCCCCCCTCCTTTATATATCCCAAGGGGTACGGGCCAGCGGTAGTACCGCTGTGGTCCTGGCGGTAGTACCGTTGGGGTCCTGGCGGTAGTACCGCTCCCCCTGGCGGTAGTACCGCTCCCCCTGAGACAACCCTAAAAATATCCTAGTCAGGTCATGATAGACTGGGGTCCTGGCGGTAGTACCACTACCCCGAGCGGTAGTACCGCTGGGGTCCTGGCGGTAGTACCGCTACCCCTGGCGGTAGTATCGCTGGGGTCCTGGCGGTAGTACCGCTACCCCTGGCGGTAGTACCGCTACCCCTGGCGGTAGTACCGCTGCAAATGTCACAACGGGACCTAGGAGATGAGAAGAACGTGGGCAAATGACAAGTAGTGAAAATAAGAAGATAGCACCAGCAAGATATACTGACTTGTCATTTTGTATCCTTTCTTCCATATGAGAGAAAGGTGGGGGGCGGTGGCCGAGGCCACCTATGTTTGAGACAAAGGTATGACACCGCGAAGAATTATCCTTGGGTTCATGACCAACGCTCGTCTTTGAAGCACAAGTACCATTTGGTAATGGCTAAAGTGAAAGACTAGATCACTTTATGCATAATGGGGGGAGGAAGAGTTCATTGAGAGAACAACACTCCCCCTATGTCCATGCCTACATCTAGAACGAGATAAAATGCATAGTAAGGTGCAACGTGCCTAGCTTCAATCCACATTACTTGAATCAATGATATTTAGCTCATGCCTTAACTCCCGGAAACTTGCTTCATCTAGGGGCTTAGTGAAGATATCTGCAAGTTGCTCTTCAGTGTGGATGAAGTGGACCTCAATGTCACCTAGCTTGATATGTTCACGAATGAAGTGATGGCGAATATCAATATGCTTGGTTTTGCTATGTTGCACTGGGTTGAGGGAAATCTGGATAGCACTTTGATTGTCACATAGAAGAGGCACTTTGTCACAAGTGACACCATAATCCTTTAAAGTTTGCGTCATCCATAGCAATTGTGCACAACAACTTGCAGCTGCGACATACTCAGCTTCGGTGGATGATAGAGAGACGCAATTCTGCTTCTTTGAAGACCAACTTACCAGTGAGCGACCAAGGAATTGGCATCCTCCAGACGTTGACTTCCTCTCCACACAATCTCCTGCCCAATCTGAGTCAGAATAGCCAACTAGGTTGAAGTTTGCTCCTTTGGGATACCATAGGCCAAAGTTTGGGGTATGAGCCAAATATCGAAAGATTCGGTTAACAGCCATATAATGACTTTCTTTTGGTGCGGATTAAAACCGTGCACATATCCCTACACTCAACATAATATCCGGTCTAGATGCACAAAGGTAAAGGAGGGATCCAATCATGGAGCGATATACCTTTTGATCCACTGCTTTACCATTGGGATCACTGTCAAGCTTGCATCTTGTTGGCATGGGGAACTTGACCGATTTGACATCTTCAAGCTTGAACCGTTTGAGCATGTCTTGAGTGTACTTGGCTTGTTTGATGAAGGTCCCTTCTAGGCCTTGTTTAATCTCGAACCCGAGGAAGAACTTCAACTCTCCCATCACGGACATCTCAAATTTCTCAGTCATTAGTGCAGCAAATTCTTCATTGAAGGAATGTTAGGAGAGCCAAAGATAATATCATCAACATATAGTTGGTATATGAACAAATCCCCATTAACCCTCTTAGTAAAAAGAGTGGGATCTATCTTCCCAATTTCAAACCCACGATCTTGTAACAGCTCAGTAAGATACGCATACCACGCACGTGGGGCTTGTTTAAGGCCATAGAGTGCCTTATTAAGTTTGTACACATGATTGGGGAGCTTGGGATGTTCGAATCCCCGGGGTTGTTTGACATAGACCAACTCATTTAAAGGACCATTAAGAAAGGCACTTTTCCCATCCATTTGTTGTAATTTGAAGTTATGATGAGAAGCAAATGCAAGCAACATCCGAATAGATTCTAGACGAGCAACAGGGGCAAAGGTTTCACCGTAGTCGATACCCTTGACTTGGGAGTAGCCTTGAGCCACCAATCTTGCCTTGTTTCGAATCACAATCCCATTGGCATCTTGCTTGTTCTTGAATATCCATTTCGTCACCATGACATTATGTTCCTCTGTTGGCCTCGGTACTAAATCCCAGACTTGGTTACGCTCGAAGTTGTTAAGTTCTTCATGCATGGACATAAGCCAATCCTCATCATCGAGCGCTTCCTGTACCTGCTGAGGTTCACAATACGAAACAAACGCGTGATGCTCACAATAATTCCAAATCTGTTGACGGGTGGATACTCCCCTTTTTAAGCTGCCAAGTACATTCTTCATAAGATGTGACTTGATCTCAGCTTGTTCGCAATCTTGGCTGCTCGACGCTCCAAGAGTTCTTCATTGGATAACTGGGGAGCATCGACTTGTTTACTTTGCTTGCCCTTGCATCTTGAGCCTCCCTGGGCACCGGCTGTTGGTGCTGCAGAAGGGAATTGTGAGACAGTATCCTGATCATCTTGACTTTCGACTTGAGCAGGTTCACTTGTTTGTTCTTGTAATTGTGGTTGCTCTTGATCTTGTGCTTCTACTTGGTCTGGATCTTGCGGTTGCACTTGATCTTGATCTTGTGCTTCTACTTGGTCTGGATCTTGCGGTTGCACTTGATCTTGATCATGAGCAGGTTCGGAGCCTTGGGTGAGTGCTTGAATATCATGGGACACATCATCATCGTTGGCCAATTTATCTTGACCTTGAGCTTGTTCATTTTGTTGAGAGTCTTCTCTTTGTTCATCGGAAGCGTGTGGGGCTTGTGGAGGTGATGGCTCCATTCGAGTAGAGCATTGTCCTTCTCCTTCAGCCACAAGGGGTTCCTCAATGGGGAGTATTTGACCAATCCCCATTCTTCTTATGGCTTGGGGAGGAATTTCATCACCTACATCACAAAGACCACTTTGCTCCACTTGGGAGCCATTATTTTCATCAAACTCCATGTTACACGTCTCCTCAATGAGTCCGGTGGACTTGTTGAGGACACGGTAAGCATGAGAGTTTGTAGCATAACCAACAAAGATGCCCTCATGTGCTCTAGAATCAAATTTAGCTAAACGTGCACCTTTCTTGAAAATGAAACACTTACAACCGAATACCCGAGAGTATTTGAGATTGGGTTTGTTTCTAGTTAGAATCTCATAAGGAGTCTTGTTAAAGCCTTTGCGGATATAGAGCCGATTGGATGCATGACATGCTGTGTTGATGGCCTCTGCCGAAAAGTTATATGGAGATTTGAATTCCGCCATCATTGTTCTTGCAGCGTCTATCAAGGTCCGGTTCTTCCTTTCTGCCACGCCGTTTTGTTGAGGGGTGTATGGTGCTGAATATTGATGTTTTATTCCCTCATCACCTAGAAACTCATCCAAGGTGTAGTTCTTGAACTCGGTGCCGTTGTCACTTCTAATCATCAAGATCTTCGCTTCATGTTGACGTTGAGCTTCATTAGTAAAGTTGATGACAGTTTGTTGAGTTTCACTCTTCCTTTTGAAGAAATATACCCAGGTGTATCTTGAGTAGTCGTCAACAATCACCAAGCAGTACTTTCTGCCTCTAAGACTATCAAATGATGGAGGGCCAAACAGATCCATATGGAGGAGCTCCAATGGCCTCTTAGTGTAGATGAGAGTCGTTGGACGATGAGCAGTTTCATGAATCTTTCCTTCAATGCAGGCACTGCAAACACGATCTTTGGCAAAACTCACATTTGTTAGTCCACGAATATGGTCCCCTATTAGAAGACTTTGCAAAGATCTCATATTGACATGAGCTAAACGGCGATGCCAAAGCCAGCCCACATCAACTTTAGCCATTAAACACGTCGCGGTCTTAGTGGGTCGCTTTGAGAAGTTCACCACATAAAGACCATTTTCGACATATCCAACATAGGCTACTTTAAGAGTCTTGCTCCACAGGAGGACCACAGTATCAAGATTAAAGAATGTGGAAAAACCCATAATTGCAAGTTGACAAACCGAAAGTAAATTGTAGGCAAGTGACTCAACAAGCATGACCTTCTCAATAGATAACTCTTGAGAGACGACCACCTTACCAAATCCCAATACCTTTGACGAGGATGCACCGGCGAATTGGACATGGGTGGGCATAGATGGATAAGGATGCACATCCACCACTAAGTCCTTGCTTCCGGTCATATGATTTGTTGCT
Organism: Hordeum vulgare subsp. vulgare; assembly: GCF_904849725.1. Taxonomy (NCBI): domain Eukaryota; kingdom Viridiplantae; phylum Streptophyta; class Magnoliopsida; order Poales; family Poaceae; genus Hordeum; species Hordeum vulgare. Next base: position 67,651,011 of record NC_058522.1, read on the forward strand.
CCACTATCGAGCAACCATGACACCCCACCGGAAGCAAACTCCTGCAATAGATCAAGGCTTGGTTTTAGGTACCCATTTTTTAATGGGTCCTTTCATGTTAGAGACAAGGGTCTTAGGAAACCAGATAGCCCATTCAATGTACTCATCGTAGGAACCAACAAATGTGGCATAAACATGCCCATCACTAGCACGACATAAGACATAAGAAGAATTGAGTTTGTCGGCTGTGTTAGTAGGAATGGTTTTGCCCTTCTTGAGGTTTCCATAGTCCACCTTGTTCCTGTTCACCTTTTGAGCCCCCTCACCCTCTTTGACAAAGATGTCCATGAGGGTAGGAGATCGTTTGTTCCTGTTCCTCCTTTTACCTTTTGACTTGGAGGTAAGTCCAAGTCCCTCCTTTCCTACAACACCTTTTTGAGTGCTCAAGAGATCGTTCAAGCTCTTCTCACCTTGTATGCATGCCACAAGGCCCTTCTCAAGTTTCTCCTTTAACTTGGCATTTTCCTCCACAAGATGTACATGCTCACAACAGGGATTAGTTGCACAAGCATTATCAATTAACACAAAGGGAGGACAAGTAGAGATCTCCTTGGTAAGCTTTGCTTGCAGTTGATCATGAGACTCTTTCAGAGAGAAATGCACACCTTTCAAGACCTTGTGGGCCTTGTCAAGTGTGTCAAACTCCACTTTGAGTCTGTCATGGCCAACCCCAAGAGCATACTTTTCAGACTTAAGCATACGAGTAAGAACAACATCATGATCTAGTTTCTTTTGCATTTTAGCGCAGTCATCGTTATATGACTCCTCAAGAGCCAAACAAAGAGTGCGCTCATTTTCTAGAGCAATAGATAATTCAACAATTCCATCGGCATAGTCACGACTGTGTCCCTGAAGCTCGGAGATGGTCTCCTCATGAGACTCAATGAGGTCATTGGCCTCACCCAGTTGTTCCAAGAGAGCAACAAAGTGCTTCTTGGATTCTCCCTTAATAGTGCACAGAAACTTGTCAAGATCATGCTCATTAAGTTCCCCAACATCACTATCATCAACACAATTTAACAATGAAGGAGCAGTAGCGATGTTGGTCTTAATGATGGGAGTTACCTGATTGATACCTTTTGCCATGAGGCACTTGGTGATGTGGTTCTCGTTGGGGGCAATAGCAACAGTTGCCGTTGCCACTGCATCATCATCATCATCATCATCATCATCGGAAGGGTACTCTTCAAGGGCCACCATCTCTTTTGGGTGGGGTTTCTTCACAAAGTTGTTCTTGATTGGAAATGATTTGGTTTTGTCTTTGCGAATGAGCTTGCCCCCGTTGTCTACCCTTTTCTCATAGGGACATTCGGCCACGAAGTGGCTCACGTTACCACAGTTATAACATGTCCTCACTCGTTGCTTGGGTTTGAATCCACTCGAGTTGTTCTTGGTGAAGGTGGGTCTTGAGTTCCTCTTGTTGCCCCAGAATTACCTTGACGCAAGAGCCATGTGCTCATGATAGGCATACTTTGTGTCTTCAGGGCAACTCTCCTCTTCTTCATCCTCTTCTTCTTCTTCAAACATTGCTTTTGCTTTTAACGCAAGGTTGGGTGAAGTTGTCTTTGAGCGAACGCGAGCAAGTGCATTGTCGGCTGTTTCGTTCATGATTGACATTGCAATAAATTCATCCAACACCTCACTGGAAGACAAGGAGTGGAAGTCTGGCCGCTGACGAATGATAGATGACATGGCTTTGTTGAAAGGCATGATGGCTTTGAGAAACTTGCGCTTAACCCATGTATCATCCACATCCTTGCTCCGATGATCCTTGAGTGCCACAGCAATAGCAGTCACCCTCCGATAGAGATCACGAGGGTCCTCGTCTTCCTTCATCACAAACTCATCGGCCTTATCAAGTATCACTTCGTAGTTGGATCGTTGAATGCTTGAGCTTCCCTTGTACAACACCATAATATGCTCCCAACAATCCTTGGCCAAAGTGAAGGGACGCAAGTGAGGAAGATCTTCAGGTGGCACTGCAGACTGGAGAATAAACAAGGCAGAGTGATTGTATTGATTGTGTGCATCTTCTCTTGGAGTGAGGTTGCTTGGATCATGGGGATAATATCCTTGCTCGATGATTCTCCACAAGTTTGTTGAGCTGTGATTCAAATGAGACTTAATAGAAAATACCCAGTTAGCAAAGTCACCTTTCACAAGCTTAGGAGGAGGACCTACAGGATTAAGACGCGGTGTGGGAACGGATCCTCCATAGACCATGGGGGGTGGAACTGAGGCATATGTTCCAGTCCCATCCTTTTCGTGAGATGAGGAAGGTCACATACCTTTAGCCTCTTCCTTAGAGGAATTGGCCTCCGAATCGGTGATGGTGGGTTTAACCACTAACGCCGGTTCGGGTGGACTTTTAAATCCCTCAATTAACTCTTTAAGCATGGTCTTGACTTCGTTCGTCAAGGACGTCTTGAGGGCGGCCATAGCCGTATTCAAGTCGTCCCTTGTGACCGAAGTCAAGTCCATGGCCTCGGGTTGCCCATGGTTAATTCCCTCTTCGCCTTCCATACTCTTCGGGTGGTGAAACCCTTAATAAAGAGACGTGGCTCTGATACCAATTGAAAGGATCGATATGGTTGACTAGAGGGGGGGGGGGTGAATAGGCAACGACCACTTTTTAATTAATCTTAGCAAGTTAGGGCAAACAACATACGGGTTCACGGATATAGCAACAATGGGGTGAACCGTAATGATGCTAACAACGATAGCTACTAAGACAAGTAAGAGAAAGACAACAACATAAGCATACACAAAGTAAAGGTTAGAGATAACCACAAGTGGAACCAATGAAGACGAGGATGTGTTACCGAAGTTCCTTCCCTTTGACCGGAAGTACGTCTCCGTTGGAGCGGTGTGGAGGCACAATGCTCCCCAATAAGCCACTAAGGCCACCGTATTCTCCTCACGCCCTCGCACGATGCAAGGTACCGTGATTCCACTATAGGTGCCCTTTGAAGGCGGCGACCGAACCTTTACAAATAAGGTTGGGGCCAACTCCACACAAAGCTTGGAGGCTCCCAACAAGACCACGAAGCTTCACCACAATGGAATGTGGCTTCGAGGTGACCTCAACCGTCTAGGATGCTCAAACACCCAAGAGTAACAAGATCCGCAAGGTATTGGTGGGGGAATCAACTTTTCTCTTGGTGGAAGTGTGGATCTAGGCCTTCTCAACCAATCCCTAAAGAATCAACAAGTTTGATTGGCTAGGGAGAGAGATCGGGCACTCTTGAGCTTAGGGAGCAACAATGGAGCTTGGGAGGGTAAGAGATAGGGTTTCACAGCTAGAAGAACCCTTTATATAGTGGGGGAGAAAATCCAACCATTTTCCCACTCACAGCCCGTGCCTAGCGGTACAACCGCTGGATGCAGCGGTACTACCGCTGGCACTCCAGCGGTACTACCGATGGCTGCAGCGGTACTACCGCTGGGCCCCTGGTGGTGCATAAGCACTACCACCGCCAAGAAAGTCTTCGCAAAAGGTCCGTCCACGTACAACCGCTAGGCAGGCGGTACTAAGCTCCTGGAGCGGTACTACCGCTGACCAGGGGCGGTACTACCGCTAGCACTCCAGCCGTACTACCGCTAGGGCTAGCGGTACTACCGCTAGGGCCAGCGGTACTACCGCTAGGGCCAGCGGTACTACCGCTAGGCCCAGCGGTACTACCCCTGGGGAACCATTTGCAAAGAGGAAAGAAACACCAAGGCGGGAGCCACTCCAAAGTTGCCGGCAAGGGGGAAAAGAGGTGAAGTGTGCGCATGCAAGATTGATTCCACCCAAACCTTTCCACTACAGTTCCCCTCTTAATAGTACGGCTTTCCTTTGACTCAAATAAAGAGAATCGTAGAGAACACCGTACTTCTGTTCCACGAAAGAGGGGGGCGAGTCGTCTTGTGCCGTTGACCTGTGGTATCTGAAATCTTAACACACACGGTTAGTCCTCTGCGGTACTGCAATCAATCACCAAAATTACTTAGGCATAAACTGTGCCCCAACAGGGATGACATGCTAGCAGAGGCCTCTCCCACATGATACTTGCTATCGATTTAGTAACGTAGTCAATTGCTTAGGGACAATTCCGCAACTCCTACCACCACTTTTCCACACTCGTTAGACACTCGTATTTGTTTCTTTTTCTAACCAGCCCCTAGTTTTATTTACATGTTCTTTACTTTCTTGCAATCCTATCCTACCACTCCTACAAAGTACTTCTAGTTTCATACTTGTTCTAGGTAAAGCGAACGTAAAGTGTGCGTAGAGTTGTATCGGTGGTTGATAGAACTTGAGGGAATATTTGTCCTACCTTTAGCTCCTCGTTGGGTTCGACACTCTTACTTATCGAGAAAGGCTACAATTGATCCCCTATACTTGTGGGTTATCAAGAAGGGCCCACTAGCCAGTGACCCAGTGGGTGGCCATCTGCCGGCCAGGTCAGTCGCGGCACCGCACGAAGCTCTGGCGACCACAAATACGGCAGAGGGGCTTGGGCCCTCGTCAGAATTCGCCTACGAGTGTCTATTTGGCGCGCGCGAGGGCGCGTTCGAAAGTGGGGAGCGGACCGCGTCGATCTAAAGTGGTGGTCGGACCGAGGAGGATCAGAATTGTCACTAGCGAAGAGCTTTCCAGTGACAGGAGCTCGAGTGAACATGGGCGAGGTGAAGCAGCAATCAATTGAGCGATCCAATGGGCCTAGGGCGCTCTACACAATGCAGGGAAGCTAACAGAGGCGAGCGCAGGACCAATTGGTCACGTAGCACCGTCGGCGACGAGCTCCCGTGGCGATGAGCTTCGGCTTCGTCAGCAGCAGGGGCTAGAGGACGCGCGCGAGCCACCGGAGAGGGGGGAAATATGAAGAGGCTCACCACGGATTTGTAGGTGAGCAAAGCGGGCTCGTGGGAGGCTCGAGGCGGCGAGTCGATGCAGCGGAGGTCCGATGACGATCCGAGGAGGAAGAAGAGGCGATGGCGATGCTGCGGTGGCTTCTGGCTTGATTCCATGGGTGAGGAAGAAGCAGCAGAGTGAGGTGGAGCGAGTGGCCGCATCAGCAGGAGTGGGAGGGCCAGTGGCCGCAGCTACTCATCAGCCATGGAGACGACAACACAGTTTCGAGCGGTGTGGGGGGGGGGGGGAGGGGCGAGCTTGGGGAGTGATGAGAGGGAAAATGGGAGTTGAGGCTAAGGTTCCGGGGCGTCGTTAAGGTCGGGATGGCCTTATCACCGTTGGGGAGCCGGTGGATGGCCGCCACAGAGTCGGCCTCGACCGCTCGCACGCAACACCGTGCTCACGTCTCCTCTCGTGAACACAAGAGGACGATGGTGTCCAGGTGGGCTGCGTCGGTTGGCTGGGCCGACCATTTGGGCTCGTAGGCCTAAGTGCTGAGGCACCTAGACCTTTTTAATTTCTTTCTTTTTCTTTTAGCTTTTTATTTTTATTGTTTCTCTTTTGTTTTATTTTAGTAACAAAAATATTTTGCAAAAATAGGACACTTGGTCCATGATACGTCTCAAACGTATCTATAATTTTTGATGGTTTCATGCTGTTATCTTGTCATCTTTGGATGTCTTACGTATCTTTTATATCTTTTTTGGGACTAACTTATTAATTCAGTGCCAAGTGTCAGTTCCTGTTTTTTCTGTGTTTTTGACTCTTTTGAGATCTGATATTGAAACGGAGTCCAAACGGAATAAAAACCCCGAAATGATTTTTTCCCGAAAGGAAGAAGATCAGGGGGGCCTCTGGGCCAAGCCAGGTGGGCTCCAGGGAGCCCACAAGCTCCCACTCCGCCACCAGGGGGAGGCGACGGTGGCAGGGCTTGTGGCCTCCCTGACCGCCCCTTGACCTAGATCCTTGGCCTATATATTCCCACAAATTCAGCAAAAAACCAGGGGAGCTTCGAAAATACTTTTCTGCCGGCGCAAGCTTCCGTTTCCGCGAGATCTCATCTGGAGGCCCTTCCCGGCACCCTGCCGGAGGGGACTTTGGAGTTGGAGGGCTTCTTCTTCATCATCACCGCCCCTCCAATGACTCGTGAGTAGTTCACTTCAGACCTACGAGTCCGTAGTTAGTAGCTAGATGGCTTCTTCTCTCTCTTGGATCTTCCATACAAAGTTCTCCATGATCTTCATGGAGATCTATCCGATGTAATCTTCTTTGGCGGTGTGTTTGTCGAGATCCAATGAATTGTTGATTTGTGATCAGATTATCTATGATATATATTTGAGTCTTTGCTGATTTCTTATATGCATGATTTGATATCCTTGTAAGTCTCTCCGATCTTGGGTTTTGTTTGGCCAACTAGATCTACGATTCTTGCAATGGGAGAAGTGCTTGGTTTTGGGTTCTACCATGTGGTGACCTTTCCCAGTGACAGTAGGGGCAGCAAGGCACACATTAAGTAGTTGCCATCAAGGGTAAAAAGATGGGGTTTTCATCATTGGTTTGAGATTATCCCTCTACATCATGTCATCTTGCTTAAGGCGTTACTCTATTCTTTTGGACTTAATACACTAGATGCATGCTGGATAGTGGTCGACGTGTGGAGTAATAGTAGTAGATGCAGAAAGTAGCGGTCTACTTGTTTTGGACGTGATGCCTATAGATATAATCATTGCCATAGATATCGTCACGACTTTGCGCGGTTCTATCAATTGCTCGACAGTAATTTGTTCACCCACTGTCTACTTGCTTTTATGAGAGAAGCCACTAGTAAACACTACGGTCCCCGGGTCTATTCACATCCATCGTTTACACCTCCGCTTTTACTTTGCTTTGTTACTTTGTTGCTTTTAGTTCTCACTTGGCGAACAATCTATAAGGGATTGACAACCCCTTCATAGCGTTGGGAGCAAGCTTTTGTGTTTGTGGAGGATCTTGTGATACTCCTCCACTGGATTGATACCTTGGTTCTCAAACTGAGGGAAATACTGACCACCGTTGTGCTACATCACCCTTTCCGCTTCGAGGGAACACCAACGCAAGGCTCCAAGTCCACGAGGGAAATCCTTTGCATACTTGCCTAGGAAGTCCCTTAAGGCGTAGCCGCAGCTGAAGGATTCCTGGTGCCGTTGTTGAGGAGTATCAAGCAACACTCCTATTTCTGGCGCCGTTGGAAGGTCTTTTGTTGCAGTAGCAGAAGTATTTCTGGCGCCGTTGCCGGGGAGGAGCACGTCAAGATAATTTCCCGACAACGTGCCTATTTCTGGCGCCGTTGCCGGGGAGGAGAAAGCAAGATCTATCCAAGTAGGTCTCACAAACTCATCTCTTGCATTTACTTTTTTTTTGCCAGTTGCCTCTCGTTTTCCTCTCTCCCACTTCACATTTTCCGTTTTCATTTGCTTTTCTTCTTTGCCGTTTTCTTTTGCCTTTTGCCTTTTTCATTCGCCCTTTTCTCTCGCTTGCTTTCTGTTCGCTTGTGTGCCATGTGCCTTTAATATGCTTGCATCTTCGCTTGCTGAAAATCTATTGATATGGATCCTCATACACTAGCTAATCTCTTTAAGAGACTCACTTGTGTGGAACGAATTGCTAGTGAGTTGAGTACACTTGACTATCTATATGGAGTTTTGCTTGAGATGCGTGAATTTGAAAATCGTGATGAAGAAACTTATGAAGTGATTCACGAGGGCTCCTTGGATGAAAAGCATGATTGCAATGGTTTCACTATAAATTCTATTAGTGACAATCATGCTAAAAATATGCAAAACCCTAAGCTTGGGGATGCTAGTTTTGCTATGTCCACTACTTGTTGCAATGATCATGACTGGGGTGATGATTTTTTTTATGATCTTGAAAATTTGTTTAAACCTCATGATGAATATGATATTTGCAATAATATTGAAAGTGGGTTTGGAGAAGTCATGACTTTAGTTGATGATAATCCCACTATTTTTGAAGAGCGCAAACTTTGCATGCATGTGGATCATGAAAAGAATATCATATGTGATAGTTACATTGTTGAATTCGAATATGATCCCACATGTAATTGCTATGAGAGAGGAAAATATTGTGGTAAAAACTTTCATGTTACCAAATTACCTCTCGTTTTGTGGAGATTGCTATTGTCTCTTTCTTCTTCCTTGCATATGGCAACTATTGGTTGTCTTGACAATCTGTTTTCCTATAAAATGCCTATGCATAGGAAGTATGTTAGACTTAGATGTGATTTTCACATGCTTTATGATGCTCTCTTTGTGCTTCAACTCTTGTCTTTTGTGTGAGCATCATTGAATTACCAATGCCTAGCTAAGGGCGTTAAACAATAGCGCTTGTTGGGAGGCAACCCAACGAATCTATCCTCTTTCTTTCTGTTTTGTGTTTTCCACACTTTCATAATTCTGTTATGATTGTGTTTTTTGTGTTTCTTTTTGCGTTTGTGCCAAGCAAAACCGTTATGATTAGTCTTGGGGATGATCGTTTGGTCATGCTGGAAAAGACAGAAACTTTCTGCTCACGATTTTTTTTCTTCTGTAAGAGATTTTGAGTTGATTCTTTTTGCTGCTGATTTCTACGCAAATTCTTCAGATTGTCGTATTTTTTTAGAATTGTTGAAGTACTAGAGGTATACGAAATATACTGATTGCTACAGACTGGTCTGCTGTTAACAGATTCTGTTTTTGTTGTGTTGGTTGCTTATTTGATGAAACTATGGATAGTATCGGGGGTTATTAGCCATGGAAGATTGAAAATACAGTAACCAACATCAGCATAAGTAGAATTTAAGTTTGCTACAGTACCTAAGGAAGTGGTGGTTTGCTTTCTCATACTAATGTTATCACGAGTTTCTGTTTAAGTTTCGTGTTGTGAAGTTTTCAAGTTTTGGGTGAAGTTCTTATGGACAAAAGGATAAAGAGTGGCAAGATCTCAAGCTTGGGTATGCCCAAGGCACCCCAATAGATTCAAGGATGCCGTAAAAGCCTAAGCTTGGGGATGCCCCGGGAAGGCATCCCCTCTCTCGTCTTCAATCCATCGGTAACGTTACTTGGGGCTATATTTTTATTCACCACATGTTATGTGTTTTTGCTTGGAGCGTCTTGTATCGTAGGAGTCTTTTATTTTTGTTGTGACACAATCATCCTTGCTGCACACCTAGAGAGAGAGACATGCACTCACCGTGATTTTGTCGAGCTTCACTTATATCTTTTGGTAGACAATTCAGCTCACATGTGCTTCACTTATATCTTTTGAGCTAGATACTTTTGGTCTATGTGCTTCACTTATATCTTTTAGAGCATAGCGGTGCGTGGCTTGGTAGTTGATCTATGCTTTGAAGGTAGTCTCAAAAGGGGTAGTTATCCAAAGGGATACGAAAACTTCCACCTTCATGTGCATTGAATAGTTAGAGAAGTTTGATTCATCTCAATTAGTTTTGAGTTGTGGTTATGGTAATATTGAAGTCATGCTAGTAGGGTGTTGTGGATCTAGAAATACCTGTGTTGAAGTTAATGATTCCCGTAACATGCACGTATGGTGAACCGCTATGTGATGAAATTTGAGCATGATTAGTATATTGATTGTCATCCTTTGCGTGGCGGTCGGGATCGCGCGATGGTTTATACCTACCAACCCTTCCCCTAGGAGTATGCGTTGAATGCTTTGTTTCGATTACTAATAAAACTTTTGCAACAAGTATATGAGTTCTTCATGACTAATGTTGAGTCCATGGTTTATATGCACTTTCACCTTCCACCATCACTATCTTCTTAGTGCCATGCAACTTTCGCCGGTGAACAAAACCCACCATTATCCTCCCTCAAAACAGCCACCATACCTACCTACCATGGCTTTTTCAAAGTCATTCCGAGAAATATTGCCATGCAACTAACACCATGACATGTGCCACCACGTCTACATTGCCATTACATGATCGTAAGATAGCTAGCATGATGTTTCCATTAATGTCTATGCCATACTAGATCATTGCCACGGTACACTACCGAAGGCATTCCATATAGAGTCATCGTTGCTCTAAGTTTTGAGTTGAAAGTGTGATGATCATCATTAATGGAGCATTGTCCCATGTGAGGAAATAAAAGAGGCCAAAGAAGCCCACCAAAATAAAAAAAAGAGCCCACCCAAAAAAATGAGAGAAAAAGAGAGAAGGGACAATGCTACCACTTTTCCACACTTGCGCATATTAAGCACCAGGATCTTCATGATTGAGAGTCTCTTGTTTTGTCACCACCATATAGCTAGTGGGAAATTTTCATTATATAACTTGTCTTGTATATTCCAATGACAGGCTTCCTCAAAATTGCCTTAGGTCTTCGTGAGCAAGCAAGTTGGATGCACACCCACTAGTTTTCTTTAAGAGCTTTCACTTACTCGTAGCTCTAGTGCATCATTTGTATGGTAATCCCTACTCATTCACATTGATATCTATTGATGAGCATCTCCACATCTCATTGATATGCCTAGTTAATGTGACTATATTCTCCTTTTTTGTCTTGCAACCTCCACCACATTCCACACCATCTATAGTGCTATAACCATGGCTCACGCTGATGTATTGCGTGAGAGTTGAAAAGGTTTGAGGAAGTAAAGGTGTGAAACAATTACTTGGCCAATACCGGGGTTGTGCATGATTTAAATTCGTTGTGCAATGATGATAGAGCATAGCCAGACTATATGCTTTTGTAGGGATAACTTTCTTTTGGCCTTGTTATTTTGAAAGTTCATGATTACCTTGCTAGTTTGCTTGAATGATTATTGTTTCCACGTCAATAGAAAACTATTGTTTTGAATCTAATGGATCTGAACATTCACGTCACATAAGAGGAATTACAAAGGACACCTATGCTAGGTAGCATGAAAGCATCAAAAATTCATTCTTTATCACTTCCCTACTCGAGGACGAGCAGTAGTTAAGCTTGGGGATGCTTGATACGTCTCAACGTATCTATAATTTTTGATGGTTTCATGTTCTTATCTTGTCATCTTTGGATGTTTTACGTATCTTTTATATCTTTTTTGGGACTAACTTATTAATTCAGTGCCAAGTGCCAGTTCCTGTTTTTTCTGTGTTTTTGACTCTTTTCAGATCTGATTTTGGAACGGAGTCCAAACAGAATAAAACCCCGAAATGATTTTTCCTGAACGGAAGAAGATCAGGCCCCCCCTAGGCCAAGCCAGGTGGGCTCCAGGGAGCCCACAAGCTCCCACTCCGCCACCAGGGGGGAGGCGGTGGTGGTAGGGCTTGTGGCCTCCCTGGCCGCCCCCTGACCTAGATCCTTGGCCTATATATTCCCAAAAATTCAGCAAAAAATCAGGGGAGCCTCGAAAATACTTTTCCGCCGCCGCAAGCTTCCGTTTCCGCGAGATCTCATCTGGAGACCCTTCCCGGCACCCTGCCGGAGGGGACTTTGGAGTTGGAGGGCTTCTTCATCATCATCATCGCCCCTCCAATGACTCGTGAGTAGTTCACTTCAGACCTACGGGTCCGTAGTTAGTAGCTAGATGGCTTCTTCTCTCTCTTGGATCTTCAATACAAAGTTCTCCATGATCTTCATGGAGATCTATCCGATGTAATCTTCTTTGGCGGTGTGTTTGTCGAGATCCGATGAATTCTGGATTTGTGATTAGACTATCTATGATATATATTTGAGTCTTTGCTGATTTCTTATATGCATGATTTGATATCCTTGTAAGTCTCTCCGAGTCTTGGGTTTTGTTTGGCCAACTAGATCTATGATTCTTGCAATGGGAGAAGTGCTTGGTTTTGGGTTCTACTGTGTGGTGAGCTTTCCGAGTGACAGTAGGGGCAATAAGGCACACATTAAGTAGTTGCCATCAAGGGTAAAAAGATGGGGTTTTCATCATTGGTTTGAGATTATCCCTCTACATCATGTCATCTTGCTTAAGGCATTACTCTGTTCTTTTGGACTTAATACACTAGATGCATGCTGGATAGCGGTCGACGTGGGGAGTAATAGTAGTAGATGCAAAAAGTATCGGTCTACTTGTTTTGGACGTGATGCCTATAGATATAATCATTGCCATAGATATCGTCTCGACTTTGCGTGGTTCTATCAATTGCTCGACAGTAATTTGTTCACCCACCATCTACTTTCTTTTATGAGAGAAGCCACTAGTAAACACTACGACCCCCGGGTCTATTCACATCCATCGTTTACACCTCCACTTTTACTTTGCTTTGTTACTTTGTTGCTTTCAGTTCTCACTTGGCGAACAATCTGTAAGGGATTGACAACCCCTTCATAGCATTGGGAGCAAGCTTTTGTGTTTGTGGAGGATCTTGTGATACTCCTCCACTGGATTGATACCTTGGTTCTCAAACTGAGGGAAATACTCACCACCGCTGTGCTACATCACCCTTTCCGCTTCGAGGGAACACCAACGCAAGGCTCCAAGGCCACGGGGGAAATCCTTTGCATACTTGCCTAGGAAGTCCCTTAAGGCGTAGCCGCAGCTGAAGGATTCCTGGTGCCGTTGCTGAGGAGTATCAAGCAACACTCCTATTTCTGGCGCCGTTGGAAGGTCTTTTGTTGTAGTAGAGTTCATTATTCATCTTGCAATATATAGCACTGCCATAAAAAAGTTTGAGATGAAAATGAAGAAGTTTGGATTTTCAATAAATTAAAAGGGCGTTTAAAAATTATTTTGGCTCTGTATTTAAAATGCTAGAGTCCACACGAGCAAGTTGGTGATGTTTTTCTCTTTAAAATTATTTGTGTTTGAAATATTTGCTAAGCGTTCAACAATTTTCCCACTATGTTTGGGGATTTTATTTCTGACATTAAATTTGAATCCTTTTTAATGGTAGAATTCAAAATGAGATGTGATTCAAAGTGTCAAACACTGTTTAGCAAAAGCATTAGCTTAACCTCGGGTTTACTATAGCTTAATTACAATGATCACTATAGCATGAATCGAGGGGTGTCACAACTCTCCCCTACTAAAAGAAATTCTCGTCCCAAGAATTAAGAGGTAGAAGGGAAAAGCTTGGGGTATTCATCACGAAGACGATCGTCGCGTTCCCAAGTGGCTTCATCTTCAAAATGGCTTGACCACTGAACTTTAAGGAACTTGATTGCCTTTTGATGAGTCCGACGTTCAGTTTGATCGAGAATGGACTAGGTGCTCTTTATAAGAAAGGTCTTGTTGTAGTTCAAGCATACCATGATCCACTGCTCGCATAAGATCCTTGAAGCAGTGGCGGAGCTGTGACCCATGGAAGTCTTCATGAACTTGAGAATGATTCGATGGTAGATCTAATTGATATGCCAGCTTTCCACGCCTTTTGAGAATAGTGAGTGGACCCATATAGTGAGGAGCTATCTTGCCCTTGATCCCAAAGCGGTGTGCACCCCTCATTGGTGTGACTTAGAGATAAGGCTTTTTGAGAGGTTGATAGACCATATCTTTGTGATAACGGTCATACTGACTCTTCTGACGAGACTGAGCAGCCTTCAGATTCTAACGAATAACGCAAACTTGATCTTTGTCATGTTGGATAATATCTGGACCGAAGAGTTATCGTTCCCCAGTTTTTGACCAATTCATAGGAGTTCGACACTTTCGTCCATACAACACTTCAAAGGGGGCCATCTTCAAACTGGCTTGATAGCTATTGTTGTAGGAGAACTCGGCATGTGGGAGAGATTCCTCAGATTTCTTGCTGAAAGAAATTACACAAGCTCGAAGCATGTCTTCGAGAATCTTCTTGACTCGTTCAACTTGTCCGTGGGATTGAGGATGAAAAGCGGTGCTAAAGGATAGATGAGTTCCCATAGCCTTCTGGAAACTTTCCTAGAATCTTGAAGTGAATAAGCTGCCATGGTGTGAGCTAATTACCAATGGAATACTATGGAGTGAAACCACTCTGGACATATATAGTTCTGCTAGGTGACTAGCAGTGATGGTTTCCTTGACGGCGAGAAAATGTGCAACTTTTGACAGTCGGTCATTGACGACAAGAATAACACCATTACCTTTATGCGATTTGGGAAAACCAATGACAAAGCCCATTTCGACATGGTCCCATTTCCATTCAGGAATAGTATAGGTTGCAGAGTTCGAGCAGGCCTTTGATGTTCTGCTTTGATTCGACGACAAATGTCACATTCTGCAACATAGCATGCAGTGTTTGCTTCATGTTTGACCACCAAAACCTTTGACAGATGCCTTAGTACATCTTGGTACTACCCAGATGAATAGATATAGGTGTATCATGAGCTTGTTTCATCACCCTCCTAGTCATATTCAGGTTTCCCCCAGACTTGGAATGAATAGGTGACCCTTGATGTACAAGGCACCATCGTTAGCAAGAGTGAAGAAAGAGGGTTTACCTTCTACAAGATAGCAATTGATCTCTTAGACTTCATCATCATAGAGTTGAATAGTTTTGATGTCGCCAGCGAGATCTGGTTCAACAACGAGTTTATTAAGGGAACCCTGGTTAATAACACAGAGGTTCATCTTGCGGAACTCTTTAGGAGGGGGAGCGAGGTAACCCTGAGGAACAATATGGAGGTTTAGCTTGCTGAATTCTTCTTGAAGACGGGTGTGAAACTTATGAACCTGGAGGTGGTTGCAGTATGACTTGTGGTTCAAGGCATCAACCATTACATTAGCTTTGTCAGGTGTATAAGAATTACCCAAGTTGTAATCTAATATGGATTCCATCCAGCTCTATTCACGGATATTTAGATTCGGCTGAGTAAACAAGTACTTCAGACTTTAGTGATCGGTGTACATCTCACAACGATTACCGAGAAGGTAATGTCGCCATAGCAATAACGAATACATAACTATAGTAAGTTCAAGGTCATGAACTGGATAGTTCTCTTCATGAGGATGCAACTGTCGTGAGCCATGGGCAATCACTCTACGCTCTTGCATTAGGACACAACCCAGTCCTTGATGAGAATCATCACAATAGATGACAAAGTCCTTATGAGTATCCGGAGGAGCAAGCAATGGAGCGGATGTCAGTTTGTCCTTGAGTGCGTGGAAACTTTCCTAACATGTTTCTGTCTACTCATATTTAACACCCTTGTGAAGCAGATTGGCTATGGACTTTGCAATCTTGGAGGAGTTCTCGACAAAATGATGGAAATAGCTGGCGAGTCCGTGAAAACTTTTGATTTGCTTGACACTCTTCGGGGGATTCCATTCAAGAATAGCCTGAACTCATTGGGGTTTAACCGTAGTACCATCCTTGGAGATCACATGAACAAGGTAGGTCACTTCGTCCAACCAGAACTCACACTTGGAATACTGCTCCCAAAGCATCTCTAGTACAAGATGAAGATGTTTAGCATGCTCTTCTTTGTTCTTGGAATACACCAAGATATCATCCAGATAAACCATGACAAATTTGTCGAGGTAGTCCATGAAGATATAATTCACCAGCCGAGAGAAGGTTGTTGGGGCATTGGTTAAAATGAAAGACATGACGGTATACATGTATGAACCATAGCGAGTAACAGATGCAGTCTTTGGGATATCCACTTTGCAAACACGGATCTCGTGGTGTCCCAACCTCAAGTAGAGTTTAGAGAAGACTGAGGAACCAGCAAGTTGATCATACAGGTCATTTATTCGAGGAAGATGACACTTGTTCTGAATAGTTGCCTGGTTGATAGGACGGTAATCTTGAACCAAACGATTTGTTCCATCCTTCTTATTAACAAAGATAGTAGGTGCTCCCCAAGCAGAGGAACTTGAATGAATGAAACCACAACGAAGAGATTTGTTGATTTCTTCCTTAAATTCAAGGAGTTCATGTGGTGGCGTTTTGTAGGGTCGTTTGGCGATAGTAGTGGTGCCTGTCACTAAGTCGATGACAAACTCGACAATTCTCACACAAGAAATTCCTTGGAGTTCTTTTAGAAAGACATATTGTAAGTAACAAACAAATGGAATTCTTTCAATCCCCTTAAGAGGTGACACATTCAATGCATTCACGACATATATCCGGGCTTCGGCATCTTAGACAAGATGAGCATGGTAGCTTACTACCTCATTTGAAGGATGTAGAAGATGAACGGTTTTGGTGACACAAACGATTGAAGCCATATGAGTTTTCAACCACTCCATTCCCAGAATGAGGTCAATATTGGAAGACTTGAGCATTATGGGAGAGACAAGGAATTCGAACCCTTCAATTTCAAAGGGGACTTTGGGGCTAACCATGGAGGTTTGTCAATGGCCCGCGGGGATATTTACCACTATTGGAACGTTCATCTCTTCACATCTAATGTCATGCATGTATGCAAAATTTTCGGACATGAAAGAATGCAATGCTCCTGTATCAAACAATACAAAAGCTGGTACTAAGTTAACAAGAAGAGTACCCATCACAGTAGTAGGAAAGTCTTGAGCTCGATTCAGTTCAATGTTGTTAGCTCGACCACAACCATAAGAAGGCTTGGCATTGTTATTGTGGTTCTGGTTGTTACCAGTATGAGTTGAAGGTAATGCAAGCTGATTCAGCTACTGCCTGCCATCTCTGGCACGACAACGTGGACGACCACACTTTAAGCAGAGCCCTCCTCAGGACGAGACAGAGGAACTTGGGGTGGTGGAGCTGGGAACCTTGACTGCCCAGCTGGTGAAGGAGGCAGACGAGGTGCAGCATAAGACGACCTTGGAGCAGGAGCATGGTGATACGTCTCCAACGTATCTATAATTATTGATGGTTTCATGCTATTATCTTGTCAAACTTTGGATGTTTTGTATGCCTTTTGTATCTTTTTTGGGACTAACTTATTAACTCAGTGCCAAGTGCCAGTTCCTGTATTTTCCGTGTTTTTGACTCTTTTCAGAGGAGGATTTTAAATGGAGTACAAACGGAATAAAACTTTCGAAAATATTTTTTCCGGAACAGAAGATACACAGAAAGCTTGGGAACCAAGGCAGGGAGTCCCGGGGGAGGCCACAAGCCCCCATGGCGCGACCAGGGGGGCCCGCGCCTCCCAGGATTGTGGGCTCCCTCGACCTCCCCTGCCCTAGCTCCTTCGCCTATAAATTCCCTAAAATCCCTAAAAAAATGGAGAGATCAACGAAAATACTTTTCCGCCGCCGCAAGCTTCTGTCTTCGCAAGATCCCATCTGGGGCACGTTCTGGTGCCCTGCCGGAGGGGAGATTCGGATACGGAGGGCTTCTTCATCAACACCATGAGCTCTCCGATGATGCGTGAGTAGTTCACCATAGACCTACGGGTCCATAGCTAGTCTCTAGATGGCTTCTTCTCTCTCTTGGATCTTCAGTACAAAGTTCTCCATGATCTTCATGGAGATCTATCCGATGTAATCTTCTTTTGCGGTGTGTTTGTCGAGATCCGATGAATTGTGGATTTATGAAAGATTATCTATGAATCTTATTTGAGTTTCTTCTGATCTCTCTTATGCATGATTTCATATCCTTGCAATTCTCTTCGAGTTGTGGGTTTTGTTTGGCCAACTTGATCTATGATTCTTGCAATGGGATAAGTGCTTGGTTTTGGGTTCATACCGTGCGGTGACCTCACCCAGTGACAGAAGGGGTAGCGAGGCACGCATTGTGTTGTTTCCATAAAGGGTAAAAAGATGGGGTTTTCATCATTGGTTTGAGATTATCCCTCTACATCATGTCATCTTGCTTAAGGCATTACTCTATTCGTCATGAACTCAATACACTAGATGCATGCTGGATAGCGGTCGATGTGTGGAGTAATAGTAGTAGATGCAGAAAGTATCGGTCTATTTGTCTCGGACGTGATGCCTATATGTATGATCATTGCCTTAGATATCGCCATGACTTTGCGCGGTTCTATCAATTGCTCGATAGTAATTTGTTCACCCACCATAATATTTGCTATTTTGAGAGAATCCTCTAGTGAACACTATGGCCCCCGGGTGTACTTCAAACCATATTTTCAGCCTTACTCTTTTACATCATTGCACTTTCCGCCTTCAGATCTCACTTTGCAATCAATCTTGAAGGGATTGACAACCCCTTTATAGCGTTGGGTGCAAGCTCTTTTGTGTTTGCAAAGGTACTCTGGACTTGACGCGATTCTCCTACTGGATTGATACCTTGGTTCTCAAACTGAGGGAAATACTTACTGCTCCTGTGCCGCATCACCATTTCCTCTTCAAGGGAAAAACCAACGCAAGCCAAGTCTCTGTCAATGTGCCAATTTCTGGCGCTGTTGTTTGAGAAGTAGCAGAAGGATTTCTGGTGCCGTTGCCGGGGAGGATCAAGTCAAGGACTCATCCAAGTAAGTGTCGCAAACTCATCTCTTTCATTTACCTTTTTTCCTCTCGTTTTCCTCGACAAAAAAATTACAAAAGTATTAGCCTTTTTCGTTCGCCCTTTCTTTTGCTTGCTTTCTGTTTGCTTCTGTTGCCATGTGCCTTCAATATTCTTGCATCTTCGCTTGCTGAAAATCTATTGATATGGATCCTCATCCACTTGCTAATCTCTTTAAGAGATCCAATTATGTTGATCCAATTGCTAGTGAGTTGAGTGCACTTGACTTTCTCTTTGGAGTTTTGCTTGAGATGCGTGAATCTGAAAATCGCAATGAAGAAATTTATGAAGTGATTCACGAGGGCTCCTTGAATGAAAAGCATGATTGCAATGGTTTCACTATAAACTCTATTAGTGACAATGATGCTAAAAATATGCAAAACCCTAAGCTTGGGGATGCTAGTTTTGCTATGTCCTCTACTTGTTGTAATGATCATGAATGGGGTGATGATTTTTCTTATGATCTTGAAAATTTGTTTAAACCTCATGATTAATATGATATTTGCAATAATTTTGAAAGTGGGTTTGGAGAAGTCATGACTTTAGTTGATGATAATCCCACTATTTTTGAAGAGCGTCAACTTTGCATCCATGTGGATCATTAAAAGAATATCCTATGGGATAGATATATTGTTGAATTTGATTATGATCCCACATGTAATTTCTATGAGAGAGGAAAATATTGTGGTAGAAACTTTCATGTTACCAAATCACCTCTCGTTATGTTGAGATTGATATTGTCTCTTTCTTCTTCCTTGCATATGGTAACTATTGGTTGTCTTGACAATCTGTTTTCCTATAAAATGCCTATGCATAGGAAGTATGTTAGACTTAGATATGTTTATCACATGTTTCATGATGCTCTCCTCGTGTCCGATTGCTATGTTCTATGTGAGCATCATTGAAATCCTTATGCCTAGCTAAGGGCATTAAACAATAGCGCTTGTTGGGAGGCAACCCAATGAATTTATCTTTTTCTTTCTGTTTTGTTGCGTCCACACTATCATAATTCTGTTATGATAGTGTCTTTTGTGTTTCTCTTGTGTTTGATCCAAGCAAAACCTTTATGACTTGTCTTGGTAATGGTTTTTTGATCCTGCTGGAAAAAGACAGAAACTTTTCGCTCACGAGATTATTTTTATTTTTTATTTAGAAAGATCTTTTGAGTTGATTCTTTTTTGCTTCTGGTTGATATGCCTTTTGCCGAGGCAGTCGTAATTTTTCAGAATTTTGTGGTACCATAAGTATACGAAGTATACAGATTGCTACAGACTGGTCTGTTTTTGACAGATTCTGTTTTTGTTGAGTTGGTTTCTTGTTTTGATGAAACTATGGATAGTATCGGGGGGGTACTAGCCATGGAAAAGTGAGAATACAGTAATCTAACACCAATATAAATATAAATCAAGATTGCTACAGTACCTAAAGAGGTGGTAGTTTGTTTTCTTGTGCTAATGATATCACGAGTTTTTGTTTAAGTTTTGTGTTGTGAAGTTTTCAAGTTTTGGGTGATGTTCTCATCGACAAAGGGATAAAGAGTGGAAAGAGCTCAAGCTTGGGGATTCCCAAGGCATACCAAGCCAAATTCAAGGACACCAAAAAGCCTAAGCTTGGGGATGCCCCGGGAAGGTATCCCCTCTTTCGTCTTCAATCCATCGGTAACATTACTTGGAGCTATATTTTTATTCACCACATGATATGTGTTTTGCTTGGAGCGTCATGTATCGTAGGAGTATTTTATTTTTGTTGTGTCACAATCATCCTTGCTGCACACCTTTTGAGAGAGACATGCACTCATCATGAATTTGCTAGAATGCTCATTGTGCTTCACTTATATCTTTTGAGCCTAGATAATTTTGCTCTATGTGCTTCACTTAGATCTTTTAGAGCACGGCGGTGCGTGACTTGGTAGTTGGTTTGTGCTATGAAAGTATTCCCAAAGGTGATAGGTACCCAAAGAGGATACAAAAACTTCCATCTTCACGTGTATTGAGTAGAAAGAGAAGTTTGATTCCTCTCAATTAGTTTTGAGATGTGGATTTCGTAATATTAAAGAGTTATGTTAGTAGGGTGTTGTGAATCTAGAAATACTTGTGTTGAAGTTAGTGATTCCCGTAACATGCATGTATGGTGAACCGCTATATTAGGAAGTCGGAGCATAATTGATCTATTGATTGTCATCCTTTGTGTTGCTGTCGGGATCGCGCGATGGTTAACACCTACCAAGCCTCCCCCTAGGAGTATGCGTTTAGCACTTTGTTTCGATTACTAATAAAAAAATTCGCAAGAAGTATGTGAGTTCTTCATGACTAATGTGAGTCCATGGTATAGATTCACTTTCACCTTCCACCATTGATAGCCTCTCTAGTACCGCGCAATTTTCGCCGGTGCATAAACCCACCATATGCCTTCCTCAAAACAGCCACCATACCTACCTACTATGGCATTTCCATAGCCATTTCGAGATACATTGCCATGCAACTCCCACCGATCTGTCTCATGACTTGTGCCGTCACTTTCATATTGCCATTGCATGATCCTAAGAAAGCTAGCGAGATGTTTCAACGTCATACACCAAGCTAGATCGTTGCACATCCCGGTACACTGCCGGAGGCATTTCCTATAGAGTCATCATCGTTCTGAGCTTTGAGCTGTGAGTAAATAAAAGTGTGATGATCATTATTATTAGAGCATTGTCCCATGTGAGGAAATAAAAAAAAGAGGCCAAAGTTGCCCACATAAAAAAAGAGAGGCCAAAGAGCCCAAATAAAAAAAGAGAAAAAGAGAGAAGGGGCAATGCTACTATGTTTTTCCACACTTGTGCTTCATAATAGCACCATGTTCTTCATGATTGAGAGCCTCTTGTTCTGTCACCACCATATACTAGTGGGAATCTTTATTATATAACTTGGCTTGTATATTCCAAGGATGGGCTTCCTCAAATTGCCCTAGGTCTTCATGAGTAAGCAAGTTGGATGCACACCCACTAGTTCTCCTTTTGAGCTTTCACATACTTATAGCTCTCGTGCATCCTTCGTATGGCAATCCCTACTCATTCACATTGATATCTATTAATGGGCATCTCCATAACTGTCGTGGGTATAAGCCTGACAGTAGATGTGTAGGGTACGAATGAGATGGGCAAAGTCTTAGCTACGGCGAGGTTGTATGAGTTCAGGCCCCTCTACGGTAGAGGTAATAGCCCTACGTCTCAGTGCTCTTGGAGCTTGTTACCGAGTGTAATATGGAGTACAATGTTTTTCTAACCCTTTTACCAGTGGGGGAGGGCGGCTTATATAGAGTGCGCTGCCCTCCACAACTGTTCTGATTCAGGGGTGGAGTAGTGGAGATTGAATGCATGCGTTACAGGTAACATATGCTATAAATGCTAGTTAATGCACCCGAAAACGTACGACAGTTTCCCTCCAGGGAGGTTACGACGCACCGAGTGTATCCAGTCGGTAGGTCCGGTGTCCTCCGAGTCTTAGTCTCCGACTGGATGATTCTGGGCCCGTTACCGACTGGATGATGGGGGCACCTTAATACAGTCGGGCATACTTAAGGTCCTGTCTCTTGCGTGGGGTAGTCCTTGGGTAGGACCTGTAGGACAGGCCTATGACCCTACCCTAGGACTATGACCCCATCATTAGTCCCCGAATGGATTGGGGTTGAAACGTCAAAGCAGTGCTCGATGCTCAGATCCGACTGGACTAGGTTCGGCTTGGGCGTTGCTTGCCTCTATCCATTCTATCTCTCCTGGCCAATGATCCGAGTGAATGTGTTCTGCGGAACGGACTGTCGGGAACCGAGTGCCTTCGCGGCATCTTTTGACACGACCGGTCAACTAACAGCAGCGGATTTTCCGGGATCTCAAATTTCGTGTTCCGCGCGCTTAGCGGGGGCGACGTCAGCGCGTTCGAGTAGCGCCTGACTCCTCGATCCTCGCGCCTTCAACTCTTCCGCCGATATCGCCGCGACTGGTTGGGTGGATAAGATTTCGGGCCCGCTCGCCAGCGACCCAGTCGGTGTTCTATTTAACTCTGGCCGACGAGACCCTTCGGTTACGCTCGCCGAATCCTCTGCTCTTGCTTGCTTCGTCTTCCTCACCACCCCTTGCGCTCATACACCTTTCCCTTCCCATCCTTCTCGAAAGCTCGCCATCGCCGCCATGACCAAGGGCCAAACCAGCAAGATGGAGGCAAGGAAGAAGAAGGGCAAGGCGGTGGCTGCTTAGCGGCGGCAGAGGCCATTGCCAGCGGGATGGATCCAGGGAGACTTTCTCCCCTCCACAGTGACGGAGGGGGACCTGCTGGAGCTGGTAGAGTACGACCAGCTCGTGCATAAGTCTTGGAGGTTGCCGGCGGACGACGAGGTTGAGCCGGCGCCACGGGAGGGGGAGCGCGTCTTGCTCCTCAGCCACGTTCACCGAGGTTTCTCTCTGCCCCCACCCTTTCTTCAAGGGTATCATGAATCATTTTGGTGCACAACTCCATCATTTCCCTCCGAACGCCATCGCCCACCTTTCAACATTCATTGTCTTGTGCGAATGCTTTATTGGTTGTCCTCCCCATTCGGGTTTATTCAAATACATCTTCTCCGCCCGCTCCCAAACCATAAAACGTCTTAGTCAGTCGGATGACAAGACGCATCTCCTCCAGCTCTGCGGGGGTTTAGGGTTTCAAAAGAAGAGTCGGAGCAGCTACCCTGCTCTGCAGTTGAGTGAGTCGGTTAGGAACTGGCAGTCGACGTGGTTCTACTGCCAGGCTATAGCCTGCCCGAACGCGTCGACTGGGCTGCCTCCATTTAGTCTAGACCGTCCTGCTCCGCCCAAGCAACTCGCCCTCTCGAAAACTGAGAAGAACGACATCCAGCCTTTGGTCGAAGCACTCGTGGATGTTGTCAGAAGGGGGGTCTCCGGTATTGACCTGCTGGAAGTCTTCATCGGTCGGCGGATCCAGCCTCTTCAAGCTCGCCACCATGCTATGTGGATCTACACAGGGCCTGGGGATTCCACTCGGACCGTCGCGGTGGGCATACTCGAGGAGAAGGTGACCTCGATAGTGCTCCAAATCACGGGACCTTGCGAGAACCCTAAAGGAGCTCGCCGAGTGGCGCCTTACAACGCGGACAACCCGCCACCGAATCAGGTGAGTAGCATTAGCCGAATATATCGAACTGTTTTGATTTCAGTCGTTCATTTATATCCTCGTGTGATGCTTAATGTTTTCGACTGAATCTTATGTAAGAATGGACCAACTGGTCCTCCCCTGTCTCGAACGGGGATCCGGAGGAGGAGGAGGAAGAAGGTAGCCAGGAGGGGAGCGTGGAGAGCGCTGAATATGTCTCCGACAGCAGGGAGTCAGAGGAGGAGGACAGCGAGGAGGAGGAAGAAGACGAAGAGCGCGACTCACCGCCTCCACCGCCAGAACAGCGGAGTAAGCGTCGACATGAGCCTGTCGTCCCTTCGGCTCCCCCCGCGTTGTCGAGTGCTCCACCTGCCGCTCCGGCGGTCCCGAGTGCTCGAGGCACGAAGAGGTCCAGGGACGCCCCACTGAGCCTGCAGGCCAATCTTCCAAGGTGCCCAAACCGAGTGGGCCCAAACCTCGGAGGGCTCTGCCATGCATGAGGGTTGCCATCCCCGTAACATCCACGTAAGTGAATCCAACTCTCGGCTTTTTACGTTACCCGAGTGAACTCCCGCTTTACAAGTCGAATGGGCTTCACTTGACAGGGTCGCCACTTCTACAACCTCTCCGGTCCGCCAAGGGGATGACCCCATGGACACAGACAACGTCGTCTCGTCCCAGCCGGGTATGTTGTAAGAGAGCCGGGTATTTTATTCCTGTAGACCGTACTATCCTTTTCTTCTTCTGAATCGTCGTGCCATTCGGCTTGTCAGGGGCGATTCACCCGAACGAAGATGGGCAAGGGAGAGCCGACCCGGCCGCGGAGCCTGTCGTGGAGCCTGTCCTTGAGGCTGCTCCTCCTGCTGCTTCTCCTGCCGCCGACGCTCCGCCGACGCTCCGCCGACTAAAGTGCCTCCACCGACCGAACCAGTGCCGGTGGGAGAAAAACCGACTGGGGCGAATCTTGGGATGCCCCAGGATCTTCCCACGATTCCTGGTTCGTCGAATGTTGAATTCAGCATTCGGTGTGTCCCAAAGGAGCAGGTGGGAGCGGCCAAGGGAGCCATGGTCCAAGCAGAGCTGATGACCGGGGAGGCCAAGAGGGCTTATGACTCCGTTGCGGCTTTGTACCAGCGGAGCTTGGAGCTGCGAGACGACATCCGAGTAAGTAGTCTAGTAAGTACTTACTTTTATTTTGTAACCCACTGGGTGTTGTCGTAGTCTTCTGTTTGCAATGGGTTCACTCCGAGTGAACCCAGTGGGTGTAGTCCCTGAGACTTCTGTCGAGTGCTTGCACCGACAGTTGTCTTTATACATTTGGTCTTTATTTTTGTCGTGTCCGTAGACAAGATTTCTGAGTGCAAGTACTTACTGCGGTCAGAGCACTCTTGCGGTAAGAGTTCCCTAGAGTAAACTGCACACAGGTGGACTAGCTTTAGCCTCGGAGGCGTAGGTGAAAACGTGCACCTCAATAGGGCAGACGTGCTTGAGGTGCATGCCAGTGGGGTCACTCTTAGTGAACCCACTGGGTGTAGTCCCCGAGACCACTGTCGACTGCTTGCGTCGGCAGGGGTCTGAAGAACGTAGTGTGTATTGAGAAAGTTGTTGATAACCCTTTGTTTCGTGTTGTAGAAAACTTGTGATATGGGGACCGCTTATGAAGCCTTGAGGGCTGAGAAGAACCAATATGGTAGTGAACTAGAAGCCGCAACGCTCGCCATGGCTGGCATGAAGAACGCGCTGGAAGTTCGAGAGAAATCCTTGGAGGAGGCGCTGGAGGCAAACAGGGCGTTGGTGGCGGAGGTGGAGAGGCTGAAGAAACAGAGGACCGAAGTGTACGATCAAATGGTTGCTCGGAACAAACGATGGACAGCTCAGGAAAAGTATGTGAACGACTGGGCTGTACAGATGATGAGTCGTCTGGCTGGTAAGTCTGATGATTTGTCGAGTGATTGTATCTTGTGACGAACACTCGGTTTGTAATTTCTATTTGCTCGTTTACTGCAGATTTTTGTGGTGACGCCGAAGCTGAAGCGGCGGCCGTGGAACGATCCATGAAGGACAATGTGCCACTCAACGAGGACGCCAACCAGAATCTACTCCGGGCTCATATCCGCATAGGCAAAGTGGGTCCGTTCATCAACTGACTGAAAGAAATCTTCGGCCGTATTGAGAAGGAGCTTTGGCCGGAAGACGAATCGCGGGAGAAGATGGAGACTCTGTTGGGGCGACTGGGGGAGATTCCGACCCGAGTGCAATCTTGGAAGAAATCGGCAGCGCGTTGCGGTGCTGATGTGGCGCTGTCCTTGGTCCGAGTCCATTGCAAAGAAGTGCGGGAAGATAAGCTGAAAACCTTGAAAGTCGCCAACACGAAGAAGCTTCAATTCGAAGACTTCATGGAGACATTCCTGGAGACTGCGACCCGCATTGCCGATGGAATCGACCTGGATACCTTTGTGGAACCCTCCAGTCCGGACGCGGGCCCAGCTGACTCATGATCGAACTCTATCCTCGGTATGCCGAGTGTTTGCCTGTAAGATATTCTGGCCACTTCTGTTGGCCGTCATACTTTTGGATCGGTGCGGGTAAGCTTGATCCGCACCGAGTCTGTTATCGTTTCTAGACTGTTGGAGTCACAATGAAAACACTTATTCTTTTTCTTGAATGCTGTTTGGAGTTGAATACTTAATGTGTACTCGTAGAATATTAGGACTTAGGTGATTCATGATCAGTGCTAAGTTTCCGAGTGTAACGTATAGAGCACACTCGGAGGAGCGATTAGTACTTAGGCGATGCAGGATCGCAGTTAAGTCCTCGAGTGTGACATGAAGTGCACACTCGAAGGAAGATTAGTACTTAGGCGATGCATGATCGCAGCTAAGTCCCCAAGTGTGACGCAAAGGGCACACTCGGAGGAAGTTAATACTTAGGCGATGCAGGATCGCAACTAAGTCTCTGAGTGCAACGTGAAGTGCACAGTCGGAGAAGTAAATACTTAGGCGATGCAGGATCACAACTAAGTCCCCGAGTGCGACGTGAAATGCACACTCGGAGAAGTTAATACTTAGGCGATGTAGGATCGCAGCTAAGTCTTCGAGTGCGACGTGAAGTGCACACTCGGAGATAGTTAATACTTAGGCGATGCAGGATCGCAGCTAAGACCCCGAGTGTGACGTAAAGTGCACACTCGGAGAAGTTAATACTTAGGCGATGCAGGATTGCAGCTAAGTCCCCGAGTGCGACGTGAAGTGCACACTCGGAGAAGTTAATACTTAGGCGATGCAGGATCGCAGCTAAGTCTCCGAGTGCGACGTGAAGTGCACACTCGGAGGAAGTTAATACTTAGGCGATGCAGGATCGCAGCTAAGCCCCCGAGTGCGATGTGAAGTGCACACTCGGAGAAGTTAATACTTAGGCGATGCAGGAGCGCAGCTAAGTCTCCGAGTGCGACGTGAAGTGCACACTCGGAGGAAGTTAATACTTAGGCGATGCAGGATCGCAGCTAAGCCCCCGAGTGCGACGTAAAGTGCACACTCGGAGAAGTTAATACTTAGGCGATGCAGGATCGCAGCTAAGCCCCCGAGTGCGACGTAAAGTGCACACTCGGAGAAGTTAATACTTAGGCGATGCAGGATCGCAGCTAAGCCCCCCGAGTGGGACGTAAAGTGCACACTCGGAGGAAGTTAATACTTAGGTGATGCAGGATCGCAGCTAAGCCCCCGAGTGCGACGTAAAGTGCACACTCGAAGGAAGGTGTTACTTAGGCGATTCGGGATCGCAGCTAAGTTTTTTTTTGTGTGACCGTAGTCTGCAACCATGGAAGAAATCTGAATCTGCAAAAGAAATTGAATCTACTGTATATTATTTCTCCAAAACTTGTTCGTTACACTGCTTCAGTCGGCGATCACGTATAAAAACGCTCGAGGAGGTCTCCGTTCCACGCGCGGGGTTCGTCGGTCTCCTTCTGAATGTTGTAGAGTCTGTATGCCCCGTTGTTCAGCACCTTTGAAATGATGAAAGGACCTTCCCAGGCCGGAGCCAACTTGTGTGGTCTTTGCTGATCCACTCGGAGCACCAAATCGCCAGCCTGGAACGTGCGGCTTCTGACATGTCGTGCATGAAAACGTCGCAGATCTTGCTGATAAATTGTTGAGCGAGTAAGTGCCATCTCGCGCTCCTCCTCTAGAAGATCGACTCCATCTTGCCTTGCTTGTTCTGCTTCGGCTTCGGAGAAGATTTCGACTCGCGGGGCATTGTGAAGCAGGTCACTCGGAAGGACCGCTTCTGCTCCATAGACGAGGAAGAACGGTGATCGCCCTGTTGATCTGTTCGGAGTGGTGCGGAGGCCCCAAAGTACTGAAGGTAACTCGGTTACCCATGCACCAGCAGCATGTCCTATCTCTCCCAAGAGTCGAGGCTTCAAACCTTGAAGGATAAGTCCATTTGCACGCTCATCTTGTCCATTGGATTGCGGATGTGCTACGGAAGCAAAATCCACTCGGATACCTTGACTCGCGCAGAAACCTTTGAATCTGTCCGAGTCGAAGTTTGTCCCATTGTCCGTGATTATACTGTGAGGCACTCCGAATCTGGAGATGATGTCTCTGACAAACTTCACGGCTGTGGAGGCGTCGAGTTTCTTGATGGGCTTGGCTTCTATCCACTTTGTAAACTTGTCGACTGCCACCAACAGATGTGTGTAGCCTCCTTGGCCTGTCTTGAATGGTCCGACTGTGTCTAATCCCCAAACTGCAAACGGCCACACAAGTGGGATTGTCTTTAGTGAAGATGTTGGCTTGTGGGACTTGTTGGAGTAGAACTGACAGCCTTCGCATCGATCGACCATAGCTTTGGCCATTTCGTTAGCCTGCAACCAGAAGAATCCAGCCCTGAACGCCTTGGCGACGATTGCTCTTGAAGAAGCATGATGGCCGCAGGTTCCCGAGTGGATATCCTCTAGGATCAACTGCCCTTCCTCTGGGGAAATGCAACGTTGGAGAACGCCTGAAACACTCTCCTTATACAATTGTCCATCAATGGGAGTGAACGCCTTCGACCTGCGAACTATTTGTCGGGCTTGGACTTCATCTTCTGGAAGTTCTTGCCTTAGGATATATGCCATAATCGGCACAGTCGAATCGGGAATGATTACCAGAATCTCTGTGACCAGATCAACCATAGCAGGCACATCGACTTCAGTCGGGTCTGTTGCGCTCTTGGGTTGTACTGGCTCTTCCGTGAAGGGATCTTCTTTGACTGAAGGAAGATGGAGGTGCTCGAGGCAGACATCACTCGGGATGGGTCTCCGAGTGGATCCGAGCTTCGCCAACTCGTCCGCCGCTTGGTTCTTCAGTCTTGGAACATGATGAAGTTCTAGACCTTCAAAATTCTTCTCCAGCTTCCTGACTGCATTGCAGTAGGTTGTCATAGTGGGGTTCCTTACGTCCCACTCTTTCATCACTTGGTTGACCACCAAGTCTGAATCGCCGTAGACCATCAGGCGACGGATGCCGAGTGAGATGGCCATGCGCAATCCGTAGAGAAGAGCTTCATACTCTGCCTCATTGTTAGAGAAATCAAAGTGTATCTGAAGCACATACTTGAGCTTGTCACCCTTTGGTGATACGATCACAACACCAGCGCCGGATCCATTCAACATCTTAGACCCATCGAAGAACATTGTCCAATGAGCCGAGTAGATGTGAGTCGGTTGCTGTTGTTCTACCCATTCTGCTATAAAGTCAGCCAGGGCTTGAGACTTAATAGCTTTCTTGGCCTCGAACTTGATGTCACAGTACAGCATCTCCATCGCCCACTTCGCCACTCGGCCTGATGCGTCCCGTTTGTGGAGAATTTCCGACAACGGAGCATCAGAAACGACAGATACCGAGTGGTCTTGGAAATAATGAGCCACCTTCTTTGCAGTCGTATAGATCCCATAGATAAGCTTTTGATAATGGGGATACCTCTGCTTGGAAGGTGTCAGGACTTCGGAGACGTAGTACACTGGCCGCTGAACTTTGTATGCTTTGCCTTCTTCTTCTCGCTCGACTGTAAAAACAGTACTGACGACTTGATTTGTAGCCGCGATATACAGAAGAAGGGACTCTTTACTGAGCGGAGCAGTAAGAACCGGCTGGGTGGAAAGTAGGACTTTGAGGTCGTCGAACGCGACTTGGGCTTCGTCTGTCCACTCGAAGGTATCTGATTTCTTCATGAGTCGGTACAGAGGAAGTGCTTTTTCCCCGAGTCGACTGATGAACCTGCTCAAAGCTGCTAAGCAACCTGTGAGTCGTTGAACATCGTGTATTCTGACCGGCCTCTCCATTCGGACGATGGTCCCGATCTTTTCGGGGTTAACATCAATCCCTCGTTCGGAAATGAAGAAACCGAGTAACTTTCCGCTGGGAACACCGAATGAACACTTGGCAGGATTTAGCTTGATATCGTACCAACGAAGGTTGGCGAATGTTTCTGCCAAGTCACTCAGCAGGTCGGAACCTTTGCGGGACTTGACTACGATATCATCCATGTATGCCTCCACATTGCGACCGATCTGGTCGAGGAGACATTTTTGGATCATGCGCATAAAGTAGGCTCCTGCATTCTTCAGACCGAAAGGCATGGTGATGTAGCAGAAGCACCCAAACGGGGTGATGAAAGCTGTTTTCAACTCATCGGGACCATACAGATGGATCTGATGATAACCCGAGTAGGCATCAAGAAATGATAAACGCTCGCACCCCGCAGTCGAATCGACAATTTGATCTATGCGGGGGAGCGGAAAATGGTCTTTCGGGCAAATCTTATTGAGGTGCTTGAAGTCAATGCACATTCGGAGTGACTTGTCCTTCTTGGGCACCATGACTACATTGGCGAGCCACTCGGAGTGGTGAACCTCGCGAATGAATCTGGCAGCTAGCAGTTTAGCCACCTCTTCTCCGATTGCCTTCCTCTTGTGCGCGGCGGACCGGCGCAGGCGCTCTCGGATGGGCCGAGCAGCGGGATCCACATGCAGTCGGTGCTCAGCCAACTCCCTAGGTACACCCGGCATGTCAGATGGCTTCCATGCGAAGATGTCCCAGTTCTCACGGAGGAATTGGGTGAGCTCGGCTTCCTATTTGGGATCCAGGGTGGTGGAGATGTTCATCGGGTGGCAGACTCGTCTGTCGGGTGGATGCTGACCTTCTTAGTCTCTCCCGCCGACTGGAACGCGGACTCAGAAGCTGGCTTCTTTGAGCGCATCAAGTCGGCGGGGTCGACTGTCTTCTTGTACTCTTCGAGCTCGAGAACAGCCATCTGCTGGTCGGCGATCCTCGACCCCTCTTGCAGACACTCCTCGGCTCGCTGGCGGTTTCCGGTGATGGTGATAACGCCTTTTGGACCGAGCATTTTCAACTTCAAGTACACATAACACGGTCGTGCCATGAAACTCACATATGCCGGGCGGCCCAGAATTGCATGGTAAGCGCTCTGGAAGTCCACCACCTCAAACGTGAGCTTCTCCTTGCGAAAGTTCTTGTCGGAGCCGAAGATGACCTCCAATGCAATTTGGCCGAGTGATTTGGCCTTCCGCCCTGGGACGACTCCGTGGAACTGCATATTGCTCTCGCTGAGTCTGGACATCGGAATGCCCATCCCCTTGAGAGTGTCGGCGTACATAATATTCAACCCGCTGCCTCCGTCCATTAGGACTTTGCGCAGTCGGACTCCTTCCACCACCGGGTCGACGACCAGAGCTTGCCTTCCTAGGGTGGGGACATGTGTTGTATGATCCGACTGATCGGAGGTAATCGCAATCTGAGACCATTTGAGAAACTTGGGGGCAGTCGGAACGGCCATGTTGACTTCTCTGTTCACTAGCTTCAGTCGACTCTTGCTTTCGACGTCAGCGAAGATCATGAGGGTTGCATGGACTTGGGGGAACGGATCCTCCTTGTCCTCCTCATCCTGTTCAGGATTCTTCTCACTTGACTGCCCTTCGCTGAACCCCTGGATCAGGAGACGGCACTGCCGAGTGGTGTGCTTTGCGTATATGGGGTTACCTTCCTCATCCATCTTTGTATGGATTGGACAAGGCTGGTCCAGGATGGGATTGTTGAAAGGCTTTTTCTTGGGGGTGAACTGCGCTTTCCCTTTGCCCTTGAATTTGGCGCTGGTTACAGCTGCAGCTTCTGCTTGCGGTGTGGGCGGAACCTTCGGTTTCTGCTTCCGAGTGTTACCTCCGTCGGCATCGCCGACTATCTTGTGTTTGCCACTCCGGATGCGGTCCTCTTCTTCGCCATTTGCATAGCGAGTTGCTATCTCCATCATCTTGCTCATGGAGATGTCGCCGGTTCGACCAAACTTCAAGTACAGCTCCCTGTACCGCACGCCTGCCTTGAAGGCACAGACTGCTTGATGCTCGGTGACGTTCTCCACCGTGTGGTAAAGAGTCGTCCATCGCTGGATGAAGTCGCGCAAGGGCTCATTCGGCTTCTGGACACAGTGCTGAAGCTCCACAAGACCTGCAGGGTGCATGCACGTTCCTTCATAGGTTCTGATGAACACTCGGGCTAAATCAGCCCAACTGTAAATGCTTGAGGGGGCCAACTGGTTCAGCCAATCTCGGGCCGAGCCGTCGAGCATCAGAGGGAGGTGCTTCATAGCGACATGGTCGTCCCCTCCTCCGATCTGGACCGCCACTCGGTAGTCGTCTAGCCTTGTTTCGGGCTTGGACTCTCCTGAGAATTTACCGATTCCCGCCGCCAATCGGAAGTTGGGCGGGATATCAGCCGAACGGATGGCTCGACTAAAACACTCAGGGCCAGATACGATGGCCCTGCTTCCACTCGGACGATCCATATCGCGGCCATCGCGGTGGGCTCGACCCCTGTCGACCTTCGCTGAGCGATTCAGCCCCTTGCGTCGGGTCTTGGGTCGTAAGTGTCGCCGACTGAATGCCGATCATCATGATGCCGGGACCCGTAGGGCCCACCCCGCAGAGGGGTGCATGAGCGACGGCGATACTGATGAGATCCAGGGCTGTGAACCGATCTATGCGTGTTTGCATGGACGGAACTATTGTGGATCCGATTGTGTGACTGGGAGACTGCCGAATTCTGCTGCTGCGCCGTGTGCAATAGGGCTCGGATTTGTTCGATTCCCCTTCCTGCCTCTGAATCAGTCGGCTGGAGGGAATCGGCAATCTGGGCAGCCGCGGCCAGGTTGAGGGGAGGTGTGCGGAACACCTCCACGTTGCTCCGCCGAGTTTGTCAGCTGGCAGAACGACGAGGCGGACGACGCGCACCGGATGCTTCACCAACTTCACCTCGGTCGGCCTGACAAGGATCTTCATGGGAGTTGGCCATGTGTACTTCTGCTGCAGGCCCACGACCCACGTACTCGGTAGGAAGCTCAGTCGGAAACGAGTCCGAGCACTGGGAGCGTGGGGCCACTACAACAGACTCCAGAACTGCCACCTGAGAGGACGCGATCTGGCGCGCTCGGGCATGCTGCACCCAACGTTAGAGACGCAGAATGCGGGACCGCTTACTGCGGCGAGTGACGAGGGTGTAATCCGGAAATGGAGCCAATTGTTGGAGAAGAAGAACGCCGCGAGCGCCGGCACGGAAGTGCGTGGCCCCGCGACGGGGAAGCGCCTCGACGTCAAGGGGTGCCTCCCGAAGCCACGCCGAATCATCGACGACGAAGGAGAGAGCACCGAAGAGGATCTGGTGACCCATGCTCGAAACTCCACCGGACGACATGACGAAAGGAAGTAGCAGGAAACTCGCCGGAAGTCGCTTAGACGCCTGCCCCATGGTGGGCGCCAACTGTCGTGGGTATAAGCCTGACAGTAGATGTGTAGGGTACGAATGAGATGGGCAGAGTCTTAGCTACGGCGAGGTTGTATGAGTTCAGGCCCCTCTACGGTAGAGGTAATAGCCCTACGTCTCAGTGCTCTTGGAGCTTGTTACCGAGTGTAATATGGAGTACAATGTTTTTCTAACCCTTTTACCAGTGGGGGAGGGTGGCTTATATAGAGTGCGCTGCCCTCCACAACGGTTCTGATTCAAGGGTGGAGTACTGGCGATTGAATGCATGCGTTACAGGTAACGTATGCTATAAATGCTAGTTAATGCACCCGGAAACGTACGGCAGTTTCCCTCCAGGGAGGTTACGACGCACCGAGTGTATCCAGTCGGTAGGTCCGGTGTCCTCCGAGTCTTAGTCTCCGACTGGATGATTCTGGGCCCATTACCGACTCGATGATGGGGGCACCTTAATACAGTCGGGCATACTTAAGGTCATGTTCCTTGCGTGGGGTAGTCCTTGGGTAGGACCTGTAGGACAGGCCTATGACCTTACCCTAGGACTATGACCCCATCAATAACCCTTTGATGCGCCGAGTCATTGTGACCATCTCCTCCTTTTTTGTCTCACAACCACCACCACACTCTATTCCACCTATAGTGCCATATCCATGGCTCACGCTCATGTATTGCATGATAGTTGAAAAAGGTTTCAGAAAGTAAGAGTGCGAAAACGATTACTTGGCCAATACCGGGGTTGTGCATGATTTAAATTAGTTGTGTGGGGATGATGGAGCATAGCCAGACTATATGATTTTGTAGGGATAACTTTCTTTGGCCTTGCTATTTCGAAAGTTCATGATTACCTTGCTAGTTTGCTTGAAGTATTATTGTTTTCAAGTCAATAGCAAACTATTGTTTTGAATCTTACGGATCTGAACATTCATGTCACATGAAAGAAGTTACAAAGGACAACTATGCTAGGTAGCATTCCACATCAAAAATTCAGTCTTTATCACTTCCCTACTTGAGGACGAGCAGGAGTTAAGCTTGGGGATGCTTGATACGTCTCCAACGTATCTATAATTTTTTATGGTTTCATGCTATTATCTTGTCAAACTTTGGATGTTTTGTATGCCTTTTATATCTTTTTTGGGACTAACTTATTAACTCAGTGCCAAGTGCCAGTTCCTGTTTTTTCCATGTTTTTGACCCTTTTCAGAGGAGGATTTTAAACGGAGTCCAAACGGAATAAAACTTCCGAAAAGATTTCCGGAACAGAAGATACGCAGAAAGCTTGGGAACCAAGGCATGGGTCCCGGGGGAGGCCACAAGCCCCGATGGCGCGGCCAGGGGGCCCGCGCCTCCAAGGCTTGTGGGATCCCTCGGCCTCCCCTGCACTAGCTCCTTCACCTATAAATTTCCTAAAATCCCTAAAAAATGGAGAGATGAACGAAAATACTTTTTCGCCACCGGAAGCTTGTGTCTCCGCAAGATTCCATGTGGGGCACGTTCTGGTGTCCTGCCGGAGGGGAGATTCGGATACGGAGGGCTTCTTCATCAACACCATGACCTCTCCAATGATGCATGAGTAGTTCACCATAGACCTACGGGTCCATAGCTAGTAGCTAGATGGCTTCTTCTCTCTCTTGGATCTTCAATACAAAGTTCTCCATGATCTTCATGGAGATCTATCCGATGTAATCTTCTTTTGCGGTGTGTTTGTCGAGATCTGATGAATTGTGGATTGATAATCAGATTATCTATGAATCTTATTTGAGTTTCTTCTGATCTCTCTTATGCATGATTTCATATCCTTGGAATTCTCTTCGAGTTGTGGGTTTTGTTTGGCCAACTTGATCTATGATTCTTGCAATGGGATAAGTGCTTGGTTTTGGGTTCATACCGTGCGGTGACCTCACCCAGTGACAGAAGGGGTAGCGAGGCACGCATCGTGTTGTTGCCATTAAGGGTAAAAAGATGGGGTTTTCATCATTGGTTTCAGTTTATCCCTCTGCATCATGTCATCTTGCTTAAGGTGTTACTCTGTTCGTCATCAACTCAATACACTAGATGCATGCTGGATAGCGATCGATGTGTGGAGTAATAGTAGTAGATGCAGAAAGTATCGGTCTACTTGTCTCGGGCGTGATGCCTATATGTATGATCATTGCCTTAGATATCGTCATGAATTTGCGCGGTTCTATCAATTGCTCAACAGTAATTTGTTCACCCACCGTAATATTTGTTATTTTGAGAGAAGCCTCTAGTGAACACTATGGCCCCCAGTTCTACTTCACACCATATTTTCAGCCTTACTCTTTTACTTCGTTGCACTTTCCGCCTTCAGATCTCACTTTGCAATCAATCTTGAAGGGATTGAAAACCCCTTTATAGCGTTGGGTGCAAGCTCTTTTGTGTTTGCGCAGGTACTCTAGACTTGACGCGATTCTCCTACTGGATTGATACCTTGGTTCTCAAACTGAGGGAAACACTTACTGCTCTTGTGTTGCATAACCCTTTCCTCTTCAAGGGAAAAACCAACGCAAGCCAAGTCTCCGTCAACGTGCCAATTTCTGGCGCTGTTGTTTGAGAAGTAGCATGTTGTGGGGAATCCAGATCTTCTGCTTGTATGAAGATCAACCTGAGGATGAGCCCACGTCATGGTTGCGCTTGTTGCCATCCTTATATTCCTGCAGACCCATTTCAACCTGGATAGCGTAGTTTACCAAGGTGGCGAAATCAGGATAGTCTTGAACGAGGAGCGCGAGATTGATGTCAGGGTGAAGGCCTTCACATGACTTCTCCTGTCTACGAGCATTAGTAGCAACGTCTTCTTCTGCATAGCGAGACAAGTCCACAAACTCCTGGTGATAAGCATCCACAGTCTTGTTGCCCTAGGCGAGGTTGCGGAACTCTCGCTTCTTCCTGTCCATGATTCCCTGAGGAATGTACCAGGCACTGAAAGCAACTTGGAAATCCGGCCAGGTGATGATGGTTCCAGCAGGTTGAGAATGCCTATGACTGTCCCACCATTGAGAAACATGACCCTTCAGGAAGTATGTCGCAAAAGTGACATAGTTGTCTAGGGGAACACTAGCAGACTCCAACTCATAAGTTATGTGACGCAGCGAGTCATCAAAATCAAAGGGCCGAGTTGAGATGCGGTAGACAACAGGGTTGAGGTGGGCAAGGTCCTGTAGAGTCACTCGGGCTCGCTCTTGGTGCATATTTGGCCTTGGGAATTGATCCATGAGCCCTTGCATAAACTGATAGTTCAACTCAAACTATTGTATCATTCCAGCCATGTATTCGGGTGGTGTTGGGTTGTGGGCACCACGGCCGCGGCTAGCTGGTCTAACTATTCTGCTAAATTGTAACAGTGGCAGTTCAGTATTGGATATAGAACAAGACAATGAATCATTCATGAGGTAACATGCACAATGAAAATAAGTGCAATAGATACATAGTAGTCGATCATGTCATACATATCCAGACGTAGGTCTATTACAACCCAACGGTACAAGTTTGGAAAGGCAAAACCTTAGACAGCTTGGCAATGCGCTGGCACGCGGTAGAGGGATACAAGAATGAGAGATGGCGATATCCTACATTAATGTCGACGACAACCAATGAAGCCATGTAACTGACGGTGACCACGAATGGTAAACTCCGAGGAAGGATTCTCCAATCCATGAACACTATGATGCAGATGTTGGTCCCGAACGGGGAGCGAAGGTCCATGTGGAGGAGTACGACCTCGAACAGCAGGCCACTCAAGACCTCGTGGTAGCTGAGTCCTGCACGGGTAAAGGATATACTCTGGATGTATCCTTGCACTGCCTGCTGGTAGTAACCGTGTCATAGCATCGTAAAGACAAGTACGGGTACCATACAACTCAACAATCAGAGCTCGGACATCATGATCCAGCGCCTCAATGTACAGAACCAGAACCTGTAGGTCGTAACAATGACTCATATAAGGGGTACAGATAGAGATGTAGGATCGATCATTACGTTGCCGCACGTAAGGGGTGTAGGCAGCAATGTCGGATCCACTCTCATCCCTGGCAGTGGCATACATGATGTATCTGAATCTAGTCTCCTCCAAGCAAGGGTATTCTCCACGGAGGTGGTTAATAGCAGTATAGGCACCATCATGGACTAGCATATCAAAAATCACCCCAACACCACAAAAGGTGTGGAGCTCAGTGATGGAGAGGTTCTGCCGATCGAAGATACAAACCACATCGTGGTACTGCTCCTGGTTGAACTCGTGTAGTCCTCGTAAACAGTTTAGTGACGGTACCAGCGATATCCCAGCCTGATCAAGGGGTTGAGCATAATTGTCAGGAACCCAATCGCATCGACAACCATAGTCACAGGTACAAACTATTTTGCGGGACACATCTGAAACAAGGAGGTTCAAAGATTTGAAAGCATAGTGTGTGCAACATTCTTTTAGAAGAAACAAAAGCAGATAAGATGGCTGTCCGAGGGATGTGACTACGAGAACCTAATGTTAGAGTTAGCAAAAAATTTAACCCGAAAGAGAAGAGAGATCAGAACCCAAAATATAGAAGAGGAGTGAAAGATCCTAATACCACCAATTAAGAAGTGGGCCCATAAGCCACACAACAATGTTAGTAAAAGTTTTTCAAAGACTAGACTCAACTTCGGACAAGGAGTTGTAAAGGGGGCTACCTACACGCATTTGGCTCTGATACCAACTTGTGACGCCCCCAACTTAATCGTACGCTAATCATACACGCAAATGCGTCTAACCAAGATTAGGGACCCACGGGAAGATATCACAACACAACTCTAGACACAAATTAAAGTCATACAAGCTTAATATTACAAGCGAGGGGCCTCGAGGGTTCGTATACATAATCTCGAATACAGACATAAGTTAACAAGTTTTTCCTTGAGAAGGCTAGCACAAACATAACATGGATCGAAGAGGCAAGGCCTTCCTGTCCGGGAGCCTCCTAACTACTCTAGGTCATTAGCGCCCTCCACGTAGTAGTAGGCTCTATCTGGGTAACAGTCATCTACGGGATCAACCATCTCCCGAGCTCCGTTATCTGGTCACGGAAATCATATCACGAGGAAAAGGGGGATCAAAGAAAAAGTGAGTACTCATCCAAAGTACTCACAAGACTGACATCAAAACTATGCTAAGTAAGCATCAGTATCAAAGGAATGGGACTATATCTTTGGACTGACTATAGAAATGCTAGAATTGAGAGAAGACCTAGTCATATTGAAGGCTAGCATCTTCAGTGTTTTGAAGCACTAAAAGAGTGTGGATCAGTAACAAATATGTCATAAGTATGTTGTAGGAAATTTATTAAGTACGCCCACATATCCTTTCTCGACTACGTGCGAGAAAGCAATCTCGGAGCCAACATTTTAATTTAAGTCACAATTCTAGTTGTATTAGATCGGGATACAACTCCAAGTCGTCCTGTTACCATGGACATGACTATTCAAATAGTTCAATCAACCTTCAAGGGCGCACCAAATTTTCCTACACGCTTGATAACCTTTGTCCAGACACACTTTCCTCGGCAGTGACCGGCCTTGGGAGATCAACACACTGTAGCCCTACCTAGACTCAACAAAGAGGCCATCCCGCCAGACTAAATCCTATGCACGCAGCGGTCTTGGGCCCATCGTCATTTGCACTCATGCATGTTGCATGGGCGGCCGAGATCAGTCCTGGCACTTCTTATACAAGATCAATGGTTACGCAGACCACTCGGGCGTGCACTGCTGCAATGCTGATGTACGAAAAGCTTCGGCTGATACCACGACACCGAGTACCCATAACCGTTCCTGCGTGAAGGTTAGTGCTTATAGGTCAATCGACCAAGTCACATCAAATACCCAATCCCATTAATGTTTTGTAAACTGCGGTGACGATCAATGATCCATGATATATGGCCCTGTAGCCCCGTCTCTAGAATGTGTGTCAAGGGCCAAGAATGCCTAGCCACGCCTTTCTACGGCGACAGAAATCCTTCCGTCGTCCCTTGAGCTTGCGTTGGTTTTTCCCTTGAAGAGGAAAGGGCGATGCAACACAGGAGCAATAAGTATTTTCCTCAGTTTGATAACCAAGGTATCAATCTAGTAGGAGAATCGCGTCAAGTCCAAAGTACCTGCGCAAACACAAAAGAGCTTGCACCCAACACTACAAAATGGTTGTCAATCCCTTCAAGATTGATTGCAAAGTGAGATCTGAAGGAGGAAAGTGCAACGAAGTAAAATTGTAAGGCTGAAAATATGGTGTGAAGTAGACCCC
Organism: Hordeum vulgare subsp. vulgare; assembly: GCF_904849725.1. Lineage (NCBI taxonomy): Eukaryota > Viridiplantae > Streptophyta > Magnoliopsida > Poales > Poaceae > Hordeum > Hordeum vulgare. The sequence continues at coordinate 67,690,546 of NC_058522.1, forward strand.
GGGGCCATAGTGTTCACTAGAGGCTTCTCTCAAAATAGCAAATAATACGATGGATGAAAAAAATTACTGTCGAGCAATTGATAGAACCGCGCAAAGTCATGACGATATCTAAGGCAATGATCATACATATAGGCATCACGGCCGAGACAAGTAGATCGATATTTTCTGCATCTACTACTATTACTCCACACATCGACCGCTATCCAGCATGCATCTAGTGTATTGAGTTCATGACGAACAAAGTAACTCTTTAAGCAAGATGTCATGATGTAGAGGGATAAACTCAAACCAATGATGAAAACCCATCTTTTTGGCAACAACACGATGCGTGCCTCGCTACCCCTTCTGTTACTTGGTGAGGTCACCGCACGGTATGAACCCAAAACCAAGCACTTCTCCCATTGCAAGAATCATAGATCAAGTTGGCCAAACAAAACCCACAACTCGAAGAGAATTACAAGGATATGAAATCATGCATAAGAGAGATCAGAAGAAGCTCAAACAAGATTCATAGATAATCTGATCATAAATCCACAATTCATCGGATCTCGATGAACACACTGCAAAAGAAGATTACATCGGATAGATCTCCATGAAGATCATGGAGAACTCTGTATTGAAGATCCAAGAGAGAGAAGAAGCCATCTAGCTACTAGGTATGGACCCGAAGGTCTATGGTGAACTACTCACGGATCATCGGAGAGGTCATGGTGTTGATGAAGAAGCCCTCCGTATCCGAATCCCCCTCCGACAGGGCACCATAACGTGCCCCAGATGGGATCTTGCGGAGACAGAAGATTGCGGCGGCGGAAAAGTATTTTCGTTGATCTCTCCGGCAATTTTGGATTTTTTCTGGATTTTATAGGCGGAAGAGGTAGGGCAGACGTGCCACAGGGGGCCCACAAGCCTGCTAGGCGAGCCCCTGGCCGCGCCTAGGGGCTTGTGGGGTCCCCTGCTGGCCCCTTCCTTGGTTCTCAAGTTTGACGCGTATCTTCTGTTTCGGAAAAAATCTTTTCGGAAATTTTATTCCGTTTGGACACCGTTTAAAATCCTCCTATGAAAAGGGTCAAAAACATGGAAAAACAGGAACTGGCACTTGGCATTGAGTTAATAAGTTAGTCCCAAAAAAGATAAAAAAGGCATACAAAACATCCAAAGTTTGACAGGATAATAGCATGGAACCATAAAAAATTATAGATACGTTGGAGACGTATCAAGCATCCCCAAGCTTAACTCCTGCTCGTCCTCGAGTAGGGAAGTGACAAAGACTGAATTTTTGATGTGGAATGCTACCTAGCATAGTTGTCCTTTGTATCTTCTTTCATGTGACATGAATGTTCAGATCCGTAAGATTCAAAACAATAGTTTGCTATTGACATGAAAACAATAATACTTCAAGCAAACTAGCAAGGTAATCATGAACTTTCGAAATAACAAGGCCAAAGAAAGTTATCCCTACAAAATCATATAGTCTGGCTATGCTCCATCATCCTCACACAACTAACTTAAATCATGCACAACCCCGGTATTGGCCAAGTAATTGTTTTCGCACTCTTACTTTCTCAAACCTTTTTCAACCCTCACGCAATACATGAGCGTGAGCCATGGATATAGCACTATAGGTGGAATAGAGTGTGGTGGTGGTTGTGAGACAAAAAGAAGGAGATGGTCACATTGACTCGGCATATTAAAGGGCTATGGAGATGCCCATTAATAGATATCAACGTGAATGAGTATGGATTGCCATACAAAGGATGCACTAGAGCTATAAGTATGTGAAAGCTCAAAAGGAGAACGAATGGGTGTGCATCCAACTTGCTTGCTCACGAAGACCTAGGGCAATTTTGAGGAATCCCATCATTGGAATATACAAGCCAAGTTATATAATGAAAATTCCCACTAGCATATGCTGGTGACAAAACAAGAGGCTCTCAATCATGAAGAACATGGTGCTATTATGAAGCACAAGTGTGGAAAAAGATAGTAGCATTGCCCCTTCTCTCTTTTTTTTATTTGGGCTCTTTGGCCTCTTTTTTCTCTCTTATTTTTTTTATGTGGGCAACTTTGGCCTCTTTTTCCCCTCACATGGGACAATGCTCTAATAATGATGATCATCACACTTTTATTTACTCACAGCTCAAAGCTTAGAACGATGATGACTCTATAGGAAATGCCTCCGGCATTGTACCAGGATGTGCAACTACCTAGCTTGGCGTATGATGTTGAAACATCTCGCTAGCTATCTTACGATCATGCAATGGCAAGATGAGAGTGATGGCACAAGTCATGAGACGGAACAGTGGGAGTTGCATGGCAATATATCTTGGAATGGCTATGAAAATGCCATAGTAGGTAGGTATGGTGGCTGTTTTGAGGAAGGCATATGGTGGGTTTGTATACCGGCAAAAATTACGTGGCACTAGAGAGGCTAGCAATGGTGGAAGGTGAAAGTGCATCTATACCATCGTCATACATTAGTCATGAAGATCTCACATACTTGTTGCAAAAGTTTTTATTAGTAATCGAAACAAAGTGCTAAACACATACTCCTAGGGGAAGCGTTGGTAGGTGTTAACCATCGCGCGATCCCGACCGCAACACAAAGGATGACAATCAATAGATCAATTATGCTCCGATTCCTAACATAGCCGTTCACCATACGTGCATGTTACGGGAATCACTTACTTCAACACAAGTATTTCTAGATTCACAACACCCTACTAACATAACTCTTAATATTACCAAATCCACGTCTCAAAACTAATTGAGAGGAATCAAACTTTTCTTTCTACTCAATGCACATGAAGATGGAGGTTTTTGTATCCTCTTTGGGTACCTATCACCTTTGGGACTACTTTGATAGCACAAACCAACTACCAAGTCACGCACCACCGTGCTCTAAAAGATCTAAGTGAAGCACATAGAGCAAAATTATCTAGCTCAAAAGATATAAGTGAAGCACAATGAGCATTCTAGCAAATCCACGATGAGTGCATGTCTCTCTCAAAAGTTGTGCAGCAAGGACGATTGTGACACAACAAAAATAAAAGACTCCTACGATAGAAGACGCTCCAAGAAAAACACATATATCATGTGGTGAGTAAAAAACAGCTCCAAGTAATGTTACCGATGGATTGAAGACGAAAGAGGGGATGCCTTCCCGGGGCATCCCCAAGCTTAGGCTTTTTGGTGTCCTTGAATTTGGCTTGGGATGCCTTGGGCATCCCCAAGATTGAGCACTTTCCACTCTTTATCCCTTTGTCCATAAGAACATCACCCAAAACTTGAAAACTTCACAACACAAAACTTAAACATAAACTCGTGATATCATTAGCACAAGAAAACAAACTACCACCTCTTTAGGTACTGTAGAAAACTTGAATTCTATTTATATTGGTGTTAGATTACTGTATTCTCATATTTCCATGGCTAATACCCCGCGATACTATCCATAGTTTCATCAAAACAAGCAACCAACTCAACAAAAACAGAATCTGTCAAAAACAGACCAGTCTGTAGCAATCTGTATACTTCGTATACTTCTGGTACCTCAAAAATTCGGAAAAATTATGATTGCCCGGGAATAAGGCATATCAACCAGCAGAAAAAAGAATCAACTCAAAATCTCTTTCTGAATAAAAATGAAAAATAATCTCGTGAGCGAAAAGTTTCTGTCTTTTTCCAGCAGGATCAAACAACCATCACCAAGACTAGTCATAAAGGTTTTGCTTTGCTCAAACACAAAATGAAACACAAAAGACACAATCATAACAGAATTATGATGGTGTGGACGCAAGAAAACAGAAAGCAAAAAGCAAAGATAAATTCATTGGGTTGCCTCCCAACAAGCGCTATTGTTTAACACCCTTAGCTAGGCATTGACAATTCAATGATGCTCTCATAAAAGACAAGAATTGAAGCAGAACGAGAGCGTCATAAAGCATGTGAAAATCACATCTAAGTCTAACATACTTCCTATGCATAGGCATTTTAGAGGAAAACAGATTGTCAAGACAACCAATAGTTACCAAATGCAAGGAAGAAGAAAGAGACAATAGCAATCTCAATATAACGAGAGGTAATTTGGTAACATGAAAGTTTCTACTGAAAGGACGTGGATGTCGCCTAGAGGGGGGGGGGCTGAATAGGCGCTTTAAAATAATTACGATTTAGGCTTGAACAAATGCGGAATAAAACTAACATTTAATTTGTCAAGCACAAAACCTACAACAACTAGGCTCACCTATGTGCACCAACAACTTATGCTAAGTAAGATAAACAACTAAGTGATAGCAAGATATATGACAATAAACAATATGGCTTTCACAAAGTAAAGTGCATAAGTAAAGGGTTCGGGTAAGAGATAACCGAGGCACACGGAGACGATGATGTATCCCGAAGTTCACACCCTTGCGGATGCTAATCTCCGTTGGAGCGGTGTGGAGGCACAATGCTCCCCAAGATGCCACTAAGGCCACCGTAATCTCCTCACGCTCTCACACAATGCAAGATGCCGTGATTCCACAAAGGGACCCTTGAGGGCGGTCACCGAACCCGTACAAATGGCAAACCTTGGGGGCGGTCACCCATACCCGTACAAATTGCTCGGGGCAATCGCCACAATCTAATTGGAGACCCCGACGCTTTCCCGAAGCTTTACACCACAATGATTGAGCTCCGAGACACCACCAAGCTTCTAGGACGCCAAAGCATCCACGAAGAACAATATCTAGGGTACTAAGTACCAAAGGTAATAAGCTTCTCAAACTTCACTTCCACGTATCACCGTGGAGAACTCAAACGATGCAACTAATGCAATGGCAAGGGCACACGGAGTGCCCAAGTCCTTCTCTCCCAAATCCCACCAAAGCAACTAATGCTAGGGAGGAAAATGAGAGGAAGAACGAAGAAGAACACGAAGAACTCGAAGAACTAGATCCAAGGGGTTCCCCTCACTTAGAGGAGAAAGTGATTGGTGGAAATCTGGATCTAGATCTCCTCTCTCTTTCCCTCAAGAACTAGCAAGAATCATTGGAGGGATTAAGAGTTAGCAAGCTCGAAGAAGGTCAAAATGGGGGAAGAACACGAGCTAAAGAGATAAGGTTCAATGAGGAAGAAGACCCCATTTTATAGGTGGGGAAAAATCCAACCGTTAAGCCTCACAGCCCGCACAGAGCGGTACTAACGCTCATGGAGCGGTACTACCGCTCGGTAGGTTCACCAACCATGCTGAGGCCAAAAAGTATGCAAAAAACGGTCCGATGGAGCGGTACTACCGCTAGGGAGCGTTAGTAAAAAATTACTACCGCTCCGGGGGCGGTACTACCGCTACACGAGCGGTACTACCGCTGGCACCAGGAGCGGTACTACCGTGGATACTGAAACTGCTATAACTTTCGCATATGGACTTCGAATTCAACGAAACCAAGTTTGTTGGAAAGCTAACGACATGGGCTAACACAATCTTGATAGAAATATCAATAAGAAGCAAGTGAGAAAATTCTCATAAGAAAATGGTGAGAACCCTTTTTCGAATAAGACCGGTAAAAACTCCCAATATCGAAAACATCATAGAAGATGCATATGGACTCCGTTTTCGATGAACTCGAGCTTGTCATGAAGATGAACATAAGCTCTAAAACTCACAAAGAGAAACACCAAACAAGAACCAAGAAGTATGATGCAAGGAAGCAAATGGTTTGAGCTCTCAACGAATGATACAATCAAGCTACTCACTTGAGAGCCCCCTTGACAGTACGACAATCTATCCTAAAACAGAAAACCTATCAAGGGCAAACTTACACCTTGCACCTCGTCTTATTAAGCTAGATGACGGTGATCTTGGCTTCCTCAAGATGGACCACCTTTCTTGATTGCGTTGGCTTGATGAAGACTAGTTGATTGCTCCCCCATACACACTATGGGTGAGCCGCTCTTCAGCACATCTTCACAAGTCCATTGCCACCACAATGGACGGCAAGCATCAAGCATGATATATTCGCGCTGATCCACTTGAACTTGCACACCGCAATCTTGATGACGATCACCACTTGACGTCATCCTTCATGGGTTGTGTGAGATCTTCCTTTTGACGCAAGCCCATGGAAGCACACCTAACCCCCACATAGAACTCTCACAAAGACCATGGGTTAGTACACAAACACGTAATGGACAATGCTTACCATACCATGGGATCACTTAATCCCTCTTGGTACATCTTGTACGCTTTGTGTGTTGATCATCTTGATTTACTATTTGTCTGAGATCTTGATCAACCTTGTGTCTCTATGACCATTCTTTGGATAATACCTTGAATACCATCTTGGTCATCATATAAACTCCTTGAACCCAGCAGATGGACTTCAAGAAGTACCTATGGACAAATCCTATAAATATAACTTAAGGCAACCATTAGTCCATAGCAATTGTCATCAATTACCAAAACCACATATGGATATATGTGCTCTAACAATCTCCCCCATTTTGGTAATTGATGACAACCACTTCAAGAGAGTTTATATAAGGAAGTAAGCATAACCAAGCGCACACATACAAAGCAATAATGCATGCGTGCAAGATGTAAATGCTTACGCAATGAAAGCAAAACCCTCTAAACATATCCAAAGTAAACTCTCTAAACTTCTCCCCCATTGGCATCGATTGCCAAAATGGACGAAAAGTTTAGAAAGCCAATATAGTAGGTGGTCCTCCAAAAAGTGTGTACTTCTCAGCAAATGAGTGCAAAGAAATACACAAATACAATGATAAGTAGTTGGAGGAAAACAAACTATATTGAGGACCCAAAGATTGCAAATAAAATGATCGTATGCCACAAAGACATACAAAAAATAGAGGCAAGCAATCAAAAGATACGAGATGGAACAAACAATCATATGGTCCTTCGAACCACATGAATAAAAGATATTATGATAAAGGCAACAGAGTGTTTTATCAAAACTAGAGAAGCTCCCCATGATTTGTGCACTAATACGAGATTTTTGTATTTGATACAAGTGCACAAAATAGGATCGTTGCTCCCCCAAAATTAATAAAAACACACAACGAGTGCAAGATGATAGATGAGACAATAAGCATATCAATTGCACAAAACAAATGGTTGAGAAACATGTAAAAGAAGCAACTTAAGAATAGGCTCAACCAAAATAATGTGTGTGAGTCATGGCAAAGCACTTGAGAAGACTAAGATAAGGATGAGCATTACTCATCAACATAGTCTTGATGAAATGAGACACAAAGTGCAAGACATATTATTACCACACACACATACTAGAAAATGGGTTCACAAGCTTACTAATAAACAAAATAAGAACCAACGCTTGTGATAACCCATGGTGAAGATAGGAAGTAAGAACCTTGTCAAGAGGAGGGATACTAATCGAAATGGCAAAACCCTCATCAAGACAAGCACGAGGAAAAATAATCTTCACGGCCAAGAGTGCATCAAGATGTAGGAAAATAAGATACGCACTCAAAACAAATCCTTTCACGAAGCCACCAAAAACTGAAAAAGGAAATGCAACGGTGGACGTGAAACAAAAGAGGATACCAATAAGAGATGTAACTTCTCTCATGTGTAAAAGATTCTAAGTAGAAGACAATCATGATGATATATATCCACAAAGAAGGATGTACACACGAAATGATTACAAGAAGGAACAAACTAGATATCCAAAAGGAAGTCATACATATATCAATAAGATCTTTGCTTGGAAGCATAACACATGGCCTAATATTTTCTTATTGTGCAATATGAACTTCCAACATATGAACATCAAAGACATCCCAACTAGTAATAAGACATCATCGTTCGGATGCTTTGAGAAAGGAAACAAGTACTACAAGAACGAATCAATAAATTCATGCCATGATGCAACCTAAAAAGAAAAGACAGGTTTGGGCCTTTGCAAGAAAAGAATGCATGAAGTAGATACTTGTTACCGAGACAACATTGGATTGATGTAGTAGATAGTTGTTCGTTGATCATCCTAACTTGGCTCCAATAATCACATGGTCTCAACACCTTCCTTATAGGTGAGCCGAGCATCCAATGCATCTCCAATTGTTCCTAGAACAACAAAACGAACAAAATGGTGCCCAAACTCATTGGGACCAATGAGTTAGAAAACCAACAATACATAGGACAAACTCCACAAACATATGTGCACATAGATATGAATTTGAATCTCATGCACACTTTAGCCAATTTATGACAAGGTGGAGTTTCCCCTATATATTGGGTCAAAGAAAGAAAGCAAGCAAAAGAAGCTATGTATAGTAAATGTGCATGCTCAAGGCTTTCAAGAATCAACTCAACACAAAGTTGATAATACACCAAAAGACAAGGTATCAAGTGATAATAAGATACCAAACGAAAAACCATCACTTGAAGGATATCAATTAAAAGGTACCTCAAGGAATGAGATATCCATTGACACATGCCAAATAAAAGGAAACAAGATACCAATTGAAGGAAAACAAGCACGAGGTATCTAGTTTCCAAAAGAGAGCTAGGTTCCAACAAACCAAACCCTCGACAAATTTTCATGATGGGACAAAGCATCATAAAGAGCAAAACTTGCCTCTCATCAACACACACTTGATGGGGATCAAAAGATTTTATGATGGGCATGTAAAGAGAGTGTTCTAAAGAAAATAGGATAGCTCCCCCAAGAGATGTGCATTATATAGAATTAGCATTTAAATACAAAATGCACAAGATGGGATCATCACTTTCTCTATATCTATAAAAACACTAGACATGTTAAAACAAAGATCCACAAGAGGCAAGGAAGACAAACGAAACAAAAAATACAATGTAAAGACGATTAGCAATTCCTACCACATGATGGGAATACCAATTGTCAAGGACAAGAAGTATTTTGGAAATAATACTCATTGGTAGATCGAAAATATATCCAACATCATCTTTACCCATAAAACGAAAGCAAATGACACTTGTAGAGCTAACATGCCACCTAGGAACAAGATAATTTACAATATCAACACTAAGTGGCAATACCTCAAATGTACACATTTTCTAGGCTTGTAGTATGCACATAGCATATTACTCCCCCATAATGTGATAACCCAACAATTTTAACAAGTGGCAAATTAAAACCAACAAGAGATAATTAATGGACCTTATAGAATTTGAATTTCTCATGAGTAAGACATACCACATAGTAACTAGATAATCTTGAAATATCAATACTAAGTGGTATTCCCCATGTATACACATTTATAGGATTGTGAGGTGTGCAAAGCACATCACTCCCCCACAATGGAATAATCCATTAATCTCTCAAAAGAGCCAACAAGCATACAAACAAGATGCAAAATAACTCAATACAAGACTCACATGTACATGATATGCAAACCAACATACACACTCTCGATTACTCAACATAAGCAAGTTGGAAGCACAACATGTACAAACACATGAAAGGTACAAAACCACAACATGCAAAGGGGCAAGCAACTAACAATGTAAACAATTTAAGTACAAGTTACCGTAAGGAGGCACATTGGATATAAGATAGAAACTCGATAATCCAAATGACTTGGCTTGAGATAATATGAATGATGAAGACCCCTTAATTCTTCATTATGTATCCAAGTCTCTAATGTCCTCCAGATTCACCTATTGATCAAGTTTGAGCTTGTTGGTCCCCAACCACGTTGGGTCCTAAGAGGTTAGTCACAATAGGTTGGCAACCCAAATGGTACTTTTCTTGACACCACTTTGAGTACCAACAAACTTGGCAAACACATTTCCAACCTTATCATTCCCAAGAGAATAGATATCATCAATAATGATTGGGTTGGATAAATTACCTCTCGTGCAAGAAGAAGCGAAGTGAGCCTTCTCACGACATAAGTAGCAACATCTACCCTTCAATTTATTCCCTATTGATTTCTCAACATGAGGAGTGTTGGCTTGGGTATTCTTGGGAAAGGGCCTTTCTTCAACTTGTAGTTGAGTATGTGAGTGCACTTGTGGCCTCTTCCCTTGTTGCTTGTGATTTTGGGGCTTCTTCTTTAGTGGGCAAGATCTAACATGGTGCCCGTCAATTTTGCACTTGAAGCAAATAATCTTGGCCGAATTCTTGACTTGTTCTTGGCCCTTCTTCTTGAAGCTTTTGGACTTCTTCTTTTTGGAGTTGAATCCAAGTCCATTTTTATCATTCGGGGATTTTTGCCCACACAAGACATTGTTGAGTGTGGACATCCCTTCATGACTCTTTTCCAAGTCTTTCTTCAAAGAAGTGACTTGGGCCTTGAGCTCTTCGATTTCCTCTACATGGTTAGTATGAACACAAGTACTAGAGGAAGTATAAGCTTCATTGTTAGAGCAACATTATGAGTAGATGAATTACGAGGACTAGCACATGGAAATATAACTTTTTGACTAGAAGTAGTGCTAATGTCCACATGAGGCTCACTCGATGTTACCTTGGTAGTAATAGCCTCATGAGCTAATTTTAGCACGTTATGAGATACTAGAAGATCATCATGAGAGCTTGTGAGCATTACATGACTTTCTTCCAATTTCCCATAATTGCTAGATAGCAACTCAAGTTGAGCCCTTAGCTCAACATTCTCCTTTAAAATGGATGCTTCACAAGAATTAGAGTTAGTAGCACAAGTATCATTATTAACAATAAGAGGAGAAGGCAACTTGGCAAGCTCTTTAGCATATGAAGCTTTAAGTTGAGCATGAGACTCGGTGAGTTCGATGAGCGAACTCTTAATAGCCCTTGAACCATTTTCGAGGTGCTCATAGTCCTCAACGAGTTTAGCATGTGCAACTTCAAGCTTATCGTTTTTAGTTCTAAAATCATTAGCCACCTCGAGAGCTCTATCATGGGATTCCTTTAATCTAGATAATTCTATAGCAAAGGTTTCCTCAAGAGATTCCTTGGTGGTTTGTTCATTTTCAAGAGCTTGAGATAGCTCCGCGATCTCGTTAGCGCAATCACGCTCATGACCTTCCATTGTATCAATGCTGGCCTCATGCTCCTCGAGATGAGCTTCCAACTCCTCTGTAGCGACCCGACTCAAAACGAGTCAAGCCTCTGTGTATCTGTGCCATCCCTGGATCAGTATGCTGGCACACACAGTACATCAATGTATATATCAAAGTGCAATCACATGGAAATAGCGTAAAACTGATATATACCTTAAATATTTTAGCGGAAGCAGTCAAGGGAGTGGAGTCCCAATAAACACCAACGGCAAGTTGAGTGTAGACCGTAACCCTGAATCGTACTCTTACTCGTCGAGGAAAAAATATCTGCAACATAAGACATTGCAGCCGTGTAGGTCAGCATATTGAATATGCCGGCAAGTCACATATGAGAGGGGGTAAAATATCATCTATACTATATGCTTATATGGCAGGTGGTGTTGTAAGTTTTAGCGTAAAGCAAATTTTCTCCTACAACAAGATGGGCTAAAAGCAAAATTTTACTACGCTGTTGGTTGTTAATGAGATGGTTCCGCCAACTAGTTCTCATATCCAAGTTATCAATATTACCCTCATCAAGTATTTATAATGGTGTCGAGAATTTCAGATAACTTCAGTTCCTTTGGCTCAAGTTGTCCATGACTGTGGACACGGCTAATCGATTAGGTTTGAGTACTCTGCAGAGTTTTGCACACGTTCCCCACAAGATTTGATCGCCTCCGTGTATGTCCTCCCACTTCAGGGTGTTTGAAGACCGGATGATCAAAACATGGTCTTTCAACCGGTCCCTCTGAATCCCTGTCGGTGCCCATCCAATCCTACCGTTCTTCTACATCTTCTAGCACCGCTTGTCCAGAGTCACCGCGTTGTACAACCAAGCCAGAGCCCATAATGACTTGTGGCTGTGCAGGTAAGCCTTGGGTCTTGAAAATATCCGTCCGTCTCTTTGAGCCTGGGTGAAGCTTTCCGCAAGATGTCATGGTCGTCTCCAGCATCCCGGGTCATCCACTGGTTTCTCCAGGGAGCCGATCAACCGTCCTTCACCCAGAGTTGCATTGCATCATGAGGTCTTGAAAAGTCTTGACTTAACCGGTCTTGGTTATAAAATTATTCTCACATCACTCGTGATAAACTCTCAACCAGAATCCCGTCTACTCAAGCATAGCAATATGAAATTTGTCGTCCCGGGCCTAGTAACGGGGTTGTTGGGTGCCTACCACATGATACTACAATATGTAACCATAATTTCCAAGTACCTAGTCATCATGCAATTGGGCATAGGATGGTAGAACTACGATGCATAAAACATAGGTGATACATGATCAAATGACTTGCCTGGTGATGTTGACAAAGAAGAATTTCTCGAGAAATAACTTGATAGACTACTCGTCACTCTCCGATGAAATCTATATAACAAACATATCATTCACATAAGCACTCATACTAGCAATCATTCTAGCAATCAAAACAAAAGAGAGAGTGAATAAGAATCCGAAGGAAACTTCAAATAAGACTAGGGAGTCTTCTACTACATCAAACACTAAATAGTTTTTTTCCAACACAAAATAATAACAAGGAACTAAGATATAAATTTAACTAAGATAAAATAGAGTATTTTTCACAAAACTTTTTGAAAGTAATTCCAAACGGGATTTGAAACAGTGGAGAAACCAATTGCAAGTTATTAGGGAACTAGAATTGATTTCATGATAACATATAAAAATAAAAATCAAAACTTGTTGCAAACCTACTGGTAACTAACAGAAACAAAACATAATCTTTCTGAAATATAAAAGAAAATAATTTAAAAACAATTATAGAAAAGGAAATAGCCATAATCCTAAAAGAGGTGAAACAGAAATTGTTTCACAAGAAACAATGCGCTAAGATACTCAAACAAATCTGAAATTTTTACCACTGATAAGTAAGATCACTAGTGATCAGTAGCAAAAAGAATCAAATTAAAATCTATTTTTAAACTCCAGGAATAAGCAAAACAAGGTTTAAACTAAATCTGATCTAATTCAAATTTTAAAATTTCACACATAGACAAATTATATGTTTTTAAAAACTACAGAAACATAGTGATCTACTAGAATAAGTTTCAACTACATTTGACTTATGGATCAAAAGTTATGAGCAAAATAAAATTGAAACTCTCTCTGTTTTTGAATTAACACTGAAAAACTGAATAGCTAATTAGTGAGCGGGGGTCCACGTGGCGTGTTGTGATTGGTTCTGGGGTGTGCGTTGCATAGGCTAAACAGCGGATGGCCGCTATATAAGAAACCGCTTCGGCTAAATTTACTAATAAAAATATCCGCTGGTTCTTTTAAAAGAACCGAAGGGGTATCTTCAGATCTAATCTCACACGTAGGATTTTAATCGAACGACTAAGAGAGGGGATGGGGTTGCTCAGAGGTGGCTGCCGGTGCTGGCTCTTCTCCGGCGAACAGGGACGTGGTGGTCGACGGGGACGAGGCTCCGGCGAGTCTCCGGCTGGTCCGACGGCACCAAATGATGGCGGCGAGGCTCCGGCGTCCGCTGGAGGCGTCGGCGAGGCGAGAGGGAGCCGGGGGCGTCGTGCTCGAGCTCCTCGAGTTCCTGGTGGCGTCTAACTCCGGCGAGGTTGGGGGTAAGGCGTGGCGGCGTGGAAGCTCGGGTGTTTGGTGCGAAAATGGGCTGCGGTGACGATGGGGAACTCGCTGGTGGTCTCGGTGGTGTGGGGGGACGAAGTGCCGACCGGGGCGAATCGAGGGAGGTTCCTACTGGAGCCTGCTCCAGTGAGGTGCGTGGGGAAGGAGGGGTATTCCCTGGCATGGGAAGGAGGGGGCCGAGGGGGGGGGGCGTGGAGGCGCAGTTTATATAGGGGGGCAGGGCGAGGGAAGGAAGGGGGGCGTGGGGAGGAAAGGATCCTGTGATCCAGGGGATCGCCATGGAAGGGTGCTGGTCGCTGGGAAGGAAAGAGTCACGGGGAAGAAAGAAGGAAGGAAGAAGAGGGAAGGAAAAAAAGAGGGGGTGCGCTGGGGAAGGATGCTCGCGTGGGGAGGAGATCCCGGTGTGATTCTGGCCTAGAAAAGAAAACGCCCACGTGCCTTCCAAAAAAAAGATTTTCTTCTTTTTTTAACAGCAAGAGAAAAAGAATAAAAGGAAACAAAATAGAAAGATTTATATGGGGTATTATATACCAAAATTTTCAGAAAAATATTTCCTTCTCGTTTATCATTTTTCCAAAACCAAAATAAAAACTTTTAAAAAATGTTTTTTCAGAAAAATCCCTAAGGCTTTATTTTCTTTTTGGCAATTAATTTCCCCATAAAACTTGGGTCTTCTTGGCTCAAAATATTTCAGAAATGCCTGACAATTTGGAGGGTCATTTTCCTCCGCTCTCTCTTGCGTGCAAGAATTTTGTCGGGGCATTTTCTCGGGGAAGAAAAATATAGAAGCAAGGGCAAATATTTTGAAAGGATTCAAATGCAAACTCCGTTCAAATTCTCATTAGTTGAAGAAGTTATGTCATCTTCTCTCTTTTCTTTTAAAAGATTGAATTCGAATTCATCGGAGATGGGGAAAGTCATTTTATTCCCTCTCATTCAAAAGTTTTTGAAAAGTTTCAAATTTCACTCAAGTCTCAATCACTCAAGCAAACAAACAAACAATATAATAATTATATTAACATTCCAAAATTTGGGATGTTACAAACCTACCACACTTAAAATGAATCTCGTCCTCGAGATTCGAAGAGGCTAGAAAGAAAGGTTAGGTTTTGGGGGTCTTCTAAAATATCCAACTTCCGGCAAAGTGGGATGCTACCACACTTAAAATGAAGATTACTGGTCCCTCAAAATGTTTTAACGATCCTCTGGGGTTTTGGCAACTGACTTCGCACAGTCTTCATATTAAATCCTTTGGTGATGCTCTCCCGTTATATTCATAACGTTTCCATAAAAATCGAGGGTTCTTCTGTGGATATAAGCTTCTTCTGTTACCGGGTCTTGTTTAACTCACAGTCTCGTGATCAATTCTAAATAACCTATCGATGATTCTCATGGTGGTCTACCATTTGTGGCTATCCTGCAGAGAGAGGGGTCTTGGTTTCATCCTCACCGTAAAATTTCCTACGTGTGACAACAAGTGCCATGTACATTGGGCTTTCACTATACCATTCTAAGGCTTAAACAAAAGCTTCAAAGGACGTCGTGTCTCACTATGGGTAAGTCTCTCAGATTTACCATTCCGAATAGCAAGAGAATGATAATAGTAAGTCGTCATGGTGGCCAAGCCATGTCGCACTGAAAGCATTACCTTGTATAAGGCTTAGTGAATCTCATATTCTAACACTTGGGCATCCTCACAAGCATTGCAGAATTTCTCTTGTCCACGAACGAAGTTCGGATAATCCAATGATTCTTCAAGCTGAACAAACATCTATCGTTTCTTCACAACTCTCAAGTTTTCGTATGCTCCTAGGGAAATGTTGCTGATACAAGTTTCCTTCTCCAAAAGATAGTACTTGATCCTTGTTAGTCCCGGGGTCTGTGGGTTTTAGGCATACTTGGATTTACTCCGCCTTTAAATTTCCATAGTGTTTCATTCCGTCATATTCTTGGGGTAACCATCATATAATAATAATCCCCAGACTTATTTTTGGTACACACTCCACTCTGTGGGCTGCTTTTCGCTGGTGTGTTTACCATGAAAATGTATTGGTTCATCCATAAATCATACTCATTTCATAATCAATCCTTTATTACATCCTTAATTTCTTCTCAAAAACTTCAATTCAAAAGTACTCTATTACAAATGCTGCCATCCACATTGTTCGGTATGGTCGAGCATTTCTGCCAACATTATTCATTCGTCTCCCTTGGGGATACTTTAGTTCCACTGTAACTTTCCAATATGCTCCTTGAAATCATCCATCTTTTGCTTCATCATGGTGGTCATGAGCTTCATCTCCATCATCTCCGCATGTACCTCACTCAGGTATTCCTGGGTATGACGGAGTCTTGCTTCAAGTATTTCTCCAATCTGACGTATGGCTTCCATGGCAGCTTCACGAACAACATGAAAGAAGGTTGCTCGTGGTACACGTGAAACGAAAAAGTATTGCCCCATAGTCTTTGGACAAACTCCTTTCACATGGTGGAGGTGTACTTCCACATGCCAAAGTTCTACTCCACATTCCATGAATGGGTAGCCTTTGTAGACTGCATCTCCTTCAAGATGAATGTGCTTCATCATGTCCTTCAGGATTTCCGGGTAATCGTGATCACTGGTCAGGGTCATGATCGTTTCTGGGCCCTTGAGGAATGACTCGTAGGGAGTTGTCATCTGCAGGTGTCAGTAAATAGGTACTCAGAGGAATGTGTATGTCTCCTTGGTAGTTATGGCACATTCCTACTGAGTGGATCCTGTGGGTTTACCGATTACTACCACACTTAAAATGAATTATACTCATGCCTGCGTAGACAATATTTTCTCATATCCTCATAATTGTTCAGAGATCTTTGTTCGAAGAGAAACAACGCATACAGTTTCAACATAGGCAATCATGAGACAATAAATTCCATTTATTCATGATGTTATTACAATCTCATGGACTTCTGTTACAAAAAATTTCACTCCATGATCTCATGAAAAACAAGAGTTCTTCAGATTACACTAATTGTCGCGGTCAAAACTTAACTACTCCTTTTTAGCTTTCTTCCTTTGTGGACAATCGCTAGCAAAATGTCCTGCTTCCTTGCAACGAAAGCAAATGAGTTCTGACAAGTCTCGAGGCGTCTTAGTGTTTGCTTTTGCTCCTTGGGTTTCCGGCTTCCTTCCTGAGCACATGTATTTGTGGTGGCCAAATTCCATACACTTGTAACATCTGACATGGCTCAGGTCTATATCTACAGAGATTTGGCTCTTCCGAGGGTACTTTTTCTTCTTTCCGGACTCCTTTATTTTGGCCAGTTCTTCTATTTCAAGTGGATCAAACTCCACTTTTTCCGTCGGGAAGTTTCCCAGATACTCTTGGCTTCCCTTCGTGCAATCCTGTGAATAATGTCCTTCTTCTCCACATGAGTAGCATGCATTGGAGAAAAATCTGGTCAGACCTTGTCCATCAGGGTCTTCAATATTTTTGTTCATCACCAGCTCTTCTAGAATCTTCTTCTTGAGTGTTTCCTTCATTGCTTATTTCTACTGCTGGACAACTTGTTGTACCTTGGGGTAAATGTGACATTGAGCTGGGTAGTGGGTGGTTCCTTCACAAAGGAAACAAGTCACCTGACTACTTGGGCACTCCTCAGCTGGGTGATTTTCTTCACAATGAGTGCATCCATGCTTGTGTTCTTCCTGAGTGTGTCCTATTTCTCCATAGATCTTGCATGCACAAGTCTTCTCCTTCGGATTGTCATAGCACTTCTGAATAAGTCGGGATCTTAACAGAGTGTTCTTGAATTCGTCCCAAGTTTCTGCTCCACTAAATCCTTGTATGGCATTGTGCATTTTCCACCAGATTGCAACACTTTGTGTAAAGTACTGAAGAGCGTGTTCCACTTCATACTTCCTTGCGATCAAGTTGCTCCCGAAGTGGTTCTCCATGTTCCGAATCCATATTTCAGCCTCCATCTGGGTCATTGGCCCAGAGACTACAAGTCCAACTTCATACTCCATCTGGTAGGGTTGAGGTTTTGGGGATGAGACAGGTAAGAGAGAGGGAGATACACACAATACAAATAATATTTTTGAGAATAGGTTTTATTTGTGGCCGTCGGAAAACACACACCAATGACGGCTCACAAATCATCGTATCTAACGTGGGTATATAAAAGGGGTTTGGACTTCTAATGGTCATATAATTATTTGAACACTTCAGGGTCTTCGAATTCTTCGGGTCTTGAGAGTCTTCAATTCGTGCAGCTTTATTTCTTCAATGCATGATGAAATCCTCTTTACTTTGAAGTGGGAGTCGGTTGATCCTTCACGTGGTCAAAGGGGAAAGGGCATTGTCTAACTATGTGAGGTGAGAGAGAACATTTGATGAAATCAGAAGAGATGAGAAGTAAAAGGTGTTCTCGAAAAGAAGATATTTGAGAGATCCTATCCTAAGAAGTTTCCAGTTTCTAGGGTCACGTCCTACAGTCAACATGTGCTATGATACCATTTCTGTAGCGACCCGACTCAAAACGAGTCAAGCCTCTGTGTATCTGTGCCATCCCTGGATCAATATGCTGGCACACACAGTACATCAATGTATATATCAAAGTGCAATCACATGGAAATAGCGTAAAACTGATATATACCTTAAATATTTCAGCGGAAGCAGTCAAGGGAGTGGAGTCCCAATAAACACCAACGGCAAGTTGAGTGTAGACCGTAACCCTGAATCGTACTCTTACTCGTCGAGGAAAAAATATCTGCAACATAAGACGTTGCAGCCATGTAGGTCAGCATATTGAATATGCCGGCAAGTCTCATATGAGAGGGGGTAAAATATCATCTATACTATATGCTTATATGGCAGGTGGTGTTGTAAGTTTTAGCGTAAAGCAAATTTTCTCCTACAACAAGAGGGGCTAAAAGCAAAATTTTACTACGCTGTTGGTTGTTAATGAGATGGTTCCGCCAACCAGTTCTCATACCAAAGTTATCAATATTACCCTCATCAAGTATTTATAATGGTGTCGAGAATTTCAGATAACTTCAGTTCCTTTGGCTCAAGTTGTCCATGACCGTGGACACGGCTAATCGAGTAGGTTTGAGTACTCTGCAGAGTTTTGCACACGTTCCCCACAAGATTTGATCGCCTCCGTGTATGTCCTCCCACTTCAGGGTGTTTGAAGACCGGATGATCAAAACATGGTCTTTCAACCGGTCCCTCTGAATCCCTGTCGGTGCCCATCCAATCCTACCGTTCTTCTACATCTTCTAGCACCGCTTGTCCAGAGTCACCGCGTTGTACAACCAAGCCAGAGCCCATAATGACTTGTGGCTGTGCAGGTAAGCCTTGGGTCTTGAAAATATCCGTCCGTCTCTTTGAGCCTGGGTGAAGCTTTCCGCAAGATGTCATGGTCGTCTCCAGCATCTCGGGTCATCCACTGGTTTCTCCAGGGAGCCGATCAACCGTCCTTCACCCAGAGTTGCATTGCATCACAAGGTCTTTAAAAGTCTTGACTTAACCGGTCTTGGTTATTAAATTATTCTCACATCACTCGTGATAAACTCTCAACCAGAATCCCGTCTACTCAAGCATATCAATATGAAATTTGTTGTCCCGGGCCTAGTAACGGGGTTGTTGGGTGCCTACCACAAGATACTACAATATGTACCCATAATTTCCAAGTACCTAGTCAGCATGCAATTGGGCATAGGATGGTAGAACTACGATGCATAAAACATAGGTGATACATGATCAAATGACTTGCCTGGTCATGTTGACGAAGAAGAATTTCTCGAGAAATAACTTGATAGACTACTCGTCACTCTCCGATGAAATCTATATAACAAACATATCATTCACATAAGCACTCATACTAGCAATCATTCTAGCAATCAAAACAAAAGAGAGAGTGAATAAGAATCCAAAGGAAACTTCAAATAAGACTACGGAGTCTTCTACTACATCAAACACTAAATAGTTCTTGTCCAACAGAAAATAGTAACAAGGAACTAATATATAAATTTAACTAAGATAAAATAGAGTATTTTTCACAAAACGTTTTGAAAGTATTTCCAAACGGGATTTGAAACAGTGGAGAAACCAATTGCAACTTATTAGGGAACTAGAATTGATTTCATGATAACATATAAAAATAAAAATCAAAACTTGTTGCAAACCTACTTGTAACTAACAGAAACAAAACATAATCTTTCTGAAATATAAAAGAAAATAATTTAAAAACAATTATAGAAAAGGAAATAGCCATAATCCTAAAAGAGGTGAAACAGAAATTGTTTCACAACAAACAATGAGCTAAAATACTCAAACAAATCTGAACTTTTTACCACTGATAACTAAGATCACTAGTGTTCAGTAGCAAAAACAATCAAATTAAAAGCTATTTTTAAACTCCTGGAATAAGCAAAACAAGGTTTAAACTAAATCTGATCTAATTCAAATTTTAAAATTTCAAACATAGACAAATTATATGTCTTCAAAAACTACAGAAAAATTGTGATCTACTGGAACAAGTTTCAACTCCATTGGACTTATGGATCCAAAGTTATGAGCAAAATAAAATTGAAACTCTCTCTGTTTTTGAATTAACACTGAAAAAACTGAATAGGTAATTAGTGAGCGGGGGTCCACGTGGCGTGTTGTGATTGGCTCTGGGGTGTGCGTTGCATAGGCTAAACAGAGGATGGCCGCTATATAAGAAACCGCTTCGGCTAAACTTACTAATAAAAATAACCACTTGTTCTTTTAAAAGAACCGAAGGGGTATCTTCAGATCTAATCTCACACGTAGGATTTTAATCGAACGACTAAAAGAGGGGATGGTGTTGCTCACAGAGGTGGCTGCCGGTGCTGGCTCTTCTCCGGCGAACAGGGACGTGGTGGTCGACGGGGACGAGGCTCCAGCGAGTCTCCGGCTGGTCCGACGGTACCAAATGATGGCGGCAAGGTTCCGGCGTCCGAGGGACGCGTCGGCGAGGCGAGAGGGAGCCGGGGGCGTCGTGCTCGAGCTCCTCGAGTTCCTGGTGGCGTTTAACTCCGGCAAGGTTGGGGGTGAGGCGTGGCGGCGTGGGAGCTCGGGTGTTTGGTGGGAAAATGGGTTGCGGTGACGATGGGGAACTCGCTGGTGGTCTCGGTGGTGCGGGGGGACGAAGTGGCGACCGGGGCGAAGCGAGGGAGGTTCCTACTGGAGCCTGCTCCAGCGAGGTGCATGGGGAAGGAGGGGTGTTCCCTGGCGTGGGAAGGAGGGGGCCGAGGGGGGGGGGTGTGGAGGCGCAGTTTGTATAGGGGGGCAGGGCCGAGGGAAGGAAGGGGGGCGTGGGGAGGAAAGGATCCCGTGATCCAGGGGATCGCCATGGAAGGGTGCTGGTCGCTGGGAAGGAAAGAGTCACGGGGAAGAAAGAAGGAAGGAAGAAGAGGGAAGGAAATAAAAAAAAAGAGGGGGTGCGCTGGGGAAGGATGCTCGCGTGGGGAGGAGATCCCGGTGGGATTCTGGCCCAGAAAAGAAAACGCCGAGGCGCCTTCCAAAAAAAAGATTGTCTTCTTTTTTTAACAGCAAGAGAAAAAGAATAAAAGGAAACAAAATAAAAATATTTATATGGGGTATTATATACCAAAATTTTCAGAAAAATATTTCCTTCTCATTTATCATTTTTCCAAAACCAAAGTAAAAACTTTTAAAAAATGCTTTTTCAAAAAAATCCCTAAGGTTTTATTTTCTTTTTGGCAATTAATTTCCCCAGAAAACTTGGGTCTTCTTGGCTCAAAATATTTCAGAAATGCCTCACATTTTGGAGGGTCATTTTCCTCCGCTCTCTCTTGCGTGCAAGAATTTTGTCGGGGCATTTTCTCGGGGAAGAAAAATATAGAAGCAAGGGCAAATAGTTTGAAAGGATTCAAATGCAAACTCCGTTCAAATTCTCATTAGTTGAAGAAGTCATGTCATCTTCTCTATTTGCTTTTAAAAGATTGAATTTGAATTCATCGGAGATGGGGAAAGTCATTTTATTCCCTCTCATTCAAAAGTTTTTGAAAATTTCAAATTTCACTCAAGTTTCAATCACTCAAGCAAACAAACAAACAATATAATAATTATATTAACATTCCAAAATTTATGATGTTACATCCTCAATGTATTTCTTGCCCTCAGTGGCAATAGACATGATTTCCAAGAAGTTGGAACAAGAAAGTTTATTTTTACAAAGAGATTTAAAAATCATTTCACCCTTAATTTTTCAGTATGCAATAATATCACTCTCTTCATCATTATTCTCATCCTCACTATCATCAACATCATCATCATGAGATACATTGGGATTCAAAGTAGGAGATACCTTTGAAGCCTTAGCCATAAGGCAAAAGTGAGTAAAAATAGATGATGATGTAGGATCCCTTGAAGCATCATTCAAGGCCACATCTTGTTCCATGGAGTGATGAATTTCCTCTACATTGTTAGCACAACAAATCGAGGAAATATATACATTTTTATCATGGCAACAAGATATAGGAAGCATATCATCATGAGATTTAGTCAAGCAGTTTTTACATGATATGCAAGGACTATCACACAAGCATGTAAAAAATATAGAGTGCTCGAAGTGTTAATGCCCAAAGATGAAGCATTGCAATAATATAGTGATGAAGGATCATCAACAGTAAGCCCACTATCATCATTGCAATGATCTCCACTACTCACCATATCATTACCTTGTGGCAATCCACATTGTAGGTGAAGTAGATGAAGTTGAGAAGACCACACGACCGGAGGTGGAGGGAGAACAATCATTCCCACAAATCTTGGACATACCATATTTGTCTTGAAGCTTTGTCCACAAGTCATGAGCATCCCAGAATGGCATGAGTTGAAATATAACTACATTGCTCAAAGCATCAAAAAGCACATTAGAAGCTTGAGCATTGAGATAAGAGTTTTTCTCATCCTCTAAAGATATATTTTGAGAATCCTTTGGAGGAGAAAAACCCATATCTACAATTCGCTCTAAATTTGGATCCAAGACCCGAAAGTGATTAAGCATGCGAATTACCCAAACATCAAAATTTGTGCCATCGAAACTAAGAGTGTCAGTGAATCCTAAACCCCTAGTCGGTATCCTTACTCTCTAGGTGGTTAAACCTAATAAAGATAGACCTAGCTCTGATACCAAATGAAAGGATGTGGATGTCGCCTAAAGGGGGGGAGGGTGGTGAATAGGCGCTTTAAAATAATTACGATTTAGGCTTGAGCAAATGCGGAATAAAACTAACGTTTAATTTGTCAAGCACAAAACCTACAACAACTAGGCTCACCTATGTGCACCAACAACTTATGCTAAGTAAGATAAACAACTAAGTGATAGAAAGATATATGAAAATAAACAATATGGCTTTCACAAAGTAAAGTGCATAAGTAAAGGGTTCGGGTAAGAGATAACCGAGGCCCGCGGAGACGATGATGTATCCCGAAGTTCACACCCTTGCGGATGCTAATCTCCGTTGGAGCGGTGTGGAGGCACAATGCTCCATAAGATGCCACTAAGGCCACCGTAATCTCCTCACGCTCTCACACAATGCAAGATGCCGTGATTCCACTAAGGGGCCCTTGAGGGCGGTCACCGAACCCGTACAAATGGAAAACCTTGGGGGCGGTCACCGATACCCGTACAAATTGCTCGGGGCAATCTCCACAATCTAATTGGAGACCCCGACGCTTGCCCGAAGCTTTACACCACAATGATTGAGCTCCAAGACACCACCAAGCTTCTAGGACGCCAAAGCATCCACGAAGAATAATATCTAGGGTACTAAGTACCAAAGGTAATAAGCTTCTCAAACTTCACTTCCACGTATCACCGTGGAGAACTCAAACGATGCAACTAATGCAATGGAAAGGGCACACGGAGTGCCCAAGTCCTTCTCTCCCAAATCCCACGAAAGCAACTAATGCTAGGGAGGAAAATGAGAGGAAGAACGAAGAAGAACACGAAGAACTCCAAGAACTAGACCCAAGGGGTTCCCCTCACTTAGAGGATAAAGTGATTGGTGGAAATGTGGATCTAGATCTCCTCTCTCTTTTCCCTTAAGAACTAGCAAGAATCATTGAAGGGATTGAGAGTTAACAAGCTCAAAGAAGGTCAACAATGGGGGAAGAACACGAGCTAAAGAGATAAGGTTCAATGCGGAAGAAGACCCCATTTTATAGGTGGAGAAAAATCCAACCGTTAAGCCTCACAGGCCGCATAGTGCGGTACTACCGCTCGGTAGGTTCACCAACCATGCTGAGGCAAAAAAGTATGCAAAAAACGGTCCGATGGAGAGGTAGTAAAAAATTACTACCGCTTCGGGGGCGGTACTACCTCTCCGGGGGCGGTACTACCGCTACAGGAGCGGTACTACCGCTGGCACGAGGAGCGGTACTACCGCTGGATACTGAAACTGCTGTAACTTTCGCATACGGACTCCGAATTCAACGAAACCAAGTTTGTTGGAAAGCTAACGACATGGGATAACACAATCTTGATAGAAATATCAATAATAAGAAAGTGATAAAAGTCCCATAAGAAAATGGTGAGAACCCTTTTTCGAATAAGACCGGTAAAAACTCCCAATATCGAAAACATCATAGAAGATGCATATGGACTCCGTTTTCGATGAACTCGAGCTTGTCATGAAGATGAACATGAGATCTAAAACTAACAAAGAGAAACACAAAACAAGAACCAAGAAGTATGATGCAAGGATGCAAATGGTTTGAGCTCTCGACGAACGATACGATCAAGCTACTCTCTTGAGAGCCCCCTTGAGAGTACGTCAATCTGTCCTAAAACAGAAAACCTATCAAGGGCAAACTTATACCTTGCACCTCGTCCTATTAAGCTAGATGACGATGATCTTGGCTTCCTCAAGATGTACCACCTTTCTTGATTGCGTTGGCTTGATGAAGACTAGTTGATTGCTCCCCCATACACACTATGGGTGAGCCGCTCTTCAGCATATCTTCACAAGTCCATTGCCACCACAATGGACGGCAAGCATCAAGCATGATATATTCATGCTGATCCACTTGAACTTGCACACCGCAATCTTGATGACGATCACCACTTGACGTCATCCTTCATGGGTTGTATGAGATCTTCCTTTTGACGCAAGCCCATGGAAGCACACCTAACCCCCACATAGAACTCTCACAAAGACCATGGGTTAGTACACAGACACGTAATGGACAATGCTTACCATACCATGGGATCACTTGATCCCTCTCGGTACATCTTGTACGCTTTGTGTGTTGATCATCTTGATTTACTCTTTGTCTGAGATCTTGATCAACCTTGTGTCTCTATGACCATTCTTTGGATAATACCTTGAATACCATCTTGGTCATCATATAAACTCCTTGAACCCAACAGATGGACTTCAAGAAGTGCCTATGGACAAATTCTATAAATATAGCTTAAGGCAATCATTAGTCCATAGGAATTGTCATCAATTACCAAAACCACATATGGATATATGTGCTCTAACATCTACCACAATATTTTCCTCTCTCATAGCAATTACATGTGGGATCATATTCGAATTCAACTATATAACTATAATGTAGGATATTCTTTTTATGATCCACATGCATGCAAAGTTGACGCTCTTCAAAAAAAGGGATTATCATCAACTAAAGTCATGACTTCTCCAAACCCACTTTAAATCTTATTGCAAATATCATATTGATCATGAGGTTTAAACAAATTTTCAAGATCATAAGAAAAATCATTACCCCAATCATGATCATTGCAACAAGTAGTGGACATAGCAAAACTAGCATTCCCAAGCTTAGGGTTTTGCATATTTTTAGTATGATTGTCACTAATAGGATTTATAGTGAAACCATTGCAATCATGCTGTTATTCAAGGAGCCCTCGTGAATCACTTCATAAATTTCTTCATCACGATTTTCAGATTCACGCATTTTAAGCAAAACTCCATAAAGATAGTCAAGTGCACTCAACTCACTAGCAATTGGTTCAACATAATTGGATCTCTTAAAGAGATTAGCAAGTGGATGAGGATCCATATCACTAGATTTTCAGCAAGCGAAGATGCAAGCATATTGAAGGCACATAGCACACAGGCAAAGTAAAGGCAAACGAAAAAGGCAAATATTTTTGTAAATTTTTGTTTTTCAGAAGTGGGGGAGAGGAAAACGAGCGGCAAAAAAGTAAATGCAAGAGATGAGTTTGCGACACTTACTTGGATGAGTTCTTGACTTGATCCTCCCTGGCAACGGTGCCAGAAATTGGCACGTTGACGGAAGACTATTCTTGACTTGATCCTCCTCCCCGGCAACGGCGCCAGAAATTGGCACGTTGACGGGAGACTATTCTTGACTTCATCTTCCCCGGCAACGGCGCCAGAAATTCTTCTGCTACGGCGACAGAAATCCTTCTGTTGTCCCTTGAGCTTGCGTTGGTTTTTCCCTTGAAGAGGAAAGGGCGATGCAGCAGAGGAGCAGTAAGTATTTCCCTCAGTTTGAGAACCAAGGTATCAATCCAGTAGGAGAATCGCGTCAAGTCCAAAGTACCTGCGCAAACACAAAAGAGCATGCACCCAACGCTATAAGGGGCTTGTCAATCCCTTCAAGATTAATTGCAAAGTGAGATCCGAAGGCGGAAAGTGCAATGAAGTAAAATTGTAAGGCTGAAAATATGGTGTGAAGTAGACCTGGGGGCCATAGTGTTCACTAGAGGCTTCTCTCCAAATAGCAAATAATACGGTGGGTGAACAAATTACTGTCGAGAAATTAATAGAACCGCGCAAAGTCATGACGATATCTAAGGCAATGATCATACATATATGCATCACGTCCGAGACAAGTAGACCGATACTTTCTGCATCTACTACTATTACTCCACAAATCGACCGCTATCCATCATGCATCTAGTGTATTGAGTTCATGACGAATAGAGTAACGCTTTAAGCAAGATGACATGATGTAGAGGGATAAACTCAAACCAATGATGAAAACCCCATGTTTTTACCCTTGATGGCAACAACACGACGTGTGCCTCGCTACCCCTTCTGTCACTGGGTGAGGTCACCACACGGTATGAACCCAAAACCAAGCACTTCTCCCATTGCAAGAATCATAGATCAAGTTGGCCAAACAAAACCCACAACTCGAAGAGAATTACAAAGATATGAAATCATGCATAAGAGAGATGTGTCACGCCTAGTCACAATCAGACGGGAATACACCCGCTCCACACATCTCATCATGTTCCAGTAGTAAAGTTAAAGTAACCTTGTGTCTATAACATTAGAGGAATCCGAGGTATCACCCTCGATGGATTCTAATCGATATAACTGTCAAGGTGACCGGGGGGAAATCACCCTCGATGGTTCATGCCTGAGAGGTTGCACGATAGAATCTTTATCGGAAGTGATGCATGAGGAATCACCCTTCGTAATCCGTCTCCGGTTAACTACACTATAGAGTTGACATCAGGAGTACATTATGAGCTATCACCCTCGGTACTCGATAGTAGCTTTGCAGTTGTACAACTAAGGGGTATGAGGTGATGTGATGGGTCATGGCTTGTTGATTGGATGATCGAGTCTGCGAGTTTTCAAGTCGTTGAGTCTTCGATGATGAAACAGGGGCAACTAGGGCTAAGAGGGGTCAAAATAAGTTTTCGAAGGAGACCAAGTGTGAAGTTTTAGTAGATTGAGTTCTCAATTAAACTATATAATATTTTTATGCTCTAAACACATCTCCCACTTCTTGCACGCAAACACCATTTGGAGACATTCGAGTCAAGGACAGCGAGAGCTCTTACACCTTTATGTTCTTACTTTGCTATTTTCAATACTAAATATAGACTCTTGCTTGTTATTGTCTTGACTTGAATTGCATATCTTACTTGCTTTA
The DNA here is from genome assembly GCF_904849725.1 of Hordeum vulgare subsp. vulgare. Lineage (NCBI taxonomy): Eukaryota > Viridiplantae > Streptophyta > Magnoliopsida > Poales > Poaceae > Hordeum > Hordeum vulgare. The sequence goes on from NC_058522.1 coordinate 67,718,115, forward strand.
CTTTCAAGTTCTTATATGTGTGTTAGCATGTCACCATAGAAATTATTTGTGTTATCATTTACCTACTCGAGGACGAGCAGGAATTAAGCTTGGGGATGTTGATACGTACCAAACGTATCTACAATTTCTGTTTGTTCCATGCTCTTTTGGGTGACATTGTTATATGTTTTGCTACATTTTCACACCTTTTTACACATATTTGGACTAACCTACTTACTCAGTGCACCCACTGCCAGATTCCATCTGCTGATGTCTTTTAATTGCAGGGACTTTATCCCAATTTCATAGCCCCAAAAATCCCGAGAAACATATATAAAAATCAGCGTCACGGAAGCTTCACGAAGCACCAAGGTGGTCCAGAGGGGAGCCAGGCCTCACCAAGGCGGCCAACCTGACGCAGGCCTCCTGGCCGCGCCACCAGGTCGCCTCGGTGGCTGGTCCACCCCCTGGCGCCCTGCTTTAGCCTATATTTACCCCTCGTACGGAAAATCCTAAAGATATATCCAGAATCGCGAATTTCTCCACCGTTCCACCGCCACAGCGCTCCCGAGATCGGGAGCGCCAGAAGACCTCTTCCCGGCACCCTTCCGGAGGGACAATTGACCTCCGGGAGCTTCTCCACCACCATGGGCGCTTCCCGGACGTGTCGTGAGTAGTCCTCCTTGGACCATGAGTCCATGACCAGTAGCTATGTGATGTCTTCTCTCCAATCTTGTGCTTCAATGCTTAGCCCTTGTGAGATGCCCTACATGATCAAGGCATCTATGTAATTTACCTGTTGTTGCTATGCTGAGTTTGCTGGGATCTGATGGATTATGAGATTATGTTCAGATTGTGATGAGTTATATATTTGGTTCTCCTTTTATATTATGTTCTTGAGTAATTCATGCATGTTCTCCGTTGCTTTTTATTGCTTTGGCCGAGTAGTAGATTGTAACTCCAAGAGGGAGCGTTATGCATGATTGTTGGTTCATGCTTCCTAATGTCTAGCTTGAGTGACATAAACATGAGAATAGGGGATGTGTTGTTGCCACCAGGGAGAAAACAACGATGCTTGTGACCATAATTGCAAGGATTGTTTACCTTACGCAAAGTTTGTTAATGCAGTTGTCCGTTGCTTTGAGTTTACACTTTGGGTGGGGCTCGCAAGTTAATACTAGCGAGATGTTCTGGATAGATATCTTAAGGTGGATAATTAGAGAGTAGATGCTGATGGATAAACGGTCTACTTGTCTTGGTGTACTACCCATTACTTTTAAGCCTCTAACTTTCTAGTAGCATGATTAGCATTGCGATGCATTTATAATTTTGTCAATTGCCCAGCTGTAATTTGTTTACCCAACATAGTTGTTTATCGTCTTTTGGGAGGGAGACATCACTAGTGAACATCATGGGATTCTGGTCCATATTTCCACCATTGTTTACACCTCCAGCATTTACTGCTTTTATTTAATTTTCTGTTGCAATTACTATCGCTATTCCCACTTGTGTTTTGATCCTTTGCAAACTACAAGGCCGGAGAGATTGACAACCTCTCTGAACTCGTTGGTAGCATAGTTATTTGTTGTGTGTGCAGGTCCACATCTTCTGCTAGTGCGAGAGCAGCGGACACCTACTTGTTGATCCTCGGAGTCCTCCTGGTTCAATAAACCTTACAGTCCCCGTGTATGGGAAATCTGCTGCTGACTACATTTCCACCTTCAACTTGGGGTAACCAACAAGGGGCGAGAAGTATATCCACCAAATCGTCATCAAGCAAATTTCTGGCGCTGTTGCCAGGGACTCCAATCTTCAAGATAGGGGAGTTGCACACTATCTTTTACCTTTGCTTTTAGTTTTGTTAGTTTTCTTTCTAGTTTTTGCCTTAGAGTCCTATACCAAAAACCACAAAAAAAAGTTGCTTTGTTCTTGCTTGTTGCTTCTGTTATAGGTTCCACCGAGAACACCAAGTTGTGTGACTTCACTAGTCACAACAACAATGACTTTATCTGCACTCCTATTGCTGCTCCCACCACTAAGGCGACCTCCTATGATATTAAACCTGCTTTACTGAACCTTGTTATGAAAGATCAATTCTCCAGTGCTAGAGATGCTGCTGCTTTGCACTTGAATAATTTTGTTGAGCTTTGTGATATGCAAAAGTACAAAGAAGTAGATGGCGATATTGTTAAACTTAAGCTTTTTTCCTTTCTCCTTGAGAGGAGGAGCTAAAGTGTGGCTTCGATCTTTGCCTAGGAATAGCATAGATTCTTGGGATAAGTGCAAAGATGATTTTATTGGGAAGTATTACCCGCATGCTAAGATTATACAGTTAAGAAGTAACATTATGAATTTTAGGCAGCTGGATAATGAACATGTTGCCCAAGCTTGGGAACGTATGAAATCTCTTGTTAAGAATTGCCCTCCACATGGTTTGACTACTTGGATGGCTATCCAAACTTTTTATGTAGGATTGAACTTTACATCGCGGAATCTGTTGGACTCGGCCGCGTGAGGAACCTTTATGTCAACTACACTTGGTGCTGCCAAGAAGCTATTGGACGAGATGATGAAAAATTATTCTCAATGTCACACTGAGAGAGTTCCAACAGGTAGGAAGGTAAACTCTGTTGAGGAGATCTCCTCCCTTAACGATAAGGTTGACATGATCATGACTTTACTTACTAAGCAAGCTCCTATTGATCCTCATGACGTTCCTTTAAATTCTTTGGTTGCTCAAGAAAGAGAGCAAGTTGATGTTAATTTTATCTCTAGGAACAAATTCAATAATAATGCTTATAGAAATAATGTTGGTAGCAATCCTAGACCATTTCCATCCAACAACTATGGGAACAACAACACTTATCCTAGCACCAAAAACTCCACTTCTGAATTAGAGAGGATGCTTAAAGACTTTATCACTTCTCAAAAAGCCTTGAACAAGAGTGTAGAAGAGAAATTAGAAAAATTATATAGTCTCTCTTTGAAGGTAGACAACATAGCTCATGATGTAGAGATGCTTAAAATTATAACTTCCCCCCTTGAGGAAAGGAAAACCACACCCATGAATGCTATCCAAGTCCAAATTAATGAGAACATAAGAATGCTAGCCAAACTTAAGGATAGATGGGCTAGAGAAAAAGAAGAGGAAGATAGGATTAAGAGCCTTCCTACACACACTAACCTTGCTACTATACAAGTTGTTGAGGATCTCAAAATTTTTAGCACCCATCACATCCCTATTCCCAATGGACCTATTAATGGTGATGCTAATACCTCAACTTTAGGACAAGAAGGTCCTTTAAACTTAGAGAATACCAAAAGACTGAACTTAGATGACATCACCACCACTTTAATTAATGGTAGTAATCTTAATTTTGATAGTTGTAGTCTTTCTGAAGTTATCACTTTTTTGCAAAGAATGGCTAAAGACCCCCACACTAGTACACTCAATATTGCCTTCACCGAGTATATTACCAATGCTCTTATCAAAGCTAGGGAGGAGAAGCTCAAGCTAGAGACTTCTATTCCTAGAAAACTAGAAGATGGTTGGTATCCTATGGTCAAGATTAAATTGAATAATTTCTCTTGCTTTGCTTTATGTGATGTTGGAGCTAGTGCCTCCGTTATGCCCAAAAGAATGTATGATACGCTTGATTTGAAACCTTTAGATCAATGTTCTTTGGTGTTCGTATTGTTGATTCTTCCATAAAGAAACCTTTAGGGAGGATTGATGATGTTCTTATTGTTGTCAATGATAATTAGGTTCCCGTTTATTTTCTTATTATGGACATTGAATGTGATCCCTCATGTCCAATTATTTTGGGATGTTCTTTTCTCCGCACCGTTGGTGCTATCATTGACATGAAAGAAGGGACCATTAGATTACAATTTCACCTTAAAAGGGGAATGGAAAACTTCCCTCGAAAGAAGATTAAGTTACCTTATGAGTCCGTTATTCGGGCAAGTTATTCTTTTGGAGTTGATAATACTTGATCTTTTTGCATCATGCCTAGCTCAAAGGCATAAAAGAAAGCGCTTGTTGGGAGGCAACCCAATTTTTTTTACTTTCAGTTTTAGTTGTCTTGATGCTTGTTACTACTGTAGCAACATCACTGTATCTTTATTTTCAAGCTTTGTGCCAAGTTTGAGCCTCCGATTGCAAGAAAGTTCAAAAGTTGCGACATGGTGTCCAGAAACAGATTCTGTGTGCTTGATGGAAAAATTCGCCAAAAATCACCAGATCATCTTTTTGATCTGAATTTTTTGTCAGTATGCTCTATATAATTGTCTTTTTGGCGTATGTTCTGAGTTTATTATTTGAGTTGCAGAAGTGCCCCTAAAAAATATTTACTACCTCATGTTCTAATTTTCCCAGATTCTGCCCTGTTTTGCGTTTTCATTGTTTTGCAAATCTTGAGCTTGCCTTTTCTTTGCAAAAACCTTTTGGCAATCTTGAGAAACAGTATCTGTTCATGAAAATCTTTATTTCCAGTAGACAATAAATTATTTTATTATGGGCACTAACCACTCTAATAAGCTTATGATGAGTTTCGTATGAAGGGAGTTTTCAAGTATGCGATGGGAGATGATGAAAGAAGATCCAAGAGTTTCAAGTGCTCAAGCTTGGGGATGCCCCCATGCACCCCCAGGAAATATTCAAGGAGACTCAAGCGTCTAAGCTTGGGGATGCCCCCGTGCATCCCCTTCTCCATCAACAATCATCAGTTCATCCTTCTCCATGCTATATTTTTATCACTTCATATGTTATGTGCTATGGTTGGAGCGTCTCGCTCTTTACTTTTTAGTTTTTTTAGTTTTGCTTGCTGTTCATAACAAGTTGGAACCTAGACTTCTTTGTTTGGGAGAGAAACACGCTCCACTTGACCCTAGAACACAACATAGGTTTTCATGCTTATTTTTGTGTGTGCTCTTTATCTTTTCATAGCTGCTGTCATGCTTAGCTCTTAGTTTTCATGCTTTATCTTTCTAAGAGCTTTTATTTAGGTTGCTTTTGGAACTCTCTTGAGTTATGATGCTTATCTTGTTTAGAGAGTTGGCTTGTTGCACCGAGTTGTGTGTCTTGCATGAGTAGGTAACTGAGGTTGCTATTTAAGTATAGTAGTAACTTGCAATAGTTGCAAGGTATTGCTTTGAGTAATGTTTGGACTATTGGTGTCAAGAGCTTGTGCCTATTAGTGATAAGTGTCGTATTTTGGGAAATCCGTGTGTATTTTCAAAAACAAAAAAAAAGTTGAGAACTCTAGCTACTAGATGGATCGCTAACCTCTGGAGGGGTTGGAATATATAGAGTAGCCTCACATTACCATGGGTCGAGGATGCGCAAGGATAACCAGACCCCCAAACACTCCTCCTCGAGGTACTTGTCTCTTTGTGAATCTCCTGACTAGATAGAGAGTTGCCGATAATAAGTGCATGAGTTCTTCGGACTAATGTGAGTATTTTATTGTTGGCACTTCCACCATCCATATTTTGCTAGCCTCTTTGGTACCTTGCATTGCCCTTTCTCATCTTGAGAGTTGGTGCATACTTCACCGGTGCATCCAAACCCTTGGCATGATACGCTCTGTCATCATAAGCCTCATTATATCCTTCCTCAAAACAGCCACCATACCTACCTATTAAGGCATTTCCATTGCCTTTCCGAGATACATTGCCATGCAACATCCACCATCTCATGACTTGATCTTCATATCATACATGCTTTTGCTTGATCGAGGAGCCGCATGCTAGTTGGGCCTTGCCCTTATTATTGCTACATGACGCGCTAGTTTCATTGCATATCCTGCTACACTGGCAGAGGCATACATTTGCATACATCATGATAGTTTTCATTTGTCTTTATGTTGAGTACTTCTTATAAAGTGTGAAGATCTTCTTTTTATTCTTGTAAAACATAGAGTGTTGCCCTTAAGTGAGGAAAAGATCCCAAAGAGGACAAATTAAAAGATCACAAAAGAGGACACATGAAAAGATCCCAAAGAGGACAAATGAGAGATAAATAGAAAGAGACAAAGAGGCCACAAAAATAAAAATAAAAGAAAGAAAAGAAAAAGAAAGAAAAGAGAGAAGGGGGCAACACTATTATTCCTTTTGAAAGATCCACACTCGTACTCCATTGTTATATTTGTACTCCATATATTTGTACTCCATTGTTATATTTGTACTCCATAGGGACCCTTTACACTATAGAACTTGGCTTGTATATTCCAATGACGAGCCTCCTCAAATGAGCTCTAGGTCTTCATGAGCAATAAAGTTTGATGCACCCCCACTAGTTCCATTGGAGAGCTTACCTTAGCTCATATGTGCATCAGTTGCATGGCAATCCCTAGTCCTCACATCATATCTACCATTTGGCTTTCTCTCGCCTATGATTCTCCTCATTGATGTGAGCCCTTCACACCTTTTTTGTCTTCCTTCCCCATCATTATTCTCTTTGCCATCCTAAGTGCCAACATATCTTGCTTGCGCTCATCCATTGCATGAGTGCTCAAAGTCGAAAGGGAGAGGATCATTTTGACTTGTGCCTGACTAGTGGTCTGGGGATGAGTCAAAATAAGATTCCAAAGGAGACCAAGTGTGAAGTTTTAGTAGGTTGAGTTCTCAATTAAACTATATAATATTTTTATGCTCTAAACCCATCTCCCACTTGTTGCACGCAAACACCATTTGGAGACATTCGAGTCACGGACAGCGAGAACTCTTGCACCTTTATGTTCTTACTTTTCTATTTTCAATACTAAATATAGACTCTTGCTTGTTATTGTCTTGACTTGAATTGCATATCTTACTTGCTTTTCTTTGAAGTTCTTATATGTGTGTTAGCATGTCACCACAGAAATTATTTGTGTTATCATTTACCTACTCGAGGACAAGCAGGAATTAAGCTTGGGGATGTTGATACGTCCCAAACGTATCTATAATTTCTGATTGTTCCATGCTCTTTTGGGTGACATTGTTATATGTTTTGGTACACTTTCATACCTTTTTACACATATTTGGACTAACCTACTAACTCAGTGCACCCAGTGCCAATTTCTGTCTGCTGATGTCTTTTAATTTCAATGACTTCACCCCAATTTTTGGAGCCCCAAAAACCCCCCAAAACCCCGAGAAAAATATATAAAAATCAGTGTGAGGGAAGCTTCATGAAGCACCAAGGTGGGAGAGAGGGGAGCCAGGCCTCACCCAGGCGGCCACCTGGCACGGGCCCCCTCCTGGCTGCGCCACCACGTCGCCTGGGTGGCTGGTCCACCCCCTGGCACCTTCCTTTGGCCTATATTTACCCCTCGTACGGAAAACCCTAAAGATATATCCAGAATCACGAATTTCTCCACCGTTCTGCCGCCGCAGCGCTTCCGAGATCGGGAGCGCCAGAAGACCTCTTCCCGGCACCCTGCCGGAGGGAGGGTTGACCTCCGGGAGCTTCTCCACCACCATGGACGCTTCCCGGACGTGCTGTGAGTAGTCCTCCTTGGACTATGAGTCCATTCCCAATAGCTATGTGATGTCTTCTCTCCAATCTTGTGCTTCAATGCTTAGCCCTTGTGAGTTGCCCTACATGATCAAGGCATCTATGTAATTTACCTGTTGTTGCTATGCTGAGTTTGTTGTGATCCGATGGATTGGAGAGTAATATATTTGGTTCTTCTTTTAGATTATGTTCAAATTGTGATGAGTAATATATTTGGTTCTTCTTTTATATTATGTTCTTGAGTAATTCATGCATGTTCTCCGTTGCTTTTTATTGCTTTGGCAGAGTAGTAGATTGTAACTCCAAGAGGGAGTGTTATGCATGATTGTGGGTTCATCCCCCTGGTGTCTAGCTTGAGTGATAGAAACATGAGACTAGGTGATGTGTTGTTGCCGCCAGGGAGAAAACAACGGTGGTTGTGACCATAGTTGCAAGGATTGTTTACCTTACACAAAGTTCGTTAATGCAGTTGTCCGTTGCTTTGAGTTTATATTTTGGGTGGGCTCGCAACTTAATACCAACGAGATGTTCTAGATAGATATCTTAAGGTCGATGATCAGAGAGTAGATACTGATGGATAACCGGTCTACTTGTCTCGGCGTACTGCCCATTACTTTTGAGCCTCTAAATTTCTAGTAGCATGATTAGCATTGCGGTGCGTTTATAATTTTGTCAATTGCCCAGCTGTAATTTGTTTACCCAGCATAGTTGTTTATCGTCTTTTGGGAGAGAGACATCACGAGTGAACATCATGGGACTCTGGTCCATATTTCCACCATTGTTTACACCTCCACCATTTACTGCTTTTATTTACTTTTTCGTTGTAATCACTATCGCTATTCTCGCTTGTGTTTTGGTCCTTTGCAAACTACAAGGCGGGAGAGGTTGATCCTCGGAGTCCTCCTGGTTCACATCCTGGGAGCAAAGTTATTTGTTGTGTGTGCAGGTCCACATCTTCTACTACCGCCATAGCAGCGAACACCTACTTGTTGATCCTCGGAGTCCTCCTGGTTCGGTAAACCTTACAGTCCCCGTGTAAGGGAAATCTGCTGCTGACTACATCTCCACCTTCGACTCGGGGTAACCAACGAGGGGCGAGAAGTATATCCATCAACTCATCATCACATACTCAGTTTACTTAACATGGTGCTTAAATTAAACTAATTAGGGGTGGCACCCCACATGTGAGTGAGAGGTCAGTTTAAATTAATTGTTCTAATTAACTAAGAGGTTAATTAGTAGGGGGGTCTACTAGTAAGTGACTCGGGTTGCCGAGTCAACAGTTGACCGGGGTCAACCGAGTCAATTGTGTCCCTAGGGCCCACTCGTAAGTGACCCAATTGGTGACCATCCGCCTGCCAGGTTAGCGGTGGCACCGGAGGAAGCTCCGGCAATGACTAATATGATAGAGGGGCTTGGGCCCTCGTTGGAATTCGCCTATGGGCGTCTATTTGGCGCACGCGAGGGCACGTTCGAAAGAGGGCAGCCAACCACGTCGATCTAAAGTGGTGGCCGGACCCGGGAGGGTCAGAATCGTCATCGACAGCGAGGTTTGCGTCGACCGGAGCTTGGGCGAACAGGGGTGAGGTGAATCAGAAAACAATCGTGCGATCCAATGGGGCTAGGGCACTATACGCGATGCAGGGAAGCTAGTGGAGGGGAGCGCGAGACCAATTGGTCGCCGAAACACTGTCAACGATGAGCTCCTATGGCAGTGAGCTTCGGCTCCAGCACGAGCAAGGGCTAGAAGATGCGCGCGAGCCAGCAAAGAGCGTGAAAGATGAAGGGGCTCACCGTGGATCTACAGGTGAGCAAAGCGGGCTCGAGGGAGGCTCGAAGCGGTGAGTCGATGCGGCGAAGGTCCGGTGATGATCCGAGGAGGAAGAAAAGGTGATGGTTACGCTGTGGTGGCTTCGGGCTTGATCTAGTGGGTGAGGAACAAGTGGCGGAGCGAGGCGGAGCACGTAGTTGCGTCAGCGAGGAGCAGGAGGGCCGGTGGCCGCGGCTACACATCGGCCATGGTGACGGTGGCGCGGTTCCAACAGTGGAAGGAAGGGGGCGAGCTTTGGGAGCGGCGAGGGGGAATGAGAGTGGGGCTAGGGTTCCACAATATCATAGAGTTCGGAGGCACCCTTATCACCGTCAGAGATCCGATGGATGGGCTCCACAGCGTCGGCCTTGGACGGTGGCACGCAACATCGTGTCCACGTCTCGTGTGGTGAACACACGAGGGCGATGGGGTGCGGGTGGGCTGGGCCGACCATTTGGGCTGGCAAGCCTAAGTGCCAAGGCACTTAGCCCTTTTTCATTTCTCTCTTTTATTTTAGCCTTTTATTTTTATTTATTTATGTTTTGTTTTATTTTAGTAACAAAAATCTTTTGCAAAAATATGGCACAACACTGCCATAGAAAGTTTGTGATGAAAATGAAGAAGTTTGGCTTTTCCATAAATTAAAAGGGCATTTTAAAGAGATTTTGGTTGTGTTTTTAAAATGCTAGAGTCCACACCAGCTATTTGGTGATGTTATTTTCCTTATCTTTATTTGTTTTGAAATATTTGCTAAGTGTTCAACAATTTTCCCACTATGTTTGGGGATTTTATTGCTCACATTAAATTTGAATCCTTTTTAGTGGTGGAATTTGAAATGAGATATGATTCAAACTGATCAAACATTGTTTAGCAAAAGCATTAGCTTAACCTCATGTTACTGTAGCTTAATTACAATGATCACTTCAAGATGAATCTAGGGGTGTCACAACGCGTATGTGGCCGGGCATGTGGCACATATGCCCATACGTCCGGGCGGCAGGTGGGACGCCTTGTTACGCTTCATTCGTGTGTGTCGTCTGTGCGAGTTAGAACATCTAAAGCAGGCATCCTCAAATCCTTCTCAAATATCCGCGAGCGTGTCGTCTGAGTGACGACACAGAATAGATAAGAAATAAAGTGATCCAATCAAATCCATCATATCATTTCTATAGATTTGGGCTCTCGACGAGCCCTCAAAATGTGAACAATTGTAGCAATGATAAGAGGGTTTGCATACGGGTCCGGTCAGTCCGCCACATAGGATGCGGCCCCACCCCGGACCATATTTTCCTTTTTATTCATTCTTTTCTATATCTCTCCAACAATCACCTGCAAATGACCGGACATATGAGGGAAAAAATGAGAAGTGCGGTTACATTGATGGATAAATAGGGACTAAAAACAGTCTCGCCTGATCACTGATCGAGCGTGTCCTTGGACGTTTATGGGGCTAAATTTGCTAAGTCCATGGTAGATACTCTTATAACTAGAAAACATAAACATAAATTCACTAATACTATACTAGTTATGGTTGCATGAATCTTACAAGTGTTCCACGCGAACGAGGTCAATGTCTACCGAGTTGAATTTTTAATACATTGTTGTTCTAAAAACAACCTTTGACTAGGGCCGCCTCAAGTAGCATGATGGGAGTGGAGTGTCTTGCGGATATGGTCGATCACGAACTGTTACTCGAGGCGTGTATGTCGGTCTTTATTCCTATAAAGGATGCATGGATATCTCTGTTAGGGAACAAATCATGAAAAACAGAAAATTTCCTACGAACCCCAAGATCTATCTACGGAGATGATAGCAACAAGAGGGGAGAGTGTGTATGCGTACCCTCGTAGACCAAGGTTGTCAGAATCGCGATTCTGCTGTATGATTCTACGACTTTATGATCCATATTAAGTCATATGATTCTACGATTCTGGCTAGTAAAATCTACGTTTCTACGATTCTGGTTGTGAAGATTCTATGATTTGCGATCCTACCATCACGGCTTCGATCCGATTCAGAATCAAAATTCTAACAAACTTGTCGTAGACTGTTAAGCAGAAGCTTATATAATACGGTTGATGTAGTCGTCTAATCACGATCCGTCCCGATCAAGTGCCGAATGGATGACACCTCCGCGTTCAGCACATGTGCGGCTTGATGACATCTCCACCTCCTCGATCCAGCGAGCGAGGGATGAGTAGTAGATGGGATCTCCAACAGAAGCACGACAGCATGGTGGAGGTGCTGGTGGAGCTACTTGAACAGGGCTTCGCCAAGCACTGGTAAACTAGGACGGAGGAGAAATGGGAGAGAGGAAGGGTTGCTCCCAGGGCATGGAGAAAAGCTGCATGGCAGCCCTCCCACCCCTCCTCTATTTATAGGGACACAAGAAGGGGCTTCGTCCCTCAACCCCTCCTCCAGGGAGGGGGGCGGTGATACGTCTGAAACGTATCTATAATTTTTGATGGTTTCATGCTGTTATCTTGTCAACTTTGGATGTTTTATATACCTTTTATATCTTTTTTGGGACTAACTTATTAATTCAGTGCCAAGTGCCAGTTCCTGTTTTTCTGTGTTTTTTGACTCTTTTCAGATCTGATTTTGGAACGGAGTCTGATACGTCTCCATCGTATATACTTTTCCAAACTGTTTTGCCCCTGTTTTGGACTCTAATTTACATGATTTGACTGGAACTAACCTGGACTGACGCTGTTTTCAGCAGAATTGCCTTGGTGTTATTTTTGTGCAGAAATTAAAGTTCTCCAAACATCCTGAAAATTTACGAATAACAGTTTTGGAAAATATAAAAAATATCTGCGCCAAGTTCCACCTGAGGGGGTGGGCTAGTGGGCCACAAGCCCTGGCTCCCCCACCACCCCTCTGGTGGCGGTGGGCAGGCTTGTGGGACCCACACGGCTCTGCCGCCCCCTACTCCAGCTCTATAAGTCCCCTTTCGTCCCAGAAAAAATAAAAAGAGAAGTTTTCACCACGTTTGCGATACGGAGGTGCCGCCACCAACTATTCTTCATCTGGAGGGCAGATCTAGAGTCCGTCTTGGGCTCCAGAGAGGGGAAATCGCCGCTATCGTCATCATCAACCTTCTTCCCTCTCCAATTCCATGAAGCTCTTCGTAGTTCGTGAGTAATCTATTCGTAGGCTCGCTGCGCGGTGATGAGTAGGATGAGATCTATCATGTAATCGAGTTAGTTTTGATGGGGATTGATCCCTAGTATCCACTATGTTCTGAGATTGATGTTGCTACTACTTTGCCATGCTTAATGCTTGTCACTAGGCCCCGAGTGCCATGATTTCAGATCTGAAATTATTATGTTGTCACCAATATATGTGTGTTTTAGATCCGATCTTGCAAGTTGTAGTTACCTACTATGTGTTATGATCCGGCAACCCCGGAGTGACAGTAACCGGAACCACTCGCGGCGATGACCATAGTTTGAGGAGTTCATGTGTTCACGAAGTGCTAATGCGTTGGTCCGGTTCTTTATTAAAAGGAGAACCTTAATATCCCGTAGTTTCCTTTTGGACCCCGCTGCCATGGGAGGGATGGACAATAGATGTCATGCAAGTTCTTTTCCCTAAGCACGTATGACGACACATGGAATGCATGCCAACATCATATTGACGAACGGGAGCTAGCCACATATCTCTCCGTGTTATAGCTGTTGCATGATGAATATCATCCAAACAAATCACCGACCCATTGCCTACGAGTTTGTCCTACTACTGCTACTACTTGTCCTAGTACTATTACTTGTCTTGCTCTACTGCTGCTTCTACTACTGTTGCTACTGCTGTTACTTGTCTTGCTCTACTGCTGCTACTACTATTGCTACCGATGTTACTTGTCTTGCTCTGCTGATGCTGCTACTGTTGCTACTACTATCGCTTGCTACTGTTGCTACTTGCTACTACTGTCACTACTGCTTTTCCTTGCCGCTGCTATTGCTCATTACACTGCCGTTACTCGCTACTTTGCTATTACTACTTTGCTTGCAGATACTAATCTTTCAGGTGTGGTTGAATCTGACAATTCAACTGCTAATACTTGAGAGATTCTCTCACCTCCCGTCGTGCGAATCAACAAATTTGGGTCGAATACTCTACCCACGAAAAGTGTTGCGAACCCACGCGCTGGTGGGCCATCAACAACATTCTTCTAGTTTAGTTGCCGGGGAGTGCTAGCAGCATTCTTTTGGTGCCGTGGCAAAGGGGAAGAACAGTTAACATCAAGCATTGTTCTGGCACCATTGCCAGGGATTGCAATCAACATTTTTCTGGCGCCGTTGCCGGGGAGGTATTGCTATATTCTCTGAGTCACTTGGGATTTATATCTGCTGATCACTATGAATAATCTGAAGGATCCGAAGACCAAAGTCTTTCCCTCAACTACGAGGGGAGGTAAGGAATTGCCATCTAGCTCTGCACTTGATTCACCTTTAGTTATGAGTAATTTTGTGACATCACCTCCTGCTAGAAATCTTGATATGTCGCGTGTGCTTGATGATGCTTATGATGCTGATGCTAGAGATGCTATTTTGCCTGATGATGCTATGCTTGATACTGCTAGGGATACTATTTTCCCTGATGTTCCACTAGGAGTGTTCCTTGATGCTCATATTGCTAGAGTTACCGCCAATGCTCGTGATGCTTCTGATACTGCCGATACTATTGAGATAGAACCTTCTTTTGCTCCTGCTAGATCTAGCTCTCCTAGATATGAATTGCCTGATATACCCGAGGGTTACGTTATGGAGGGAGAGATAGCTGAGGATTTTCTTGCATGTGAGGATGCCTATGACGCTGAGAAATTACTTCTCAAGTGGAAGGAGATATCTCGGGAAGCTAGGATGAAATATGACCCGAAGTTTCCCACTTCACCTATCTTTATCACCGATAAGGATTATGAATTCTCTGTCGATGCTGAGATAATCTCTCTAGTCGAATCTGATCCTTTTCATGGTTATGAGTCTGAAACGATCATAGCCCATCTTGCCAAACTACACGAAATAGCCAACCTTTTCACTAATGAGGAGAAGATCCACCACTACTATATCCTTAAGCTGTTTCCTTTCTCTCTAAAGGATGACGCTAAAGCCTGGTTCACCTCTCTTGCTCCTGGATGTGTGCGTAGTCCCCATGAGATGGTCTATTACTTCTGTGAGAAATATTTCCCTGCCCATAAGAAGCAAGCTGCCTTGCAGGAAATATACAACTTTGCTCAACTCCAAGAAGAGAGTCTTCCACAAGCTTGGGGAAGCCTCGTCCAGCTACATAATGCTTTGCCTGATCACCCTCTTAAGAAGAACGAGATACTTGATATCCTCTATAACGGACTTACCGATGCCTCTAGAGACCACCTAGATAGTTGTGCCGGTTGTGTTTTTAGGGAACAAACTGTAGAACAAGCTAAGACTCTACTGAATAACCTCTTGATCAAAGATAATGTTTGGACTATTCCCGAACAACCTCCTAAGCTAACTCCGAAGAAAAGAGGTATTCTATTCCTCAGTCCCGAAGATATGCAAGAAGCCAAGAAATCTATGCAAGAGATAGACATTAGATCTAAAGATGTCAAAAATCTACCACCTATCGAAGAGATCCATGGTCTCGATAACCCGATACAAGTAGTAGAAGTGAATTCTCTGCGTAGGTTTGATGAGAGTGATATTCCTTTTGATAAACCTGCTAGCCTATGTTTTGATGAATTTGACAACTTTGTTGCCAAACAACAGAATTTCAATGATTATGTTAGCAGACATTTGGAACGAAGTACTCGTATGCTTAGCCATTTAAGTGCTTGTGTAGACAGAAATGTCAATGATCTGAAGCTTCTGAGTAGACATGCCTCTATGATTACTACTCAGGTAGAACAAGTACTTAAAGCTTAGAATGACCTGCTCAATGAACTAAATGAAAACTCTGTCAGAGTCATTACTAGAGGAGGAAAAATGACTCAGGAACCTTTGTATCCTGAAGGTCATCCTAAGAGAATTGATCAAGATTCTCAAGGAGTCAATGCTGATACACATAGTCATCCAAAGGAGAAGAAGAAGGATGATAGAAACCTGCATGCAGTTCACCAAATACTGTCACACCTGAAGAACCTAATGATATTTTTGCGTCTCATGCAGAAACACAATCTGGTCATGAACATGAACCTGGTGACAATATGGACAGTGATGTTCATAATAGTGCTCAACCTAGCAATGATGAGGATGTGGAGATTGAACCTATGGTTAATCCTGATTATCCACAACCTAAGAAATACGACAAGAACGACTTCACTGCTAGGAAGCATGGTAAAGAAAGAGAGCCATGGGTTCAGAGACCTATGCCCTTTCCTCCTAAGCCATCCAAGAAAAAGGATGATGAGGATTTTGAGCGCTTCGTTGAGATGATAAGACCTATCTTTCTTCAGGTGCGGTTAACTGATATGCTCAAGATGTCTCTGTATGCCAAGTACATGAAAGATATCGTGACTAATAAACGGAATATACCAGATCTTGAGATCTCCACCATGCTTGCCAACTACACTTTCAAAGGTGGAACTCCTAACAAACTTGGTGATCCCGGAGTGCCCACTATACCTTGCTCCATTAAAGGAAACTACGTAAGAACTGCCTTATGTGACCTTGGAGCCGATGTTAGTGTTATGTTGCTCTCTCTTTATCGTAGACTTGAGTTGGATAAGTTGACACCCACTGAAATTTCTCTGCAAATGGCTGACAAATCAACTGCTTTCCCTATCAGCATTTGCGAGGATGTGCCTGTTGTGGTTGCTAACAACACTATCTTAACAGACTTTGTTATCTTGGATATTCCTGAGGACGATGCCATGGCTGTCATCCTCGGAAGACCCTTTTTAAACACGGCAGGGGCTGTTATAGATTGCAACAAAGGCAATGTCACTTTCCACGTCAACAGTAATTAGCACACAGTGCACTTTCCGAAGAAACGATATCCAGTACATTGCATCAATGCTATCGAAAAGACTTCATCGATTCTCATTGGGAGCTTTGAATACCCTATTCCTCGTGTCAAGATGAAGTATGATTTGCTTGTTGGGGAGATACATATCCCCATTGAGGTGACTTAGTGGCTATTAGAAAATTCTCCGTTCTCTCTTGCGATTCGAGAAGGTTTTGTCATAAGGATTTGATCAACCCCATTGACGGATTTCTTTCGATGACCATGAAACGGATGAATCAAAGAGTCACGTACCTGTGTTTTGAGATTTCATTTTCTGTTGCTTAGAAGAAAAATGATAGAATTAGTTTAGCTTTTCCTATTTTCTGTTTTAGCGTCCTGGAGAAAAGACCACGAAAATAAAAGTTCTCCGATGGTCCTGAAAATTTAGTATGATTTTTTCTGGAATTTTTGAAAATTTCTGGGCCTCAGAGCTGGCCTGGGCCCCTGACCAGTGGGCCACAAGTGCTTCCACCGGCACCTACCCCCTGGTGGCGGGGTGCAAGCTTGTGGGGCCCACAGGCACCCCTCCACTCATTCCAGCTCTCAGCCTCTTCTTCCACCTCCGGAAAAAATTGTTTCGCAGCTCAAACCCGTGTTCTTGCTCATTTGGCTGTGATTCTCGATCTCCTTTCTCAAAGCACCATTCTCCGAACCGTTTTGGGGAAATTACTCCTTGGTAAGTGACTCCTCCATTGGTCCAATTAGTTTTTGCTCTAGTGCTTTATCCTTCGCGTATCCTTGCTACCTTGGTGACCCTGTTCTTGAGCTTGAAAGGTTGATTTTAGCTGGTCCCAAGTAGTTTTAGCGCGTGATACGGTCTCTAGGCACTAGTAGGAGTAGTTGCTACAAGTTGGGTTAATCCTTATTCACTTTTCTTTCGAAGTCTCTAAAAATTTCAGAATTTTTTCAGAGCTAGAAAAAGGAGAAGATGAGGAGGTTCTTGAGAGGCTCTTCAAGCCGTAACCCCAAGGAGGATGAGAAGAACCACCCCAAGTACATAGTCCCTCGAGTCACAGAAGTTCGAGCGTGCGAGTGGCCAAGTGATGAATTTTTGCGCGTCGCCGGACTTTATGAAGACTTTTATTACTTTGTGGAGAACGCAGGTCTTACGGCATTTGTTGAAGATAAGTGCCCACAATACCTCCTCCTCACCGTTATTTTCGTTCAAAGCTTCAACTTTTATCCGAGGAAGAATCCTCCCATGGTTGAGTTCATGATATACGATGTCCCCCAGTGCATGACGCTACAGGATTTTTGCAATATATGCAAATTACCTTATGTGTCAAATTACCTTATGTGTCAATATAATTTTGCAATATATTTGAGTCCCATGGTTGAGTTCTGCCTATGGATGTGAATAGACCCGGGGGCCGTAGTGTTTACTAGTGGCTTCTCTCATGAAAGCAAGTAGACGGTGGGTGAACAAATTACTGTCGAGCAATTGATAGAACTGTGCAGAGTCGTGACGATATCTATGCAATGATTATTTCTATAGGCATCACGTCCGAAACAAGTAGACAGATACTTTCTGCATCTACTACTATTACTCCACACGTCGACCGCTATACAACATGCATCTAGTGTATTAAGTCCATAAGAACAGAGTAACGCCTTAAGCAAGATGACATGATGTAGAGGGATAATCTCAAACCAATGATAAAACCCCATCTTTTTACCCTTGATGGCAACTACTTGATGTGTGCCTTGATGCCCCTACTGTCACTAGGAAATGTCACCACATGGCAGAACCCAAAACCAAGCACTTCTCCCATTGCAAGAATCATAGATCTAGTTGGCCAAACAAAACCCAAGACTCGGAGAGACTTACAAGGATATCAAATCATGCATATAAGAAAACAGCAAAGACTCAAATATAAATCACAGATAATCTGATCACAAGTCCACAATTCATCGGATCTCGACAAACACACCGCCAAAGAATATTACATCGGATAGATCTCCATGAAGATCATGGAGAACTTTGTATTGAAGATTCAAGAGAGAGAATAAGCCATCTAGCTACTAACTACGAACCCGTAGGTCTGAAGTGAACTACTCACGAGTCATTGGAGCGGCGATGATGATGATGAAGAAGCCCTCCAACTCCAAAGTCCCCTCCGGCAGGGCGCCGGGAAGGGTCTCCAGATGAGATCTCACGGAAACAGAAGCTTGCAGCAGCGGAAAAGTATTTTTGAGGCTCCCGTGAATTTTTGCGGAATATTTGGGAATTTGTAGGCCAAAGACCTAGGTCAGGGGGCGGCCAGGGAGGCCACAAGCCTTCCCACCACCGCCTCCCCTGGTGGCGGAGTGGGGGCTTGTGGGCTCCTTGAAGCCCACCTGGCTTGGCCCAAAAGCCCCCTGGACTTCTTCCGTTCAGGAAAAAAATCATTTCGGGTTTTTTCTTCCGTTTGGACTCCATTCCAAAATCAGATCTGAAAAGAGTCAAAAACACGGAAAAAACAGGAACTGGCACTTGGCACTGAATTAATAAGTTAGTCCCAAAAAGATATAAAAAGGTACATAAAACATACAAAGAAGACAAGATAACAACGTGAAACCATAAAAAATTATAGATACGTTTGAGACGTATCGAGCATCCCCAAGCTTAACTCATGCTCGTCCTCGAGTAGGGAAGTGATAAGAATTAATTTTTGATGTTTTCATGCTACCTAGCATAGGTGTCCTTTGTAATTCCTCTTATGTGACGTGAATGTTCAGATCCATTAGATTCAAAACAATAGTTTGCTATTGACGTGGAAGCAATAATAATTCATGCAAACTAGCAAAGTAATCATGAACTTTCAAAATAACAAGGCCAAAAGAAAGTTATCCCTACAAAAGCATATAGTCTGGCTATGCTCTATCATCATTGCACAACGAATTTAAATCATGCACAACCCCGATATTGGCCAAGTAATTGTTTCACACCTTTACTTTCTCAAACATTTTCAACTCTCACGCAATACATGAGCGTGAGCCATGGTTATAGCACTATAGATGGTGTGGAATGTGGTAGGGGTTGCAAGACAAAAAGGAGAAGATAGTCACATTAACTAGGCATATCAAGGAGCTGTGGAGATGCTCATCAATAGATATCAATGTGAATGAGTAGGGATTGCAATACAAATGATGCTCTAGAGCTACAAGTATGTGATAGCTCTTAAAGAAAACTAGTGGGTGTGCATCCAACTTGCTTGCTCATGAAGACCTAAGGCAATTTTGAGGAAGCCTATCATTGGAATATACAAGCCAAGTTATATAATGAAAATTTCCCACTACCTATATGGTGGTGACAAAACGAGAGACTCTCAATCATGAAGATCATGGTGCTCAAAATGCACAAGTGTGGAAAAAGTGGTAGCATTGTCCCTTCTCTCTTTTTCTCTCATTTTACTTATTTTGGTGGGCTCTTTGGCCTCTTTTTTATGGGCTTCTTTGGCCTCTTTTATTTCCTAACATGGGACAATGCTCCAATAATGATGATCATCACACTTTCAACTCAAAACTTAGAGCAACTATGACTCTATATGGAATGCCTTCGATAGTGTACCGTGGCAATGATCTAGCATGGCATAGACATCAATGGAAACATCATGCTAGCTATCTTACGGTCATGCAATGGCAAATGTAGACGTGGTGGCACATATAATAGTGGTAGTTGCATGGCAATATATCTCGGAATGACTTTGAAAAAGCCATAGTAGGTAGGTATGGTGGCTGTTTTGAGGGAGGCTAATGGTGGGTTTTGTGCACCGGCGAAAGTTGCGCGGCACTAAGAAGATAGTGATGGTGGAAGGTGAAAGTGCATCTAAACCATGGACTCAACATTAGTCATGAAGAACTCATATACTTGTTGCAAAATATTTATTAGTAATCGAAACAAAGCATTCAACGCATACTCCTAGGGGAAGGGTTGGTAGGTATAAACCATCGCGCGATCCCGACCGCCACACAAACGATGACAATCAATATACTCAACATGCTCAGACTTCATCACATAGCGGTTCACCGTACGTGCATGCTACGGGAATCACTAACTTCAACACAAGTATTTCTAGAGCCACAACACCTTACTAGCATGAGTTCAATATTACCATAACCACAACTCAAAACTAATTGAGATGAATCAGACTTCTCTAACTATTCAATGCACATGAAGGTGGAAGTTTTCGTATCCCTTTGGATAACTATCCCTTTTGAGAATACTTTGAAAGCATAGATAACCTACCAAGCCATGCACCGCTGTGCTCTAAAATATATAAGTGAAGCACATAGAGCAAAAGTATCTAGCTCAAAAGATATAAGTGAAGCACATGTGAGCTGAATTGTCTACCAAAAGATATAAGTGAAGCTCGACAAAATCACAGTGTGTACATGTCTCTCTCTCTAGGTGTGTAGCAAGGATGATTGTGACACAACAAAAATAAAAGACTCCTACGATACAAGACGCTCCAAGCAAAAACACATAACATGTGGTGAATAAAAATATAGCCCCAAGTAACGTTACCGATGGATTGAAGACGAGAGAGGGGATGCCTTCCCAGGGCATCCCCAAGCTTGAGCTCTTGCCACTCTTTATCTTTTTGTCCATAAGAACTTCACCCAAAACTTGAAAACTTCACAACACGAAACTTAAACAGAAACTCGTGATATCATTAGTACAAGAAAGCAAACCACCGCTTCCTTAGGTACTGTAGCAAACTCAAATTCTACTTGTGCTGATGTTGGGTTACTGTACTTTCAATCTTCCATGGCTAATACCCCCCGATACTATCCATAGTTTCATCAAAATAAGCAACCAACACAACAAAAACAGAATCTGTTAATAGCAGACCAGTCTGTAGCAATCTGTATATTTCGTATACCTCTGGTACTTCACAAATTCTGAAAAAATACGATAGTCTTAAGAATTTGCGTAGCAATCAGAAGAAAAAAGAATCAACTCAAAAGCTCTTACAGAAACAAAATGAATTATTTTCATGAGCAGAAAGTTTCTGTCTTTTCCAGCATGACCAAACGATCATCCCCAAGACTAATCATAACGGTTTTGGTTGGCACAAACGCAAAAAATAAACAGAAAAACACAATCATAACAGAATTATGAAAGTGTGCAAAACACAAAACAGAAAGAAAAATGATAGATTCGTTCGGTTGCCTCCCAACAAGCGCTTTTGTTTAACGCCCTTAGCTAGGCGTTCAATGATGCTCTCACAAAAGACAAGAATTGAAGCACAATGAGAGCATCTCAAACCAATGATAAAAACCCCATCTTTTTACCCTTGATGGCAACTACTTGATGTGTGCCTTGCAGCCCCTACTGTCACTGGGAAAGGTCACCACATGGTAGAACCCAAAACCAAGCACTTCTCCCATTGCAAGAATCATAGATCTAGTTGGCCAAACAAAACCCAAGACTCGGAGAGACTTACAAGGATATCAAATCATGCATATAAGAAATCAGCAAAGACTCAAATATAAATCATAGATAATCTGATCACAACTCAACAATTCATTGGATCTCGACAAACACACCGCCAAAGAAGATTACATCGGATAGATCTCCATGAAGATCATGGAGAACTTTGTATTGAAGATCCAAGAGAGAGAAGAAGCCATCTAGCTACTAACTATAGACCTGTAGGTCTGAAGTGAACTACTCACGAGTCATTGGAAGGGCGATGATGATGATGAAGAAGCCCTCCAACTCCAAAGTCCCCTCCGGCAGGGCGCCAGGAAGGGTCTCCAGATGAGATCTCGCGGAAACGGAAGTTTGCGGCGGCGGAAAAGTATTTTCTAGGATCCCCTGTTTTTTGCGGAATATTTGGGAATTTATAGGCTAAAGACCTAGGTCAGGGGGGCGGCCAGGGAGGCCACAAGCCTGCCCACTGCCGCATCCCCCTAATGGCAGAGTGGGGGCTTGTGGGCTCCCTGGAGCCCACCTAGCTTGGCCCAAAAGCCCCCTGGACTTCTTCCGTCCGGGAAAAAAATCATTTCGGGGTTTTTCTTCCGTTTGGACTCTGTTCCAAAATCAGATCTGAAAAGAGTCAAAAACACGGAAAAAACAGGAACTGGCACTTGGCAGTGAATTAATAAGTTAGTCCCAAAAAGATATAAAAAGGTACATAAAACATACAAAGAAGACAAGATAACAGCGTGAAACCATCAAAAATTATAGATACGTTTGAGACATATCAGCCTCCCTGGTGCTCCCCTGCCCTAGCTCTTTCGCCTATATATTCCCTAAAATCCGAGAAAAAATCAGGGCATCCACGAAAACACTTTTCCCCCGCCGCAAGCTTCTGTTTCCGCGAGATCTCATCTGGAGACCCTTCCCGGTGCCCTGCCGGAGGGGACTTTGGAGTTGGAGGGCTTCTACATCAACATCATCGCCACTCCAATGACTCATGAGTAGTCCACTTCAGACCTACGGGTCCATAGTTAGTAGCTAGATGGCTTCTTCTCTCTCTTGGATCTTCAATACAAAGTTCTCCATTATCTTCATGGAGACCTATCCGATGTAATCCTCTTTGGCGGTGTGTTTGTCGAGATCCGATGAATTGTGGATTTGTGATCAGATTATCTATGAATTATATTTGAGTCTTTGCTGATTTCTTCTATGCATGATTTGATATCCTTGTAAGTCTCTCCGAGTCTTGGGTTTTGTTGTGTTTCCAACTAGATCTACGATTCTTGCAATGGGAGAAGTGCTTGGTTTTGGGTTCATACTGTGCGGTGACCTTTCCGAGTGACAGAAGGGCCAGCAAGGCACGCATTGTGTTGTTTCCATCAAGGGTAACAAGATGGGCTTTCATCATAGATTTGAGATTGTCCATCTACATCATGTCATCTTGCTTAAGGCGTTACTTTGTTCTTATGAACTCAATACACTAGATGCATGCTGGATAGCGGTCGACGTGTGGACTAATAGTAGTAGATGCAGAAAGTATTGGTCTACTTGTTATGGACGTGATGCCTATAGATATGATCATTGCCTTAAATAACGTCATGACTTTGCGCGGTTCTATCAATTGCTCGACAGTAATTCGTTCACCCACCGTCTACTTGCTTTCATGAGAGAAGCCACTAGTGAACACTACGGCCCCCGGGTCTATTCACAACTATCGTCTCCACTTTTACTTTTACTTTGCTTTGTTTACCTTTTTTGCTTTCAGTTCTCACTTTGCAAACAATCTATAAGGGATTGACAACCCCTTCATAGTGTTGGGTGCAAGCTCTTTGTGTTTGGGCAGGTACTTGTGACTTGACGCGATCCTCCTACTGGATTGATACCTTGGTTCTCAAAATGAGGGAAATACTTACCACCGCTGTGCTACATCACCCTTTCCTCTTCAAGGGAACACCAACGCAAGGCTCCAAGGCCGCGGGGTAATCCTTTGCATATTTGCCAAGGAAGTCCCTATAGGCGTAGCCCGTAGCAGAAGGATTCCTGGCGTCGTTGCCAGAGAAGGTCTTTTGTTGCCGTAGCAGGCGGCGACCTAGGGGGTGGAGTATCCCCCAAGTTAGAGGGCCTAGGGTTTCCTCCTCACCAACCCTAGACATGTTAGGCCTCGGGAGGTGGGGATGCCGAGCCCACCATGGGCTAGTGCACCTCCCCTCTCATCCCATGAGGCCTTCGGGGCTGGTACACCCTTTCCAGTAGACCCCTGAATCCCCTCCGGCACTCCCAGTACACTGTCGGTAATGTCTAGAATCCTTTCGGTGACCAAAATAGAATTTCCCATATATAAATCTTTACCTCCAGACCATTCTGGAGCTCCTCGTCATGTCCGGGATCTCATCGGTACTCCGAACAACATTCAGTCACCAACATACATATCCCGATACTACTCTATCGTCACCGAACATTAAGCGTGCGGGCCCTATGGGTTTGAGGAATCATGTGGACATGACCGAGACACCTCTCCGGACAATAACCAATAGCGGGACATGGATGCCCATATTGGTTCCCACATATTCCACGAAGATCATTATCAGTTGAACCACAATGTTAAGGATTCAATCAATCTTGTATGCAGTTCCCTTTGCCCATCAGTATGTTACTTCCCCGAGATTCGATCATCGATATCTCCATACCTAGTTCCATCTCGTTAGCGGCAAGTCTCTTTACTCGTTCCTTAATAAAAGATCCTATGACTAACCCCTTATTCACATTGCTTGTAAACTTCTTGTGATGTTGTATTACCAAGAGGGCCCAAAGATACATCTCCGTCATATGGAGTGACAAATCACAGTCTCGGTTAATGCCAACCACGCACACACCGTCGGAGATACCTGTAGAGCACCTCTATGATCACCCAATTACGAAGTGACGTTTGATAGGACACAAGCCATTGCTCCGGTGTTAGGGAGTTGCATGATCTCATGGTCTTAGGAACAAATACTTTGACATGAAGAATGCAATAACAATAAACTTAAGTGATACAATTATATGTTAAAATTATGGTTCAGTCCTGTCCATCACATTATTCTCCTAATGATGTGATTCCATTATCAAACAACAATTCATGTCTATGTTTAGGAAACGTTAACCATCTTTGATCAACGAGCTAGTCTAGTACATGCTCACTAGGGACATTGTGTTGTTTATATATCCACACATGTATTTAAGTCTCTGGTCAATACATTTCAAGAATGGATATTAAATGTTTATCATGAATAGGGAAATATGATAATAACCAATTTATTATTGCTTCTAGGGTATATTTCCAATAGTCTCCCCCTTGCACTAGAGTCAATAATCTAGTTCGCACCAACATGTGATTAACACCCAACGACTTGTGGCGTTTGATCAAGTTTTGCTTGTTAGAGAGGTTTTAGTCAATGGGTCTACAACATTTGGATATGTGTGTACTTTGCAAATCTATATGTCATAATGTGTAGATGTTGCTACCATGCTCCATTTGGAGCTATTCCAAATGATTGCTCCATTATATGTATCCGGTTTGCTACTCACAGTCACCTGGATTGGTGTCAAAGCTTGCATCAACATATCCCTTTATGATGAAATCTTTATCACCTTCATAACTGAGTTTCCTTAGTCCTCTAAGGATAATTTTGACTGATGCCCAGTGATCCAGTCCTAGATCACTCTTGTACCCCCTTGCCAGACTAATGACAAGGCACACATCACATATGGTACACGACATAGCATACATTATAGAGCCTATGGCTGGGGCATAGGGGATGACCTTCATCCTTTCTATTTCTTTTGTCATGGTCGAGCTTTGAGTGTTACTCAACTTCACACGTTAAAACTCAGGCAAGAACTC
The DNA here is from genome assembly GCF_904849725.1 of Hordeum vulgare subsp. vulgare. Taxonomy (NCBI): domain Eukaryota; kingdom Viridiplantae; phylum Streptophyta; class Magnoliopsida; order Poales; family Poaceae; genus Hordeum; species Hordeum vulgare. The sequence continues at coordinate 67,743,679 of NC_058522.1, forward strand.
CTTTGACTAGTCCGTTTTGAACTCCTTCAAAATCTTCTCAAGCTATGTGCTCTGTGATAGTCTTATCACGTGCCTTGATCTCTCTGTATAGATATTGATGCCCAATATGTAAGAAACTTTACCCAGCTCTTCCTTTGAAAAACTCCGTTCAAACAACCTGTGACAGCCCCAATGCATTTTCCTTCCCCTTTTGTAATTCCTTTCCCTGTTTGGCAACCTTGTGATGTGAATGGATGTGAGACTTAGGGTGTCATTATTTCATGTGCAACATGCATCATGCTTAGCATCATATTTTGTCTTCTTTGTTTTGTTCTTTGTGTTGTTATGTCACCTTGGTGGTGTATGTGAGTGCATGTGTGAATGGGTTTATCTTGGCATGAGAGTGGGTGCAACAAGAGCCACTTCAAATCCCTTTGTAGCACCATGACCATAATAACTTCCCCTCTCTTCCAATTGTTTGTGGCCGTTTTAAAGTTTCAGTTTTGGCCCCATTAAAAATGTTCCTCATATTTTAAAAAATCTTCTATGAAATGTGGAGGCAGCCTCTCATTTTATTTTTGTGTTTTTCCTTTTGGTTTTATTTTAAAACAGATCCATTTTCAAATAAAACAATTTATTTTTCTTTACCCTAAAATTCCCCAACTGTTCTTATAAATAGGAGGAACATTTTAGAAGCCCAGATTTATTCTGGTTTTATTTTTTTCTCCTTGCTTTTAACCCCTGGTTTATTATTAAAGCCAAGTTGGTTTTTATTTAAAATAAACCCCAGTGTATTTCTTTTTCTCTGAGAGAGAGAGAGAGAGAGGGGTAGCGAGACCCAACCTACCATTCTGACCCAGTGATACGTCCATTTTGCATCATGCTTTTATGTTGATATTTATCGCATTATGGGATGTTATTACACATTACGGTACAATACTTATGCCTTTTCTCTCTTATTTTATAAGGTTTACATGAAGAGGGAGAATGCCGACAGCTGGAATTCTGGGCTGAAAAAGGAGCAAGTTTGAGATACCTATTCTGCACAACTCCAAAAGCCGTGAAAATCAACGAAGAATTATTTTGGATTTTATAAAAAATACTGGGCAGAAGAAGTACTGGAGGGGAGCCACCAGGAGGCCACAAGCCTGCCAGGCGCGCCCTACTCCCTGGCTGCGCCTGGGTGGCTTGTGGGCCCCTTGTTGCCCCTCTGGCTCCCATCTTCTGCTATAAGGAGGGTTTCGTCCCAGAAAAAAAATCAGGAGAGGGCTTTTGGGAAGAGACGCCGCCGCCACGAGGCGGAACTTGAGAAGAACCAATCTAGAGCTCCAGCAGGGCCGTCGTGCCGGGGAAACTTCCCTCCCGGAGGGGGAAATCGTCGTCATCGTCATCACCAACACTCCTCTCATCGGAGGGGACTCATCTCCATCAACATCTTCATCAGCACCATCTCATCTCCAAACCCTAGTTCATATGTTGTAACCAATCTCCGTCTCGCGACTCCGATTGGTACTTGTAAGGTTGCTAGTAGTGTTAATTACTCTTTGTAGTTCATGCTAGTTGGATTACTCGATGGAAGATCATATGTTCAGATCCTTAATGCTATTCAATACCTCTCTGATCATGAACATAATTATGCTTTGTGAGTAGTCACTTTTGTTCCTGAGGACATGGGATAAGTCTTGCTATAAGTAGTCATGTGAATTTGGTATTCGTTCGATATTTTGATGCATTGTATGTTGTCGTTCCTCTAGTGGTGTTATGTGAACATCGACTACATAACACTTCACCATTATTTGGGCCTAGAGGAAGGCATTGGGAAGTAATAAGTAGATGATGGGTTGCTAGAGTGACAAAAGCTTAAACCCTAGTTTATGCGTTGCTTCGTAAGGGGCTGATTCGGATCCACTACTTTAATGCTATGGTTAGACTTTGTCTTAATTCTTCTTTCGTAGTTGTGGATGCTTGCGAGAGGGGTTAATCATAAGTGGGATGTTTGTCCAATTAAGGACACCACCCAAGCACCGGTCCACCCACATATCAAACTATCAAAGTAGCGAACGCGAATCATACGAACATGATGAAAACAAGCTTGACAGAATCCCCATGTGTCCTCGGGAGCGCTTTACCTCATATAAGAGTTCGTACAGGCTTGTCCCTTGCTACAAAAGGGGTTGGGCCATCTTGCTGCACCTTTTTTACTATTGTTACTTGTTACCCGTTACGAATTATCTTATCACACAACTATCTGTTACCGATAATTTCAATGCCTGCACAGAATACCTTGCTGAAAACCACTTGTCATTTCCTTCTACTCCTCGTTGGGTTCGACACTCTTACTTATCGAAAGGACTACGATAGATCCCCTACACTTGTGGGTCATCAAGACTCTTTTATGGCGCCGTTGCCGGGGAGTGAAACGCCTTTGGTAAGTGGAATTTGGTAAGGAAACATTTATATAGTTTGCTGAAATTTATTATCACTTGTCACTATGGAAACTAATTCTTTGAGGAGCTTGTTCGGGGTATCTTCACCTTGACCAGAAGCACAAGGAGTTGCTCCTCAACCTACTGAACCTACTGAAAATATTTATTATGAAATTCCTTTGGGTATGCTAGAGAAGCTGTTGGCTAATCCTTTTACAGGAGATGGAACATCACATCCCGACTTGCATCTAATCTATGTAGATGAAGTTTGTGGTTTATTTAAGCTTGCAGGTCTGCCCGAGGATGAGGTCAAGAAGAAGGTCTTTCCATTATCTTTGAGGGACAAATAATTGACATGGTATAGGCTATGTGATGATACTGGATCATGGAACTACAACCGATTGAAATTGGAATTTGATCAAAAGTTTTATCCTATGCATTTGGTACATCGTGATTGGAATTATATCTATAATTTTTGGCCTCGTGATAGAGAAAGTATCTCTCAAGTTTGGGGGAGGCTTAAGTCAATGTTATATTCATGCCCCAACCATGTGCTCCCGAGAGAAATTATTATTCATAACTTTTATGCTCGGCTTTCTCATGATAATCGCACCATGCTTGACACTTCTTGCACCGGTTCTTTTATGAAGAGAGATATTGACTTCAATTGGAATTTATTGGAAAGAATTAAACGCAACTATGAAGATTGGGAGTTTGATGAAGGTAAGGAGTCAGGTATGAATCTTAAGTTCGATTGCGTTAAATCCTTCGTTGAAACAAATACTTTTTGTGATTTTAGCGCTAAACATGGACTTGACTCTGAAAGAGTAGCTTCATTATGTGAATCATTTGCTGCTCATATTAATCTCTCTAAAGAGAAGTGGTTTAAATATCATCCTCCCATATATAGAAGTCAATGTAGTAAAACCCAATCCAGTTGAGGAGAAAGTCATTGCTTATAATGATCCTATTGTTCCTAGTGCTTACATTGAGAAACCACCTTTCCATGTTAGAATAAAGGATCATGCTAAAGCTTCAACTGTGATACGTAAGGGCTATATTAGAACACCTACACCCCCTGAGCAAATTAAAGTTGAACCTAGCATTGCTATTATCAAAGATCTCTTGGCCGACAATGTTGATGAGCATGTTATTCACTTCTGTGAAGATGTTGCCAGAATTGCTAAACCTCATGCTAGAGACAAACATAAGCATGTTGTCAGCATGCCTGTTGTTTCTGTTAAGATAGGAGATCATTGTTACCATGGTTTATGTGACATGGGTGCTAGTGTTAGTGCAATACCTCAATCTTTATATAATGAAATTAAAGATGAGATTGCACCTGTCGAGATGGAATCTATTGATGTTACTATTCAACTTGCCAATAGAGATACTATCTGCCCTGTGGGAATTATTAGACATGTTGAAGTCTTGTGTGGTAAAACTAAGTATCCTACTGATTTTCTCGTTCTTGCTACCACACAAGATAGCTTTTGTCCCATCATATTTGGCAGACCTTTTCTCAATACTGTTAATGCTCATATTAATTGTGAGAAACAAACTGTCACTATTGGCTTTGAAGGTGTGTCACATGAATTCAATTTCTCCAAGTTTGGTAGACAACCTCATGAAAAAGAATTGTCTAGTAAGGATGAAATTATTTCTCTAGCTTCTATTGCTATGCCTCCTACTGATCCATTAGAGCAATACTTGCTTGAGCATGAAGATGATATGCATATGGACGAAAGGAACGAGATAGATAGAGTTATCTTTGAACAACATCCTATCCTTAAGAATAATTTGCCTGTTGAATTACTTGGAGATCTACCTCCACCAAAGGGTGATCCTGTGTCTGAGCTTAAACAGTTACCTGATACTCTTAAGTATGCTTATCTTGATGAAAAAGAGATATATCATGTTATTATTAGTGCTAACCTTTCAGAGCATGAAGAAAATAAATTATTGAAAACTCTGAGGAAGCACCGTGCTGCTATTGGATATACTCTTGATGATCTTAAGGGCATTAGTCCCACTCTATGCCAACATAAAATTAAAACTAATCATGATTCCAAACCAGTTGGCGATGATCATCGAAGATTAAATCCTAAGATGAAATAGGTGGTAAGAAAAGAAATACTAAAGCTCCTGGAAGCATGTATTATCTATCATGTTGCTCATAGTGATTGGGTAAGTCCGGTGCATTGCGTCCCTAAGAAGGGAGGTATTACCGTTGTCCCCAATGATAAAGATGAATTGATCCCACACAGAATTGTTACTGGCTATAGGATGGTAATTGATTTTAGGAAATTGAATAAAGCCACTAGGAAAGATCATTACCATTTGCCTTTTATTGACCAAATGCTAGAAAGATTGTCTAAACACACACACTTTTGCTTTCTAGATGGTTATTCTGGTTTCTCCCAAATACCAGTTGCACAATCTGATCAGGAGAAAACCACTTTTACCTGCCCTTTTGGTACCTTTGCTTATAGACGTATGCCTTTTGGTCTATGTAATGCACCTGCTACCTTTCAAAGATGTATGATGGCTATATTCTCTGACTTTTGTGAAAAGATTGTTGAGGTTTTCATGGATGATTTCTCCGTTTACGGATCTTCTTTTGATGATTGCTTGAGCAACCTTGATCGAGTTTTGTAGAGATGTAAAGATACCAACCTTGTCTTGAATTGGGATAAGTGCCACTTTATGGTTAATGAAGGCATAGTCTTAGGACATAAAATTTCTGAAAGAGGTATTGAAGTTGATAAGGCTAAAGTTGATGCGATTGAGAAAATGCCATGCCCTACAGACATTAAAGGTATAAGAAGTTTCCTTGGTCATGCTGGTTTCTATAGAAGGTTCATTAAAAACTTCTCTAAGATTTCTAGGCCTCTTACCAATCTCTTGCAAAAAGATATTCCTTTTGTTTTTGATGACGATTGTGAAGAAGCATTTGAAATACTTAAGAAGGCCTTGATAACTGCACCTATTGTTCAACCGCTAGGGAGGCCGGAGAGCCTGCACGTCGTCGGCCCCGTCCTCGACTCTGACAAGCACCATGCAGTGGCCGTCGCTTATGCCTCCTCCTCGCCCCGTACCTCTTTGGTTCCCCGAGGTGAGCATCCCCCCTCGTGCAGCTAGTTATCCCGCGCCGTTGATTGCTGTGGTAGTCGCCGGTAGGAGCCGTGCAGTCGTGTGCCGCCATGTCTAGTAGTTGTAGGCTCGGGGCTTTGCCTCCCCTCTCCCGTGTAGATCGAGGCGGTTTATCCCTCGGAATGGAACCCCCAGCTGACCCCGCACGCCCGCCGCCGGTCAGTGGGCCCCATCGTCGCATATGTAGCTCGTCGGCGTCGATCTCTTCTCTGCCATGTAGAGAAGAATCCTACTCTGCTTGGAGCAGGGTGATAAGGAAGCAGCGCCCCTATTCAGACGTGATTCGACGCGTAGCGTAGTCTCAATCGGGGAGACCAAGGTTCGATCCCGAGCGCGCCCATTTTTTTCTTCTGTGTTGGGTTTTCCCTCTGTTGCACTGCATAGTTGATAAATTAGGGGATTTCATCCCCTAGTAGAGCAACTAACCGAGCCTATCCCAGTGGTGGATGGTTGTGCGTGTGAGTAGGAGGTGCAGGGTTCGAACCCTTCCCCTGCACCTTTTCTTTTTCTTTCTTTTTGTTGCATCTATGCATGTATGTGTGTGTGTGCCAGAGCATGTGTGTGTGCAGCATGTGAGTGTGTGCATCAAGTGTGCATGGCAGTGTGTGTGTGTGTGCACCAAGTGTGCATGGCAGTGTGTGAGTGTGTGTGTGTGTGTGTGTTTGCACCAAGTGTGCATGGCAGTGTGTGAGTGTGTGTGGGGGGGGGGGGGTCAAGAACCACTTGCATACACTCACTAGGGTCCCAAGTGCATATGACTAGTGGGCCCCTGTCATTAATTGTGGCATTGTTATTTATTTCTGTTGTGAGATATTTTCCAAATCTGGTATATTTCCAGAACAGGATATGCCAAATCTGGCATATACAAGAACAACTCCTCTTCTTGTCTAGAGGTAGTTTGATTCTGTGCTAATTTTGTTTCACTGTTTTTGGTGTTTTTATGCATGCAATATGGGCAGTATGATATATGAATTTGGGGTAGAAAATCCCAAGGAAACCAATTATGGTACTGGAATCTGGTTTTGAGCATTTCTGTAGAAAGTCACCTTGTGGTGAGGGGGCACTAGTTTTAACTATGTAGGGTGATTTATGTGCATGATTAGAGGATGTGCATGCATGCATCATTTTGTGTGTTGCATTATCATTTGCTGGTATTTATTTCCTGCTTGTTTCTTTTGGGTAGCTACTCGGGCTGGGAACGAGTTCGAAGAGTCCAGTGAGTTTGTGCAGGAAGATCAGCACCAGTTCCACTCTGAGGAAATCACAAGCAAGAAGATCGTGACCTTGACACCGTTTCTAGCTTTGTGTTGCTTGGTGATTCGTTTCTATCATTACATCTCCGCTGCCTACCACATGATATATAGGCCATGAAACATTGCCTGCACCTTTTCTTTTTCTTTCTTTTTGTTGCATCTATGCATGTATGTGTGTGTGTGCCAGAGCATGTGTGTGTGCAGCATGTGAGTGTGTGCATCAAGTGTGCATGGCAGTGTGTGTGTGTGTGTGCACCAAGTGTGCATGGCAGTGTGTGAGTGTGTGTGTGTGTGCACCAAGTGTGCATGGCAGTGTGTGAGTGTGTGTGTGGGGGGGGGGGTCAAGAACCACTTGCATACACTCACTAGGGGTCCCAAGTGCATATGACTAGTGGGCCCGTGTCATTAATTGTGGCATTGTTATTTATTTCTGTTTGTGAGATATTTTCCAAATCTGGTATATTTCCAGATCAGGATATGCCAAATCTGGCATATGCAAGAACAACTCCTCTTCTTGTCTAGAGGTAGTTTGATTCTGTGCTAATTTTGTTTCACTGTTTTTGGTGTTTTTATGCATGCAATATGGGCAGTATGATATATGAATTTGGGGTAGAAAATCCCAAGGAAACCAATTATGGTACTGGAATCTGGTTTTGAGCATTTCTGTAGAAAGTCACCTTGTGGTGAGGGGGCACTAGTTTTAACTATGTAGGGTGGTTTAGGTGCATGATTAGAGGTTGTGCATGCATGCATCATTTTGTGTGTTGCATTATCATTTGCTGGTACTTATTTCCTGCTTGTTTCTTTTGGGTAGCTACTAGGGCTGGAAACGAGTTCGAAGAGTCCAGTGAGTTCGTGCAGGAAGATCAGCACCAGTTCCACTCTGAGGAAATCACAAGCAAGAAGATCGTGACCTTGACACCGTTTCTAGCTTTGTGTTGCTTGGTGATTCGTTTCTATCGTTACATCTCTGCTGCCTACCACATGATATATAGGCCATGAAACATTGCCATGAAACCTCAAACACCTCCCCTCCTAGCATATATTGTTTGGCTAAGTTAGGCTTGCTCAACCACTAATCTATTAGCGTTGCTAGTTGCAGGTGCCAGCTGGTCCATGTGATAACATGGGCATTCGATATCATCCTATTTAATTAATGCACCTATATACTTGGTAAATAGCGAAAGGCCTAGCCTTTTGCTGGATTATTTGTTCCGCTGTTGCCGCCTTAGTTTCGGCTACCGATGTTTTATTCATAACCGAGCACTCCTAACACGTTCGGGGTTGTTATGGGACCCCCTTGATAAATCGTTTAGTGTTAAGGCTTGACCGACAAGACCCAACTTTGGTGTTAATTGGCTAACAACCTAATAAAAATCATAGGGAATAGCTACCCCGAGGAACTAATCTAGAACCCGGGCCAGTGCTCCTCACGAGTGTTGGCCAAAACCAGAGCAGCTTATTAACGCTCCCCGGGGCAACTCGGGTTTTGGCGTGGTAACCATAACTCATCCGCCGTGTCCTGAGAACGAGATACGCGGCTCCTATCGGGTTCGTTGACACGTGAGGATGTCTTGCTGGACTTGTCTTACCTTAGTGATATATCTTGCACATTGGGATTTTCGGTGAGACATTGGGTTTTCTCAGAGTTGAGGTCTTCCTCTAAGGAATCCGACGAGATCGCGAGTTTCGTGGCCGAGGATTACTTTGCGGCCCATGGTAATTTGTGATGGACTAGTTGGAGCACCCCTGTAGGATTAAATCTTTCGGAAAGCCATGCCCGTGATTATGTGGCAAAGATGGATATTTTGTTAACCTCTAGTTCTAGATAACTTAAAGTAATTCAAATAAAACTTGCCAACTGTGTGCGTAACCGTGACTATTTATTTCAGAGCTCCTTCTCTGATCGAGAACACAGTGGGGTTATGAATGACGTAAGTAGGTGTTCAAGATCACTTAGTGATTATTCTAGTCTTCGTTCGTCTTACGTAGACCTCCATAACTTATTTTATGTTCTTCGTAAGTTAGCCACCATATATGCTTAGGATGTTGCAAACTCATACACCTAACCCTACCTCACCCATTAACTTAGTTAGACTCGATACCAAGGTCATGAGATTGCTGAGTCCTCGTGGCTCACAGTTTGGTACAAACACCCACACGTACAGGTACTCCAAATGCCGACGTTCCCGAGGATGCCCAACTGAGGTGGGAGTTCGATGAAGACAGTGGTAGACTGTATGTGACGTATCCAGAGGATTAGAGGCGCATGGTCATGATAGTGGGACTAGCTAGGCAAGATATCATGATTTCGCCATTTATCTTGTCCGTAGGTGGACACTATCTTATGTATGAATAATGAATGCTTGTGTGGATTGTAATCTAGCATGTGGCGAGTGTAAGCCGAATCTTATACTCAACTCTCTAATTATGTAATGGCATTGTTATCCTGCTTGCGATACACTTAGATGCGACTCTTTCCCCTTTTGAGGCTTCGCCCCCAAATAAGGAAAGTGTCGCATCTTAGTCGTTGCACAACCCTTTATACTTTCTGTAAATTCTACTTGATTTCTGATCAACAATATGTCATCCACATAGACTTACGATAAATGCTATAATGCTCCCACTCACTTTCTCGTAAATACAAGTTTCTTCATAAACTTTGTATAAACCCAAATGCTTTGATAACCTCATCAGAGCGAAGATTCCAACTCCGAGATGCTTGCACCGATTCATAAATGGATCGCTGGAGCTTGCACACTTTCTCAGCTTTTTCAGGATTGACAAAACCTTCTAGTTGCATACGACTCTTCCTTAAGGAAACCATTAAGGAACACTATTTTGACATCCATGTGCCAGGTTCCATAGTCGAAAAATGCAACTATTGCTAACATAATCCTGACGAACTTAAGGATCGCTACGGGTGAGAAAGTCTCATCGTAGTCAACTCCTCGAACTTGCAAAAACCCTTTTGCGACAAGTCGTGCTTTATAGATGGTGACATTACAATCATCATTTGTCTTCTTCTTAAAGATCCATTTTTACTTAATGCCCTCTCGGTCATCGGGCAAGTCTACCAAAGTCCATACTTGGTTTCCATACATGGATCCTACCTCGGATTTCATGGCCTTAAGCCATTTGCCGGAATCCGGGCTCATCATTGCTTCCTCATAGTTTGTAAGCACATTGTTGTCTAACAACATGACTTTCAAGACAAGATTAATGTACCACTCTCGGTAGTACGTTTCCTTGTCAACTTATGAGACTCGGTAGTAACTTGATCCTAAGTTTCATGATCATCATCACTAGCTTCCTCTTTAATTAGTGTATGCATCAGAGGACCACCTTTATATGTTGCGGTACTTTCCAATTCAAGTGAAGGTTCGATAACCTCATCAAGTTCTACGTTACTCCAAGTCACTTATGTCGGGAGAACCTCCTTCTCTAGAAAGGATCCAATCTTGGAAACAAAGACCTTTCCATCAGATCTGTGATACAAGGTATACCCAATTGTTGCTTTATGGTATCTTATGAGGATGCACTTTTTCGCTTTGGTTTCGAGCTCATCAGACATAAGTGTCGCATCCCCAAACTTTAAGAAATGACAACTCAGGTTTCTTTCCAAACCATAATTTATACGATGTCATCTCAATGGATTTATATGGTGCCCTATTGAAAGTAAATGTAGTTGTGTCTAATTCATAGCCCCAAAATGATAGTGGAAAATTGGTAAGAGACATCATAGTATGTACCACATCGAGGTGGCATGAGTTGTGAAACAATTTTTCACATTGTCTTAAATGCATACCAAACTCGTCACTCAGATATGAACCTCCACGATCATATCGTAGACATTTTATTTTATAGTTACAATTATCTTCAACTTCACCCTGGAATTGCTTGAAATTTTCAAAAGCTATAGGCTTGTGTTTCATCGAGTAAATATACAATATCTACTCAAATCATTTATGAAGGTAAGAAAATAACAAAATCCATCGCGTGCTTCGACACTCATTGGACTGCATACATCGATATGTACTATTTCCAATAAGTCACTTGACCAATCCATCATACTGGAAAACGGAGTCTTAGTCATCTTGCCCACGAGGCATGGTTCACATGTATCAAGCGATTCAAAATCGAGTGAGTCCAAAGATCCACCACCATGGAGTTTGTTTACGCTCTTTACACCAATATGATCTAAGCAGCAGTGCCACAAGTATGTGGTACTATCATCATTAACTTTGCATATTTTGGCATCAATACTATGAACATGTGTATCACTACGATCAAGATTCAATAAACCAGTCACAATGGGTGCATTATCACAAAATATATTATTCGTGTAAACAGAACAACCATTATTCTCTAACTTAAATGAATAATCATCTCACAATAAACAAGATCCAGACATATTGTTCATCCTCAACACATGCACCAAATAGCATTTATTTAGGTTTAATACCAATCTTGAAGGTAGAGAGAGCGTGTCGACTGTGATCACATCAACCTTGAAGACACTTCCAATGCGCATCGTCACCTCATCCTTAGCCAGTCTTAGTTTATTCTGCATCTCCTATTTCGAGTTACTAACGTTAGCAACTGAACTGGTATCAAGTACGATGGTCTACTACGAGCACCAGTAAGGTACACATCAATAACATGTATATCAAATATACCTTTGTTGACGTTGCCAACCTTCTTATATGCTAGGTATCTGGGTCAGTTCTACTTCCAGTAATCATTCCACTTATAATACACGAACTCATTCTCAGGTTTGGGTCCAACCTTCGGTTTCTTCAGTCAAGCAGAAACTCGCTTGCCATTCTTGAAGTTTCCCTTCTTGCCCTCGCCCTTCTTGAAACTAGTGGTCTTATCAAACATCAACACTTGATGCTCCTTCTTGATTTATATCTCCACGTTATTAAGCATCGTGAATAGCTCACGAATCATATTCTCTATCACTTGCATGTTATAGTTCACCACAAAGTCTCTGAGCTTGGCGACAGTGACTGGAGAACTCTATGAATCACTATCTTATCTGGAAGATTAACTCCCATTTGATTCAAGCGATTATAGCACCCCATACATTCTGAGCACATGCTCACTAGCTGATATGTTCTCACCCATCTTGTTACCAAAGAACTTGTCGGAGCTCGCATATCTCTCGACACGGGAGTGAACCTGAAATACCAATTTCAGCTAATGGAACATCTCATATGCTCTTTGGTGCTCAAAACATTCTTGGAGCCCCGTTTCTAAGTTGTAAAGCATGGTGCACCGAACCATAAAGTAGTCATCATAATATGCCTGCGAGATGTTTACAACATCCACACACGATGCTCGACGGGGTGGCGCATCAAGTAGTGCATCAAGGACATAAGCCTTTTGTGCAGCCCGAGGACAATCCTCATGTTATGGATCCAGTCCGCATAATTGCTACCATCATCTTTGAACTTAGTTTTCTCGAGGAACATGTTAAAATTCAGGGGAGCTAGAGCGCAAGCTATTGATCTAAAACCTAATTTGCAAAGACATTTTGACTATGTTCATGGTAATTAGTTCAGTTGATCAAATTACTAATGAACTCCCACTTAAATCAACATCCTTGAGGTTGTCTAAGTGTGACATGATCCAAATCCACCAACACAAGTCCGATCATCACGTGAGATGAGGTAGTTTTAATGGCGAACATCTCCATGTTGATCATATATACTATATTACTCATGTTCAACCTTCGTTCTCCTATGTTTCGAGGCCATGTCTGTACATGCCAGGCTCGCTAAGTTTAACCCAAGTATTCTACATGTGCAAAATTAGCTTGCACCCTTTTTATGCGAATGAAGAGTCTATCAGACCCGATCATCATGAGGTGCTTCCAAACGACGAAGTTTCGCCATGGTGCATACTTGGGGAGAACACAATTTTATCTTTAAATTACGTGATGAATCATCTTATAATGCTACCGTCGTCCTAAGCAAAATAAGATGCATAAAATATAAGCATCACATGCAATTAATAAGTGACATGATATGGCCATCATCGTCTTTTGCTTTCGATCTCCTTATTCAGAGCACCGGCATGATCTCCATTGTCATTGGCATGACACCATGATCTCCATAATTGTGTCGTGATGTGGTTGTCTCGCAAACTATTGCTTCTACAACTATTCTAACATATAGTGATAAAGTAAATCAATGACCTAAAATAAATTAAAGAGGACCCTATGGCTTCTGATGGTTGCCATTATCATCGACATGCAAGTCGTGATAACTATTACAAAACATGATCATCTCATACATCACATATATCAAATCACATCTTGGCCATATCACATCACAACATACCGTGCAACAACAACTTAGACGTCCTCTACTTTGTTGTTGGAAGTTTTAAGTGGCTGCTATGGGCAACTAGGAAGAACCGTTCTTACCTACGCAGAGCCACAACGGTTATAATCAAGTTGACTTTTAACCTTCTACATGGACTGCCTTTGTCGAGTCTGATTCAACTAAACTGCGAGAGACAGACAACTGATAGCCACCTTTATGCAAAGCAAGTTGCATGTTGATACGTCTCCATCGTATCTACTTTTCCAAACTCTTTTGCCCTTGTTTTGGTCTCTAATTTGCATGATTTGAATGGAACTAACCCGGATTGACGTTGTTTTCAGCAGAATTGCCATGGTGTTGTTTTTGCGCAGAAATAAAAGTTCTCGGAATGACCTGGAAATTTACGAGGAATTTTTGTGGAATATATAAAAAATACTGGCGCAAGAATCACCTAGAGAGGCGGAGCCAGGAGCTCAGAAGCCCACCAGGCCCGCCCCCCCCCCTGGCCGGGCCTGGCAGGCTTGTGAGCCCCTCGGGGCTCCGCCGCCTCCAATTCCGGCTCTATATATCCTCCTTCAACCGGAAGAAAAATAAAGGAGAAGAGTTCATCACGTTTTACGATACGGAGGCGCCGCCACCTCCTGTTCTTCCTCTAGAGGGCAGATCTGGAGTCCGTTCTAGGCTCCGGAGAGGGGAGATCGTCGCCATCGTCATCACCAACCTTCCTTCATCGCCAATTCCATGATGCCCTTCACCATTCGTGAGTAATCTCATTGTAGGCTTGCTGGACGGTGATGGGTTGGATGAGATCTATCATGTAACCGAGTTAGTTTTGACGGGGATTGATCCCTAGTATCCACTATGTTCTGAGAGTGATGTTGCTACTACTTTGCCATGCTTAATGCTTGTTACTAGGGCCCGAGTGCCAGGATTTCAGATCTGAACCTATTATGTTGTCGCCAATATATGTGTGTTCTTGATCCTATCTTTCAAGTTGTAGCCACCTACTATGTGTTATGACCCAGCAACCCCGGAGTGACAATAGCCGCTAACCACTCCCGGAGATGACCATAGTATGAGGAGTTCATGTATTCACCAAGTGTTAATGCGTTGGTCCGGTTCTTTATTAAAAGGAGAACCTTAATATCCCGTAGTTTCCATTAGGACCCCGCTGCCACGGGAGGGATGGACAATAGATGTCGTGCAAGTTATTTTCCCTAAGCACGTATGACTACATACGGAATACATGCCTACATTACATTGACGAACTGGAGCTAGTTACATATCTCTCCATGTTATAACAGTTGCATGATGAATACCATCCGGCATAATCATCCATCACCGATCCAATGCCTACGAGTTTTCCTACTGGTCCTTTCTACATTACTTTGCCGCTACTGCTGTCAGTGCTGCTACTGTTACTCTGTCACTATTGCTGTCGCTGCTGCTACTGTTACTCTTTCACTACTGTTGTTACTATTGCTACTGGTTACTGTTGCTATCACACTACTCTGCTACTGATACTTTCTGCAGATATTAAATCTTTCAGGTGTGGTTGAATCGACAACTCAACTCCTAATACTTGAGAATATTCTTTGGCTTCCCCTTGTGACGAATCAACAAATTTGGGTTGAATACTCTACCCTCGAAAACTGTTGCGATCCCCTATACTTGTGGGTTATCAAGACCTTTTTCTGGTGCCATAGCTATATTCTCTGAGTCACTCGGGATTTACGTCTGCTGATCTATGAGGAATCCGAAAGATCCAAGAACTAAAGTCTTGCCCTCAACTATGAGGACAGGTAAGGAACTGCCATCTAGCTCTGCACTTGATTCACCTTCAGTTATGAGTAAGTTTGCGACACCACCTCCTGCTAGAAATTTTGATGTGTCGCCTTGCTACGGCAACAGACAACAGTGCCAGAAATTGACACATTGACGGAGACTGGGCTTGCGTTGGTTTTTCCCTTGAAGAGGAAAGGGTGATGCAGCACAGGAGCAGTAAGTATTTCCCTCAGTTTGAGAACCAAGGTGTCAATCTAGTAGGAGAATCTCGTCAAGTCTTGAGTACCTGCGCAAACACAAAAGAGCTTGCACTCAACGCTTTAAAGGGGTTGTCAATCCCTTCAAGATTGATTGCAAAGTGAGATCTGAAGCGGAAAGTGCAACGAAGTAAAAAGTGTAAGGCTAAAAATATGGTGTGGAGTAGACCCCGGGGCCATAGTGTTCACTAGAGGCTTCTCTCAAAGTAGCAAATATTACGGTGGGTGAACAAATTACTGTCGAGCAATTGATAGAACCGCGCAAAGTCATGACGATATCTAAGGCAATGATCATACATATAGGCATCACGTCCGAGACAAGTAGACCGATACTTTCTGCATCTACTACTATTACTCCACACATCGACCGCTATCCAGCATGCATCTAGTGTATTGAGTTCATGACGAACAGAGTAACTCCTTAAGCAAGATGACATGATGTAGAGGGATAATCTCAAACCAATGATGAAAATCCCATCTTTTTACCCTTGATGGCAACAACACGATGCGTGCCTTGCTACCCCTTCTGTCACTGGGTGAGGTCACCGCACGGTATGAACCCAAAACCAAGCACTTCTCCCATTGCAAGAATCATAGATCTAGTTGTCCAAACAAAACCGACAACTCGAAGAGAATTACAAGGATATGAAATCATGCATAAGAGAGATCATAAGAAACTCAAATAAGATTCATAGATAATCTGATCATAAATCCACAATTCATCGGATCTCGACAAACACACTGCAAAAGAAGATTACATCAGATAGATCTCCATGAAGATCATGGAGAACTTTGTATTGAAGATCCAAGAGAGAGAAGAAGCCATCTAGCTACTAGCTATGGACTCGTAGGTCTATGGTGAACTACTCACGCATCAGCGGAGAGGTCATGGTGTTGATGAAGAAGCCCTCCGTGTCCGAATCCCCCCTCCGGCAGGGCACCAGAACGTGCTCCAGATGGGATCTTGTGGAGACAGAAGCTTGCGGCGGCGGAAAAGTACTTTCGATGATCTCCTGATTTTTTCTGGGATTTTAGGGAATATATAGGCGCAAAACCTAGGGCAGAGGTGGCCCAGGGAGCCCACAAGCCAGGGTGGCGTGGCCACCCCTTGCAGCGCCATGAGGGCTTGTGGGGTCCCTGCAGGCCCCTTGCCCTGATTCTCCGGCTTCTCGATCTTTTTCTATTTCGGAAAAAATATTTATGGGAGTTTCATTCTGTTTGGTCTCCGTTCAAAATCCTCCTCTGAAAGGGGTCAAAAACATGGAAAAAACAGGAACTGACACTTGGCACTGAGTTAATAAGTTAGTCCCAAAAAATATATAAAAGGCATACAAAACATCCAAAGTTTGACAAGATAATAGCATGAAACCATCAAAAATTATAGATACGTTGGAGACGTATCAAGCATCCCCAAGCTTAACTCCTGCTCGTCCTCGAGTAGGGAAGTGATAAAGAATGAATTTTTGATGTGGAATGCTACCTAGCATAGTTTTCTTTGCAACTTCTTTCATGTGACATGAATGTTCAGATCCGTAA
Source organism: Hordeum vulgare subsp. vulgare (assembly GCF_904849725.1). Taxonomy (NCBI): domain Eukaryota; kingdom Viridiplantae; phylum Streptophyta; class Magnoliopsida; order Poales; family Poaceae; genus Hordeum; species Hordeum vulgare. The sequence continues at coordinate 67,760,400 of NC_058522.1, forward strand.
GATTCAAAACAATAGTTTGCTATTGACATGAAAACAATAATACTTCAAGCAAACTAGCAAGGTAATCATGAACTTTCAAAATAACAAGGCCAAGGAAAGTTATCCCTACAAAATCATATAGTCTGGCTATGCTCCACCATCCTCACACAACTAATGTAAATCATGCACAACCCCGGTATTGGCCAAGTAATTGTTTTTGCACTCTTACTTTCTCAAACTTTTTATAACTATCACACAATGCATGAGCGTGAGCCATGGATATAGCACTATAGGTGGAATAGAGTGTGGTGGTGGTTGTGAGACAAAAAGGAGGAGATGGTCATATTGACTCGGCGTATCAAAAGGCTATGTAGATGCCCACTAATAGATATCAATGTGAATGAGTAGGGATTGCCATACAAAGGATGCACTAGAGCTATAAGTATGTGAAAGCTCAAAAGTAGAATTAGTGGGTGTGCATCCAACTTGCTTGCTCACGAAGACCTAGGGGAATTTTGAGGAAGCCCATCATTGAAATATACAAGCCAAGTTATATAATGAAGATTCCCACTAGCATATGGTGGTGATGAAATGAGAGGCTCTCAATCATGAAGAACATGGTGCTATTACGAAGCACAAGTGTGGAAAAAGATAGTAGCATTGTCCCTTCTCTCTTTTTCTCTCTTGTCTCTTTTTTTTATTTTTTCATTTGGGCTCTTGGGCCTATTTTTTCTCTTCTCTCCTCTTTTTTTATTGGGAACTTTGGCCTCTTTTTTTATTCCTCACATAGAACAATACTCTAATAATGATGATCATCACACTTTTATTTACTCACAACTCAAAGCTTAGAAATGACTCTATAGGAAATGCCTCCGGCAGTGTACCGGGATGTGCAACGATCTAGCTTGGCGTGTGACGTTGAAACATCTCGCTAGCTATCTTACGATCATGCAATGGCAATATGAGAGTGACGGCACAAGTCATGAGACGGAACGGTGGGAGTTGCATGGCAATATATCTCGGAATGGCTATGAAAATGCCATAGTAGGTAGGTATGGTGGCTGTTTTGAGGAAGGCAAATGGTGGGTTTGTGTACCAGTGGAAGTTGCGCGACACTAGAGAGGCTAGCAATGGTGGAAGGTGAAAGTGCATCTATACCATGGACTCACATTAGTCATGAAGAAATCACATACTTGTTGCGAAAGTTTTTATTAGTAATCGAAACAAAGTGCTAAACGCATACTCCTAGGGGAAGGGTTGGTAGGTGTTAACCATCGCGCGATACCGACCTCAACACAAAGGATGACAATCAATAGATCAATTATGCTCTGACTTCCTAACATAGCGATTCACCATACGTGCATGCTACGGGGATCACTAACTTCAACACAAGTATTTCTAGATTCACAACACCCTACTAAGATAACACTTAATATTACCAAATCCACGTCTCAAAACTAATTGAGAGGAATCAAGACTTCTCTTTCTACTCAATGCACATGAAGATGGAGGTTGTTGTATCCTCTTTCGGTACCTATCACCTTTGAGACTACTTTCATAGCATAAGCCAACTACCAAGTCACGGACCGCCGTGCTCTAAAAGATATAAGTGAAGCACATAGAGCAAAATTATCTAGCTCAAAAGATATAAGTGAAGCACTATGAGCATTCTAGCAAAATCACGATGAGTGCATGTCTCTCTATCTCAAAAGGGTGTCAAGCAAGGATGATTGTGACAAAACAACAAAAAAGACTCCTACGATACAAGACGCTCCAAGCAAAACACATATCATGTGGTGAATAAAAATATAGCTCCAAGTAATGTTACCGATGGATTGAAGACGAAAGAGGGGATGGCTTCCCGGGGCATCCCCAAGCTTAGGCTTTTTGGTGTCCTTGAATTTGTATTGGGATGCCTTGGGCATCCCCAATATTGAGCTCTTTCCACTCCTTATCTCTTTGTCCATGAGAACATCACCCAAAACTTGAAAACTTCACAACACAAAACTTAAACAGAATCTCGTGATAACATTAGCACAAGAAAACAAACTATCCTCTTTTGGTACTGTAGCAACTTGAATTCTATCTATATTGTTGTTGGTCTACTCTATTCTCACTTTTCCATGGCTAGTACCCCCCAATACTAACCATAGTTTCATCAAAACAAGTAACAACTCACCAAAAACAGAATCTGTCAAAAACAGACCAGCCTGTAGCAATCTGTATACTTCGTATACTTATGTTACCTTAAAAATTCTGAAACATTACGACTACCTGGGAAAAAGGCATATCAACCAGCATAAAAAAGAATCAACTCAAAAGCTCTTTCTGAATAAAAATGAAAAATCATCTCGTGAGCGAAAAGTTTCTGTCTTTTTCCAGCAGGATCAAACAACCATTACCAAGACTAGTCATAAAGGTTTTGCTTGGCTTAAACACAAAAAGAAACACAAAAAACACAATCAAAACATAATTATGATGGTTTGGATGCAACAAAACATAGAGAAAGAAGATAAATTCATTGGGTTGCCTCCCAACAAGCGCTATTGTTTAACGCCCTTAGCTAGGCATAAAAGCGATAGAATCACGTATTGTCGTCTTTGGTGCTCAAACCATAAGTGGCCCTCATCATGGATTCATAAGGCAAACTTATTTTCTTTCTAGGAAAGTGCCCCATGCCCTTCTTTAAAGGAAATTTAAATCTAATATTCCCTTCCTTCATATCGATGATAGCACCGATAGTCCTTAGGAAAGGTCTACCAAGAATATTAGGGCATGTAGGATTGCAATCAATGTCAAGCACAATGAAATCCACAGGTACATAGTTCCTATTTGCAATAATAAGAACATCATTGATCCTTCCCATGGGTTTCTTGACAGTAGAATCTGCTAGATGCAAATTAAGAGAACACTCTTCAATCTCATTAAAACCCAGAACATCACATAAATACTTTGGAATCGCGGAAACACTAGCACCCAAATCACACAAAGCATTGCATTCATAGTTTTTGATTTTTTTGGTCGTAGGTTCCCACTCATCATGAAGCTTTCTACGGATAGAGACTTCCAATTCAAGTTTCTCTTCAAGAGATTTTATCATAGCTTCGACGATATGATCGGTAAAGGCCTTGTTTTGGCTATAAGCGTGTGGAGAGTTTAACATGGATTGCATAAAGGAAATGCATTCAATCAAGGAGCAACTATCATCATTGAGTTCCTTGAAATCCAAGGTAGTAATTTCATGACTACTCAAAATTTTAATATCTTCCACTCCGCTTTCAATGCTTTTAGCATCAAGATAGATGGACTCCGAATCATTGGGGCACTTTTCAACCAAAGTGGATTCATATCCAGCCCCATAATGATTAGGTTTGTAACAAGAAAACAAAGATTCAATGGGAGTCACACCAAGCACTTTAAGATCTTCGTGATTCTTATCACGAGAACACGCCTTTTTAAGCCATTCATGTCTAGCACGAATTTGGGCGGTTCTTTCTTTGCTCTCAATCATGGAAACACACATAGCTTTCAAAGTTTCATCCATATTTATCTTGGGAGAAGCACATCTAACTTTCAAACATCAATATCACTAGACATTCTACCAACGCTCTTAGCCAAATCGTCAATTTTGAGTAGTTTTTCCTCTATGGACGCATTGAAAATCTTTTGTGAGTTGATAAACTCTTTGCTATTACTCTCTAGATCAGAGGGTAATCTATTGTAATTTCCATGAGTATTGTTCTAGGAGTTGCCAAAGTTATTAGAGGAGTTACTAGGAAAAGGCCTAGGAACATAGTTTCCTCTAAAAGCATTGTTGTTGCCAAAATTATTCCTACCGACAAAATTAACGTCCAAGCTAGTGTTGCTACTCTCAATCAAGGAAGACAAGGGCATATCATTAGGATCTAAAGGAGCACTTCTACTAGCAACCAAATTCATTAGCTCATCCATCTTAGCACTCAGCGAGTTAATTTCTTCTATAGCGTGTACCTTCTTACTAGTAGGTGACCTTTCAGTGTGCCACTGAGAGTAGTTCGTCATGATATTGTCTAGTAGCTTTGTGGCCTCCCCTAACGTGATTTCCATGAACGTTCCACCTGAGGCGGAGTCCAAGATATTTCTAGAAGCGAAATTCAAGCCAGCGTAAAAGATTTGAATAATCATCCAAAGACTCAAGCCATGAGCGGGACAATTTCTAATCATCAATTTCATTCTCTCCCAAGATTGTGCAACATGTTCATGATCAAGTTGCTTGAAATTCACGATATCATTACGGAGAGAGATGATCTTAGCCGGCGGAAAATACTATTTTTGGGCAAAGATGAAAACCAAGTTTTTGCGCGATCTCGTAACGAGAAAGGAAAAAAGCTTCAATTTAATCACATCATTATCCACATCTTTCTTCTTTTGCGTATCGCAAAGCTCAATGAAGGTATGGAGATGGGATGCGGCATCTTCACTAGGAAGTCCTGAGAATTGCTCTTTCATAACAAGATTCAGCAAAGCGGCATTGATTTCATATGACTCGGCACTAGTGGCGGCAACAATCGGTGTACTAATAAAATCATTATTATTAGTATTCGAGAAGTCACAAAGTTTGGTATTTTCATTCATGGTGACTTCAGCAAGCAATCAAGCACACAAGTGAACAAAGAGCAAGCGAGGAAAAAGGGCGAACGAAAAGGCGAACGAAAAAGGCAAATGAAAAAGGAAAATTGGTGAAGTGGGGGAGAGGAAAACGAGAGGCAACTGGCAACCAAACTAAATGCAAGAGATGAGTTTGCGACACTTACTTGGATGAGTTCTTGAGTTGATCCTCCCCGGCAATGGCGCCAGAAATCCTTCTACTACGGCAACAGACAACATCGCCAGAAATTGACACGTTGACGGAGAATGGGCTTGCGTTGGTTTTTCCCTTGAAGAGGAAAGGGTGATGCAGCACAGGAGCAGTAAGTATTTCCCTTAGTTTGAGAACCAAGGTATCAATCTAGTAGGAGAATCTCGTCAAGTCCATAGTACCTACGCAAACACAAAAGAGCTTGCACCCAACGATTTAAAGGGGTTGTCAATCCCTTCAAGATTGATTGCAAATTGAGATCTGAAGGCGGAAAGTGCAACAAAGTAAAAAGTGTAAGGCTGAAAATATGGTGTGGAGTAGACCCGGGGGCCATAGTGTTCACTAGAGGCTTCTCTCAAAATAGCAAATATTACGGTGGGTGAACAAATTACTGTCGAGCAATTGATAGAACCGCGCAAAGTCATGACGATATCTAAGGCAATGATTATACATATAGGCATCACGTGCGAGACAAGTAGACCGATACTTTCTGCATTTACTACTATTACTCCACACATCGACCGCTATCTAGCATGCATCTAGTGTATTGAGTTTATGACGAACAGAGTAATGCCTTAAGCAAGATGACATGATGTAGCGGGATAATCTCAAACCAATGATGAAAACCCCATCTTTTTACCCTTGATGGCAACAACACGATGCGTGCCTTGCTACACCTTCTATCACTGGGTGAGGTCACCGCACGATAAGAACCCAAAACCAAGCACTTCTCCCATTGCAAGAATCATAGATCTAGTTGGCCAAACAAAACCCACAACTCGAAGAGTATTACAAGGATATGAAATCATGCATAAGAGAGATCAGAAGAAACTCAAATAAAATTCATAGATAATCTGATCATAAATCCACAATTCATCGGATCTCGACAAACACACCGCAAAAGAAGATTACATCAGATAGATCTCCATGAAGATCATGGAGAACTTTGTATTGAAGATCCAAGAGAGAGATGAAGCCATCTAGCTACTAGCTATGGACCCGTAGGTCTATGGTGAACTACTCACGCATTATCGGAGAGGTCATGGTGTTGATGAAGAAGCCCTCCGTGTCCGATCTCGCCTCCGGCAGGGCACCAGAACGTGCCTAGATGGGATCTTGCGGAGACAGAAGCTTGCGGTGGCGGAAAAGTACTTTCGATGATCTCCTGGTTTTTTCTGGGATTTTAGGGAATTTATAGGTACAAAACCTAGGGCAGAGGAGGCCCAGGGAGCCCACAAGTCAGGGTGGCGCGGGCCCCCTGGCTGCGCCATGATGGCTTGTGGGGCCTCTGCAGGCCACCTGCCCTGATTCTCCAGCTTCCCGATCTTTTTTTGTTTCGGAAAAAATCTTTTAGGCAGTTTCATTCCGTTTGGACTCCATTCAAAATCCTCTTCTGAAAGGGGTCAAAAACATGGAAAAACGGGAACTGGCACTTGGTACTGAGTTAATAAGTTAGGCCCAAAATATATATAAAAGGCATACAAAACATCCAAAGTTTGACAAGATAATAGCATGAAACCATCAAAAATTATAGATACGTTGGAGACGTATCACACGTGTGCTTGATGATGCTTCTTCTGCTATCCATGATACTTGTGATGATGCTATTCTTGATACTACTTTGCCCCTAGGTGCATTCCTTGATGCACAAATTGCTAGAGTTGCTGCTAGATGTGATGATGCTTCTCAAACTGCTGAGATTACTGAAGTAGAACCTGCTATTTTGCCTGCTAGAACTAGCTCTCCTATGCCTGAATTGCGTGATATGCCTGAGGGCTATGTTATGGAGGGAGAGATAGCTGAGGACTTTCTTGTGTGTAAGGATAGCTATGATGTTGAGAAATTACTACGCAAGTGGAAAGAAAAATCTCTCAACGCTAGGATGAAATACGACCCGAAGTTTGCTACTTCGCCTATCTTTGTGACTGATAAGGATTATGAATTCTCTGTCGAGCCTGAGTTAATCACTCTGGTCGAATCTGATCCTTTTCACGGTTATGAGTCTGAAACGGTTGTAGCCCATCTTACCAAACTGCATGATATAGCCACCCTATTCACTAGTGAGGAAAAGATCCGCCACTACTATATCCTCAAGTTGTTTCCTTTCTCGCTAAAGGATGATGCTAAGACCTGGTTCACTTCTCTTGCTCCTGGTTGTGTGTGTAGCCCCCATGATATGGTCTACTACTTCTCTGAAAAATATTTCCCTGCCCATAAGAAGCAAGCTGCCTTGCAGGAAATATACAACTTTGCTCAAGCTGAAGAAGAGAGTCTCCCACAAGCTTGGGGGAGGCTCGTCCAGCTACTGAATGCTTTGCCTGATCACCCTATTGAGAAGAATGAAATACTTGATACCTTCCATAATGTACTTACCGATGCTTCTAAGGGCCACCTAGATAGTTGTGCTAGTTGTGTTTTTAGGGAACGAACTGTAGAACAAGCTGAGATCTTATTGAATAACATCTTGTGCAATGAGAATGCTTGGACTATTCCCGAACCACCTCCTAAGCCAACTCCAAAGAAAAGAGGTATTCTATTCCTCAGTCCTGAAGATATGCAAGAAGCCAAGAAATCTATGCGAGAGAAAGGCATTAAATTTAAAGATGTCAAAAGTCTACCACCTATCGAAGAGATACATGGTCTCGATAACCCGATACAGGTAGTAGAAGTAAATTCTCTGCGTAGGTTTGATGAGAGTGATATTCCTTTTGATAAACCTGCTAGCTTATGCATGGATGAATGTGATAACTTTGTTGCCACACAACAAAGTTTCAATGATTATGTTAGTAGACAATTGGAACAGAATGCTCGTATGCTTAGTCATTTAAGTGCTTGTGTGGACAGAAATGTCAATGATCTTAAGCTTCTGAGTAAACATGCCTCTATGGTTACTACTCAGGTAGAACAAGTACTTAAAGCTCAGAATAACTTGCTCAATGAGTTGAATGAAAATTCTGTTAGAGTCGTTACTAGTGGCGGTAGAATGACCCAGGAACCTTTGTATCCTGAGGGTCATACGAAGAGAATTGAAGAAGATTCTCAAGGAGTTAGCACTGATTCACCTAGTCATCCTACAAAGAAGAAGAAAGATGATAGGAACCTGCATGCTAGCAACCCTGTTGCTGGTACACCTGAGAGTACAAACAATGTCTCTGTCTCTGATGCTGAAACACAATCTGGTGATGAACAAGAGCCTAATGATAATATCAATAGTGATGTTCATGATGATGCTCAATCGAGCAATGATAAGGATGTGGAGATTGAACCTGTTGATCTTGATAACCCATAGCCTAAGACTAAGAGATATGATAAGAATGACTTCGCTGCTAGGAAGCAGGGTAAAGAAAGGGAACCATGGGATCAGAAACCCATGCCCTTTCCTCCCAAACCATCCAAGAAAAAGGATGATGAGGATTTTGAGCGATTCGTTGAAATGATCAGACCTGTCTTTCTGCAAATGTGTTTGACAGATATGCTCAAAATGTCTCCGTATGCTAAGTACATGAAAGATATTGTGACTAATAAGAGGAGGATACCTGAGGTTGAGATTTCCACCAAGCTTGCTAACTATACCTTCAAGGGTGGAACTCCTAAGAAACTAGGTTATCCCGGTGTGCGCACTATACCTTGCTCCATTAAAGGCAACTACGTTAGAACTACTTTATGCGACCTTGGAGCTAGTGTTAGGGTTATGCCTCTCTCTCTTTATCGTAGACTTGAACTGGATAAGTTGACACCCACTGAAATATCTCTGCAAATGGCCGACAAATCAACTGCTTTCCCTATCGGCATTTGCGAGGATGTGCCTGTTGTGGTTGCTAATGTCACTATCTTAATAGACTTTGTTATCTTGGATATTCCTGAGGACGATGCCATGGCGGTCATCCTCGGAAGACCCTTTTTAAACACAACAGGGGCTGTTATAGATTGCAACAAAGGCAATGCCACTTTCCATGTCAATGGTAATGAGCATACGGTGCACTTTCCGAAGAAACAATATCGAGTACATTGCATCAATGCTATCGAAAAAACTTCATTGATTCTTATTGGGAGCTCTGAATGCCCTATTCCTCGTGTCAAGATGAAGTATGATTTGCTTGTGGGGGAGATACACATCCCCATTGAGGTGACCTAGTGACTGTTCCAAAATTCTCCGTTCTCTTTTGCGATTCGAAAAGGTTTGTCAAAGAGACTTGATCAACCTCACTCATGGATTTCTTTCGATGACCATGAGATGGATGAATCGAGCAGTCACAAACCTCTCTTCCAAGCTTTCACCTTCGGTAGCTTAGAAGAAAGATGATAGATTTAGTTTAGTTTTCCCTGTTTTCTGTCTTAGCGTCCGGTAGAAAAGTACCCTGAAAATAAAAGTTCTCCGAACGTCCTGAAAATCAAGTATGATTTTTTCTGGATTTTTTGAAAAATTATGAGACAAAGAGTTTGTCTCGGGGCTGTACCAATGGGCCACAAGCCCTGACGGCGCGGGCACCCCCGTGGCCGCGCCACCCAGGCTTGTGGGGCCCACAGGCACCCCCTCCACTCATTCTTGCTCTCATCTGGTTCTCCTACCTCCACATAAAATCGTTTCGTAGCGCAAACCCATGTTCTTGCTCCTCTTGCTGGGATTTTCGATCTCTTTGCTGAAATCACCATTCTCCGAACTGTTTTGGGGAAACTACTCCTTGGTAAGTGACTCCTCCATTGGTCCAATTAGTTTTTAATCTAGTGCCTTATACTTCGCGTATTTTTGCTGCCTTAGTGCCCATGTTCTTGAGATTTGCATGCTAATTTTAGCTGGTCCCAAGTAGTTTTGATGCGTAATATGGCCTCTAGGCACTAGTTGGAGTAGTTGCTACGAGTTTAGTTGAGCCTTGTTCACTTTTCCTTAGAGTCACTAAAAATTTCAGAAATTTTCAGAGATAGATAAGGGAAAAGATGAGGAGGTTCTTAAGAGGCTCTTCAAGCCATGACCCCAAGGATATTGGAAGTGAGTAGAAGCCCAAGTATATGGTCCCTCGAGTCGGAGAAGTTCGAGCGTGCGAGTGGCCAAGCGACGTGTTCTTACGCGCCGCTGGAATTTATGAGGACTTTTATCACTTTGTGGAGAGCGCATGCCTTACCGCCTTCGTTGAAGATAAGTGTCCGCAATACCTTCCCCTCACTAATATCTTCGTACAAAGCTTTAACTTCTATCCGAGGAAGAATCCTCCTATGGTTGAGTTCAAACTTTATTATATCCCCCAGCGCATGTCACTCCAGGATTTTTGCAATGTTTGCAAATTACCTTGCGTTGGGGATATTCATGAACCTCGTCCACGGGACTTGGAAGCTTTATTCGATACAATTGATGTAGGAGAGGAGAGAGGAGTGCCTTGCGCTAGAGCTGCTAGCATTCATTTTCCCGTGCTTCGATACTTCTCATTATTCATGGGAAAATGTTTGATTGGCTGTGGGAAAGCTGGGTCACTTAGTTCCCCAGATCTTGCGGTCTTGCGCGAAGCCCTTTATAATGATAAAACGTGTAACTTGGGCGCTATAGTTGCTCAACGGTTGTACACGAACCGTTCTAAGCGCATTGTCTATGGAGGTATCTATGCTACCCATCTTGCTAGACACTTTGAGATACCTTTTAGACTAGACGAGGAAGAAGAGATTCTTCTTCCCGAGAGATATCTAGATTACGATAGCATGGTTCGCCATGACTTTCTTGATAGAGATATAAATAGAAGGATGATTTATAACCTGGTATTTAGTCAGGGTACTCATGAGACTATTACTTTGCCTGCTCCTTCTTCGTTCTATATTCATGCAGGCAGGTACATTATTATGCCCTCGGACATCTACGCATACTAGGGCTTAGCCCAACCACAGGTGCCCGTGCCCGAGCCACCAGTCGAGTACCAGACGCCAGTTTATCAGCGGGAGCCAAAGGAGCTCACACAGCAGTGGCATCCTCAGTCCACTCCGGAGTACCCAGGAGCTGGTTATTTCCCTCCTTGGGAGTAGACCAACTTCGTCCAAAGGCCTAAGCTTGGGGGAGTACGTGTTCTCACCGACTTTACATTCTCGCTTATGCTTTCACTTTGTTAGCCGGTGTTCACACTTTTCCACTGTATCATCCATGCTAGTTTATTTTATTCTTCTCCTTTTCTTTTCATGTGTCTGTCTAGTTTCAGAAAAACCAAAAAGATTTTCTTTTCTTATTTTGCTTGTTCGGAGCTTTCCCGTGTAAATAGTTTTCTTTTTCTTCGGGTAAAGGGAGAAGACCATGGTTACAATGTTTAGTGCCTCTTGCATGCATACCTGTTTACCTTTCAAAGAGCCATATTACTTTGTCTTCTCCTTTGTGTTTGCCTGCAGATTCCAGCTTTAGTCCAATGCACGAGCGCTCCTATTATTGTTCACATCGTTCGGTCGTGCAAGTGGAAGGCAATAATGACGATATATGATGAAGTGACTGAGCCTGGAAAAGCTGGTATGAACTCGATCTATTTAGTTTTTGTAAATATGACTAGCTCACTGTTCCTAGTTCAGCTTTGCTGTGAGAGAAAGATGTTTGCAATGACAACTTAGAGATCATAGTTACTTATGCCATGCTTACTTAGCTAGGAGTTTATAATGGTTTGTCTTGGTTGCCAACATGAATGTTCAGATGACTAAGATGTAGTATGATTGGATGGTATCCTCCTTTGAATGATTCAAGTGGCTTGACTTGGCGCATGTTTACGCATGTAGTTGAAACAAAATCAACATAGCCTCTATGATATTCATGTTCATGGTGATTTTTGTCCTACTCATGCTTGCACTCAATGTTAGTTAATCTCAATGCATTTTGATGACTGTTGTTGCTCTCTAGTTGGTTGCTTCCCAGTCTTTTGCTAGCCTTCACTTGTACTAAGCGGGAATACTGCTTGTGCATCCACTTCCGTAAACCCAAAGTTGTTCCAGATGAGTCCACCATACCTACCTATTTGCGGTATCTACCTGCCGTTCCAAGTAAATTTGCATGTGCCACTCTCTAAACCTTCAAGAAATAATCTGTTTTGCATGCCCGAACCGCTCATGCGGTGACAGGGGGCTATTAGTATCTTCCATGCTAGGCATGTTATCCTCGATATGTGTTTATTCACTATCATTCACGAAAAAGGGGCCGGTAATTGGAATTCCCAGTTCCATGCTCAAATCGAAAAGATAATTAAAAACAAAACTCCCCCAGGATTGATGTTGGTATGGACAGTACCCGAGGATGCGGTTAGCCGTGGAGTGTGATTAATTGGTGGTGGGGGATTCAAAACTTTACTTTTCTGTTTGGGAACCGCTATAGCATGTGTAGCATGGAAGATGTTGAGAACTCTTAGTCATTGCGTTGACAATGAAAGCATGCCACCGAAAATTATTATCTCTGTTTTCAAACCTTGAGCTCTGGCACCTCTGCAAATCAATGCTTCCCTCTACGAAGGGCCTGTCTATTTATGTTCCTGTTGAGTCATCCTCCTCTTACAAAAGCACCAATTAGAGAGCACCTCTGTCATTTTTATGCTTTGCTTTTAACTGTCTTGAGTATGACTGTGACTGGATCTTCTTTGCCATGAATTACAATGTTTAGTCAGCCCTTGGTCTTTGAAGGTGCTCTGCATTTATGTTTTGCGGTCTCAGAAAGAGCTAGCGAGATACCATATGTTCGCGCTGCTTCATGTTGTTTTGATTGAAGTGTTGACATTTGAGGCTTATTATTATTTGCTCGCTAGGTGATTATGCCATTGATATGAGTTTACCGTGAGACCTAGATGTCATTTGCTTATGTGGTTTGCTTGTGATCTTGCTGAAACTTTGGATATGAGTTAGACATAGTTGCAACAACAAGATCAAATAGAGTTCCTCAAAGTTTTTCTTTTGTCTCTTTCAGTTTGTCAACTGAATTTCTTGAGGACAAGCAAGGCTTTAAGCTTGGGGGAGTTGATACGTCTCCGTCGTATCTAATTTTCCGAACTCTTTTGCCCTTGTTTTGGACTCTAATTTGCATGATTTGAATGTAACTAACCCGGACTAACGCTGTTTTCAACACAATTGCCATGGTGTTGTTTTTGTGCAGAAATAAAAGTTTTCGGAATGAACTGAATATTTACGAAGAATTTTTCTGGAATAAATGAAAAATACCTGCCCAAAGATCCACAAGAGGGGGTGAGCCAGTGGGCCGCAAGCCCAGACGGTGCGACCACCCCCCAGGCCGCACCAACCAGGCTTGTGGGGCCCACGAGGCTCCACCGCCTCCAAACTCAGCTCTATTTATTCTGTCTCGCTCGGAAAAAAACAGAGAGAAGGATTCATCGCGTTTTACGATACGGAGGCGCCGCCACCTCCCGTTCTTCATCTGGAGGGCAGATCTAGAGTCCGTTCTGCGCTCCGGAGAGGGGAAATCGTCGCCATTGTCATCATCAACCTTCCTCCATCGCCAATTCCATGATGCTCTTCACCGTTCGTGAGTAATCTCATCGTAGGCTTGCTCGACGGTGATGAGTTGGATGAGATCTATCATGTAATCGAGTTAGTTTTGACGGGGATTGATCCCTAGTATCCTCTATGTTCTGAGATTGATGTTGCTACTACTTTGCAATGCTTAATGCTTGTCACTAGGGCCCGAGTGCCATGATTTCAGATCTGAACCTATTATGTTGTCGCCAATATATGTGTGTTTTAGATCCTATCTTGCAAGTTGTAGTCACCTACTATGTGTTATGACCCGGTAACCCCGGAGTGACAATAGCCGGAACCACTCCCGGAGATGACCATAGTATGAGGAGTTCATGTATTCACCAATTGTTAATGCGTTGGTCCGGTTCTTTATTAAAAGGAGAACCTTAATATCCCATAGTTTCCATTAGGACCCCGCTGCCACGGGAGGGATGGACAATAGATGTCATGCAAGTTCTTTTCCCTAAGCACGTTTGACTACATACGGAATACATGCCTACATTAGATTGACGAACGGGAGCTAGTTACATATCTCTCCGTGTTATAGCTGTTACATGATGAATCACATCCGACATAATCATCCATCACCGATCCACTGCCTACGGGTCTTTTACTACTGGTCCTTGCTATGTTACTTTGTCGCTACTGTTACTGTTACTGTGTCACTACTGCTATTCCTTACTACTGATGTTACTGGCTGCTGCTGTCACTACTGCTGTTACTTGCTACTTTGCTGTTACTTGTTGCAAGACTTTTCTGGTGCCATTGATACAACAAGTTAGGAATAGTCTGCCGTCAACAGACCTTTTCTGGCACCGTTGCTATCATACCACTTTGCTACTGATACTTTGCTTCCAGACACTAATCTTTGAGGTGTGGTTGAATTGACAACTCAATTGTTAATACTTGAGAATATTGTTTCCCTTCCCCTTGAGTCGAATCAATAAATTTGGGTTGAATACTCTACCATCGAAAACTGTTGCGATCCCCTACACTTGTGGGTTATCAGGTATGCACCCGGACGGATGACCTCAGGGGTGCATAGCGGGTCGACGGCGGGTGCGGGCGCAGCTAAGGCCACTGCCATGTGGTCGTTTTGGTTGCTCGTGTGCGCCCTCTCACAGGGAAAACGAATTTGTGGCATCGTAAATACCAAGAACTTATCAGTTTTTGACATTCAACTGAATAAATATACGTTGGTTTATTATTTGGGTGTAAAACTTGACACTGATTTTGTCATTTTTCTTGTGTTGGGCACAAGAGTGTCACACTTGATGAGACTAGTAGTCAAGACCTACAATGGGGATCTCTTGACAAAATAATGTGAACTTCAGGTGGAGAACAAGGATTCAAATGGTGATCAGTTTAATTTCACTATTCAAGGTGGGTGCAAAAATTATGGGACGTAACATAAAATATGTATGTGATCTTGATTTAATTGATCCTTATCATAGACTTATTTTATACTAGTACATATGCCCGTATGTTGCAACAGGCTTTTCATCTCTGTTGCAATGTGCCCAAAGGACATGATAACCTCCACGAGTGTGTGACCCCTCCCTCCTACCGCTCTACCCAACAATTCATCCTAGGGGAATGCATCATCCAAACGATGCCACTCGGCGATGATGCGACAACCGATTTTAAAAGGCAGAACTTACCATGCCCTCATATTCTATCTGTAGGCACAGAACACAAATATCTTATGAATTACACGCCACATGTATTGTAAACAAGCCTCATTTAAGTCGAATATGTGAGTCATGTGTCTTCTAAACCCCTGCCATATACATAAATCATTCAAATTATGCACCGATAGGCGATAATACTACACACACAGGGAAAAGCCACGAACATTCACGAACCATGCTGCATGCCTTTCACTAATTGCTCCACCAAAGATTTTTGTGTCTCTAGCTAGAAAAATGACAGGATAAACTAAAATGTAACAGTTCTAGATGAATATAAAAAAGGATGAAGATCACTATAAAAAAGGAACAAAGCATATACACATACATGTGTAAGGCAGACATGTGAGATGAAATAGGCATAGTATTCTTTTCATTGGTCAGGAACAATGGTCATTATCTTTTTCAACGTGTTCCTGTATGAGAAGGCTAATAGGCAGCCAAAGTACGATCGAAAAATATGAAAGGGAGCTTGAATGCCCATTGTTGGGAAGTAGTGTTAAATGTATAAGATACACTAATCTGATAAAACCCACTTTACCATAGTCTACAGAATCCAGAGTCCCGTGTGTATATAGTGAACTGGTAAAAAGGTTGCACGAACCAATGGATGCATGATAAGAGAGGGACTCATATTAAAAGTAGTTTGCCCATGAATATCTTGGAAATCTTGTGATGATACAACAATAGCGTTCTGATAAGAGCATGCTGATATCTGCTACATTTAAGTTAGGCACATCATGGGAGTCTAGAAATTATGTATATATAAGTTAGGCACATGATACATTATCCTTTGTAAGTAATAATAGCAGCAAAAATCTGCTAGTTCTAAATTTGAAGGATGCAAATCTACACATTGAGATCCACCAATTAATGTGTTAAGCCCATAATGCATCATCAAGTTTCCTAGACCAATTCTTTCTAGATCTATTAGCAGTTTTTGTAAGATCAATTTTATTTCTCTATTTCTCAATTCAACCTGACTACTATACTTAGGATGATAAGGTGATGCAATTCTATGATTAATATCATATTTAGCTGGAAGTTTGTGGAAAGCACCATGAATAAAATGTGAATCTCCATGAGTCATTAAATATCGAGGGACTCCAAACCTTGGGAAAATAACTTCTTTAAGCATTTTAATAGAAGTGTTATGATCAACACTACTAGTTGAAACAGCTTTTACCCACTTAGTAATGTAATCAACAACAACTAAAATATGAGTATACACGTTAGAGGAAGGAAAAGGTACCATATAATCAAGGGCCATTTACATTTGCGTCCCTAACTCGAACCACCTACTCAGATTTGGCACTAATTTTCAGCTATGCTCAAATTTGCCCCTTTACCGTGAAGCCCCCTTATAGAAATGCCCATTTGTGATGTTACCGTCCGGTCAACTTGCTTTGATCGTCTTGGTGCAAAGTAACTCGGTGAGCCATAAATTCAGAAAAAAGCAGAAAAGTTCAAAAAATCTTAAATTCTGAGGGATCAAAGATACTCGGGTGCGCAAGGTGCGTGCAAGGGATCAAAGATACTCGGGTACCAAAGGAAAAACTCCAAGTCCATGATGCTTGGGGGCGCAAGGCGCATGCAAGTTTTTGTGATCAAATGGCATGCAAGGAGCTCTAGCAAACAAAACAAAATAGTGCATTTTTTAAAGTTTCTTGTCAAGACAAATTTTGTTTTTTTCTCCACGAGCTCCTACAATGTCCAAACAAAACAAAAATTTGCATGCACCTTCTGCACCGAGGCATCTTCGACGCTAAAAAAATCATTTTTAATGTTCTTACTATTTTTTCGAATTTCTATTCCTAAGCATACAATTTTAATTTTCCTTTGGTACGAGATCATAGAATTTCCAAATAGCACGCAAATTTGCATGCACCTTGCGCGCCTGAGTATCTTCGATCCCACAAAATTTTAGATTTTTTGAATTTGTTTGCAATTTTTTTTGAATTTACTGTTCACTGGGTTACTATTTACGTGTCGGTGAAATCCCGTTGACCGGATGGTAACGGCACAGAAGGAAATTTCTATAAGGGGCTTGACGATAGAGGGCAAAAATTTGAGTAAGCTTCGAAATTAGGGGAAAATCTAAGTAGTGGGTTCGAGTTAGGGACACAGATGTAAAAGACCCTATAATCAAAGTCCGAAACATCAAATGGTTCAATACAAAGTGAATAATTCATAGACATTTCCTCACGTCTAGCAATATTACCAATTTTGTTACATTCATCATAAGAAAGGACAAACTTACATGCATCTTTGAAGAGAGTAGGCCAATAAAAACAGGATTGTAATACCTTTATGTGTAGTTGTGTCTCTAGCGTGGTGCCCTCCATATGCCTCGAATGACACTTCTGTAGGATTTGTTATTGTTCATGCCCAGGTACACAACGTATAACAAAACAATCTACCATTTCTTTATATAAATGTGGTTCATCCCAAAAGTAATGTCTTAAATAAAAAATAACCTTTTCTTTTGCTTGTATGTGAAACTAGGTGGTATATATTTAGCAACAATGTAATTAGCATAGTCGGCATACCAAGGGGTATTGTGGGAAACATTTATAACATCTAGTTTCACAGCATGAAAAATATCATCAATAAGCAGTGGGTCATCAAGAATATTATCCATCCCAGACAAATTATCTGCTACATGATTGTGAGCTCCCTTTTTATCAATAATATGCAAGTCAAATTCTTGAAGCAAAAGAACCAACTAATATGTTCATTTTGCATCATACATCTTTATTGATATTTGACTCATTATTATCCATTATTCCATGTTATTATGTAATTTTTATGTATTTTATCTCTAAATATGCAAGGTACATTTAGAAGAGGGAAGTATCTCAAAATTGGAATTTTCGACCGAGAAACCGAGAAAAAGGCAGAAAATCCAAGTTACTCCAAATGACGTGAAACTCCATAGAGATTTTTTCCGGAATATATAAGAATTATTGGGCCAAAATACACCACAGAGGGGCAACCACCTAGGCACAAGCCAACAGGGCACGACCCCCCACCTCGGTCGCGCCCTGATGGCTTGTGGGGGCCCTGTTGGTCCTTCGATGCCCGTCTTCCCATATATAGTATGTTTTACCCTAGAAAAAAGTCAAGACATAACTTTTAGCAAGAAGCGTCGACGTATTGAGGCGGAAACATGGGCAGGGCCCTTTTGCTCTCCGACAGAGCGATTCTGCCGGAGGAATTCCTCTCCGGGAGGGGGATATCAAAGCCATCATCATCACCAACGCTTCCTCCTTCGTGGGAGGACCAATCATCATCATATTCACCAGCACCATATCATCTCAAACCCTACTTCATGTCGTGTATTCAAATTTTGTCTCAAAACCTAAGATTGGTACTTGTGGGTTGCTAGTTGTGTTAATTACATCTTGTAGTTGATGCTAGTTGGATTACTTGGTGGAAGACATAATGTTCAAATCCTTAATCATATTTTTTACACCTCTGTTGTTGAACTTGTTGATCAGGTGTGAGTAGTTACTATTGTTCCTGAGGACATGGGAGAAGTATGGTATTAAGTAATCATATAAAGTTGGCATTCGTTCGATATTTTGATGATACGTATGTTGTTACTTCCTTCAGTGGTGTCATGTGAACATCGACTACGTGACACTTCACCATGATATGGGCCTAAAGTTAGTCATTGTGGAGTAACAAGTAGATGATGGGTTGCAAGAGTGACAAAAGCTTAAACCCGAGTTTATGTGTTGCTTCATAAGGGGTTGATTTGGATCCACGTGTTTCATGCTATGGTTAGATTTATCTTAATTCTTCTTTCATAGTTGTGGATGCTTGCGAGAGGGGTTAATCATAAGTAGGTTGTTAGTTGAAGTAATAAAAACACCTTAACACCGGTCCACCCACATATCAAATCATCAAAGTTGCGAACACGAATCAACTCAATATGATGAACATGACTAGACATATATTCCCATGTGTCCTCGAGAGCACTTGCTTTATATAAGAGTACTTTCAAGCCTGTACTTTACTATAAAAATAATAGGGATACCTTCCTGCACCTTTTCTACTATTGTTACTTGTCACTTGTTACGAATTATCTTGCTACAAAAGTATCTATCACTCTTACTTAGAACACTTGCAGAGAATACCTTGTTGAAAACTGCTTATCATTTCCTTCTCCTCCTTGGTGGTGTTGGAAATATGCCCTAGAGGCAATAATAAAATAGTTATTATAGTTCCTGTTTCAAGACAATCGTTTGTTACTCATGCTAGAATTGTATTGATTGGAAACACAAATACATGTGTGGATATATAGACGAAACAATGTCCCTAGTGAGCCTCTAGTTGACTAGATCATTGATCCAAGATGGTTAAGGTTTTCTAGACACAAACAAGTGTTATCAGTTGATAACGGGATCCCATCATTGGGAGAATGATGTGATGGACAAGACCCAAACTATAAACGTAGCATCTGATCGTGTTATTTCGTCGCTATTGTTTTCTGCATGTCAAGTATACGTTCCTATAACCATCAAATCATCTAACTCACTGACATCGGAGGAATGCCTTGTGTGTATCAAACGTCTGAACATAACTAGGTGACTATAAAGGTGCTCTACAGGTATCTCTGAAGGTGTTCGTTGAGTTAGCATGGATCGAGACTGTGATTTGTCACTCCGTATGACGGAGAGGTATCTCGGGGCCCACTCGGTAGTACAACATCACAAACAAGCCTTGCAAGCAATGTGACTAAAGATTTAGCCACGAGATCTTGTATTACGGAACGAGTAAAGAGACTTTCGGGTAACGAGATTGAAATAGGTATGGAGATACCGATAATTGAATCTCGGGCAAGTAAGATACCGAAGGACAAAGGGAATGATATACGAGATTAACTTAGTCCTTGACATAAATGTTCAATCCATAAGATATTTGTAGAATATGTAGGATCCAATATGGGCATCCATGTCCCGCTATTGGATATTGATCGTAGAGTGTCCTACATAGTTGTCGAACCCACATGGTCTGCACACTTAAGGTTCGGTGACGTTTCGGTATAGTTCAATTATTGATGTTGGTAACCGAATGTTGTTCAAAGTCCCGGATGAGATCCTGGACATCACGAGGGTTTCCGGAATGGTCCGGAGACAAAAATTGGTATATAGGAAGTATCCATTTGGCTTCCGGAAGGTTTTCGGGCATTGCTGGTAAAGTACCGGGAGTGGCGAATGGGTTCCAGAGTTCCACAGGGAGGGGCCACCCACCAGGGAGAGAACCAAAGAGGCCCAATGGTGGCACACCAGCCCTTAGTGGGTTGGTGGCCATCCCAAGAAGGCCACTTCGTCCAAAAGAGGGAGAAAGGAAAGGAGAGAAGGCAAACCAAATTGGGGAAGGAGGACTCCTCCTTCCAAGTTGTGTTGGAGGAAGACTTCTCCCTATCCCCTTGTGCCGGCCGACCATAGGTTTTTTCCCTAGGGTGCCACCCTCCCTCCCACCTCCATATAGTGGAGGTGAGAGAGGCTTTTGGCAACCCAAGACATAGTGCAGCCCTCTCTCACTCCACCACTTCGTGACACCCCATAGATAGTTCGGTATGGCATGGCGAAGCCCTGCCGGAGTAGCGCCACCACCATCACCATGATAACCCACAAGTATAGGGGATCGCAACAGTTTTCGAGGGTAGACTATTCAACCCAAATTTATAGATTCGACTCAAGGGGAAGCCAAAGAATATTCTCAAGTATTAGAAGTTGAGTTGTCAATTCAACCACACCTGAAAGATTTAGTATCTGCAGCAAAGTATCAATAGCAAAGTAGGGTGATAGCAGCAGTAGCAACAGTAACCAGTAGCAGCAAAGTGACAGCAGTAGCAGCAAAGTAACAACAGTAGCAACAGAGTAACAACAGTAGCAGCAGTGACAGCAGTAGCGGCAAAGTAACGTAGCAAGGACCAATAGGAAAAGACTCGTGGGCATTGGATCGGTGATGGATGATTATGTCAGGTGCTATTCATCATGCAACAGTTATAACACGGAGAGATAAGTAACTAGATCCAGTTCGTCAATCTAATGTAGGCATGTATTCCGTATGTAGTCATACGTGCTTAGGGAAAAGAACTTGCATGACATCTATTGTCCATCCCTCCCGTGGCAGCGGGGTCCTAATGGAAACTACGAGATATTAAGGTTCTCCTTTTAATAAAGAACCGGACCAACGCATTAACACTTGGTGAATACATGAACTCCTCATATTATGGTCATCTCCGGGAGTGGTTCCGGCTATTGTCACTCCAGAGTTGCCGGGTCATAACACATAGTAGGTGACTACAGCTTGCAAGATAGGATCAAGAACACACATATATTGGTGACAACATAATAGGTTCAGATCTGAAATCATGTCACTCGGGCCCTAGTGACAAGCATTAAGCATGGCAAAGTAGTAGCAACATCAATCTCAGAACATAGTGGATACTAGGGATCAATCCCCGTCAAAACTAACTTGATTACATGTTAGATCTCATCCAACCGATCACCATCCAGCAAGCCTACAATGAGATTACTCACGAACGGTGAAGAGCATCATGGAATTGGCGATGAGGGAAGGTTGATGATGACGATGGCGATGATCTCCCCTCTCTCGAGCCCAGAACGGACTCCAGATCTGCCCTCCGGAGGAAGAACAGGAGGTGGCGGTGCCTCCGTATCGTAAAACGCGATGAACTCTTCTCATTGATTTTTTTTTCCGGACGAAAGGGACTTAATAGAGCTGGATTTGGAGGTGGTGGAGTTTTGTGGGCCCCACAAGCCTGCAAGGCGCGGCCAGGGGGGCGCCTGGTGGGCTTGTGGGCTCCACGCTCCACTTCCTCCACTGATTCTTGCGCCAGTATTTTTTATATATTCCACAAAAATTCTCCGTAAATTTTCAGGTCATTCCGAGAACTTTTATTTCTGCGCAAAAACAACACCATGGCAATTCTGCTGAAAACAGCGTTAGTCCGGGTTAGTTCCATTCAAATCATGCTAATTAGAGTCCAAAACAAGGGCAAAAGAGTTCGGAAAAGTAGATACGACGAAGACATATCACACCACCATGCCGTCGTGCTGACGGAGAATCCATCTACCTCTTCGTCTCTCTTGCTGGATCAAGAAGGCGGAGATCGTGAGCGAGCTGTACGTGTGCTGAATGCGTCGGTGCCGTCCGTTTGGTACTAGATCGGGACGGAGATCGTGGGACGCTTGAGATACGGATCGCGAAGACATTCGACTACATCAACCGCGCTTCTTAACAATTCCCTCTTAGCGATCTACAAGGGTATGTGGATCCGATATTCCCTCTCGTAGATCATCATCACCATGCTAGGTCTTGCATGTGCGTAGGAATTTTTTTGTTTCCCATGCTACATTCCCCATCAGTTGGGTTTGACACTCTTACTTATTGAAATGACTAGGATTGATACCCTATACTTGTGGGTCATCAAGACTCTTTTTTGGCACCGTTGTCGAGGAGTGAAGTGCCTTTGTAAGTGGAAATTGGCAAGCAAACATTTTTGGCACGTGCTGAAATTTACTATTGATTGTCACTATGAAAGGTCACCCTTTGAGTGGCTTGTTCGGGGCATCTTTGCCTCGAATGAAAGTTGAATAAATTATCCCTCAACCTGCTAAACCTACTGAAAATATTTATTATGAGATTCCTTCGGGTATGGTAGAGAAACTATTGGCTAATCCTTATAACTGTTCAACTCATGATGATTATCATTTAATATATGTCGATGAGATTTGTGGATTGTTTAAGCTTTCAAGTCTACCAAGAGACAAAGTCAAGAAGAAAGTTTACCCTTTATATTTGGAGGGGAAATCATTATTTTGGTAGAAGCTATTGGATGATATTGGATCATGGGTTTGGAACCGCTTGAAATTGGAATTCCATCAGAAGTTTTATCCTATGCATTTGATTCATCATGATCGACATTTTATTTATAATTGCTGGCCTCGTGAAGGAGAAAGCATCGCTCAATCTCGAGGGAGGCTTAAATCATGAGATCTTAATGGAATTAATGTATGATGCACACCTTCCCCAATCATGAGCTCTCAATGGAATTGATCATACAATTTTTTTATGCTCAACTTTCTCATGATGATCAAACATTGCTCGACGCTTGTGCGGTTGGGTCCTATATGAAGGAAACTATTGAATTTAGATGTAGTCTTCTACAAAAAATTTAATGCAATTCTGAAGATTGGGAACTCTATAGAGGTAAGGCATCAGGTATAAAATTAAATTTTGATTGCGCTAAATCTTTCATGGAGACTTCTCCTTTTACGAGTTTAGCAACAAATATGGCCTTGATGTTGGGATAGTAGCTACCTTTTGTGAAACTTTTGCCACTTACGTTGATCTCCCTAAGGAGAAGTGGTTTAAATTCCATCCTCCTACTGAAAAGTTACAAGATGAACTTGTTGAAATGAAGAAGTAAGAAATAATTATTAACCCTGCAAGTCCGATTGTTCCTACTGCTTACATTGAGAAACCCCCTTTTCCTATTTAGACTAGAGAGCATGCTAGGACTGCGAGAGTGGTTAATAGAAGTCATGTTAGGACACCTAAACCTTTTGAGAAAATAAATGTTAAGCCTAAGGTTGCCATGGTTAAAGATCTCTTAGCTGATAACGTTGATGGCAAGTTATTTACCTCTGTGATGAAGCAGCTAGAATTGAAAAGTCTGTTAGAAATAAAGAGGACGAACTTGATAAAAACATACCAGTGGTAGGCACACCTGTTATCTCAGTTAAGCTTTGAGAACACTGTTATCATGGCCTGTGTGATCTAGGCGCTAGCATTAATGCTATACCTTTCATGTTATATAAACAAATTATGCATGATATAGCCCCCGTTTCGATTGAAGATATAGATGTTACTATTAAACTTGCAAAGGGAGATACTATATCGCCACTTGGGATTGTTAGAGATGTTGAAGTATTGTGCGGAAAAGTCAAATATCCCACTGATTTCTTAGTACTTGGTTCAGAACAAGATAATTTTTCCCCCATAATATTCAATAGACCTTTCTTGAATACTGTTAATGCTGAAATTAATTGTTCTACCGAAAAGGTTAAAGTTACCTTCGGTGATATATCACATGAGTTCAACTTTTCGAAGATTGATAAACAATCGCATGAAAAGGAATTGTCTAATAAAGATGATATAATTGATCTTGCTTCTGTTGTTGTATCTTCTACACACCCATTAAAACAATATCCGCCAGACCATGAGAATGATATGCACTTGAATGAAAGAAATGAATTAGGTATGATACTTCTTGATCAACAACCTATTCTTAAGCACAACTTACCAGTTGAAATTGTAGCTGGTCCTCCTCCACCCAAAGGAGGCCCAGTGTTTGAGCTCAAAGCTTTATCCGATACTATGAAATATGCTTATCTTGGTGACAAGAAGATATATCGTGTTATTATTAGTGCTAACCTTTCAGAGCACGAAGAAAGGAGATTACTGATGTCTACTACACAACTTGTTCTTGTAGACTCGTGTTGGGCCTCCAAGCGCAGAGTTTTGTAGGACAGTAGAAAATTTCCCTCAAGTGGATGACCTAAGGTTTATCAATCCGTGGGAGGCATAGGAAGAAGATGGTCTCTCTCAAGCAACCCTGCAATCAAATAACAAAGAGTCTCTTGTGTCCCCAACACATCCAATACAATGGTAAATTGTATAGGTGCACTAGTTCGGCGAAGAGATGGTGATACAAGTGTAATATGGATGGTAGATATAGGTTTTTGTAATCTGAAAATATAAAAATGACAATGTAACAAATAGTAAACAACAAGCAAAACATTGTATAAATGCTTGGAAACAAGGCCTAGGGTCCATACTTTCACTAGTGCAAGTTCTCTCAACAATACTAACATAGTTGAATCATATATAAATCCCTCACGTGCGACAAAGAGTTCACTCCAAAGTCACAAATAGCGGAGAACAAACGAAGAAATTATTGTAGGGTATTAAACCACCTCAAAGTTATATTTTCTGATCAATCTTATGAGCTATCCGTGTAAGTGTTACGAACAGCCCTAGAGTTCATACTAAAATAACACCTTAAGATACACATCAACCAAAACCCTAATGTCACCTAGATATTCCAATGTCACTGCAAGTACCCATGGGCATGATTATACGATATGCATCACATAATTTCAGATTTATCATGTTCAATCCAACACAAAGAACTTCAAAGAGTGCCCCAAAGTTTCTACCGGAAAGTCAAGACGCAAACATGTGCCAACCCGCATAGATTCCCAAGGTCACGGAACCGGCAAGTTGATCACCAAAACATACATCAAGTGGACCAATAGATCATCCCATTGTCACCACAAATATCCCATTGCAAGACATATATCAAGTGTTCTCAAATTCTTAAAGACTCAATCCGATAAGAAAACTTCAAAGTGAAAACTCAATTCATCACAAGAAGATAGAGAGGGGAAAACTCCATATGATTCATCTATATTAATAAAGCTCGCGGTACATCAAGATCGTGCCATCTCAAGAACAGGAGAGAGAGAGATATTGAACACATAGCTACTAGTACATACCCTCAGCCCCGAGGAGGATTACTCACACATTATCATGATGAGAAAGAAAGATTTGTTGATGGAGAGGTGCAGCCCCGAAGAGATGAAGGCGATGGCGGCCACGACACCGGCGACGGGCGGCGGCCCCTTGACCCTCCTTCTCCCTTGGTCTTAGTGCTGCAATGTAGGAGCATCTCCCCTTCTTGGCGGCTGTCAAGGGTGAGGCAAATTCGTGGCTCTTGGTGTCTCTACCAAAATTAGGGTTTTTCTCTCCTTATATATGCCTCTGTGGTGCTCTATAGCCCTACGATGGATGAAACCTTGATTCAATGGCTCTCGGGCACCTCTAGAACCTTCCTAGTGGCTCCTCACAGACCTCGCGAGTCTCCAAAATCGTGGCTTGGCCGAATATATCAGATATGTTAAGAGTTGGACTCAATCACGTCAACAATTCTCGTGATCCCATAATCAGATATTTCCCTTTAATAAAATGGGTCTCCAGATCGCATACGAACTTCGTTTTAGACAAATTTATAGTCCAGAATCATTGCCATAAAATTCCCCACACTTTCCTAGTTTTAGAGTTTTCCATTTGATACCGTCTTCGGGGCTAAAACTGACGATCTGTAAAAACTGTTTGTGGATAGACTTTAGGAGAGTTAGAGTCCTCTCCAACGAGGCCCCTTTTACGTTTTTTTGAACATTTCTAATTATTTCCTACAAACCAAAGTGTGAAAAAAGAACTTGTGAAATTTTCCAACTATTAATAGATTAGTACCAAAAAATAATATAAAGTTGTAGTAAAATGATTGTAAAACATCCAAGAATGATAATATAAAACGTGGAATAAGCAAAAATTATAGATATGTTGGAGACGTATCAATTACTTGAAACCATAAAGAAGCACATAGCTGCTATTGGCTATACTCTTTATGATCTTAATGGCACAAGACCTACTCTTTGTGAGCACAAGATCAATATGGAACCGGATGACAAACCAGTCGTTGGTCATCAACGCCGCCTCAATCCTAAAACGAAGGTGGCGGTAAGAACTAAAATACTACAACTTATAGAGGAAGGTATAATTTATCCTATTGTTGATAGTAGTTGGGTAAGTCTTCTTCATTGTGTTCTTAAGAAAGGTAGTATAATTATTGTTCCGAACGATAAAAATTAACTCATTCCACAAAGGATAGTAACTCGTTATAGGATGATGACTGATTTTAGGGAATTGAATAAAGCTACTAGGAAAGATTACTACCCTCCGCCTTTTATTGGTCAAACGTTTGAAATATTATCTAAGCACACATACTTTTGCTTTCTTGATGGCTACTCTGGATTTTCTCAAATACCTTTGTCAAAAGAGGACCAAGAGAAAACTACATTTACATGCCCTTTTGGAACTTATGCTTATAGGCGTATGCCTTTTGGTCTATGTAATGCACCTGCTACATTTCATAGATGTATGACTGCTATATTATCTGACTTTTATGAAAATATTCTTGAAGTCTTCATGGATGATTTTTCCATTTATGGGACTTTGTTTGATGATTGCTTGAACAACCTTGATCGAGTTTTGTAGAGATATGAGGAAACTAATCTTGTTTTGAATTGGGAGAAGTGCCACTTTATGGTGAATGAATGTATAGTGATTGGGCAAAAAATCTCCGAACGAGGTATTGAGGTGGATAAAGCCAAAGTTGATGCAATAGAGAAAATGCCTTGCCCAAAAGATATCAAAGGTATAAGAAGTTTTGTTGGTCATGTTTGTTTCTATAGGCGCTTCATTAAAGATTTCTCAAAGATTTCTAGGCCATTAACTAATCTTCTCCAAAAATATGTTCCTTTTACTTTTGATGATGATTGTGTAGAAGCCTTTGAAATACTTAAGAAAGCCTTAATCTCTGCACCTATTGTTCAACCACCTGATTGGAACCTACCCTTTGAAATTATGTGCGATGCTAGTGATTATGTTGTTGCTGCTATTGTAGGGCAAAGAATAGACAAGAAACTGAATGTTATTAATTATGCTGGTAAGACCCTAGGCACCGCTCAAAGGAATTATGCTACTACTGAAAATGATTTTTTAGCAGTTGAGTTTGCATGTGATAAGTTTAGACCTTAAATTGTTGATTCTAAAGTAACTATTCACACCGATCATGCTGCTATTAAGTGCCTTATGCTAAAGAAGGATGCTAGACCTAGACTCATTAGATGGGTGTTACAAGTCCAAGAATTTGACTTGCATATCATGGATAGAAAGGGGGCCGAAAACCCTATAGAGATAACTTGTCTAGGATGGAAGATGTTCTTGATGACCCACTGCCGATCGATGATAATTTCCATGATGAACAACTTGCTGTTTTAAACACTTCATGTAGTACTCCTTGGTATGCGGATTATGCTAATTATATTGTTGATAAATATATTACGCCTAGTTTCACCTATCATCAAAAGAAAATAAAAATACTTCTATGATTTACAACATTACTTTTGGGATGACCCACATCTTTATAAAGGAGTAGACGGTGTTATTAGACGTTGGATACATGAGCATGAACAAGAACAAATCCTAAGGAAATGCCATTCTGAAGGTTATGAAGGATATCACACTGGTGACAGAATGACACACAAGGTATTACAATCCGGTTTCTATTGGCCTACTCTTTTTAAAGATGCTCATAAGTTTGTCCTTTCTTGTGATGAAAGCCAAAGAGTTGGTAATATCAGTAAATGTGAGGAAATGTCTATAAATTATTGACTACCTATTGAACCATTTGATGTATGGAGTTTTGACTTTATGGGACCTTTTCCTTCTTTGAATGGATATACTCATATTATAGTTGTTGTTGACTACGTTACTAAATGGGTAGAAGATATTCCAACTAGTAGTGCTGATCATAACACTTGTATGAAAATGCTTAAAGACATTATCCTTCCGAGGTTTGGTGTCCCTAGATACTTAATGACTGATGGTGGTTCACAACTTATTCATGGTGCTTTCCGTAAACTTCTAGCTAAATATGATGTTAACCATAGGATTGCATCACCTTATTATCCTCAGTCTAGTGGACAAGTTGAACCGAGCAATCGTGAAATAAAATTAATCTTGTAAAAGACTGTCATTAGGTCAAGAAATAATTGGTCTAACAAAATTGATGATTCTTTGTGGTCTTATAGGACTGCTTATAAGAATCCCACGGGGATGTCCCCATATAAAATGGTCTATGGAAAAGATTTCCATTTACCTGTGGAGCTAGAACATAAACCCTATTGGGAAATTAAAGAACTTAACTACGATTTCAAGCTTGCCTGTGAAAAGAGGTTGTTTGATATTAGCTCATTAGATGAATGGAGGATGCAATCTTATGAAAATGCTAAGTTATCTAAAGAGAAAGTTAAAAGATGGCATGACAACAGAATTCAAAAACAAGAATTTAATGTAGGATACCTAGTGTCGTGGTTTTGTCATGGCAGATGTCCTTGTGAACGAACTTAGTGGTGAGGCCATCGTCACGATGTGGTGACTCGAAGGGGTTGATCGGTAACGAGAGGCGGCTTTACCCAGGTTCGGCCCCTCCGATGGAGGTAAAAGCCTACATCCTGCTTTGGTGCCTATATTGATGGGGATCTTGATTACAAGGACGTGGAATCGCTAACCTAGATCTCAAGAGTTCCTTATTTGATCTTTCTAACTCGGCGGCTCCCTTTATATATAGGTAGAGGCCTCGAGTTTACAAGAGAGTCTGGGTCAAATAAACGCTAGTGACCTACTACAATTCTACTTCATCTTGCTTCACAAGTTAGGAAAGTTTCTGGCGTCTTGTGCCTTATGGGCCTAGAGTCGCCATCTTCTGGTGTTGGGCCGCTAGGCGGCTTACTAGATAAGTGTTTCGGTCCGTCCTCTTGTCTTCTTTTATGGTTTGACCCAACCTAGTATGGCGGATTACACCGTGGGGCTATATCCCCGACATTAGGCCCAAGGTTGATCAAACTACAAGCCGACAATCTTTTGCCCTTTATGCGTGAAATAGATCTTGAATTCGGGTTAAGGTGATGCCGGGTCATTCCTTCTTCTTTGAGACTTAGCGCTTCTCAGTTTATATTCGGATGATGTCATCTTGCTGACTACTGTTGTCCAAGTCATCACATCGAATCTTTTCAAAGAGAGCATTAAATCCAGTCTCGCGCGAAAATCCACGCATAAACCTAGCCACCGATTTCTTGCGACCATTATGTTTCAGTCCCCCTCCTTTCCTTATAAATAGGCGGGCAAACCCTTGCGCTATCCTTTCCTGTCTTATTCTTGCTCGCACTCTGCCCCATTTCCGCGCACGGCAGATCTTCGAGGGCAACGGCCGGTTCTTCCCAATCACATCACGTGTGCATTGGATCTTCCTCCTCTTCGTCGTGCTGCATACGGTTGCTACCCTTTTTCAACGGCAGTAGGTACACATTTTTTCTCTCGAGGGTCTATAGATTTATCAGTACATTCTACCGATGTTCATACCATGTTCATCAAGTCTGTGAAGAAACATTCTGCAGATCCACACAATTTTCACCCTTTGTGCATCTATAGGCCTGCTGTGGCTTGATCACAAATTTTTTACCGCATCGATTAAAATCGAACCACTTTTAGGAGAACTTCGCACAAAAACTGTGAGTTTCGGTTCCTCCATCAGTTTAGAACATGTATTTCCCCTATTTTCTGCTTATACTTAGATCCATCACAAGAGATGACGCTTGTCGCAACCTGTTTCTGAATAATTTTCTGCTAAGTCCCCCACGTAGCTTGCCTTCAAAAAATCCTTCGCTTGTCACTACCGGCTTAAACACCTGGTTATAGCATTAACCGGCTTTAGAACATTGTTGCGTAACAGTTCTTGACGACTTAAACACTCCTTGAAATAAAGAATAATTGGCTGCTAGTATCTCATACTTAACCTATTCACGTTTATTATCTTTCGTAGCTATTTCAAGCCATCCAATGCCCCCCAAGAACTCCAAGGCTTGCAGCTGGGCTAGGTCCCAAGAGTCTAATCTTACCTTGGATAACCTTGTAAGTCAGGGATTCTTGTTGCCTCGAAAAGAGATAAGCTGTCGGGCTCCTAAAGAAGACCCTTATCCACAGCCTCGGCAAGGAGAAATTGTCATTTTTGCTGATCACTTGCGGAGAGGTTTTGACCTTCCAGCTCAAAATTCTTCAAGGACCTTCTGCACTTCTTCAATCTCACGGCCCAAGATATTTCCCCCAATTCTATGACCAACATATGCCAGTTTCAAGTTTTGTGTGAGGTATATGTCCAAATTAAGCCGTGAGTGACTCTATTTAGGGAGGTCTTCTATGCCAACCGCCATACTGAAGTAAAAAAACGGTTTCTTTCTTATGAACTTGGCGGAATCTCCTTCCAAAAAAGGAAAAATAGTTTGTTCCCCGAGTCAGAATTGGCAAGTCATCCGAAAGGATGGAATAAGACGTGGTTTTACTGGAAAAATATCGCTCCTGCAAATGAAAATCCATTGTCGAGTTACAGATTAGAGAGGATCGGTAACAACGTGGTGCTCCCGGGTTGACCAACACAGGAAGAGAGGGATATAATGGCCCCTTATTCGCACATAGTTAAGGGCCTTGGTTGCCCATGGCCTAACCGGGATCAACCTGATCTGATGTTGGTTAAGGTGGCTCATCCAGCCTATCAGTGTAAGACCCGGCTTAATGTGCGACTATTCAGGCGCTTCATCCGATGTCCAGTGCTTCTCCACCCAAGATTTATCCAATGACACTCTCAATAAAGAGACGAAGATTTTTTTCTCCAACTCGAAGGAGAGGTGCAGCATTACTAGTTTGGGCCCATTCTATGTGTTGAATCCTCCTCCATTAGTATTGCTATTTTCTCATTAGGTATAATTTGTTCTATTGCTGAGTTTATTTTGACCTGTCATATTTATCATGCTCTTTTGCTTGAAGGAGGGTTCTAGCTTCTGGAACATCACACCTCAGATGCATGTTCCTTCCATGTGCCAGGGAAATGATCCGGCTCACAGCGACCCGGCTCTTGGTTCATCTTTAGAAGAACTATCTGAGGTAGAACTTGACTTACTTGGCCGCTTGTTTACCAAACTTGCTAACACGCCTTCTTCCGATGGAGACTCTGAAGCCAGCTAAGCCAGCGATGCTGAGGTAATTCTAATTTTCTTCCAGTTCCTCAAAAAATTGTTACAAGAAGGACCATGCAAGCCGTCCGGAAGGTAAAAATGCTGAATCAAGCCGCTCATTTAACTACCAATTTTCTCTTGAGGAAAATACAACTTGCTGGTCAATCAAAACACAAGACCCGAAGTGACATGGGCACGTTGGACCCAGGCTTGTCAAATGCACCACCAGCTCACAAGCCTCGTGTTGAGGTACTGCATAATTTTACTTGCTCTTCTCTAAAGCTGGTCTCTTTTAAAATAGACTCTCAATCTTTAACTTCCCTTTAATCAAGGAAACTTCCCCATCTTCGGGAACCTCATCAGCAACTCAACTTCCCACTTTTAATATCAACCGCGGGTAGACTTCTGATCATGACCTGATTGCCTATGTTTATCTTCCTTAGTATAATACTTGATTTCAGTCTTGTGTAGGGCCAAGGCTACTTTATTTAGTCGCGTTGTCGGGTCATGTTCTCATGTTGAGAACCAAGATCTTTTGGATTCCCAAATGGAGAAAACAGCCGCCGAAGTTGACACTCATGAAGAGAACATTCCAGATGTTGTAGTCGATCGGGCAACCATTGTTGAAACATCACCAATCAATGACCGAGTTTTAATGGATGAAATAGAAATCCTAGCCCCGTGACTCATATGGATGATTCCATTCCACCAGCTGATCAGAGCGCTCCATAGGTTGTTTTTGTTAAGGAACAATTTCA
The DNA here is from genome assembly GCF_904849725.1 of Hordeum vulgare subsp. vulgare. Classification (NCBI taxonomy): domain Eukaryota; kingdom Viridiplantae; phylum Streptophyta; class Magnoliopsida; order Poales; family Poaceae; genus Hordeum; species Hordeum vulgare. The sequence continues at coordinate 67,792,870 of NC_058522.1, forward strand.
AGTTGTTGTTGCTAAAATTGTGACCAAGGAGGAAATAATGAACTTGGAATAAGGTAAAGCCCAATTGGAGCTCCCAAATATGTCTTTGTTAAGCATTGAAGAAATCCACCAGCAATACTTGACCCGGCTGAGTGAAAGCAGAGAAATTGAAGCCAAAATGATATCTGCACTCAAATAAATATGAGGTAAAGACTCCTACTTGCCTGTTTCCAATTATAATATCTTTGTATACTGTATCCATCCCAAGGGTCGGCTTATTATACAAATATGGTAAGCCGGTTCTTTTTGAACTAATTCGACATGAGCTGCATCCGTAGCCCCCAAGGACGGAGTTGTCATGACGATAACAAGGTGGTACTACTTCAAGTAGTATTTTTTAAATGAAGATTTGACCTCTAACCCCCAAGAGTCAGCTCAACTCCTTGAGATGACTCGGGTATTTGATGATTTTGTGGTTGAAATTCGACCTATAGACCCCAAGGGCCGGCTTCATCTTCTTGAAATGAGTTGAGTCTTGTTCCATCATGTGCTAAGGAAAGAACTGACATGCATTAGCCCCCAAGTGTCAAGTATATTGCTTGCAATGTGCTTGGGACTTGTTTATATTATTTGTTATCATACCCATTATCTTTCCCTACCTTCGACTTATCGTCACCTTCCTATTGTTTATAATGAGTCGTCCTCGAGGCGTGTCATAATCCCAATTTTTTATAATCTTCATACGTTTGCACGAGGTATGTAGGAGAAGCCGAATCCATGGTTGTATACGTGCAAGGCATTTGAAGGAAGAGGCAAGGCTTAGGGCTGAGGCTGAACCCATGTTGTCTCATTTCCAAAACTTCATTTGTGAGGCGCAGGATCGTCTTGAGAATGCCGTAAAAAATTGAAACAGAGAAAATTGCCCTCTTAACCCGTTCAAAAAAGCCGAAGGGAAGCTTGACACTTTGAAAGAAAATTCCCCCATTCCGGTGAAGCAACTTAACGAGATGGTGATTGCCATATTTGGTAAGATCTTGAGACCTTTATCCCTTTGCACTTCTCATCCTTGATGTAAAAAAGGGTCGGCTCAAAATTTATATGTGTCCTTCTGTCTGCAGGACGAACAGATCAATCTCTCGTGCAACTGCCCCTGATGAAACTGAAAGCAATTTTTTCCTATGCGGAAAAACTATACACCGGGTGTGTTTACTCTATCATGGTTGTGAAGAATCCAAAATACCCATTATGGACCTATAAAGACATGCTAAAGCAGGTCTCCACCATGTCGTAATGGATCTTTGAGACCCAAATATCGGCAACTCGTGGTGGGGCAAATTTGGCTCTTGCTCGTTCCAAAGCATATCCACCAGAACTCGATTAGGTGGCTCTCAAAGATGGTTTTCGAGAGTATAAATTGGACAGCTCCAAGTTTACTCGAGAAGCTTTTGCTTGTGTAATGAAGGAGACTCGGCCGCTGGCGACCCTTCTGGCAGAGCAGGTCGACACATCTCAGTATTATGCTGCGTACATTGTTGATAATGAACGCATCCCAACGCCCAAAGATGAGCCCTCTCATCTAATGTCGCCTCATTATAAGACAAAAACTACCCCTGGCGTTGGTGCTTCTATGTCGACCGAAATGACTCGGAACTTTGAGTCATTGAGGTCAATCCGGTGGATTCAAAAAGTCAAGCAAAATATTGATGGTGAGGATGAGTTCGAATAGACAGATATTGAATCCGCCGGTGAATAAGACTGAAGATGAGTCAAAAATAACTCGCATAGCAGAAAAACGGGTCCCCATGCATTCTTGTATCAAAATATATTTGAATATTTAACAAGTCTGGGTGTGAGTTTGTAATAGGGGTAGTCAAACATTTGAAATCCTTTTGGTCATGCCATCAAGCGCGCTTGTTTTTGCTTTTTAGCTCACTGCAGAAAACCTTGTCATGGCATCCCTTCATCCTGATCTTTTTACCAAAAAATGTATGTCCTTTCTTGGCTCTAAATATTTGATGGTCCTTTAAAAAATAAGTGTAAGGGCATTCTCCTACCTTAAGTGTTTTGGTGATGACGACAACTCACTATGTTATCTTACCGGGTGTCAAGTGTGCAGGTATCATATGTAAAACACAAGTCAGTTAGGTATTTCCTCCAAACGGAAAATATCGAAGACTTGTTCCCTACGTGTTTATTCTCTTTGGTTGTAGGGATCCCGTACTATTAAGAGGGGATCCTCATTGGAAGTCGATGGGTGAATCAATTCTCTCTCTCACTCTTTTGCACCCACCTCGTCCCATCGCATCATTGAGAGAGATGCCCCTCCTTCCTGACTGATCGGTTGTACCACTGCCTAGGGCGGTTTTACCGCCTACACCGTGGGCGGTTGAACCGGCCCAACACCGGTCCACAACCCGCCACCACTCTGTTGTGCTGCGGTGTTTGGGCGGTGGTGACCCGGTTGTACCGCGATATTAAGTATAGCCGGTACTACCACTGTTCCTAGCGGTTGTACCGCTTGGGACTTAGCCGTGCCCAAAAGCCATGGTGGGTAGAACCGCTGGCCAACCTTCTGTTGCGGTCCGGTTGTTGGGCGGTTGTACTGCTCAAATATGTAGCCCGGTTGTACCGCCCTGGCAACTGGTTGAACCCCTGCCATGGAAAAACGGATGTAACGGTTAGAAATTGGGGGGGGAGGCTATATAAAGGGGGTTAATTCCACATCCCTCTTATCTATTACCTCTCTCTCTCCACAATTGATGCACTCCAAGATTTCTTGCCCGATCTCTCTCCCTGGCCACCGAAAATTGTTGTCTTGCTAGGGTTTGAAGGAGGAGATCTGGATCTACACTTCCACCAAAGGAAAATTGATTAACCCAAAGTTCCTTGTGTGGATTTTGTTACTCTTGAGTGTTTGAGCACCCTAGATGGAAGAGGTCACCTCGGAGCCACATTCCATTGTGGTGAAGCTTCATGGTTTCGTTGGGATCCTCCAATTAAGTTGTGAAGAGAGCCCCAACCTTGTTTGTAAAGGTCCGGTCGCCACCTTCAAGGGCACCACTTAGTGCAATCACGACACCTCGCATTGTGTGAGGGCGTGAGGAGAATACGGTGGCCTTAGCGGCATCTTGGGGAGCATAGTGCATCCACACCGCTCCAACGGAGACGTACGTACCCTCAAAGAGAAGGAACTTCGTAAACAAATCCTCGTCTTCATCGGTTCCATTTATGGTTGTTTCTTACCTTTACTTGTATTTACTTCTTGCTTATTATGATTATTGTTAGCATCATATAGGTTGCTCACCTAGTTGCATATCTAGATAAACTATTTGTTGCTTAACCTAATTTGTTTAAAGAAAATTTTAAAACTTGTTAGTTGCCTATTCACCCCCCTCTAGTCAACCATATCGATCCTTTCAATTGGTATCAGATCCTCGTATCTTTACTAAGGGTTTCACCACCCAAAGAGGACCAGGTTGAGGAGGTGCCCGAGAGAGCTGCTGCAAACTCGGTCACCCGAGAGGAATTAGATGAGGTCATGTCCACATTTAAATCCCAGTGGTTGTCAAAGTGAAGAACATGCTTAAGGATTTCCTTGATATTAACCGTCTACCGACCCGTTGTTGCTGGCTAATCTCACAACTTCGGATACATGGGCCAATTCCAAAAAGGGAAATGCTAGTAGTGAAAAAGATAAATTGCCTCTCAGAACGAGTGGGGAAAATAACTTTGCCTCGGTTCCTCCTCCCATGGTTTATGAAGGACCGGTCCACCGACCGCATATTATTAATCTCGGTCCTCCACCAAAGGTTGTTAAGAATGATATTGCTAACTAGGTTTTTGGTACAAAGGCTCATTTGAATCACACCTCAACACTACTTTGGAGAATCATCAAGCAAGGCTACTACCCTCATGATCCAAGAAACCTCATTCCAAGAGAAGAGGTTGACAATTACCTCAATCATTCAGCCCTGTTCATCCTTCAAGCAACTGTTCTCATTGATGATCTTGCACATTTTCGTCCCTTCACTCGTGCCAAAGAATGTTGGGAGCACATCATTTCTATGTGAAAGAGAAGTTCTAGTATTCAACGGTCAAACTATGAAGTGATACTTGATGAGGCCGATGAATTTGTTATGATTGAGGATGAGGATCAAGCGTAATATTATCAAGGCTAGTATGCCCTTCAACAAATCCATGTCCCGCGTCATCCGTCAGAGGCCAGACTTTCACTCAAGCGATGTGTTGGATGAGTTCATTGCAATGAACATATTGAACAAGACCGCTCACAATGCTCTTGGTCATGTTCAATGGTCAAGAAAAGACATTCCCAACCTTCCCTTGAAGGCCAAGCCTGAATTGGATGAAGATGAGGAATTGTGCCCAGAATACCCCAAGTATGCTTATCATGAGCATATGGCTCTTGCATCAAGACAGTTTTGGGGAAACAAGAGAAACTCAAAGCTAAATTTCTCCAAGAACAACTCAAATGGGCCCAAAGGCAAGGAACCTATGAGGACATGCTACAACTGTGGCAATGTGAGTCACTTTGTGTCTGATTGTCCTTATGAGAAGAGGGAAGACAATGGTGGCAAACTTATTCGAAAATACAAAGCCAAGCCCTTCCCCAACAAGAACAACTTCTTCAAGAACAGGCCCCAAAAGGTGTTGGTGGCTCATGAGGATTACCTCTCCGATGAGGATGAGGATGATGATGCAAGTGGTGAAGTGTTGGGGATGGCCACCATGGCCATTACATCCTCTTCTCCAAGCAAGGTGTCCCTCTTCAACGCCCTCAACGAGAACCCCATTGCCAAGTGCCTCATGGCCATGGCATCCAACAAGGTAACATCCAACATTAAAACTTCCAATCTCAATGCTACCATTTCCACTACCTCTTTTAGTGGTGATGAAAATGAAGAGGTAGAGGAGGAGGAAAACTCCTTTGATAAATTCATGAGAAAACTCAAGGGAAAATACAAGAAGCATTTTGTTTCTCTCTTGGAACAACTTGGAGAGGCTAATGACCTCGTTGAATCTCATGAAGAAACTATGTCTACATTACGAGGACATAGTCGTGACTATGCCGATGAGATTGCGGATCTTTCTATTGCTCTCAAAGAAGAGCAATGACTTCGTTTAACTCTTGAGGATTCACACAGTGACGACCTTGCTAAAATAAAGAAAGACCTTGATCGTACTCGTGTTCTTACTCGTGTGCTTCAATCCGAAAAGGTTGCACTTGGGCTTGACCATGTTAGACTCAAGGAAGAGCTTGCAACACTTGACAAGGCTCGCAGGGTCTTGAAGAATGTTCATGCCTCTTTAAAAGAGTCTCATGCTCAACTCCAAGTAAAACTCGTAAGTAAATAATGTGTTGTTCTCCATTTGTATTAATTGATAATGCCCATGCTACTAACTCTTGTTATGAGAATTCCCACCTTGTGGAAGAGAACACCAAATTAAAAGAGCAGCTTGAGAAAGGCCTTGTAACTTGCATCCAAGGTGAAAAGAATCTTAATGACGTTTTGAGCAGTCAAAAGGAAGTGGTTGCAAAGGGAGGAGTTGGATTTGCACGCAAGTCCAAGAAGAACAAGAAGAGGAAGAGCAAGCAACCTCCCCAGCTTATGGAAACCTCTGTTAAATCTGTGGAGGGTACTCATGAGAAGAAAAAGCACCAAGCTAAGGGTGGTAATTCCAAGAAGGGCAAAACCCCTCTACCCAACACTACCGACGACTTTAACCCCTCTTATGTTTTATGTCGTGCCAGTGATGGGAATGTTTTTGCTAAGTTTTTTGGTTCTTATGATGAGTATGTTTATGGTCTATTTGGGTTCCTAAGACCCTTGTTACTAACCTCAGAGTACCCATTAAAGAATGGGCACCTAAATCCAAGCATTGATCTTATGCAGGAGTTTGCTTCCGGTGGGGTGTCCTAGTTGCTTGATAGTGGAGTCACAATTCATATGACCGGAAGCAAGGACTTGGTGGTGGACGTTCATCCCGACCCATCCATTGCCACCCAAGTTTCCTTTGGTGATGATGCGATTTCAAAGTTATTGGGTCTCGGCAATGTGGTAATTTCTCCGAAACTTACCATTGAAAAGGTTATGCTTGTTGAGACCCTCGCATACAATTTACTTTCCGTTCATCAACTTGCACTTACGGGCTTTAGTACCTTATTTGGCATTGACTCTATGGCCCTTTTGTGGAGAAAGACTCTTAAAGTAGCCTTTGTTGGGCACGTCGAGAACGATCTCTATGTGGTTTACTTTTCAGAGCGACCCACTAAGACCACGACTTACTTAATGGCTAAAGTTCATCTGGGATGGCTTTGGCATCGCCGCCTATCCCATGTCAATATGAGATCATTGCAAAGTCTCCTCAAAGGGGATCGCATTCTTGGACTAACAAATGTGAGTTTCGCCAAAGATCGTTTTTGCAGTGCATGTATTGAAGGAAAGATTCATGAGACAGCTCACCGCCCCACGACTACCATCTACTCAAAAAGTACCTTGGAGCTCCTTTACATGGATCTCTTTGGTCCTCCATCCTATGATAGTCTTGGGGAAGAAAGTATTGCTTGGTGATAGTGGATGATTACTCAAGATATACCTGGGTATACTTCTTCAAGAGAAACAGTGAGACCCAACAAACCGTCATGGACTTTGCTAATGAAGCTCAACGCCAACATAATGCAAAGATATTGATGATTACAAGTGACAATGGCACCGAATTCACGAATTACAACCTAAATGTATTTCTGAGTGGTTAGGGATCAAGCATCAATACTCTGCTCCTTACACTCTTCAACAAAATGGTGTGGCTGAAAGGAAGATCCGGACGCTGACGGATGCGACAAGAACCATGATGACAGAGTTTAAGTCTCTGTATAACTTTTGGGCCAAAGCCATCAACACCGCATGTCATGCATCCAATCGGCTCTACCTTCACAAAGGCTTGAACAAGACTCCATATGAAATTCTTACCCGTAACAAGCCCAACCTCAAGTACTTCCGGGTGTTTGGCTCTAAGTGTTTTATTCTTAAGAAAGGTGCCCGATTTTCTAAATTTGAACCTAGAGCTCAATAGGGTATATTTGTTGGTTATGCTACAAAATCTCGCGCTTACCGTGTCCTCAACAAGTCCTCAAGGCTCATTGAGAAGATGTGTAACATGGTGTTTGATAAGAATAATCGCTCCCAAGTGGAGGAAAGTGGTCTTTGTGATGTAGGTGCTGAAATTCCTCCGCAAGACATAAGAAGAATGGGTGTGGGACACTTCCTGCTCATTGAGGAACCCCTTGTGGGTGAAGGAGAAGGACAATATTCCACTCATGTGGAACCATCACTAATGCAAGACCCAGACGTTTCCGAAGAACACTCTGAAGGCCCTCAATCCTGTGATCTTGATCAAGGAGAAGATCAACCTCAGGATGGTCCTGCACCAAGTGATGTCCTTGATCAACCTCACCCCTCGAAGGATGCTTAAGATCAAGAGCAAGCTCAAGATCAAGACCAAGTCCAAGATCAAGAGCAAGCTCAAGAACAAAACCAAGCTCAAGATCAAGGGCAAACTCGTAAAGGCGGTAAAAGTCTCAAACAGGATCCTCAGCTTACTCGTGAGGAGATTCAAGAAAGATATGCGGCCAAGAATGCCAAAATGCTCAAAAATAATACTCATGTACTCGAGAATGTCTACGGCAGTTTATAGAGAGGGGTAGACACTCCTCGTCAATTATCAAACTTTAGTGCCCATCATGTGTTTGTTTCTTGCATTGAACCACTAAAGGTGCAAGAGGCTCTCGAAGACATATATTGGGTTGAAACCATGTGTGAAGAACTCAACAACTTCAAGCGCAACAAAGTGCGATGAATGGTGCCAAGACCAAAGTAGAACCACAATGTCATTGGGACAAAGTGGATCTTTAAGAACAAGCAAGATGTGAATGGTGTCGTCACTCATAACAAGGCAACATTGGTAGCACAAGGATATTCCCAAGTCGAGGCATCGACTACAATGAAACCTCTGCTCTTGTCGCTAGCCTTGAATCTATTTGCATGTTGTTTGCATTTTCTTCTCATCATAACTTCAAATTATACCAAATGGATGTGAAGAGTGCATTTCTTAATGGTCCCCTTAAGGAGTTGGTTTATGTCAAGCAACCCCTAGGGTTAAAGATCCCAAGTTCCCTAATCATGTGTATGTTCTCGATAAATCAATCTATGGCCTTAAACAAGCCCCACATGCATGGTATGAGCATCATACCTAGATGTTACATGACCGTGGATTTGAAGTTGGGAAAATTGACCCCACTCTTTTTTTCTAAGAATGTCAAGGGGAGCTTGTTCACATGCCAACTGTATGTTGATGATATTATCTTTAGTTCTCCTAACAAAGCTTTTAATGAAGAATTTACCGCACTAATGACTAAAGAGTTTGAGATGTCTATGATGGGAGAGTTAAAGTTTTTCCTTGGATTCAAAGTCAAGAAACGAAGTCAAGGAACCTTCATCAATCAAGAAAAATACACTCAAGACATGCTCAAAAGGTTCAAGATGGATGATCTCAAACCGGCCAAGGCAAACAATCCCATGCCTCTCAACTGCCATCTTGACCTCGACCCCAATGGTAAAGCAATGGATCAAAAGGTTTATCTCTCTATGATCGTTTCTCTGCTTTTCCTTTGAGATCTTGATCCGATATTATGTTGAGTGTGGGAATTTGTGCACGATTTCAATCTGCACCTATGTGGCGGTCAAGCGAATCTTTTGATATTTTGCTCATTCCCCAAACTTTGGCTTATGGTATCCCAGGTGCTTCATTTGATCTCATAGGATATCCGGACTCAGATCGGGCGGGAAACCGTGTGGATAGGAAGTCAACTTCTGCAAGTTCCTTGGTCCCTCTCTCGTAGGTTGGTCTTCAAAGAAACAAAATTGTGTTTCTCTCTCGTCCATCGAGGCCAAATATGTAGCTACTGCCAGTTGCTCTGGATGATGCAAACTTTAAAGGATTCCGGTGTCACTTGTGACAAAGTGCCTCTTTATTGTGATAATATTAGTGCTATCTCGATCTCCAACAACCATATTCAACATTGCAAGACAAAGCATATTAGTATTTGCCACCATTTCATTTGTGAGCATATCAAGCATGGGGAAATTGATGTAATTTATCTGAACACTAATGATCAACTTGCAGATATTTTCACGAATCCTTTGAATGAAGCAAGATTTCGCGAGTTAAAGCATGAGCTAAATATCATTTATTTGACAAACGTGCATTGAAATTAGGTACATCCCACCACTCTCATCATTCTATTATGTTTAGATCTAGGCATGCATTTAGGGGGAGTCTAGTTCTCTCAATGAACTATCCCTCCTCCTATTATGCATAATATGATCAAATCTTTTACATCGCCATTTTTATGGTATTTGTGCCATACCAATCGACTCAAATATAGGTGTCCTCGTCCACCACCCCCTCCTAGTGAGGTATTAGACTTTGGTGTTTCTCAAAGTTGCGTATTTTTGGTCCTTATTTGCACTTATTGTTTCCTTAAGACTTAGGTGTGGGTATACTTCACGGTTTGTCCTTTTGTATTTCTTCTCGTTCACCTTGGAGCTTACCCCAACACACTCCTTTGTCTTGTCTCTATCCCAAGCTCTACTCACCTCGAAACCCCTCTCATTTAATTGTATGCATTAAAACCTTTGTGGTGGTGGTCGTAGCTGGGCGGTAAAACCGGTAGTCAACATGGTACAACTACTAATCACCCGTTGTCTCGCCCGAGCGGAATAACCAGTTTATTAAGCGGTTAAACCGCTAATTCCTAGTCTATTCTAGGACCGGTACAATCGCTCAGCAAAGCAGTATAACTGGTCGCGTCAACCGGCACCTAAAGGGAGGGCCAGGACGAAGGGGTACTTAGTTTCCCCTTTCATGCCCAACTCCCTCCCTCGGTGCCCTAGCCGACAACCGCCATCACCATCGTGCCGGAGTGCCTCCGGTGCCCCGGATCTGCGGCCTCCCTTCAGATTTGTTCCGTAGAGGACCTTCCTCCCTGATACGTCCCCAACGTATCTATAATTTTTTATTGTTCCATGGTATTACATTATCTGTTTTGGATGTTTTATATGCATTAATATGCTATTTTATATTATTTTTCGGACAAACCTATTAATCTAGAGCCTAGTGCCAGTTTCTGTTTTTTCAACGTTTTTGAATATTGCAGATAAGGAATATTAAAATGGGTCTAAACGGAGCAAAATCTCTGGAAAGATTTTTCTTGGACGAGAAGACACCCACGAGACTTAGAGTAGGGGACAAGGCGCTTGCCGGGAGGCCACAAGCCTGTAGGGCGCGCCCGGGGGGGGGGGGGGTGGCCGCACCCCCTGGCTTGTGGGCCCCCTGCATGTCTCCTAACCCTATTTCTTGGCCTATAAATTCCAAAATATTCCCGTATCGCCAAAAAGAGCAACGAAAATACTTGTACACCACCGGGAGCCTCTGTACCTGAGAGATCCAATTTGGGAGCCTTTTACGGTAATCCGCCGGAGAGGGAATCGATAACGGAGGGCATCTACATCAACTCCATTGCCCCTCCGATGATGTGTGAGTAGTTCACCACAGACCTATGGGTCCATAGGTAGTAATTAGATGGCTTCTTTTCTCTCTTTGATCTTCAATACCATGTTGTTCATGATCTTCATGGAGATCTATCAGATGTAATACTCTTTTGCGGTGTGTTTTGGAGATCCCATGAATTGTGAGTTTATGTTCAGATTATCTATGAATATTATTTGAGTCTCTTCTGAATTCTTATATGCATGATTTCATATCTTTGCAAGTCTCTTCGAATTATTGGTTTGGTTTGGCCAACTAGATTGGTAATTCTTGCAATGGGAGAAGTGCTTAGTTCTGGGTGCAATCTCGCGGTGTCCTCACCCAGTGACAGTAGGGGTAGCGAGGCACATATTGTATTCTTGCCATCAAGGGTAAAAATATGGGGTTTTCATCATATTGCTTGAGTTTATCCCTCTACATCATGTCATCTTACTTAATGTGTTACTCTGTTCTTCATGAACTTAATACTCTAGATGGAGGTGCGAGTCAGTCGATGTGTGGAACAATAGTAGTAGATGCCAAATAATTTCGGTCTACTTGATACAGACGTGATGCCTATATGCATAATCATTGCCTTGGATATCTTCATAATTATTTGCTTTTCTATCAATTGCTCGACAGTAATTTGTTCACCCATCGTATTATTTTCCTTTATGAGAGAAGCCTCTAGTGAAACCTATGGCCCGGGGTCTATTTTCCATATAGTATTTTCATATCCATAAACCAAAAATACCAAAAATACTTTGCTGCAATTTATTTACTTTTTTCCACAATCTTTTATATCTATCTCTATCAGATCTCATCCTTGCAAATAACTCTGAAGGGATTGACAACCCCTTTATAGCGTTGGGTGCAAGTGTTTGATTATTTGTGTAGGTACTACTATTGGGGCCTTGCTTGTTCCTCCAACTGGATTGATACCTTGGTTCTCAACAAACTAAGGGAAATACTTATCTACTTCACTACATCACCCTTTCCTCTTCAAGGGAAAACCAACGCAAGCTCAGGAGGTAGCAAGAATGATTTCTGGCGCCGTTGCCGGGGAGGATACATAGCAAGATCACGCCTACCAAGTACCCATCACAAACTCATCTCTTGCATTTACTTTATTTTCCACTTGCCTCTCGTTTTCGTCTCCCCCACTTCTAAAACGATGTTCAGAAAATACCAAAAAGATTTGCCTTTTTATTCGCCCTTTTTCCGTTCATCTTTTTGTTTGCTTGCTTGTGTGCTAGATTGCTTGCTTTATCACGATGGCTCAAGAGAATACCAAGTTATGTGATTTTTCCACTACTCCTAATAATTATTTTATTAGTACTCTGGTTTCTCCCGCCACTAGTGCGGAATCGTGTGAAATTAATGCCGCTTTGCTCAATCTTGTTGTGAAAGAACAATTTTTCTAGCTATGATTGAAGAAAAATTCCTCAAGATTGATGATTTGGCTAAGAACCTTTATAGAATTTCTCTTGAGATTGATTCTTCAAAAAATAGATCTATTCCACCCAAGCATTATATTAATGAGTCTTTAAAATCTATAAGAATTTCTATTGATGAGTGTAAGGAAAGAACCACTAGAATACGTGCTAAGCGCGAATGGCTTGAAAAGGTGTTTTCTCGTGATAATATTGATGAAGATCTAAAAGTGATTGGTGTGGCACCTATTGAATCTTTGTTTTCTAGCATAAATCTTGAAAAATATGGCTCTCGAGATGAGTCAACTTTTTTTAAGATGTGTCCCAGTGATTCAGAGTTCATAGATCTTAGTGATAGGATTGATAAAAGTGGGATGGAAGAGGTCAAAACTTCAAATAGCAATGAGCCCACTCTTTAAGATTTCAAGGATTTTAATTATGATAGTTGCTCTTTAATTGATTGTGTTTCCTTGTTGCAATCCATGTTGAATTCTTCGCATGCTTATAGTCAAAATAAAGCCTTTACTAAACATATTGTGGATGCCATGATGAAATCTTTTGAAGAAAAACTTGAGTTCGAAGTTTCTATACCTAGAAAGCTTTATGATGAGTGGGAACCTACCATTAATATTAAAATTAAAGATTATGAGTGCCATGCTTTGTGTTATTTGGGTGCTAGCGTTTCCACGATTCTAAAACTTTATGTGATGTGTTAGGATTTTGTGAATTTGACGTTTGTTCTCTAAATTTGCATCTAGCGGATTCTACAATTAAGAAACATGTGGGAAGGATTAACGATGTTCTTATTGTTGCAAATAGGAATTATGTGCTCATAGATTTCATTGTTCTTGATACAGAATGCAATCCTACATGTCCTATTATTCTTGGTAGACCCTTCCTTAGAACGATTGGTGCAATTATTCACATAAAGAAGGTAATGTTAGATTACAATTTCAATTAAGTAAAGGCATGGAGCATTTTCCTAGAAACAAAATAACATTACCTTATGAATCTATTATGAGAGCTACCTATGGATTTCATACCAAAGATGACAATACCTAGATCAATTGCATTATGCCTAGCTAGGGGCGTTAAACAATAGCACTTGTTGGGAGGCAACCCAATTTTATTTGTCTTGATTTTGTTTTTGTTTATGTTTTTTAGTGCTGCACACATTATCACCTTTGTAATAATTGTGTTTTCTTGTTTTAGTTAGTGTTTGAGCCAAGTAAGACCTTTGGGATGGTCTATGGTGTTTGCAAGTTGATTTTGGTGAAAAATAGAAACTTTGGCTCTCAGTCCATAAATTTTATAAATTCACTGGAACGTGCTTTTGATCTGAATTTTTTTACACAAGATTGGATTAGAAATTGCCTAGATTGTCCTAATTGTTCAGAATTGTTGGAGTTACATCAGTATTCGAAGTAAACAGATTGCTACAGACTGTTCTATTTTTGACAGATTCTGTTTTCTTTGTGTTGTTTGCTTATTTTGATGAATCTATGGGTTGTATCGGGGGGTACGAACCATGGACAAGTTGTAATACAGTAAATATTACATCAATATAAATAAAGAATGAGTTCACAACAGTACCTAAATGGTGATTTATTTTTCTTATACTAACGGATCTCATGAGTTTTGTGTTGAGTTTTGTGTTGTGAAGTTTTCAAGTTTTGGGTATAGATTTGATGGACTATGGAATAAGGAGTGGCAAGAGCCTAAGCTTGGGGATGCCCAAGGCACCCCAAGTCATATTCAAGGATACAAAATACCCTAAGTTTGGGGATGTCCCGGAAGGCATCCCATCTTTCGTCTTCAATCCATCGGTAAATTTACTTGAGGCTATATTTTTATTCACCACATGATATGTGTTTTGCTTGGAGCATATTGTATGATATGGGTCTTTAATTTTTAGTTGTCCACAATCATCCTTGCTGCACACATCTTTTTAGAGAGATACACACACTAAATCTTTTGAGAATACTCTTTATGCTTCACTTATATCTTTTGAGCTAGGCAATGTTGCTCTAGTACTTCACTTATATCTTCTTGAGCACGGCGGTGGTTTATTTTATAGGAATTATTAAACTCTCATACCTCACTTATATTATTTTGAGAGTTCTTTAAACAACATGGTAATTGGTTTAGGTTATCAATTTAGTCCTAATATAATAGGCATCCAAGAGGGATATAATCAAAACTTTCATATTAAGTGCATTGAATATGATGAGAAGTTTGATTCCTTGCATATAGTTTTGAGATGTGAAGATGGTAATATGAGAGTCATACTAGTAAGTAATAGTTAATTAGAAAAAAAATACTTGTGTTAAAGCTTGTGATTCCCGTAGCATGCACGTATGGTGAACCGTTATGTAATGAAGTCGGAGCATGACTTGTTTAATGATTGTCAACCTTCGTGTGGAGGTCGGGATCGCGCGATGGTTAACTCCTAGGAGCATGCGTATAATGCTTTGCTTCGGTAACTAATAGGCTTTTGCAATAATTATGTGAGTTCTTTATGAATAATGTTGAGTTCATGAATTATACGCACTCTCATCCTTCCACCTTTGCTAGCCTCTCTAGTACCGCAGAACTTTCGCTGGTACATTAAACCCACCTTCCTCAAAACAGACACCATATATTTTCCGCAAAACAGCCACCATACCTACCTATTATGGCATTTTCATAGCCAATCCGAGATATATTGCCATGCAACACCACCGCCCCGTATTTTATGACACACACCATCACTTCCGTATTGCTTATAGAGTCATACTTTGTTCTAGCTATCGAGTTGTAATCTTTGAGTTGTAAGTAAATAAAAGTGTGATGATTTGCATTGTTAGAGCATTGTCCCGTGTGAGAAAAGGATGATGGAAGCTATGATTCCCTCACAAGTTGGGATGAGTATCCGGACTTTACAAAAAAAAGATACGAGCGAAGCCCATAAAAAATAAAAGAGGCCAAAGAAGCCCACCAAAAAAAGAAAAAAGAGAAAAAAGGAAAAAAGGGGAAAATGAGAGAAAGAGAGAAGGGACAATGCTACTATCCTTTTCCAAACTTGTGCTTCAAAGTAGCACCATGTTCTTCATAGAGAGGCTCCTATTTTTTCACTTTCATATAACTAGTGGAATTACATATTTTGCATGAACACTTAGTTTTCTTTTTGAGCTTTGATACACGTATAGCTCTAGTGCATTTGTTGCATGGCAATCCCTACTCACACACATTAATATGTATTGATGGGCATCTCCATAGCCCGTTGATATGCCTAGTTGATGTGAGACTATCTTCTCCTTTTGTTTGCAACCTCCACCACACTCTATTCCACCTATAGTGTTATATCCATGGCTCACGCTCATGTATTGCGTGAGAGTTGTAAATGTTTGAGAATATAAAAAGTGTGAAACAGTTGCTTGATTTTCATCGGGGTTTTGCATGATTTAGATACTTTATGTGGTGAAGATGGAGCATAGCCAGACCATATGATTTTGTAGGGATAACTTTCTAAGTCCATGCTATTTCGAAAGGAAACAACTACCTTAGTAGTATGCTTGAAGTATTATTGTTTTTATGTCAATATTAGACTTTTGTTTTGAGTCTTATGGATTTGAATATTCATGCCACAATAGAGAATATTACATGGATAAATATGTTTGGTAGCATTCCACATCAAAAATTCTGTTTTTATCATTTACCTACTTGAGGACGAGCATGAATTAAGCTTGGGGATGCTAGATACGTCTCCAACGTATCTATATTTTTTGATTGTTCCATGTTATTATATTATCTGTATTGGGTGTTTTATATGCATTTATATGTTGTTTTATATTATTTTTGGGACTAACCTATTAATCTAGAGCCTAGTGCCAGTTTATGTTTTTCCACGTTTTTGAGTATTGCACATAAGGAATATTAACTGGAGTCCAAACGGAATAAAATTTCCGAAAAGATTTTTCTTGGACCAGAAGACACATAGCAGACTTGGAGTAGGGGGCACGGCAACTGCCGGGAGGCCACAAGCCTGCAGAGCACGCCCTGGGGGGGTGGTCGCGGCCCCTGGCTTTTG
The DNA here is from genome assembly GCF_904849725.1 of Hordeum vulgare subsp. vulgare. NCBI lineage: Eukaryota > Viridiplantae > Streptophyta > Magnoliopsida > Poales > Poaceae > Hordeum > Hordeum vulgare. Next base: position 67,808,956 of record NC_058522.1, read on the forward strand.
GGCCCCCTGAAGGTCTCCTAACCCTATTCTTCGGCCTACAAATTCCCAAATATTCTCATAGTGCAAAAAAGAGCCACGAAAGTACTTTTACACCGCCGGGAGCGTCTGTTCCCGAGAGATACAATCTAGGAGTATTTTTCCAGTAATCTACCAGAGAGGGAATTGATCATGGAGGGCATCTACATCAACTCCATTGCCCCTCCGATGATAAGTGAGTAGTTCACCACAGACCTACGGGTCCATAGCTAGTACCTAGATGGCTTCTTCTCTCTCTTTGTTCTTCAATATCATGTTCTCCGTGATCTTCATGGAGATCTATCCGATGTAATACTGTTTTGCGGTGTGTTTGTCGAGATCTGACGAATTGTGAGTTTACGTTCAGATTATCCATGAATATTATTTGAGCCTCTTCTGAATTCTTATATGCATGATTTCATATCTTTGCAAGTCTCTTCGAATTATTTGTATGGTTTGGCCAACTAGATTGGTAATTCTTGCAATGGGAGAAGTGATTAGTTTTGGTTTCAATCTTGCGGTGTCCTCACCCACTGACATAGTAGGGGTAGCGAGGCACGTATTGTATTGTTGCCATCGAGGATAAAAAGATGAGGTTTTCATCATATTGCTTGTGTTTATCCCTCTACATCATGTCATCTTACTTAATGTGTTACTCTGTTCTTCACGAACTTAATACTCTAGATGCAGGAAGGAGTTGGTCGATGTGTGGAGTAATAGTAGTAGATGAAGAATCATTTCGGTCTACTTGATATGGACGTGATCCCTATATGCATAATCATTGCCTTGGATATCTTCATAATTATTCGCTTTTCTATCAATTGCTCGAGAGTAATTTGTTAACCCACCGTATTATTTTCCATTATGAGAGAAGCCTCTAGTGAAACCTATGACCATCCGGGTCTATTTTCGATATTATATTTTCAGATCTATAAACCAAAAATATCAAAAACATATTCCTGGATTTTATTTACTTTTGTTTACACAATATTTTATATCTATCTCTATTAGACCTCATCATTGGAAATAACTCTGAAGGGATTGACAACCCCTTTTTAGCGTTGGGTGTAAGTGTTTGATTATTTGTGTAGGTACTACTATTGGATCCTTGCTTGTTCCTTCTACTGGATTGATACCTTGGTTCTCAACAAACTGAGGGAAAAACTTATCTACTTCGCGGCATCATCCTTTCCCCTTCAAGGGAAAACCAACACAAGCTCAAGAGGTAGCACTCCCCTGACCTCCTCCTATGGATGCTGGTAATGCCCTCTTCTCCTCTTGTTCTTGGATTCTCTCCTTTGAATCCTGTTTTGGTAGGGCATTGCTAGGATCCCACGTTTTTGGTCAAAACTATTGGAAGGAGGAGGTCCTATATGGGCTTCATATTAGATGTGATGGGTAGAAACTCGAATCAGTGATGTATGTCTCAGATCCGGATGCACCCCTCCCAAAGCAGCGGTACAACCGCTTGCACCTGCGGTACTACTGCTATTGGTGTACAACTGCTCGGATGACCGGTTCAACCAGCCTACCTGATTCATGCGCTACTGATTCTTAGTTCTCCTCTACACACCTAATTTATTCCTACTTATGCGTACAATCCTCTCATTATTTCTGGGTTTCTTTTGTGTGCTCCTCTTGTGTGTGTCTGCACGTGGCTCTGGCTCTTGTTATGCTCCTGAGAAGAACTCCAAGAAACATGCTTGCTGGTGTAGGCTCCTTGATGACCTTGAGCAAGAGGAAGTTGTGGTCCCTACCAATCCCCCTCGCCGTGCAAAGTTATTGGCCGCCAAGAAATAATCTGCCAAGCCAGTGTCCTCGTGGAAGCAAGCTGGTTGGGAGCTGGTTTATTTTCAAAATCCTTATGTGGTCCCCATTGTTCCCAACAGGGCCACCCCTCAGCTTTGGAATGAGCTACAGTTGTGGATCGTGCTTGTGCTCTATGACCATCACAAGAACAAGTTTGCCAAGCAATGGACAATTGACACTGAGCACTAGAATAACAACATGGATTACTTTAGAGAGGCGTTTGCACTATGTGAAGACTTTGACTTGCTCAAGCTCATGACTCTCAACTGTCCCTTTGATGAGCAGCCCATTCACCAGTTCTATGCCACTATTCACTTTGGCACTGATGACGCCCGTACCCTTACCTTCATGTGTCATGATGACCTTTTCGAGGTCAAAAAGCGTGCCTTACGCAATGCACTTGGTTATGATGATACTGGCCTCGATGGGAATGGCGGCATCCGTCCTCATGATCGCGCTACTTCTATGGATAAGGTGAAGTTAGGCCCCCTGTACATTCCTCGACGTGGGATTCCTGGAACCTCTATGGACCTGCTCCCAGTATATGATATTTGGCACAGTGTTTTCTGGAATGTTCTTGTGCCCACTGTTGAAAATCAAGATGATATTTATTGATACTTTGTTGATTTACTTGTTTCCATGCGGACTAAAGCTGGTTGTGGGGCTACGTATGATGCTTCCAAATGTTTGTGGGAGGAGCTGTACTCCACGGTCTTCTACAGAAAGGTCCCCACCTATGCTCCTTTCATCATGTGCTTCCTCAACTCTGTGTGGGCAGTTCGTAGGCCTCGTGAGCCTCTCTCCTCTCCTGAGAACCTCACTGAGCATGCGGTCAAGCAACTCCGAAATAAGAAGCATCTTGCACCTTGCTTCCCCGATGGCGAACCTGAGGATGGTTTTTCTACTTCCAGTGACAGTGATTTTTGGCTTCCTACAGGAGCCGAGCCATCTTGGGTCTTCAAGATCTCAGACAAGTTAAAAAAAGACCTTCTGCCTTCAGGCTCATGTTGAGAAGAAGCTCTATGAAGCCCATGCCAACAAGAAACTTGCTAGGCATAGACAGATTCAGATTATGCGAGCTCTCCAGCTTGAGTCCTCCAGTGGTTTTGAGAAGGCCGTCACCCTTGAGGAGCAATGGATCTATGAACATAACACTTGGACAGATGATGAGGTCTCGGGTCAGCTTGCTACCTCCTCTGCTGATGGTGATGATGATGATGTGTCTGCTAGTGGTGATTCCGAGGAGTCTAACGGATCTGACGATCTCTACTGAGTACCTGAGCGATAGCATCGCTCTTTTCCTTTTTGGTATCCTGATGCCAAAGGGGGAGAGAGCCATATCATGACGGGATTTGCATGGGGTGCTTTGGTTGTCGTATCTTCGTTTCTTTCGTTGTGCTTCCCAGTTGAACTCTTATTTGCTTGCTAGTTGGTCATGAACCTATCTTATGTGGAGACTATTTGAGTTTGAGTAGATACTAAGTTTATTATTACCCTTGTCGTTAAAGCTCTACTTATTATCTCGTACATTCGCTCCTTAATGTTATTTCCTCTATGTACCCAGTGGTTGGTCTCTAAAACCAAGGGGGAGCTCCAATTCCTGTTCCTGACTCATCTGGGGCACACAGCGAGGGGGAGCTTTGCTTTTACTTTAGAGACCATCTATGCAAGTTATGTTCTTGTCATCATCCACAAAAAAGGGGGAGACTGTAAGGGCATTCTCCTACCTTAAGTGTTTTGGTGATGATGACAACTCACTATGTTATCTAACCGGGTGTCAAATGTGCAGGTATCATATGTAAAACACAAGACAGTTAGGTATTTCCTCCAAACGGAAAAGATGAAAGACGTGTTCCCCACGTGTTTATTCTCTTTGGTCGTAGGGATCCCGTACTATTAAGAGGGAATCCACGTTGGAAGTCTATGGGCGAATCAATTCTCTCTCACACTCTTTAGCACCCACCTCGTTCCGTCACATCATTAAGAGGGAGGCCCGTCCTTCCAGTCTGACGGTTGTACCGCTGCCTAGGGTGGTTGTATGGCCTACACCCTGGGCGGTTGAACCGGCCCAACACCGGTCCACAACCGACCACGGTTCTGCTGTGTTGCGGTGGTTGGGCGGTGGTGGTGCGGTTGTACCGCTATATTAAGTATAGTCGGTACTACTGGAGTTTCTGGTGGTTGTACCGGTTGGAACTTAACTGTGCCCAGTAGCCGTGGTGGGTAGAACCGCATGCCAACTTTCTATTGTGGTCCGGTTGTTGGGCGGTGGCTGGGCGGTTGTACCACTCAAATATGCAGCTCGGTTGTACCACCCTAAAAACTGGTGTCTCCAACGTATCTAATATTTCTGTTTGTTCCATGCTATGATATTATTATTCTTGGGTGTTTTTATTATCATTTTACACCTTTTTATATCACTTTTGGGGACTAACCTATTAACTTAGTGCCAAGTTCCAGTTCCTGTTTTGCGTCCTATTTTTGTTTCGCAGGAAATCAATATTAGATAAGATCAAATTATCCCGAAAGTTTGTGAGGATTTTTTATTGAAGATAAGGATCAGCTGGAACTTGGAGGCCAAGGAAGATCTTGGTGGAGGGCCCCACATAACTCGAGAGCGCGTCCGAAGGGGGGTTGATGTTGTGTAGGCCCCTCCATGCTCTATTTGTCGTACCTCCTTCATTATAAATTCAGCAATATTCCAAAACCCTCAAGGCAGTCCACGAAATAATTTTTTCGCTGCCACAAGCCTTTGTTCTCGCAAGATCCCATCTGGATGCCTTCTCCGGTATTCCACCGGAGGGTGAACTCATCACGGAGGGGCTCTACATCAACCTTGCCGCCTCTCTGATGACGCATGAGTAGTTCACCACAGACGTACGGGTCCGTAGGTAATAGCTAGATGACTCTCTCTCTCTCTCTCTCTCTCTCTCTCTCTCTCTCTCTCTTTGTATCTCAATACAACGGTCTCCATGATCTTCATGGAGATCCATTCGATGTAATGACTTTGTGCGGTGTGTTTGTTGGGAGATGAATTGTGAGTTTATGATGACATCTATCCTTGTTTTATTTGAGTTCTTTGCTGGTCTCTTTTATGCATGATTTAGTATAGCCTTGTATATCTTCTCTGAAGTTTTGGTTTGGTTTGGCCAACTAGATTAGATCTTCTTGCAATGGGAAGAGGTTCTTGGTAATGGGTTCGATCTTGGGGTGTTCAGCCCTAGTGACAGAAGGGGAGTTGATAAGCATGTGTTGTTTCCATTAAGGATAACAAGTTGGGACGAATTCTTATATGCTTTTGTCTTGACTATATCATGTCATCCTTCTTAATGCATTACTTCATTCCTATGAACTTAATACACTAGATGCATGTTGGATAGAGGTCGATGTGTGAAGTAATAGTAGTAGACACACGCAGGAGTTGGTCTACTTGATTTGGATGTGATTCCTATATCATGATCATTTCCTTGGATAGCGTCATAATTATTTGTTTTTCTATCAATTTCCCAACAGTAATTTGTTTACCCACCATATGTTATTTTCTTGAGATAGATGCCACTAGTGAATCCTACGACCCTCGGGTCTACGTTTAATATAAGATCAATCTCGTTTACGTATACAAAAATACCAAAAATACTTGCTGCCCTTTTTTCTATTTTATTTATTTATCAATCTATCAAACTATCATATATCATTTAATCTCCATTCTTGACCGCCGAGAGATTGACAACCTCTTGTGTGCGTTGGGTGCGAAGGTTTGCATTGTGTAGGTGCCGGTGTTGCTTGGTTCTCCTACTAGATTGATAATCTTGGTTTCTTAACTGAGGGAAATACTTACTCTACTATGCTGCATCATCCTCTCTTCTTCGGGGATAAAAGTCCAATGCAGTTTACAAGTAGCAGGAAGAACTTTTGGCGCCGTTGCCAGGGAGGATCAAGCCAACATCATCAACTTGCCAATCTGTGGCATCGTTACCAAGTACCTACACTATCAACTCTTATCTTTGCATTTAGTTTATTTTGACATTTTCCTCTCGCGTTCATCTCCCGCACGTCACAAAAAAATGTCGTTTTATTCGCCCTATTTTCCGTTTGCCTTTTTGCTTGTTTTCAATATTTGCTTGTGTTGCCATGTGTCTTCTATTTGCTTGCATCTTCGCTTGCTAAAAATCTAATGATATGGATCCTCATCCACTTTCTAATCTTTTCAAAAGACCAAATTATGATGAACCAATTTCTAGTGAGTTGAGTTCACTTGATTATCTCTAGTAGTTTTGTTTAAATCATGAATCTGGAAATTTGGATGAAGTGTTGAAAGAAGAAATTTATAAAGTGATTCATGATACATCCTTGATTGAAAAGCATGATTGCAATGATGTTACTATAAATTATATATAATGTCAGTTATGTTAATGATATGCAAAACTACAAGCTTGGGGATGATAATTTTGTCATGTCCACTACTAATTGTAATAATCATGATTGGGGTGATGCTTCTTATGATCTTGAAAATATATTTAATCCTCATGATGAATATATTATTGATAATAAGGTTTGAAATAGTATCGAATGTGGGTTTGGACGAGTGTCAACTTTAGGTAAAATGAATCCCACATATTTGGAGAGTGCTCAATCTTATGATTTTTTTGATAAAAGTGGTTATGGAGAGGTCCTGACATTAGTTAACATTAATCCCACTACCTTGGAAGATTGTAAGACTTTTATGCACGTGGATCATGAAAATAATGCTTTATGTGATAGTTATATTGTTAAATTTATTCATGATGCTGCTCAAAATTACTATGAGAGAAAAACATATGCTTTTACATATTGCAACAATATCAAGTTTCTTCTCTTTGTGTTGGGAATTTTGAAATTATACTTGTTTTGCCTTCCTATCCTATTTGATTCTTGTTCCCATAATTTGTTTGCTCACAAAATCCCTATGCATAGGAAGTGGGTGAGACTTAAATATGCTTTCCATGTGATTCATGATGCTCTCTTTATGTTTCAGTTCTTTACCTTTATGTCAGCATCATTGAAATCATCATGCCTAGCTAGGGGCACAAAATGATAGCGCTTGTTGGGAGGCAACCCAACGAATAGAGTAATTTTTGGCTTTTTTGTTTTTGTTCTTTCTAGTTTCCTTTATTTGCTTCTGTTTTGAGTTGGTTTTATATATTTTAGTTAGTGTTTGTACCAAGTAAGACCTTTGGGATGATATGGATGCTTGTGAATGCAATTCTATGAAAAACAGAAACTTTGATGCCCAGTCCAAAAAAATTATAAATTCATGAGAGCGTCGAATGTGTCTGAATTTTGTACATGTGATTGATATAAAATTGTCCATGTTGTACTAATTAAATTGTTGGAGTTTCAGCTATATGGCTTTTCGACCGATTGCTACAGAGTGTTCTGTTTTTGACAGATTCTGTTTTCATTGCATTGTTTGCTTATTTTGATGAATCTATGGATTGTATCGGGGGTGCAATCCATCGGAAAGTTAGAATACAGTACCTATAATGTAGTCATAAAATTTGAATGGGTTTGCAATAGTACTTATAGTAGTAATTTGTTTGGTTATACTAACGGATCTCATGAAGGTTTTGTTGAGTTTTGTGTGATTGAAGTTTTCAAGTTTTGGGTGTGAAGTCGATGGATGAAGGAATGAAGAGATGCAAAAGCCAAATCTTGGGGATGCCCAAGGCACCCCAAGGTAATATCTAAGGAGACGCAAGAGTCTAAACTTGGGGATGCCCCGGAAGGCATCCCCTCTTTCTTCTAACGACTATCGGTAACACACTTGAGGCTATATTTTTCTTCGTCACATGATATGTGTTTTGCTTGGAGCGTCTTGTATGATATGAGTATTTGCTTATTAGTTTTTCACAATCATCACCTCTGAACACATTTTCTTGAGATGGCCTCACGTCATCATAATTTTTTAGAATTTCTTCTTGTGCTTCGCTTAAATTTGTTAAGCTAGGTGGTTGCTCTAGTGCTTCACTTATATCATTTTGAGCACGATGGTGCGAATGTTTTGAATAATCTTGTTCTCATGCTTCATTTATATCTTTTTGAGAATGCTACATGTTTTGAAGAAACCTGTTCTCTTGCTTCACTTATATCTTTTTGAGAATGTTAAATTTTTTTGAAGAAATTCACTCTCTTGCTTCACTTATATATTTTTGAGAGTGTGAAAATAGTCTTGGTAATTGGTACAAGATATGATGTTTGGTCCCTTTGTGATGAATATTCAAGTAGAATAATGAAAACTAGCATACAATTTTTTTATGGGACATGAAAAACTTGATTCTTTGTAATAGTTTTGAGATATGTAGATGATGATATGTGAGTTATGTTAGTGAGTCAATTATGCTCTAGTATGAATATTGATGTTAAGGTTTATGATTCCCTATGCAAGCACGAAAAGTCAACAGTTATGTAATGAAGTTATATCCTACTTATGGTGTATTGTTCGATGTTGGTTATGTTTTATGTATGCATGTGCATCATTATGATTTTCTAGTTGGGCGCTTCTCAATATTTTTGATAGCCTTCATTTGTACTAAGCGGGAATACTGCTTGTGCATCCATTATCATTAAACCTTGTTTTGCCACTTGTGTCCATCATACCTACCTATATGCGGTATTTCAGTGCCGTTCCAAGTATATTTGCATGTGCCATCACTAAAAAATCTCAAAAATATTTTCTCTTTTGCATGCCCGTATCGCTCATGAAGCGGTGAGGGGTGGCCAATATGTTTTTGTTGGATATGTCATTCTCATGATGAGTGTTTATTCACTTGTCATTGCTCGAGAGTGTGGCGGTAAAAGGGATGTCGAGTCCCAAAAATAAATGGAATGTGATGGTATGGAAGGCACCTGTGAATTTGGTTAGCCATGCATTGTGAAAAGTAATGGTGGAAACAAAACAAAATATTCTCTTGGATGTGACAGTAGAAAGACCAAAGTGTTGATGACACCGAAACGATGATGCGGGAATAGGGATACAAAAATATTTACTTTCTGTTTGGGAACCGCCTATGATGTATCCAATGTGAGAAGTATTGGGAACCTTAAGTCGTTCACGTTGACGAGAAAAGCATGCCACCCAAAATAAAATTTTCATCTCCTTTAAAACTTGAGCTCTCGCACCTCTGTAAATCAATGCTTCCCTCTACGAAGGGCCTTTCTATTAAATTTTTATGTTGAGTCTCATCCTTCTCTTTAAAAGCACCAACTAGGGGGTCGTGTGTTCATGCTTGTGCATGGAGTATGATTGATATTCGAGTGTGCATTATGAATGGATCAATGATATAGCATAATGGGCTAGGGATAATTTACTTTAGCATTGTTATTTTGAAAGGCATGGTTGCTTGTTAACATCACTTGAGTATCTATGTCTTCATGTCAAATATAGACTATTGCTTTGAATCATCTAAGTCCTCATGTCTATGTTATGAAAATAACTTCAAGTATGTTGGGTAGCCTTCCACAATCAAAAATATGTTTTATCACTTTTCTACTCGAGGACGAGCAGGAGTTAAGCTTGGGGATGTTGATACGTCTCCAACGTATCTATTATTTTTGCTTCTTACATTCTATGATATTATTATTCTTCGATATTTTTATTGTCATTTTACACCTTTTTATATCATTTTTGGGGACTAACATATTAACTTAGTGCCAAGTGTTAGTTCCTGTTTTCTATCCTGTTTTTATTTTGCAGGAAATCAATATCAGATAAGATTAAATTGTCGCAAAACTTTTTGAGCATTTTTTTATTGAAGATAAGGATCATGTGGAACTTGGAGGCCAAGTAAGATATTGTCGGAGGGCCCCACACAACACCAGGGCACATCCGAGGGGGGGCTGATGTTGTGTTGGCCCCTCCACGCTCCATTTTCCCTACCTCCTCCACAATTAATTCAGCAAGGTTCCAAAACCCTGAAGGGAGTGAATGAAATACATTTTCCGTCGCCGCAAGCCTTTGTTCTTGCAAGATCCCATCTAGAGCCCTTCTTCGGCACTCCGCCGGAGGAAGAATTCATCACAGAGGGGCTCTACGTCAACCTTGCCGCCTCTCTGATGATGCGTGAGTAGTTCATCACAGACCTCCAGATCCATAGGTAGTAGCTAGATGTCTCTCTCTCTCTCTATCTATCTATCTATCTATCTATCTATCTATCTCTATCTCTATCTCTATCTCTCTGTATCTCAATACAACGGTCTCCATGATCTTCATGGAGATCCATTCGATGTAATGACTTTGTGCGGTGTGTTTGTTGGGATCCGATGAATTGTGAGTTTATGATCAAATCTATCCTTGTTTTATTTGAGTTCTTTGCTGGTCTATTTTATGCATGATTTAGTATAGCCTTGTATATCTTCTCCGAAGTTTTGGTTTGGTTTGGCCAACTAGATTAGATCTTCTTGCCATGGGAAGAGGTTCTCTGTAATGGGTTCGATCTTGCGGTGTTCAGTCCTAGTGACAGAAGGGGAGTTGATACGCATGTGTTGTTTACATTAAGGATAAAAAGTTGGGATGAATTCTTATATGCTTTTGTCTTGACTATATTATGTCATCCTTCTTAATGCATTACTTCGTTCCTATGAACTTAATACACTAGATGCATGTTGGATAGAGGTCGATGTGTGAAGTAATAGTAGTAGATACATGCAGGAGTTGCTCTACTTGATTTGGATGTGATTCCTATATCATGATCATTGCCTTTGATAGCGTCATAATTATTTGTTTTTCTATCAATTGCCCAACAGTAATTTTTTTACCCATCGTATGTTATTTTCTTGAGAGAGATGCCACTAGTGAATCCTACGACCCTCGGGTCTACTTTTAATATAAGATCAATCTCGTTTACTTATACAAAAATACCAAAAATACTTGCTGCACTTTTTATCTTTTATTTATTTATCAATCTATCAAACTATCATATATCATTTAATCTCACTTCTTGACCGTCGAGAGATTGACAACCTCTCGTTTGTGGTGGGTGCGAAGGTTTGCATTGTGTCTGCAGGTGTCGGTGTTGCTTGGTTCTCCTACAGGATTGATAACCTTGGTTTCTTAACTGAGGGGAATACTTACTGTATTGTGCTGCATGATCCTCTCCTCTCCGGGGATAAAAATCCAACGTTGTTTACAAGTAGTAGGCCTATATAAAGGGGTGTTTCTTCCACCCCCCCCCCTCTTATCTCTTACCCCTCTCTCTCCACCAATGATGCACTCCAAGCTTTCTTGCCCGATCTCGATCCTTAGCCACCCAAACTCGTTGCCTTGCGAGGGATTGAAGGAGGAGATCGAGATCTACACCTCCACCAAAGTAAATTTGATTCCCCTAAAGTTTCTTGTGTGGATTTTGTTACTCTTGGGTGTTTGAGCATCCTAGACGGAAGAGGTCACCTCGGAGCCACATTCCATAGTGTTGTAGCTTCGTGGTTTTGTTGGGAGCCTCTAATTAAGTTGCGGAGAGAGCCCCAACCTTGTTTGTAAAGGTCGAGTTGCCAGCTTCAAGGGCACCACTTAGTGGAATCACGGCACCTCGCATTATGTGAGGGCGTGAGGAGAATACGATGGCCTTAATGGCATCTTGGGGAGCATTGTGCTTCCACACCGCTCCAACAGAGATGTACTTACCCTCAAAGGGAAGGAACTTCGGAAACACATCCGCGTCTTCATGGTTATTATTGTTGTTATTGATTACCTTTACTTGTATTTACTTCTTGCTTATTATTGTTGTTGTTAGCATCATATAGGTTGCTCGCCTAGTTGCATATCTAGACAACCTATTTGTTGCTTAACTTAATTTGTTTGAAGAAAAGTTTAAAATATGTTAGTTGCCTATTCACCCCCTCTAGTCAACCATATCGATCCTTTCAATAGGTCATCGAAAGATGTGTTTGCAGCATCCATTGCACTCTTCCATAATGAGACTTTGAACTGGTCATGACGTGATCGTAGTTTTTTGTAACCGGTCACCCATGATGAGCCGGTAAATATGCCTTGTTTCTGAAAATTTAAGACGTAATGCTTTGTAGAGAATAATGTATATTTAATAAGTCGTCTCAATGAGACACGAAAAAGGTAGGACTTTAAGCCGACAAACAAACTTGATTTGAGAGGCCCACCCCTTTAATTTCTCACAACATTGTTGTAGGAGATGAGCAATTTTGAACTGACCATAGTATGCTTCCAGTCCTGTTTGCAACCGTTGGTGGTGAAAATGTGGTATTGACCATTATTTAGCTGCTTAGGATTGTTCTGAAATCCAGATTGATTGTTATGTTGATGATGGCCTTTATAAGAATGCTGCCCATTACGAGTGTTTCCTTGATGCTGATAATTTGATCTCGAGCCATCTGGTTCGTTAAACCCTGATCATGTGAAACCGCCAAACGAGCCGCCTTGCGAGCCGAGTTGCCCTTATTGACCCCGGTGTCCACCATTATCCCCCTGGTGGCTCTGGAACGCTTGATTCCAGAACTCCTGCATGATGTAGCAATTCTCCCATGAGTGAGTACACGGCTTGTCCTGGTACTATGCTTTGGGCAAGGCGCATTGAGTGCCTCCTCATAATTGCATGGCTTATTCCCATTGTAAGGTCCTCCAGAGCAGCGCTGACTCTTAAACTCGGTATTGGTATTAGCCATGAACTCTGACCCGCCCTCAAGCTATTTCCATTTGTTATTCTGGGCTCCCTGGTTTCTGCCTTGCTGGTTGACCTTGCTACCTTTGTCCTTCTTGTTCTTACCGGCTTTCTCCTGGTCTGAGCCGGGATCCTTCATGCAATATGATTCGGCATATCTTGATAGGACATCCATCAAGTCGCCCATGTCTTGAGTCTTCCGCTTTAGGCGACCCAACTTGAGAACCAACGGTTGGAAGTGACAATTTTTCTATAAGATCAGGACGTCTTGGGAAGGAGTATTATGGTCCGATGAATGGATGATTTCTGCAACCCGGCAAGTCCAATGATTGGCTGACTTGCCCGTGAGATGGACGCGGTGTTGAAGATCCACAATTGTCATCGAGCATTTACATGTTCCTTGGAAATTCTTGATAAAGCTTTCCTTCAGCTTAGCCCAAGTATTAATGGAATTGGGAGGAAGATTCTTCAGCCAGCTCTAAGTCGTCCCTTCAAGCATCATCGTCGAATACTTTGCGCATATCAAAGCACTAACGTCGAGCATATCCATGGCTAGCTCATAACTTTAAATCCATGCTACCGGCTCGAGATCGTCTCTATAGTTTGGCACCTCATGAGGTCCTTTGAAGTCTTTAGGCATAGGCTTGCTGCGAAGAGCCGGAGATAGACAAGGAATGTCGATCGTTCTGGTGTTATTTCTAGCTCCCTGTGTTGCTAACTAGAGTTCTGCCACATGCGGTTGAGCCAGTCACCTTGCTACAGTTTCCGCCTCTGCCTGCCTGGTGGCTCTTGGTGCATCAACAAGGTCTTGGGCATTCTGTAATCCTCGTCGGGTTGGGGAAACCTAGGGATGCTAGCGCTGCCCGTTACAGGAACGACGACTCCTCGTGATGGCTAATATAAGGTGTGGAGTGCATCCGATCTCAATTATATGAGAACTATGCTTGTTGAGTGATGACCCACAAGTGTAGGGTATCTATCGTAGTCCTTTCAATAAGTAAGAGTGTCGAACCCAACGAGGAGCAGAAGGAAATGACAAGTGGTTTTCAGCAAGGTATTCTCTGCAAGCACTGAAATTATCGGTAACAGGTAGTTGCGGGATAAGATAATTCGTAACGGGTAACAAGTAACAATAGTAACAAAGGTGCAGCAAGATGGCCCAATCCCTTTTGTAGCAAGTAACAAGTCTGGACGAACTCTTATATAAGGTAAAGCGCTCCCGAGGACACATGAGAATTTCTGTCAAGCTAGTTTTCATCATGTTCATATGATTTGCGTTCGCTACTTTGATAGTTTGATATGTGGGTGGACCGGTGCTTGGGTGCTGTCCTTACTTGGACAAACATCCCACTTATGATTAACCCCTCTCGCAATCATCCGCAACTACGAAAGAAGAATTAAGACAAAGTCTAACCATAGCATTAAACTGGTGGATCCAAATCAGCCCCTTGCGAAGCAACGCATAAACTAGGTTTAAGCTTCTGTCACTCTAGCAACCCATCATCTAATTATTATTTCCCAATGCCTTCCTCTAGGCCCAAATAGTGGTGAAGTGTCATGTAGTCGACGTTCACATAACACCACTAGAGTAAATACAACATACAACGCATCAAAATATCAAACGAATACCAAATTCACATGACTACTGATAGCAAGACTTATCCCATGTCCTCGGGAACAGACGTAACTACTCACAAAGCATAATTATGTTCATGATTAGAGAGGTTTTGAATAGCATTAAGGATTTGAACATATGATCTTCCACCGAGTAAACCAACTAACATCAACTACAAGGAGTAATTAACACTACTAGCAACCTTACAAGTACCAATCGAAGTTGCAAGACGGAGATTGGGTACAAGAGATTAACTAGGGTTTGGAGATGAGATGGTGCTGATGAATATGTTGATGGAGATGAGTCCCCTCCAATGAGAGGAGTGTTGGTGATGACGATGGCGACGATTTCCCCCTCCGGGAGGGAAGTTTCCCCGGCAGGACGGCCCTGCCGGAGCTCTCGATTGGTTCTGTTCAAGTTTCGCCTCGTGGCGGCGGCGTTTCTTCCCGAAAGCTCTCTCTTGATTTTTTCTGGGACGAAGCCCTCTGTATAGCAGAAGATGGGAGCCGGAGGGGTAATAGGGGGCCCACGAACCCCCAGGCGCGCCCAGGGGGGTGGGGCGCGCCGGGCTGGCTCGTGACCTCCTGGTGGCTCATCTCCAGTATTTCTTCCGCCCAATATTTTTTATATATTCCAAAATAATTCCTCACTGATTTTCATGGCTTTTGGAGTTGTGCAGAATAGGTATCTCAAACTTGCTCCTTTTCCAGCCCAGAATTCCAGCTGCAGACATTCTCCCTCTTCTTGTAAACCTTATAAAATAAGAGAGAAAAGGCATAAGTATTGTACCATAACGTGTAATAAGAGCCCATAATGTGATAAATATCAATATAAAAGCATGATGCAAAATGGACATATCAACTTCCCCAAGCTTAGACCTCACTTGTCCTCAAGCGGAAGCCGAGATCAATAAATATGCCCACATGTTTAGAGATAGAGGTGTCGATAAAATAAAATACGGACATGCAGGCATCATGATCATATTTAGAACAACAATATCGTCATATACTCTCTTACGCTAAAGTGACAATTCCTTCACAATGTAAAGTATGGATCAAGAATCTTATTAACAACTAATAGTCTTTAGTCATTGAGGCAGTTGTAATTTATCATAACATTGGAAAGAGTCGAATAAGAGCTTGTAAAGCAAATCCAGATACTCGATCATCTTTTAGTCTTCTACAATTGCCGAAACTCACGCGGTACTCATGAGATCAAAGTTTCAGTTGGACACAGAGAAAGATAGGGGCTTATAGTTTTGCCTCCCAACTATTTACCTCAAGGGTAATGTCAACAATAATAATTCATGAGTACTTACTTCCAAGTTGATATATGAATATAGATCTTTCCCTAGCACATGATGCTAGCCAAGATAATGGCGAAATAAGGAATTGGTGTCGATCACCATGACTCTTTTAAAGATAAAAAAGTAAAGGTACAAGATAGGCCCTTCGCAGAGGGAAGCAGAGGTTGTCATGCGCTTTTGAGGTTTGGATGTCTGATCTCTTAGTGTGAAGTAACATCACTTTATATTGCCTCCTGTGATAAAGAACTTTATTATGCAGTCTGTCGCTTTTATGTCTTCCTCATCACAGGTTCGTACAAAGCTTATTTTCCACACACTAATAGATCGCACATATTCAGGGAGCAATTTTTTTATTTCTTGCACCGATGACAACTTACTTGAGGGATCTTATTCAATCCATAGGTAGGTATGGTGGACTCTCATGGCAAAACTGGGTTGAGGGTTTATGGATGCACAAGTAGTATCTCTACTTAGTGCGGAAGTTTTGGCTGATATGAGGTGGAAGCAAGCGTCACATGCTAAGGGATCTCTAGTCATATAACATTGTTCGGAACCAAGCAAACATAATTCATTATGTTGTCTTCCTTGTCCAACATCTACTTCTTAGCATGTAATAGTTTAATGAGTGTTCACAATCATAGACGGTATCAAAGATGATATATTCATATGTGAACCTCTCTTTCTTCATTACTTCCTATTAATTACAACAATAACCAAGGTCTACGTTTGTCCACCCACAACAAGTTTCAATCAACATTCTTTTTATATGTGAAGTCATCACTTCCCATAAGATCATCACATGATCTTTCATGCTTTTGTTCTTTTATTATTCTTTTATTTAGATCATGGCATGGAGCAAGGCCCTTAACTAAAACACTCCTTATTATATAACTCACGAACTCGATTACATTGGGGGTAACATAAAGCAAAACTCAAGCCTAGATCATACTAAGAACTTTATTCTACTAAATAAAGATATTACCAAAAAGGATAGAACTAAGATAAAGGTGAAGGCAAAAGATGTGATGGTGATACGATACCGGGGCAACTCCCCCAAGCTTGGCACAAGCCAAGGGGAGTGCCCATACCCATGTTTAATTGTCTTCCTTCGAAGGTGATGGTGGTGGAGTTGTTGGAGTCTGGGGTTGATTCTCCGTCTATGAAGGCATAGGTTCTCCATCATGGAAAGATGATCGAGTCTACAGAATCCTCAAATCTGCAGCCAACCGCATTGCTTTAAATCTATACTCATACTCACAGTTTTGGTTCTGCAGGTCGTAGATCTGGGCTCGGAGATGATCGATTCTGTCATAGAGCTTGAAGAGGTGCTCCCCAATGTCCTTGGCATTGATCTTGTGCTTGTTGGTGAACTCCTTGATCATCATGTGGTTGGTGTTGAGTCCGCGTTCCACCAGCCCTTGGCACTTGAAGACTTGCTGCTCCATTGCTTCGAGCCTTGCCTCTACGCTCCCGGTCCTCTTGGGCCCCTCAACATCACGGATGTGCAGCACCCCCTCATGAATCTCGATAGATTGAGGGTGTTGCAGCACCTCCGCGAGGTAGGGATTGATGACTTGCTCGAAGAACTCGTCCTTCGGAACTTTTGGGGATGCCATAGCGATCTGGATCTGTCTGCACAGCAGCTCGAAACGAAAACAGAGGATATTTGCGTGATACAAGGGTTAGACCTTTCGGGACATTATATAATGAATTTTTACCAACCATAAGGTGTATTCCACAAGAAAATGGAGTCCGGGAGACACACGAGGTGCTCACGAGCCCCCCAGGCGTGCCCAGAGGGTGGGGCGCGCCTGGCAGGCTTGTCACCTCCTCGTGCGCTTTCCGGACTACTTTAATTTTTTCTATTTTTCTAAATATTCCAAAACGGAGAAAAATTGCTATTGGAAAAGTTTTGGAGTCGGTTTACTTACCGTATCACATACCTCTTTGTTTTTGCAGTCTCAAACAAGCTCGTAAATATCCCTTATGTACTCCTGTGGAGTTATGGTATTAATAATATGCTTTCAACATTTGTGGGAGTACTTGAGATATAATGCTTGATTCTTTGCCCATTTACAACTCTCGGAAAATTACCTTCCGCGCTGTTGATTTTTATGGCACCGGAATGATATACTTCCTCAACAATGTAAGGACCTTCCCATTTAGAGAGAAGCTTGCCTGCAAAAAATCTTAAACGAGAATTGTATAGCAAGACATAATCACCTACATTGAACTCATGTTTTTGTATCCTTTTATCATGCCACCTCTTAACTTTTTATTTAAACAACATGGCATTTTCATATGCCCGAGTTCTCCATTCATCAAGTGAGCTAATGTCAAATAACCTCTTCTCACAAGCAAGTTTGAAATCAAAGTTGAGCTCTTTGATTTCCCAATAAGCCTTATGCTCTGGCTCAAGAGGTAAATGACATGCTTTACCGTAAACCATTTTATACGGAGACATGCTCATGGGATTATTATAAGCAGTTCTATAAGCCCACGGTGCATCATCAAGTTTCTTAGACCAATTCTTTCTAGACCTATTAACAGTCTTTTGCAAAATTAATTTAATTTCTCTATTACTTAACTCTACTTGACCACTAGACTGAGGATGATAAGGAGATGCAATTCTATGGTTGACATCATACTTAGCAAGCATTTTACGGAAAGCACCGTGAATAAAATGTGAACCACCATCAGTCATTAAATATCTAGGGAAGGAAAAATAACTTCTTTAAGCATCCTAATAGAGGTATTATGATCAGCACTACTAGTTGGGATATCTTCTACCCACTTACTAATGTAATCAACGGCAACTAGAATATGAGTATACCCGTTGTACTTTGGAAAAGGTCCCATATAATCAAAACCCCAAACATCAAATGGTTCAATAACAGGTGAATAATTCATAGGCATTTCCTGACATTTACTAATATTACCTATTCTTTGACATTCATCACAAGACAAGACAAACTTACGAGCATCCTTGAAGAGAGTAGGCCAATAAAAACCGGATTGCAATACCTTGTGTGCAGTTCTATCTCCCGCATGGTGTCCTCCGTAATCCTCGGAGTGACACTTCTGTAGGATCTGTCCCTGTTCATCCTCAGGTACACAACGTCTAATAACACCATCTACTCCTTCTTTATAAAGGTGAGGATCATCCCAAAAGTAATGTCTCAAATCATAAAAGAACTTTTTCTTTTGTTGGTATGTGAAACTAGGTGTTATATATTTAGCAACAATATACATAGCATAATCAGCATACCATCGTGTACTGCGTGAAGATTGATGACATTCAATTGTTCGTCAGGAAAGCTATAATCAATAGGTTGTGGGTCATCAAGAACATTCTCTAACCTAGACAAGTTATCTGCTACAGGGTTCTCAGCACCCTTCCTATCAACAATATGCAAATCAAATTCTTGTAGCAAGAGGACCCATCTAATAAGTCTAGGTTTGGAATCTTTCTTTTCCATGAGATATTTAATAGCAGCATGATAAGTGTGAATCATAACTTTGGAATCAACAATATAAGATCTGAACTTATCACATGCAAACACAAATGCTAAAAATTATTTATCAGTAGTAGCATAGTTTCTTTGGGCACTATCTAGAGTTTTACTAGCATAATGAATAACATTTAATTTCTTATCAACTCTTTGTCCTAGAACAACACCAACAGAATAATCACTAGCATCACACATAATTTCAAAAGGTAGGTTCCAATCAGGTGGTTGAACAATAGGTGCAGTTATGAAGGCCTTCTTAAGTATTTCAAATGCTTCTTCACAATCATCATAAAAAACAAAAGGAATATATTTTTGCAAGAGATTGGTGAGAGGCTTAGAAATCTTAGAGAAGTCTTTAATGAACCTTCTATAGAAACCAACATGACCAAGGAAACTTCTTATACCTTTAATGTCTGCAGGGCATGGCATTTTTTCGATCACATCAACTTTAGCCTTATCGACTTCAATACCTCTTTCAGAAAATTCATGTCCTAAGACGATGCCTTCATTAACCTTAAAGTGGCAGTTCTCCCAATTCAAGACAAGGTTAGTATCTTTACATCTCTGCAAAGCTCGATCAAGGTTGCTCAAGCAATCATCAAAAGAAGATCTGTAAACGGAGAAATCATCCATGAAAACCTCAACAATCTTTTCCCAAAAGTCAGAGAATATAGCCATCATACATCTTTGAAAGGTAGCAGGTGCATTACAAAAACCAAAAGGCATACGTCTATAAGCAAAGGTACCGAAAGGGCAAGTAAAAGTGGTTTTCTCCTGATCAGATTGTGCAACAGGTATTTGGCAGAAACCACAATAACCATCTAGAAAGCAAAGGTGTGTATGTTTAGACAATCTTTCTAGCATTTGATCAATAAAAGGTAAAGGGTAATGATCTTTCTTAGTAGTTTTATTTAATTTCATAAAATCAATTCCCATCCTATAGCCAGTAACAATTCTCTGTGGGATCAATTCATCTTTATCATTAGGGACAACGGTAATACCTCCCTTCTTAGGGACAAAATGCACAGGACTTACCCAATCACTATGAGCAACAGGATAGATAATACCTGCTTCCAGGAGCTTTAGTATTTCTTTTCTTACCACCTCTTTCATCTTAGGATTTAATCTTCGTTGATGATCGGCAACTGCTTTGCAATCAGGATCAGTTTTAATTTTATGCTGGCATAGAGTGGGACTAATGCCCTTAAGATCATCTAGAGTATATCCAATAGCAGCACGGTGCTTCCTCAGAGTTTTCAATAATTTCTTTTCTTCATGTTCTGAAAGGTTAGCACTAATAATAACATGATATATCTCTTTTTCATCAAGATAAGCATACTTAAGAGTATCAGGTAATTGTTTAAGCTCAAACACAGGATCACCCTTTGGTGGAGGTGGATCTCCAAGTAATTCAAGAGGCAAATTATTCTTAAGGATAGGACGTTCTTCAAAGATAACTCTATCTATCTCATTCCTTTCATCCATATGCATATCATTTTCATGTTCAAGCAAGTATTGCTCCAAAGGGTCAGTAGGAGGCACAACAATAGAAGCAAGAGCAATAATTTCATCCTTACTAGACAATTCTTTTTCATGACGTTGTCTACCAAACTTAGAAAAATTAAATTCATGTGACACACCTTCAAAGCCAACAGTAACAGTTTGTTTCTCACAAACAATCTGAGCATTAACAGTATTGAGGAAAGGTCTACCAAATATGATGGGACAAAAGCTATCTTGTGTGGTAGCAAGAACGAGAAAATCAGTAGGATACTTAGTTTAACCACACAAGACTTCAACATCTCTAACAAAGGAGTTGAACATCGGGCAATATCACGTGTTCACCACCAGCACTTGCAAACGGGACCAAAATGTGAAACACAGAGCTTTCAGCGTGGTTGAGTCGGCGCTCCCTAGGTACCTCAATTGGTCTGAACAGCCCATTATCTGGAGTAGGGAAGATCACCCGCCCTGGGTTGATTGTCCCGGAGACTTGGCTTTGGTCGTGGCTCCCCAGGTCGGAGGATACACCCTTTCCAAAGTCCTTATGGATGGCAGCAACAACATTAACATCTTATATTTCGATACCTTCCGGCGGATGAATTTCTCAGAGAAGGACTTGATGCCATCTTCCACGGTCTTCGACGGTATTGTTTTGGGTAAGTCGGCATACCCTCTTGGGCGAATCAAACTTAACGTAGCTTTTGGTACGGAGTCTAATTACAGGAGCGAGTCCCTCATGTTTGAGGTGGTCAAGATCAAGATCCCGTACCACGCCCTTTTTGGAAGACCGGCTTACGCTCGGTTTATGGCCCGCCCATGTTACGTTTACCTCAAGCTCAAGATGCCTAGCCCTAAGGGGACTATTACAATCAATGGGGATAGGAAGATAGCCCAAGAATGCGAGGAAGGAGACGCGGCTTATGCCGAGTCAGCTTGCGCGGTCGAGGAGTTCAAGTTTCACCAAGCCAATGTTGACCCGGCAGATATGACGCCACTCAAGAGACCCATAATCGACTCAGAGCCGCCCCTCAAGTTTAAACCGACGGATGACACGAAGGTGATAGACTTCACGCCTAGCGACTCAACCAAGCAGTTCACCATTGGGACGGGTCTGGATCACAAATAGGAAAGCGCGCTCATCGAATTCATCCGTCAGAATCGGGACATCTTCGCATGGAAACCTTCAGACATGCCACGTGTGCCGAGAGAATTCGCTAAGCACCATCTTAATATTGATCCTAAAATAAAGCCGGTTCGGCAGTATCTTCGCCGATTTAATGAAGAACGGCGTAAGGCAATTGGGGAGGAAGTCGCCCGGCTTTTGGCCGCTGGGTTCATCATTGAGGTTTTCCATCCTGAATGGTTGGCTAACCCGAAGGACCCTTTCGCCCTTCCCCGCATTGATCAAATCATTGACTCTACGGCTGGTTGCGAGCGGTTGTGTTTTTTGGATGCTTACTCAGGAGACTACCAGATCAAGATGGTTGTGGCGGACCAAGAGAAAACGTCCTTCATAACCCCCTTTGGAGCCTTTTGTTACGTGTCCATGCCGTTCGGGCTTAAGAGCGCGGGGGCGACTTATCAACGTTGCATACAAAATTGCCTGCACACCCAGATCGGACGCAATGTTCATGCCTACATTGATGATATTGTGGTCAGATCCCAGAAGAAGGAATCACTTTTGGAGGACCTCAGGGAGACTTTTGACAATTTGCGCATGTACCATATGAGACTTAACCCTACCAAGTGTGTTTTTTGTGTTCCCGCAGGAACGTTATTGTGTTTTCTGGTGTCAGAACGAGGCATCGAAGCTAACCCGGATAAAATTGAAGCGATCACTTTGCTAGGCAAGCCGGCCAACATCAATCAAGTTCAGCGCATGGCGGGTCGCATCGCGGCTCTAAGTCGTTTCATAGGTCACCTTGGGGAGAAAGCCATCCCTCTTTATCAGCTACTCAAGAAAACTGATCGCTTTGTTTGGTCGGATGAAGCCAACAAAGTCTTCGAAGCCCTGAAGCAACAATTAGCTAAGCCGCCTGTATTGGATGCTCCAACTGACAAAGAGCCTATGCTCTTGTACATCACGGCCAATTCTAAAGCGATAAGTGTGGCAGTGGTCGTTGAGCGCAAAGAAGATGGGAAGGAATACCCGGTTCAACAACTAGTCTACTTTATCAGCGAAGTCCCAACCCTCTCCAAACAACGCTATCCACATTGGCAGAAGCTGGTCTTTGGGGTGTTTATAGCGAGTCGGAAGCTGAAACACTACTTTCAAGAGCATTCTATCACGATGGTTAGTTCTGCCCCCCTCGGCGATATTATACAGAATCGAGAGGCAACTGGATGGATTGCTAAGTGGGACATTGAGCTGGGACCTCACCATGTGCGATATACCCCTCGCACAGCCATTAAGTCTCAAGCACTAGTGGACTTCGTCAACGATTGGACCGAGTTACAGATCCGAGAAGACAGACCTGATCACACATATTGGACCATCCATTTTGACGGGTCTAGGCAGCTCGAAGGCTCGGGGGCTGGCGTGGTGTTGACTTTGCCTCAGGGTGACAGGTTTTGTTATGTCCTCCGACTCATGTTCCCATGTACCAACAATGCGGCAGAGTATGAAGCTCTGCTCCATGGGTTGCGACTCGCCAAAGAGATGAATCTCAGCCGAGTCAGATGTTTGGGCGACTCCGCTCTAGTAGCATAGCAAATTTCTGGCATGTGGGATTCCAGAGATCCCTTGATGGCGGCTTATAGGCGAGCCGTGTCGGATGTGGCGGGTCATTTTCATGGCTATCGGGTGGATCACATTGATCGTCGACTTCATGAGGCGGCAGATGCTCTTTCATGACTCGTCACAGCGTAAGCCAATTCCCCCTAATGTCTTTTTGGATGTATTGCATAACCCATCGGTAAGGCTGCCTTCAGAGGAAGACTTGGCGGTTCCTGATCATGAGTCTCAACTTGTGGCGGCTCTCCGTGCTACCCCGGATTGGACAATCCCCTACATGGCGTATCTGGTACGAGGCGAGTTACCTACTGATCAGTTGTTGGCCCGCCAAATCGTCCGTCGATGCAAGTCCATGGTCACACATAAAGGCGAGTTACACAAGCGAAGCACTTCCGGAGTATTTCAAAGTTGTGTCTCTTCTGAGGAAGGGTGTGCTATTCTTAACGAGATTCATGCAGGCGACTGTGGTCATCATGCCGGGTCACGCTCCCTGGTATCCAAAGCCTTTAGGCATGGGTTTTACTGGTTGACACCTCATGCGGATGCTGAGGATATAGTTCGCCGATGTGATGGTTGCCAAAAATTTGGGCGTTAGATGCATGTGCCGGCTCAGGAATTGCGGATGATCCCAATCACATGGCCGTTTGCACTTTGGGGCTGGACATGGTTGGTCCTTTCAAAATGTAGTCCAATAAAAAGACTCACCTATTGGTGGCGGTTGACAAGTTTACCAAGTGGGTGAAGCAGAGCCGGTTAGAAGTTGTGATGCAGACATGACCGTCAAGTTCCTGAAGAAGTTGATTTTCCGCTTCAGGTACCCTCATAGTATCATTACTGATTATGGTACTAACATATTAACGGGCGCCATGCAAGAATTTTGCGCAAGGGAGCACATCCGGCTTGACGTCTCTACGGTTGCACACCCTCAGTCCAATGGACAGGCAGAGACGGCGAATCAAGAAATACTGCGAGGAATCAAGCCCCGGCTTATGGTACCTCTAGAACGTACCCCGGGATGTTGGGTTGAAGAAGTGCCTTTAGTTTTATGGAGCATCAGAACCACACCAAATCGATCTATGGGCTTTACTCCCTTTTTCCTGGTCTACGGGGCAGAGGCACTATTACCAAGTGACATCAGACACGATTCACCACGAGTCGCTGCTTATGTCGAACAAGACAACAAGTTAGCATGTCAAGATTCGTTGGACGCCTTGGAGGAGGAGTGTGACTTGGCCGCGTCGCGGTTGGCGATTTATCAACAAGACTTCCGACGCTATCACAGCCGCCGGGTCAAGAGTCGAGCTTTTCAAGAGGGCAACTTAGTGCTCCCCTCCATGGAAGGACCATTTGTCATCAACAAGAATCTCCGTAACGGTTCATATTACTTGGTGGATCTTCGCCCGGATAGGCCAACGACAGAGGTTGAGACAACTCGCCCATGAAACATCGCCCACTTGCGGACATACTATACTTAGAGCCACTGGCTCCTTACCTATGTTTACATTTTCTATTTTTAATCTTTTATTTTATTTATAAAGCAATAAAGCCAGCTCCCACGAACTTCGGGGTCCTTTGTAGCGACCCGACTCAAAACGAGTCAAGCCTTTGTGTATCTGTGCCATCCCTGGATCAGTATGCTGGCACACACAGTACATCAATGTATATATCAAAGTGCAATCACATGTAAATAGTGTAAAACTGATATATACCTTAATTATCTCAGCGGAAGCGGTCAAGGGAGTGGAGTCCCAATAAACACCAACGGCAAGTTGAGTGTAGACCGTAACCCTGAATCGTACTCTTACTCGTCGAAGAAAAATATCTGCAACATAAGACGTTGCAGCCGTGTAGGTCAGCATATTGAATATGCCGGCAAGTCACATATGAGAGGGGGTAAAATAATCATCTATACTATATGCATATATGGCAGGTGGGGCTATAAGTTTTTAGCGAAAAAGCAAGTTTTCCCCTACATCAAGAGAGGGTTAAAAAGCAAAATGTTACTACGTTGTTTGTTGTTAACGAGATGGTTCCGCCAACCAATTCTCGTACCCGAGTTGTCAATAATTACCCTCATCAAATATAATTAATGGTGTTGAGAAATTTAGATAACTTCAGTTCCTTTGGCTCAAGTTGTCCATGACCGTGGACACGGCTAATCGATTAGGTTTGAGTACTCTGCAGAGTTTTGCACACGTTCCCCACAAGATTTGATCGCCTCCGAGTATGTCCTCGCACTTCAGGGTGTTTGAAGACCGGATGATCAAAACATGGTCTTTCAACGGGTCCCTCTGAATCCCTGTCGGTGCCCATCCATTCCTACCGTTCTTCTACATCTGCTAGCACCGCCTGTCCAGAGTCGCCGCGTTGTCCAACCAAGCCAGAGCCCATAATGACTTATGGCTGTGCAGGTAAGCCTTGGGAATTGAAAGTATCCGTCCGTCTCTTTGAGCCTGGGTGAAGCTTTCCGCAGGATGTCATGGCCTCTCCAGCATCCCGGGTCATCCACTGGGTTCTCCAGGGAGTCGATCAACCGTCCTTCACCCAGAGTTGCATTGCGTCCGAGGTCTTGAAAATCTTGTCTTAGTCCGGTCTTGATTATTATATCAACCTCGCATCACTCGTGATATACACTCAACCGAAAACCCGTCTACTCAAGCATAGCATTAAGAAATTGTTGTCCCGGGGCCAAGTATCGGGGTTGTTGTGTTCCTACCACATGATGCTACAACTTATACTAAAGTTTCCAAGTACCTAGGCAGCATGCAACTGGGCATAGGATGGTAGAACTACAATGCATAAAACATGGGTGATAGTATGATCAAAGTGACTTGCCTGGTGATGTTGCCGAAGAAGAATTTTCGTTCTCGGGAAATACGTGATAGAACTATTCGTCACTCTCCGATGAAATCTATATAATCAAACATAGTATTCACATAAGCACTCACACTAGCAATCATTCTAGCAATCAATTAACAAACAGCAATGAAAGTTGATGCAATCAAAAATCAATAAGAGAGAGCGGATAAAATCCAAAGGAAACTTCAAAGAAGCTAGGAAGCCTTCTACTACATCAAACACTATATAGTTTTTGTTCTAACTGAAAATAAAACACTAAAATAGAAAAAATAACAGAAAACAAAATATAAAATAACTAAGATAACAGAAGTAAAATTTACAAAACAATATTATTTTATAAGTATTTTCAAAATAGGAAATCAAACTAGCAATGCAATCAATTCGCAAGTTAGTATAGAACTAGAATTGATTCCATGCAAACAAATAAAATAAAAATAAAAACTTGTTGAGAACCTACTGTTATCTAACAGAAAACCAAATATAAACTTTCTCAAATATGAAAGAAACTAATTTAAAAACAAATATAGAAAAAGAAATAGCTATAATCCTAAAAGAACTAAAACAGAATCTGTTTTGGTAAAAACCCCAATGAAAAATATTTAAAAAAATGAAACTTAAACTACTGAAAGATATGATCAATAGGAAGCAGCAGCAAAAAGAATCAAATTAAAAGC
The DNA here is from genome assembly GCF_904849725.1 of Hordeum vulgare subsp. vulgare. Classification (NCBI taxonomy): domain Eukaryota; kingdom Viridiplantae; phylum Streptophyta; class Magnoliopsida; order Poales; family Poaceae; genus Hordeum; species Hordeum vulgare. The sequence continues at coordinate 67,835,650 of NC_058522.1, forward strand.
TATTTTTAAACTCCCAGAATAAGCAAAACAAGATTTAATTCAAATCTGATCTAACTCAATTTTTATAAATCCAAACATAGACAAATTATATATCTGCAGAAACTACATAAAATTTGTGATCCAACGCAAAAAGAATCACCTAATTCGGAGTTATAGACTAATAGATATGAATTTTCTAAGATTGCAATTTTCTGAAAAAACTGCAATACGGGATTTCGTGAATCTCACCATGGGTGACAGAGAGGAAGAACTCCGGCGAGGTAGCTGCTCCGGCGAGGTGGGGAGGTCGCCGGCGGGGAGGGGGAATGGCGGAGGGGGTGCAGCGAGGTGGAGCGAGCTCCTGTGATGTTTCTCCGGTGAGTTTCCGGTGACGACTCCGGCGAGGTGGGGCACGAGTTAGAGGCGAGGAGAGGAGAACTTTTCGACGAGAATGGAACGAGGAGAGGTAGGGGCTTCTTATAGAGGCGCCGGGAGGCGCCGGGAAGGTATGTGCGTCGCGAATCCCGAAGGAGGGGATCTCCTCTCCATGGAGGGAAAGTTTCTCTGTCACGTGAAAGGAGGAGGAGGAAGAAGATGATCTTCTTGGGCCAAGTTTGGAAAGTGCTTAATGGGCCACCTAGAGTTTCCTAATAAAAACAATTCTATTCCTATTTTCAAAACTAGGAAACTAAAACGTTAAAAAGGAAATCAAATCAATTCGGAATAAAGAGTTTTTATATACTAAAATTATCAGAAAAATAAAATATGGATGATGGGCATTTTTCCACGGCAAAAATAAAAACTTCAGAAAAAATTATTTTCACAAAATTGCCTAAAAGATTTATTTTATTTTGCAAATAATTTTCAAATGATCCTCCAAGTTTGAGGGTGCAAATAACATTCAAAATGCCCGGGTGTTTGAGGGTCATGTTCCTCCGCTCTTTAGAATGTATTTCCCGGCATCTCTTGCACGAAGAAAACGGATAGAAATGCAAGAGAATTCAAATGCAAATATCTCCGTTCAAATTATTTATAGTTGAAGAAGTCATGTCATCTTCTCTCTTTGCTTTTAAAAGCTTGAATTTGAATTCACCGGAGAAGGGGAAAGTCATTTTATTCCCTCTCATTCAAAAGTTTTGAAAAGTTTCAAATTTCACTCAAGTTTCAATCACTCAAGCAAACAAACAAACAATCTAATAATAATTATATTAACATTCCAAAATTTATAATTGGATGTTACATCCTTTGTCTTTTCAGCTTCTTGAAAGCATGAGTCTTTATTGTTCTACAAGTCGTCCAAGCATGGACGCTATCAGCATCAAAGAGCATAAGTCGCCACGTCGCGCTTATTCCAAAATTGGATGTTGATACGCCAAAGAGGACCAAAGTTGCCACGCTGCACGGTTCAAACATGGGCACCTTATATGGTTTTGAGAATTAAGCCGACTTACTTGGGGGCTACTAGGTCCCATGTCGTTTTGCAGTAAGAGCGTATACGCCTCTGCAATCCTATGTCTGGTTTTTCCCTAATCATAGGTCACTTGGGGGCTTCCACTCACTGAGTTCAGCCTGAATACCCTCTTGGCTAGCGAAAAATTAACGCATTACAATGGTTATACTGGACTGTGTGTTTGACGACTCGCCCTATGGTCCCATGTACTCTTGGCGAGGCAATCCACTTATGGACCCTGAGCTTGCCTTAGTTAAAACGTGAAAGGTACTGGTGAGAGTCGACACATGGAAAATAGACAAACCATGGGTTCACTGAACCTGCTTCACTGAAGCTTGACTTGCGCCTGATCAGCCGGTCTAAACATATAAAGGTTGTTGCAAAAGCCTTCTTGGGGTAGCACTAGAGTTTTGCAAACTCGTCCTATCCCGTCTTAACTCATCGAGCCGACGAACTTTATGACTATCTTTGTGGCATCTCCCAAAGGTTTCATAAAATTTCTATAACCCGCCGCGACTCACTGAGCCGGCTTATTGTCTATAACCCATCGCGACTCACTTAGCCGGCTTATTGTCTATAACCCGCCGCGACTCACTGAGTCGGCTTATTGTTTTCTCTGATAAAATAGGGCAAAAGACATTTTTTGTAAAGACATGACAAAGCATTGGGAAAGGCGATTCATATTAATGAAGGCTGAAATTTCCAAGCACAAATCGCAAGGTACGGTTATCATATTGTTTTCCTGAATCCTAAGACTATTACGTGGCTCACCAGGCCATACCGGGCATCATACACCGGTAAGAAAGGGATCAAAATATTCTTGGAGAATCAATTTCATGACAAGTCGGTTCAAGCCGCCTCCGGGTAACCCTGCTTCGAGCTTTCGCCGTCTTCGATCTATAAGTCACCCAGTTTCCAATTGCAATTGGTCAAGGCGACGAACTCCTCTTCATCACTCAAGATGGCGGACAGATCAACGTGAAAGTCAAAGGGATTCTTACGGCGTCGTGGAGTCAGGCTGGTGAATTCATACGAAGGAGGAGTCACCTTTTTGTTGCTTTCATCATAAGCCGCCTAGTATTTGCCTAAGTCCAGGCTGGCTGCTAGTTGAGTCGCCGTGGAGCGAGACTCTTGCACACAACGATGTTAATCCTCCTTCTTGAACTCCAACGCATCATCTTTTAACTCTGGAAAGCCAGCAGCTACTTCCTCTGGCTTAAGTTCAGGAGCAGAGGCCAGACACCGGCTTAGGGTGGTTAGTGCTCCTTTACGGGCGGCTGACCTTTTTAATTCTTCTACCTAAGGCGGCAATGTTGACAGGCAACCCAGCATGTTCTTGATGGATTTTATGGGATCCATGTTGCCCATCACGGCCTTCATAGTCATCATGCCTCCCGTGTATAACTGCTCGGTGAAAGTATAAATCGCCTTCACCTTCAGAATGCAGTCATTCTGTAGGGTGGCGGCTCGCGGACCTACGCAGGAAAAAAACGAGATAATTAGCATTTGCAATATGCTTTGCAGCACTTTTCAGAAAAAGGGAATTGACCCTTACCAAAGATAGCTTGGGTCATATTGGAGATATGATGCTTTAAGCCGGAGAGTTCTTGAAGAGCGGCTTTTAGCTTTTCTTCGGCTTGTTCCGCCCGCTTCAAAATGGCGGCTTGTTCAGCAAGGGCCTTTTGTTCAAACTTTTGGTGTTGAGCTTTCATATTCTCCATGTCAGCAAGGGCTAGGCGAAATTTTTCTTCAGACTTAACCCGAGCATCCTATTGTTCGGCTAAGTTTTCTTTTAAACTGGTCAAGGTTGAGTCGGCCCGAGTCAAGGATTCCTGCAAACAAAAATTGGGGAAGCAAGTTTCAGGACCATTGCAAGCAATATCCCTGACACTTGGGGGCTAATGTATGACTTAATTCTTTTTAAGTCATACCTTCATTCAAGACCCTGTTCATCTTTAAAAAGATGACCCGGCCCTTGGGGGCTACAGGTTGAAGAAATTTTATATTCAAAGACCCGTCTCATCTTTCAAAAAATGACCCATCCCTTAGGGGCTACAGGTTGAAGAAATTTTATATTCAAAGACCCGGCTCATCTTTCAAAAGATGACCCGGCCCTTGGGGGCTACAGGTTGAAGAAATTTTATATTTAAAGAACCGGCTCATATTTCAAAAGATGACCAGGCCCTTGGGGGCTACAAGTTGCAAAAATTTTATATTCAAAGACCCAGCTCATCTTTCAAAAGATGGCCCGGCCCTTGGGGCTACAGGTTGAAGAAATTTTATATTCAAAGGCCGGAATCATCTTTGGAAAATATGAGCCGTCCCTTGGGGGCTACACATTGCTGAATATTGCACAAGTACGATTCATCAAGGATGACCCGCCCTTTCGAGGGCTAATGGGAGGATATATTCATAGAAATAAAGATGCCATACGTCATGTTTGACTCGCATCAAGTTGGCTAGACTTTTCTCCATCTCACGGCTTGCTTCAAGGCGGCTCACAAAACCAGAATATAACTCTTCAAACTACAATTTTTCACAATGAGGAAGCTTCGGCTTGGTGATATCTTTCTCTCAAATGTTTGGGCATTTTTGGAGTATGTATCGTTAACATCGCGGTTGCAGGCTTAGAGTAACCAATACCAGTAACAATGACTGCGTCTGGATCTTCAGGCGTCTTAGCAGAACTGGGTGGGTTGATGTTTTCAATCACCTCCTTCTGAGGTCTTGAAGGCTTGACCCGGATATCAGGAATATCATCAAAAGTACCGCCCTGGATTTCAATTGCATCTTCTGGAGCCTCTCAGATGGAGGCGCCTTTACCAGACATTTTAGCTACTTCAGGAGCTGAGGATGAGTCGCTTGTCTTCCTCTTCTTTTCATGTTCTTTGAGAAACAAAGGTACCAATGTTGGAACAAAAAGCATTGATGATTGAAAGAACATGTTAGTAAAGAAATTTACCCTTGAACACGAATCTTTGGGGGAGAGTCGACATTGCTGAGTCGCCGGACGAAGGAGGTGAGACCTGACGAAACAAGAATCCAATGAATGAATAAATTGTGAGAATATTTTACACAAGAAGGAAAGGATGTTCGTGGAAACATACCTCGCTTTGCCGTTTTCGACCTGTTGTCCTTTCGGGTAAGACGGACACTAGGTCTCAAGAATGGCTTCGAGTATGGCGTTTAGGTGTGTAACTCGCCTTCTTCAAAAGGAAATTGGGGTCCAGATGAGCATCCGGGTGAGACATGGGAACTTTCTTACAAATTCACCTGACCGGCTTGGGAGGAGAAGAAGTTGAGTTGGAAGAAACGGAAATTACCTCAACATATTCATCCTGGCTCTCATAGTCATTGTCCTATAAACAAAAGGTGGTAAAAGCATAAGCGCAAGTCAAAACGAAGCAATAAAGACGAGGAATTTTACCTTTGACTGCTCCTCAACAGCACGAGACTCGCCAACGACATATGACTCTTTGGCTGCAGCTTTGCCTTTGCTCTTCTTCTTCTTCTTCTTCGTCTTGGAAGGAGGTTTGGTTGTCTTCTTGATGATAGTCTTGGTTCTCCGGGTCCAGAACGTTGAATCCCTCTGATTAAACATGATGAAAGGCTCAGGACCGCAAATATGGATGAGTATGTGAAAGAGTTACATTTTGGAGCCGGGTTGTTTACATCTCGAGTCGGGTTGGTGATGCAGAATGGTTTGAGCCCAATTTGGGAGCAATTTTCAATAGGCTCGCCACATAGCGTTTTTATGATATTAACAATGTCTTCTTCTGAGAGCCTCACATTGTAAAAGCATTGGGGATGGTTCAAGTCGCCATCATACTCACACATCAAGCCATTTCGGCGGCTTAAGGGCAGAATACTCCATTCTACCCAATAGCAGATCAAGTCGATGCCGGTAAGACCGTTGGTGGTAAGAGCCCTCAGCTTTCCAAAAATGGGAACGAAGGTGGCTTCTTCTTCTTCAGTCAACTCGAAGTCCATTGGAAGGCGATCTACCATGAAGCCTGGCAGAGGGTTTTCGTTGGGTGGAGAAGGGTCACGACAGTAGGATCAAGTCTTTGCCCAGCCTTTGGGACGACTAGGCAAAGTGACAGCCGGAAACCCGCATTCACGACGCCGCTGAATATTGACTCCCCCTAGCTCTAAGCTAGGTCCATGGGAAAATTCTGTTTGGCGGTTCAGATAGAAAAATTTCCGGAAAAACAACACGGTCGGCTCGATTTGCAGATAAGATTCACAGATAACTTGAAATTGGCAAAGATTACTGATGGAATTTGGTCCCAAGTCTTGAGGATGAAGGTGGAAGTAATGCAGGGCGTCTCTGAAAAACTTTGAGTCGGGCGGCTTGAAACCTCGTTCCAAGTGATGAGCAAACACGACTACCTCTCCTTCGGCGGGATGGGGAATTGTTTTCCCAAAGGCAGTCCGCCACCCAATAACTTCCTTTGGATCTAGATTACTCGTTTTTTACAAAATTATCAAGATAGGCATCATTGACCTCTATTTGCAGCCAGTTGCATTTCCAGATAGTACTCACAACTACAAAAGGAAAAGAGCAGGGCGGGTTGTCAGGAACTACGGAATGGTGGCTTGCCAGCCAAAATGATCTATGGTGTATCTAGTGGGATATTACAACTCGCTAGCTAAATGGTCTATGGTGTATCTACTGAGATATTACAACTCGCCAGCTAAATAATCAACGATGTATCTACCGGAGTATTCTAACTCGCCATGGCAAAAGGAGATAGGTTACGGCTCTAAGAGGGTTTTTTCTTAGGGATCTTATCAATTGGAGGACAAACATGTTTCTAACGTCAGGCGATAATATACGGATCTACGGGCACTGTCAATGGAAAAAATAATGCTAGCTGGAGGATTGAATACTGCAGAACGCAAAACAAAAATGGAGCGTAGGTCTATGAGCAATGGAGGGACGACAGATTAATATGGAACACGACAAGAACTACCGCCATTATCATTTCCTATATGGATCTACTATATCACATTCAGATAGGCTAAAGAGCAAGGGGATGCGGCGTTCATGGAGTTCGGGTACTGACCTAAAAAGTACACGGATTCGGATCTACTCTTAATGGGAGAAAGGGATTTACCTGAAGGAAGGAGATGCCAGGCGAGGATTGAGGAAGTCCCGCGACGGCGGCCGCGCCATCGACTGGCTCGACAAGCAGCTAGATGGCGACGAACTGCGGTGAGACTTTGACGGTGACGACGTGGTTGCTACCTCTTGAGCTTGCGTTGGTTTTTCCCTTGAAGAGGAAAGGGTGATGCAGCACAGGAGCAATAAGTATTTCCCTCAGTTTGAGAACCAAGGTATCAATCCAGTAGGAGAATCAAGCCAAGTGTCCAGTGTACCTGCGCAAACACAAACGAGCTTGCACCCAACGATATAAAGGGGTTGTCAATCCCTTCAAGATTGATTGCAAAGTGAGATCTGAAGACAGAAAGTGCAACGAAGTAAAAGTGAAAGGCTGAAAATATGGTGTGAAGTACACCCGGGGGCCATAGTGTTCACTAGAGGCTTCTCTCAAAATAGCAAATATTACGGTGGGTGAACAAATTACTGTCAAGCAATTGATAAAACCGCGCAAAGTCATGACGATACGTAAGGCAATGATCATACATATAGGCATCACGTCCGAGACAAGTAGACTGATACTTTCTACATCTACAACTATTACTCCACACATCGACCGCTATCCAGCATGCATCTAGTGTATTGAGTTCATGACGAATAGAGTAACGCCTTAAGAAAGATGACATGATGTAGAGGGATAAACTCAAACCAATGATGTAAACCCCATCTTTTTACCCTTGATGGCAACAACACGATGCGTGCCTCGCTACCCCTTCTGTCACTAGGTGAGGTCACCGCACGGTATGAACCCAAAACCAAGCACTTCTCCCATTGCAAGAATCATAGATCAAGTTGGCCAAACAAAACCCACAACTCAAAGAGAATTACAAGGATATCAAATCATGCATATAAGAGATCAGAAGAAACTCGAATAAGATTCATAGATAATCTCATCATAAATCCACAATTCATTGGATCTTGACAAACACACCGCAAAAGAAGATTACATCGGATAGATCTCCATGAAGATCATGGAGAACTTCGTATTGAAGATCCAAGAGAGAGAAGAAGCCTTCTAGCTACTAGCTATGGACCTGAAGGTCTATGATGAACTACTCACGCATCATCGGAGAGGTCATGGTGTTGATCAAGAAGCCCTCCGTATCTGAATCCCCCCTCCGGCAGGGCACCAGAATGTGCCCCAGATGGGATCTTGCGGAGACAGAAGCTTGCGGCGGCGGAAAAGTATTTTCGTGGATCTCTCGCGCAGTTTTGGATTTTTACGGAATTTATAGGCGGAAGAGGTAGGGCAGACGAGCCACAAGGGGCCCACAAGCCTGCTAGGCGCGGGACCCCCCTGGACGCGCCTAGGGGGCTTGTGGGGTCCCCTGGTGGCTTCTGCCTTGGTTCTCACGTCCCATGCGTATCTTCTTTTCCGAAAAAATCTTTTTGGAAGTTTTATTCCGTTTGGACACCGTTTAAAATCCTCCTTTGAAACGGGTCAAAAACACGGAAAAAGCAGGAACTCGCACTTGGCACTGAGTTAATAAGTTAGTCCCAAAAAAGATATAAAAGGCATACAAAACATCCAAAGTTTGACAAGATAATAGCATGGAACCATGAAAAATAATAGATACGTTGGAGACGTATCAGTGGTCGAGGTGCGTCTGGAGAAGATGATGCGCCTGGAAGGAGGAAGTGGGGGTAGGTGGCGTTGCCCTCCCACTCCCCCGTGGCTATTTAAAGGCCCAGGAAAGACAAGGAAAAACGTCAGTCGCGGGAATCGAGGCGACGAATTGAAACCTGGAGATGTTGACGCCTAAATTTTCGAGATGATAATATAAGGACGAAAAAGGATCTGTTGCGAGTGATGTCATCGGAATTCCTGGAATAGTGGAGAAGGTGACGTCGTCAACAAATGACCTGGTGACTCAAGAAAATTGAGGAAGCTGGCGGCTTGTCATTCATTGAAGGAAAGATGGGAGTGAGATGAGTCACCAAAAACAAGAGAGAAGATTTGTTGGCATGAATAAATTCAAGTCAAACTGGGGCCTAATGTCGGGGATATTACCTCCGGTATGACCCGCCCTAAAGGGTCGGGTCAGGAAAGTGGCGACTCATACATACATGACCAATGTAAGCCTTGGTTTGGGCCTGGGGCGTGTTGTGAGATCTTGTAAGAAGGCCGCCAGGACCCATGAGCTGGATGGCGGTTCAAGAATGACAAAGAAGATAAGCCGCCAAGGAGTTTTCCTTGGCTTGATGAACACGACGACTTAGAGATAAGGAAGGCCACGATTTGTAACATGGCCAGGACTTTGTAAACCCTGGGGCCTCGACCTGTATATAAAGGCGAGTCTCGAGGACAGATAGATCAGGTTAGAAATCATCGAGAGCTAGGTCAGACGAGTTACGCCCTCCTTGTAATCGAAACCACCATCAATATACACTAAGCACGACGTAGGCTTTTACCTCCACACGAGGGGCCAAACCTGGGTAAATCTGAGTCTCGCTTCCGCTCACCCCCTTTGAGTCGCCACCAAGGTGCGATGGCTCCTTCACTAAGTCCTTTCACGAGGACATCTGCCGTGACAAAACCACGACACCTGGTACTTTTGTACAATTCTCGTTTCAGATTTTTTGGAGGTAAACTCCTCCCAAATGAGAAGGTCCCTATGTTGTCAAGGAGGTTTATTGCTCTGGTGCCATAAAAATTAATAACTTCAAAGGTAAAACTCCCAGGGTGGTGAATGGACAAAGAATCAAGCATTATATTTCACGTACACTCGTTAATGAGGAGACCAATGTTATCCAAGTCATAAAACCGAAAGAGCACATATAGGAACTATTCCAGAAGACTCCAGAAACCTAAAAAGGGTAGGTACATGGTACGATAAGTAAACCAACTCCAAAAATTCCAAAATAATAATCTCTATTGGTTTTGGTATTTAAGAAAAATACAAAAATAAAAAGGAGCCCGGGAGGCACAAGCCAATAGGGCGCCCCCCATGTCGTGCCCTGATGACTTGTGGGGCCCTCGTGTGCCTCCCGGGCTCCGACTTCATCTCGAGAATGTATTATGGTCCAGAAAAAGTCATTTTATATACTCCCGGTTGTTTTGACCATCGCATCATGAGATTTTCTTCTCTTGTTGTTTCGGGCTGTTTTCTAACACATTTATATCGCCATGACTTCACCAAGCCCCTCCAAGGACAAGTTCTTCGAGAAGGTCATCAGCACCTACCTGGCGGAGGTCACAAGGCACCCTCAAGACATTGGAATGCGTGAGGGGGTGCTTCACATGTGGTATGGTCAAGGTCCCAAGGAGGGAAGAGAGAGGGCCAGGCTTGCTGCGGTGGAACAGGAGATCTTCAAGTGCCAAGAGATGGTTGAACGTGGCTTGAGTGCTAACCACTCCATGATCACATACTTCATCTGTGAGAACAAGCTCGATACCAAGAAAGTGGGGGAGGATCTTGTCAAACTTCAAGAGCGGGTCGATCACCTCCAAGATCAAGTTTATGAACTCAAAAGCCAAAATTGTGACTATGAATCTTAGTTTGAGACGATGAGCCTTGTTGTCGGTTTCAAGAATCCCGAGACAACATTCTATTATTATGATGGGGAATCTACACCTTGGAAGGAAGAGGACACCCCGACTACACCACCACCATCACATGAGAAGGACGCTTGAGTACTTGGGTATGTGCACCACCCTTGGCTTGTTCTAAGCTTGGGGGAGGTGCCCCGGTATCGTATCACCGTGACCCCCATCATCATTACTATCCATTTTAGTTTGATCCTTAGCTATATCGTGATTTAGAGAAATAAATTGCAGGTTTGCTTTGCTTAGTATTTTTGCTTTCGGTCCCATCTATCCTTGTAATTGAGTATGCGAGATTTATAATAAATATTAGTTGAGTTTCTGTGGTTTACCCGTGGTCACCTGTCATCATAGCATATCCACAAAAAGAAAGATATAGATCATATACTTATCCCGTGAGGAGTAATGACTTCACATAGTAATGAGTATAAGTGATGAAGATTGTTGAGAATAAACAAACACAATAACATTCATGGTTACAATATAAGCAAGACTATGAAGGAATAGATGTGATTCTCATATAAATATACTATCTTGGACTTCTTTTGGGATTGTGATCCCTCATAAAATATTATATAATGATCAAGTGTTGAAGTAGGACATGGAAGACAACATAATGGTGATGGTATTTCACATTCATATAGAAGTTATATGGTCGTGGATCCTTTAACATGTGATGCTTGCTTTACACCTTTTGCTAGCCCAAACACTTCACACTAAATAGAGATACTACTTGTGCATCCATAACACGGAAACCCAGTTTCTTGCCATGAGAGTCCACTATACCTACCCATGGATTGAGTAAGATCCTTCAAGTAAGTTGTCATCGGTGCACCAAGCAATAAAAAGTTGCTTTTAAATATGTATGATATTTTTTGCAAGGGAAATAAACTTTGTACGATCTTGTGATGGCAAAGAAATAAAAGCGACAGACTGCATAATAAATTTTGCTATCACAAGGGGCAATATAAAGTGGTGTTCCTTTGCATTAAGAGTTTGCACATTCAAAAACCTCAAGGCATCTAAGAAGTACCGGCTCATTATTATCATAATGACCCAGTCCTTGGGGACTAAACCACTTAGATCGAATTTTCTAGAAAGTACCGAGTCGCTGCACGCATGCGACCCGACACTTGGGGGCTATGATATTCGATTGTTTAAACAAATTTTAAGTTCAAAGTTGGAGACCAGGCTATCTCATGGAGATAAGACGACCCTTCGGGACTACGATCAACAAAATTTACATCTTAAAGATTAAAGGAAGTACCGGCTCATTATTTTTTCATAGTGACATGGCCCTTGTGGGATATAATTGGCTCATCGGGATATTCACAAGAACTAGTTCATTGCTTATTGTATTAAACTAGCTCTTGGGGGCTACACTGGTATACACGTTAAGCAAAGGGGTAATTTTTTTACCTCATGTTTGGTCTTCATGGTATTTACCAAGTTTACTTCAAAATCCTAGCTCCCACACAGTAGGGTCACATACTGCTGATACAACCTTTGGAGGTCAACGTCTTCAAATTTTGGAAGCTTAAGTTTGGCTTTCCTTTGTCTTCATATGTCAACTCATCCTTGGACACAAATTTGGTAATAATGGTTGAAGGGTCGAGAGTTTGATAAGCCTCGCCAATAACAACCACTTATGTGTCATCCACACCGGTTGATGGACTAATAGTATCCATACAAGTTACTCGGCTTGGAGGAGCAGTGGGGCTTGAAGTTTGAAGGGCTTCCTCATCAGGGGCCCCTTGTTTATCACCAGTTGCTCCCACAACATCTCGTTCCTCAGCAGGAGTCATCTCCATGTCGTGAGCCGACTCAACATCCAAAGACGAATCAACTTGAACAGACGGCTCAATCTAAGCCGCCGGTTCATTTGAAGATGGATTTTGAATATTATCTTCTTTGGCACCACAATAAAATTCATTTTCCTTTTGCCTAATAAAGGCTTTGGCTCTGTAGACCATCAAAATAAGTTTATCAAATTAAGGAAGCAACGAGTGATGATAGTCAATAAAAGATGGCTTAAATAAAGCTTGCCCACGGTTGATGGTGAAAGCCGGAAGCTAGGTCTCAGTCGAGTCGCCAGATGAGAGAGATGGCTCGTGGTGATAAAGTGAATTAGTTGGACTAAGGGGTTGTTCAAAGAGACCGGTTTGAGGGTGAGAAATAGTTCGACTTTGTGGCACCTCATGGCGTTTCTTGCGAGTAGGTGGCTCTAAGACGGTGGTCAACTCTCCGGAGCAACTCCGGGTTTTGCGTTTTGATTGAGTGGACGTGTTAATCTCACTTCAAAAGAAGGTTGGGATCTAAGTAATAAGTAGGGTGTGAAGACTTCACCTTTTTGACTGCTCGTCTTTTCCTCTTCACGACATATGTTTCTGAAAAACTTGAGGAGATTGAAATTACTTCGACATCTCCGGCTTGACTAGCATCGGTGTTATTCTGATAAGAGGTTGCATCAGCTAGTTCAATAAACAAACGACCAATAGAATCGAGTTCTACCTCAAATTCCTCTCGTGAAGATGACTCGGGAGCCTTTTTTTTCTGACGACTTGAAGAAGGAGCATAAGCTTTGGAAATAACTTTCCAAAAATAAGAGCCAGTCTGCACAAACGTAAGATGGACAATAAGTATAGAGCACCAAATAAAATCGAAAGAAGAAACTAGACAACGATTGACAAAATACATACTAGAGGGACTAGATTCTTCAAGCAGAATGGGGCCAACCTCACTGTGCTACACTTCTCTTTAGAATGAGAAAAGAATGTCTTGGTCAGCTTATTAATATATTTTTCAAGTAAGTCTATCTTGCTGAAGCGTTGCGCATCCTCCAACTCGTCGGTGTAGTTGCACATCAAATCACGTGTAATACTGATGAGTTGAATCCGCCAGGTAATCCAACAACGGATCAGGTCGATCCTAGTAAGGCCATTGGCGTTGAGCGCCTTTAACATCAACAACACTGGGGCTCACAATTTTATTTCTTCTTCGGTTGGCCAACCTAGGAATTCGGTGTTAGATCCAATCCGTTCCAACCTATAACACGATAGTGGGTTCTGATCCACACGAGCGGTGTTTTTACAATAGAACCAATTCGTGTTCCATCCTTTCGGATTACTCGCAAGCTTGGTGTGAGAGAAAGGACTAATTTTACTCTTTTTTATGGAAACGCCACCAAGTTCCGCACTGGGGCCATCCTTAGTCTCAGTGTGAAGATTAAGATAGAAGAACTCTCTAAAGAGAGTCACACACGGCTAAATCTGAAGGTACACTTTGCATAGTACCTGGAACTTACAAATACTGGTCACTAAATTGGGATCAATATCCTAAGGCCTATGGTTGAAAAAGGGAAGGAGATCCGTGAACAATTTTGATCCGGGCGTCTTAAATCCTCTCTTCACATGGTTAGTGAAACAAATTATCTCGCCTTGCTCGGGTTGTGGGGAGCTTTCTTCGTCAGGTGATCACCAGTTGATTACTTTCTGAGCGAGTAAAACACCTTGTGTAACAAGGTTCTCCAAGGTGAGAATAGATTCTTGGGATCTGAGCCAACCACAAATTTTCCTGGTCTTGGGAAGCATGGTGATTTTGCAAAGCACAGAACTACAAAGCATAGAGGAAAAGTGTGATGAGTTGGATTTCAAGCCAGTTTTAGGCAATACAGTAACGAAGGTTGTGGCACCCCGAAAGAGGGCCGACACACGTCCATCCCCAGGATAAGACTGGACGCACGTCAGGAGCATGATACAGAATTCCAGGCAAATATGGATTTATTAATATAATGGAGTATTACAATACTGTTGCTTACAACAATATTACATGACTCCAAGGCTAGCTAAATTGCAGCAGAGGTCTTGATACATCGGCAACGACGTCCCTGGCTGGGCTCCATAACTCGCAGGACTGGCTTGGTTACGATTTAGCATGATGAGTCTTCTCCTACAACTGGCCACGTGCAAGGCCAGGTGAGTACTTTGAATGTACTCGCAAGACAACCAAATACAGGGCATCCAAACAAGCATGTAACAAAGCAAGCACATAACAACTATTCTAAGCATGGCATGGAATCAACAGGAAAAATACAAATCAAGCATGGCATGTCATGGACTAAACATGTAATCTACCTCACTAGCATGACAAAGACCACAACGGGTGCTTAACTAGTTTACTGTTACCGAATATCAACTTACTCCCTTCTTGGTTGTACCACAACCCTCGACATACTCGTGATCCGACCTGAATGTATCACATTACACGGCCATCTGACCACTCATCAAATAGCCCTCTCTTGGCTAACACATCATGTCATCAAGATCCTCCGATGTTCACACGAGACGAGTTCTTCCATCATTATTATCATAGATACGGTTGACCATCTACTGAGGTCTGGTCGGGCTCTCCATTACCGTGGACACGGCTATTCGAATAGTTTTACACTCTACAGAGGTTGCACACTTTACCCACACTCTGGAGCACTGACCTCGTGATCCCATTCGGGTGGACCAGCATTGCTCGAACAAAACTTTCCTGACCCGTGACTCTCTCATCATATCCCCGGCAACCACTCCCTTCCGGAGTCTTGCCCTGGGTGGCCCTGTGTCCTCATGACACCTATGTCCTTATGCCACCTGCCACCGTCGTGGCCAAACAAAACTGTCCCAAATGGGGACGGGTACCCAACTCAACTTAACTGGGCTCATAGGGTTATCACCGCCTACCTGATCAGGGTCAACGCGCATGCATAACCCTCCCTCTTTGGGTCATATCGGTGAGAGATCACGCGATCAGCTCAAGTCACGGTCGTCCCATATCGGCAAGATGTGGTTGTGCAGATGGGCCCAGACAGGTGACTCTGACCAACCAGCTAGGTATCTTATCCTGGATACTATCTGTCATAGCTGACACTTTGATGTCACCACAATCTGATAATCAGATCAATCCACTATTGTTGAACTATATTCATAAATTGTCGGATAAAACACAAAGTAATCATAGACAATAATCTCCATAGTATAATATAATTAGCAAACTATTACTTTACCGATTATAGATGTAAGGGGGACCTTCGGAACCCTCGCAAAAAATCAACCAATAAACCGATAGCCACCAGAACGGTCCTCGCAACACAGATCTGGGGCGTTACCGAAATAACTCAACCTCGGCTCACGACGGCAGGAAAGCAGCTCAGAGCATGAGACGGTGTTGATAAGAAGAAAGTAGCAGTTCCCTAAGACGGCCGAAGCACAGCTCACTGCTATGGAAAGAAATTCAACAGTTTCCTGTGACGGCCGAAAGGCAGCATAGAACACGGGACAACTGCTGATTAAAAGGAATATAAAATTGGCATCCACCCCAGACGGTCGGAAACAGCACAGACTCAGGCATGGTGCCAGTATTGAAAGAAATGCGAGCCAGGGTTCGTCAGCGTCCCACACAACACCTCACTATGTACTAGAATATAAGCATTATAAACTAAATATGCAAGAGCAACTTCTGCGGGCGTATGTTGGATGAACAACATTACTAGAAGCTATTACTAATGTCGTCACAGTGATATGCAAATGCAGGCTAACAGGTGATACAAATAAACACACAGAGTGCAAGCAACGTTATCACGCAAGTCCGGAGCTCATAGCAAGAGGTTGGCTTGCCTTGGGGTCGACGAATACTCCGGGAAGAAGCGCAATAACACACCGGAAAGCTTTGTCGGAGAGGGCCTCCCTCTCGAAAGGCTCAAACAAAGGCAAGGGCAAAATGGTCATTTCTACTGCACAAACATCTTATGAAAATAACACTATCAAAACGGGCTCGACGAGACGAAGACGCGGGCGCTGGTTTTACCTCAATTGGAGTTATGAGCGCAAAGATACGCCCGTTAGAACACTAGGGACCAATCTATAAAAAGAATAACTGCAAACTAGTCCCTGGTGCTGAAACCGAACGCGCCTTCCATCGGAATACATTTTCCCAACAGGAAAATGTATTCCTTGGGAATACGTCTCCACTTACTCTCCTGGGCCCGGGGGTGTTTGACTTTGCTCTCACTTACGGGTGGGGGCCACCCTATCCACTCCCCCCTCTCTCTTACACGGGGGGCCCACCCCCTTCTTCTCTCTCTCCTCACTGCACTGCTTCTTCTACCTCGTGTCCCCGCGATCTAGAGGAACAACGTGCGGCACCGGCGCTTGCCCGGACACCCCCGGCCCTCCCTGCTGAAGCCCAGGCCACTGACGGCGTCAGAAGAGAGCGTCGCCTCCCTCTGGGCTGGAGGTCGTCGCCGAGGAGCACCGGGCCTGGCGAGGCCTTGGTCACGGCGGAGAGCGCCTGAGGGCTCTGGGGCCCCATGGCCAAAGGCCGTCGGAGGAGAGGGCGAAGGCGCAGGGAGGCTCCTGGTGGAGGCAGGTTGGCAAGAGAAGTTCCAGCTCGTCCCAATTTAAGCGGCGGCCGAGGATGACCGTGGCGGCAATGGGGAACGAGGAGGGCTCCAGGGTCTTGGGTGAGGGTTTGGGGCTTGCTAGGACTTGCTCCTCGACAGGAGGGACTCGGGACACACCTAAATGCCCTCGGAAGGAAGTTTCGCCGAGGTTGTCGAAGCTCTGCAATGGCGGCCGAAGCTTCGGGACCATGGCAGCGGCTTCCTTGGCAAGGAATCGAGGGGGAGAGAGCTCTAGAGTGTGCAGGAGAGCAGGGGGAATCTTGCCGACACCTCAAGACAAGCTATAACCCACTGTGATCAAGCTCACATCAACTCGAACACACAAAGCTCTATTTTGGCATGCTCTGCCCATGGTCACCACGTGGCCATGGCCTTGACATGTCCTTTGAGGTGTTACACCATGTCTAGGGTGTTCACCAAGGAACACTGAGCTTCACTGTGCCTTTGGATAACCATGGGGAGCAATGAGATAACCAGACCACAGCCAAATAGTTTGCAACAGCAAGGTGTTTGTGCTATGATGTCATCTCCATAGTGCACCTCTTGGCATCATACTTGGCTGAGGCTAACCACTCACTAAGGTCACTATGCTGGCCAAAATTCAGCTCAAACAAACAAGTCTATGGGTCACTTCCTTTGTAACTTGGCATACTGACCAGAAATGAAGAAGTTGTTGCTGGGCTCAAATGGCTAGATGGAAATGGCTGAAATTTGAAGGAGACTCATGATTTGGGCATATGATGACACTGGCAAAGATTCATACCATTTGCACACATGTAAATGGTACTTCCTTCATAATGCTTCATTCTGGACAGAAACTTAAATAAATTTCTGTGGAAGAATGGGATGATGAAATGGGATATATTTTGGTGGACAAGGATGATTTAACATGATGAACCACTCTGCAAAATTTCAACTCAAGGGGAACAAGGAATCAAGCACTTCCTTTGCAAACAGATGATCTAGACAGAATTTGCAAAGGGGCATTGTGCTCAATTTTTGAATTGGGGAACTTGATCTTCTGATGGAAATGATGATTATATTGATATGAGAAGCTCCACAAATTATTTGTGATTTTTTCCTAGCTACCAAAATGGTAGTTCCTTTGGAAAGGCCCCAAAATGTTATATTGGCATAAAATAGGAAAATGCAATTTTCCTTTATTCTATGATGGCCAATATTTTCTGAGAGATTCATAGGATCACAAAGAACATATCTCCAAGATTTCATGAGCATTGGAGATGGATAACTATTTTCTTGGATTTAATTCCTCAGACAAGCAGAAGCAGGAATTAATTCTAGGGAGGAAATGTTGCATATGACTTCGCAATATTCTTGCACATCTAGGGTCTATGAGGGAATGATGATCTCTGGGAAGACTTGGAGGATCAACAGGGCAATGGAAATGATGGCTCCTTTGAAAACACAAAGACAGGATTCCCAGTTCCAATACTTCGGAGCTAGGGTTTCAAAAGGGGGGGGGGTTCGGGGAACAAACTAGCACAAGGACATGGGAAAAGCACGAAGAGGTTGGGGATAGACTGGGTTCACCTGGTCATTTGCCAAATTCGAGAGGAAAAATCCGGGAGAGAAAAGCTAGGAAGGAATAACAGCACAAAAATAGATAACCCAATTTTTGGGGTGTTACAAAGGCCATCCGCGGTTAAAGAAGAGTCGGGATTAAAAGGAAGCATGTGGTGCCTCATATGAGTTTTTAGATTATCGAGCCAAATAATGATTCATCTTTGGGTAAGCCGGCTAAATGGACCAAACTAAGCATTTTAGTCATATTAAAACTAGCTCACGAGCAGTTCAAAGATCCTATCAAGACTTAGTGAAATTTTCAAAGGAACAAACAAATTTCCTATCAAAGAGGCTGAACGGGTGGATCTACATGATACATAAAAAGGAACAAAATATGATTTAAAGTGGAACTACCGAAACAAAGGTCTCTACGGAAAATCAAGATGAATCTGCTATTGATCTACAAAGACTGCTAGATGACGGCGGTGGTGAAATCGCGTAGAATGCACATATGAAAGGTGAATAGATCTACAACTATAACCTACAACACATATGAAGAACTTTCGATGAACGAAGAATGGCGGTGGTGACCTAAAGTGATGATGGGGAACTTACAAGGATTTGTGGTGGATGAAGATTGTGGACAACTGCGTTCGAAAGACCTCCACTGTCGATGACGACAAACTCAAGTGGCGGCAGTGCAGGGTCGAAGTTGTGTGAGAAAGTGCAGCGGCGGAGAGCTCTAGAGAGAGATGACAAAGGTGAGAGGAAGGAGAAGAGGTTGAATGGAGACTAGCTAGTTTATTTATAATAGGTCGAGACCCGAAGTGACGCAGTGCAAATGGGGTGGGCATAGTAATTTGCAGCAAACAAAGCGCCCCGACTTTTGCGCATGATTTGGAGTTTGACACTGTTTGAAAAAGATTTGCTCTAATGATGGAATACGTCAGCAACAGATTGGATGGCATCATGATAGCAACGGTTGATAAAAGTACCAAGTCCTTGAACAAAGCAGATAACAAAGAAAATATTGACCCACGCAAATATTCCTCTCAGAAATAGGAGATTACCAACTCAAAAGGTGACTCATGCTAGTCTTCACCTTTGAGATGTTTTTGTTTCTATTTTTCCAAGATGAAGTTTAACATGGATAAATCCAAATTTAACTGGGGGCTAATGTTGGGGATATACCCCACGGGTTAACCTACCATGGGGGTAACCCGCCTAGGCTATAACTTGCACAAGAGGCTCTAGATACAAAGCTTCAAGGGCCACTCACTAGAAGGTCGGCTCAAGGCCCGTCACGTGGAGTTCCGGCTCAAGAAGAGAACGTGAAGACTCTCCCTCGCATGAGTTAGTAGGAAGTAGAATAAGACACGGGTTGCAATACAACCCATACTCTATTGTAATCTTAGGGCGTATATATAAAGAGGAGCCCCTGAGGTGGAAAGGATGAGTAAGAAAGACTCGAGAGCTAGGTTAGCAATTCTGAATCCTTGAAATCGAGTTGATCATCAATAAACACCAAAAGTAGGACGTAGGCTTTTACCTCCATCGGAGGGGCCGAACCTGGGTAAACTTGTGTCCCTCTCGATTCCGATCAACCCCGTTCAAGTCACCACCTAGTTGTGATCGCCTCGCACCTAAGTCCTTTCATGACGACATCTGTCGTGAAAAGGCCACGACAGCATTCGCGAGGACCATGATGCATTGGTCGAAGTTAAAGCCAACTGAGATGGCCACCGCACCTCCATCGCCCAGAATGGAACATGGGCGGCTTGAGCTATACTTTCCCAACGTTATGGAGGGTACTTGGGCAAACCCAGTGCTCAAAGGATGTACTTTTTGAATGAAAATACTATCATGTTTTAACGGTTAAACCATTGTGCAATATAATGTTTTTTCCTTTGCATGGTATATAATAACTTGCTTTGTTTAATTGTGACTCATGTGCGGCCGTTTCATCCTCGAAGTTTCTAGTCATCGGCTTCAGCCTCTTGGTATATGCTAGCAAGGGTGCTTTCAACTTCCGCAATGTTACCCTTAGCCAACGTCTTGGTTCCGAGAGGAAGTAGTGTTGGATGAAACAAGGCAACCAGACTATGTGGCTCTACTTCTTTCACTTAACCGTAAGATCTTGACTGCGGGGACTAGTTACTAGCCCCCTTGTATCTTGTGATGTTTAGAAATACCGAGGTTAGAAAACCAGTATCACTTGGTTTGTGTAACTTCAAACCCTTCGTATAACACGGTGAACCTCCATCGATTCTAAGTTTAACACTTGTCATCGGATCGCAGATTGGTTTGCGCTTATTATGGTTATTAGGTTTCGGCTTTCTTGAGTGAGGTACTTAACCAAACAAGATAGAAGTACAATCATAGTGGTTCTACCTTTACCTCTTTAGCTAAACATGCGGAACATAAAAGGCTAAACAAAGGAGCCACGCAACCCAACTATTGTCGTGAGACATAATTCAGAATCGATGCATATAATGCAATATCCAAGACACAAATTGCCATGGGGCCGTAAAAAATGGTCTATATTTCCGATTAACTCATGACGTCTATCCGTACAACTCGATCTGCCCAAGCAACTATTATTGATACTTAAAAATAAATTTACACAGGAAAAGGTTTACACACGGTCTTTTGTGGATGGCTTGCTATCATTTACTGCGCCCTGCTGCATGTATGCTCCTTTACTCTCCAAGGGGTGCTCCTTTAATGGAGGTGGTAGTCGGCGAGCGGGCCTTTGGAAGAGAAGGTCTTGATAAGTCGCCGAAATATGTTAGCTTGATGTTGAGTAGGTCCTTGATGGTACCTGATATTGTCCAAAGACATGTTTGACCATAATTCGGTCAATCCGGATACCTTGACCTTATGTACTCGGTCCCCATAGCTGCCCAGAGTATTTTGAGCGTGAAATTGTGCCTCTGAGGCACGTATTTATGAAAAATGAGGCCCTGCTGTGGGGAGCATATCCCTATTTGTGTTGAGCGTGGGAAGAAGCCGGGAGCTACGGTGGCACTCGGGCTCGTTTGTGTGCCCCTCTTTCCTTAACGGCGAGCTGGGCTTTGGAGTTGTATTGTCAGTGTGTTCTTCGGACGCCAGAGTCATTGTGTGTTCCTCGGTTTGAAGTGAGCGCTTAGTGTTACCGTTGATAATGATAACACCCTTGGGTCCCGGCATCTTAAGTTTTAGATATGCATAATGAGGGATGGCATTAAAGCGAGCAAATGTTGTACGACCGAGAAGTGCATGATAGCTGCTACAAAAAGAGACACTCTCAAAGATCAAGTCTTCGCTTCGGAATTTGTCGGTCGAGCCGAATAGTACTTATAAAGCTATGGTGCCCGAGCATCGGGCTTCAACAGCAAGTGTTATTCCTTGAAAGTTAGTATTGCTGGGTTTGATCCTTGATGGATCGATGCCCATTTTCCTCACTGTATCCGCGTAAATAAGCTTGAGGCTACTGCCCCCATCCGTGAGGACTCTAGTTAGGTGCTACCCATCAATAATGGGGTCAAGTATTAGGCCCCCTCAACCCCCGTGCCAAATACTAGTCGGGTGGTCCATGCAGTCAAAGGTGATCGGGCATGCCGGCCATGGGTTGTACTTCGGAGCTAATGGCTCTATGGCGTAGACGTCCCGAAGTACGCGTTTCATCTCTTTTTTTGGTATGTGTGTGACATAGATCATATTCACAGTTTTTACCTCACGAGGGAATTGCTTTTGGCCTCCATTTTCGGCCTGTGAGGTTCTTCATCGTCCTTGCTGTGGGGACTCTTGCCCTAGTCCTCGGCTATGTTTTTGCTCACCTGTTTGATCATCCAATAGTTTTGGTTGGTGTGGGTACCGGGGTTGTTGGAGGTATCGTGGATCTGGCATGGTCTATCCAGTATTTTACCTAGCGCGGTCGGCCCGTCCCGATTCCCCTTAGAAGGTTTCTTCTGCGGTCCAGATCTTGGGTTGCTGAATCCAACATTGACTGTCGTGTCTTCGGCCTCACTGCCGCTTTGTCATGCTTGTTATTGTTGTGTTGTGGTTTGTCGTTGCCATCCGGAACTTCATAAGTGTCGGGGTTTCCGGGAGGGTTGTCCCGATGGGCTAGCCAGCTATCCTCGCACAAGCAAAAGCAGGTCATAAGTGAGGTAAGGGTTGCAATTGTTCATGGTCTATCATGCCCGAGCGTCTGGGCTAGCCATTCGTCCCGGATATTGCTCCTAAAAGAGGCTAGTGCCTTGATACGTCTCCAACGTATCGAAATTTTTTGATGGTTTCATGCTATTATCTTGTCAAACTTTGGATGTTTTGCATGCCTTTTATATATTTTTTGGGACTAACTTATTAACTCAGTGCCAAGTGCCAGTTCATGTTTTTTCCATGTTTTTACCCCTTTCAGAGGAGGATTTTGAACGGAGTCCAAATGGAATGAAACTGCCAAAAATATTTTTTCCAGAACAGAAAAAGATCGGGAAGCCGGAGAATCAGGGCAGGGGGCACCTGGGACCCCACAAGCCCTCATGGTGCGGCCAGGGGGCCCGCGCCCCCTGGCATGTGGGCTCCCTGAGGCTCCTTTGCCCTAGGCTTTGCGCCTATATATTCCCTAAAATCCCATAAAAATCAGGAGATCGTCGAAAGTACTTTTCCGCCGCTGCAACCTTCTGTGTCCGCAAGATCCCATCTGGGGCCCGTTCAGGTGCCCTTCCGGAGGGGGGATTTCGACACAGGGGACTTCTTCATCAACACCATGACCTCTCCAATGATGCGTGAGTAGTTCACCATAGACCTACGGGTCCATAGCTAGTAGCTAGATTGCTTCTTCTCTCTCTTGGATCTTCAATACAAAGTTCTCCATGATCTTCATGGAGATCTATCCAATGTAATCTTCTTTTGCGGTGTGTTTGTCGAGATCTGATGAATTGTGGATTTATGATCAGATTATCTATGCATCTTATTTGAGTTTCTTCTGATCTCTCTTATGCATGATTTCATATCCTTGTAATTCTCTTCGAGTTGTGGGTTTTGTTTGGCCAACTAAATCTATGATTCTTCCAATGGGAGAAGTGCTTGGTTTTGGGTTCATACCGTGTGGTGACCTCACCCAGTGACAGAAGGGGTAGCGAGGCACGCATCATGTTGTTGCCATCAAGGGTAAAAAAGGTCGGGTTTTCATCATTGGTTTGAGTTTATCCCTCTACATCATGTCATCTTGCTTAAGGCGTTACTCTGTTCGTCATCAACTCAATACACTAGGTGCATGCTAGATAGCGGTCGATGTGTGGAGTAATAGTAGTAGATGCACAAAGTATCGGTCTACTTGTCTCGGACGTGATGCCTATATGTATGATCATTGCCTTAGATATCGTCATGACTTTGTGCGGTTCTATCAATTGCTCGACAGTAATTTGTTCACCCACCGAGATATTTGCTATTTTGAGAGAAGCCTCTAGTGAACACTATGGCCCCCGGGTCTACTCCACACCATATTTTCAGCCTTACACTTTTTACTTCATTGCACTTTCCGCCTTCAGATCTCACGTTGCAATCAATCTTGAAGGGATTGAAAACCCCTTTATAGCGTTGGGTGCAAGCTCTTTTGTGTTTGCGCAGGTACTCTGTACTTGACGAGATTCTCCTAGTGAATTGATACCTTGGTTCTCAAACTGAGGGAAATACTTACTGCTCCTGTGCTGCATCACCCTTTCCTCTTCAAGGGAAAAACCGAGGCAAGCAAGAGAAGTAGCAAGAAGAATTCCTGGCGTTGCCAGGGAAGGACTTTTTTTGCCGTAGCAGAAGAATTTCTGGCGCCGTTGCCGGGGAGGATCAAGTCAAGAACTCATCCAAGTAGGTGTCGCAAACTCATCTCTTGCATTTACTTTGTTTGCCAGTTGCCTCTCGTTTTCCTCTCCCCCACTTCACAATTTGCCTTTTTCGTTTGCCTTTTCCGTTTGCCTTTTCGTTCGCCCTTTTTCTCGCTTGCTCTTTGTTCGCTTGTGTGCTTTCTTGCTTGCCGAAGTCACCATGAATGAAAACACCAAACTTTGTGACCTCTCGAATACTAATAATAATGATTTTATTAGTACTCCGATTGCTCCCGCCACTAGTGTGGAGTCATACGGAATCAATGCCGCTTTGCTGAATCTTGTTATGAAAGAGCAATTCTCTGGCTTTCCTAGTGAACATGTCGCATCCCATCTCAATACCTTCATTGAGCTTTGCGATATGCAAAAGAAGAAAGATGTGGATAATGATGTGACTAAATTGAAGCTTTTTCCTTTCTCGTTGCGAGATCGTGCAAAAACTTGGTTTTCTTCTTTGCCCAAAAATAGTATCGATTCTTGGGATAAGTGCAAAGATGCTTATATCTCCAAGTATTTTCCGCCGGCTAAGATCATATCTCTCCATAATGATATCATGAATTTCAAGCAACTTGATCATGAACATGTTGCACAATCTTGGGAGAGAATGAAATTGATGATTAGAAATTGTCCCACTCATGGCTTGAGTCTTTGGATGATTATTCAAATCTTTTACGCTGGCTTGAATTTTGCTTCTAGAAATACCTTGGACTCCGCCTCAGGTGGAACGTTCATGGAAATCACGTTAGGGGAAGCCACAAAGCTCCTAGACAATATCATGACGAACTACTCTTAGTGGCACACTGAAAGGTCTCCTACTAGTAAGAAGGTACACGCTATAGAAGAAATTAACTCGTTGAGTGCTAAGATGGATGAGATAATGAATTTGGTTTCTAGTAGAAGTGCCCTTTAGATCCTATTGATATGCCCTTGTCTTCCTTGATTGAGAGTAGCAACGCTAGCTTGGACGTTAATTTTGTTGGCAGGAATAATTTTGGCAACAACAATGCTTTTAGAGGAAACTATGTTCCTAGGCCTTTTCCTAGTAACTCCTCTAATAGCTTTGGCAACTCCTACAACAATACTCATGGAAATTACAATAGATTACCCTCTAATCTAGAGAGTAATATCAAAGAGTTCATCAACTCACAAAAGATTTTCAATGCGTCCATAGAGGAAAAACTACTCAAAATTGACGATTTGGCTAAGAGCGTTGATAGAATGTCTAGTGATGTTTATGCTTTGAAAGTTAGATGTCCTCCTCCCAAGATCAATATGGATGAAACTTTGAAAGCTATGTGTGTTTCTATGATTGAGAGCAAAGAAAGAACCGTCCAAATTCGTGCTAGACATGAATGGCTTAAAAAGGCGTGTTCTCGTGATAAGAATCACAAAGATCTTAAAGTGCTTGGTCTGACTCCCATTGAATCTTTTTTTTTCTTGTGTCAAACCTAATGATGATGGGGCTGGATATGAATCCACTTTAGTTGAGAAGTGCCCCAATGATTTGGAGTCCATCTATCTTGACGCTAAAAGCATTGAAAGTGAAGTAGAAGATATTAAAACTTTGAGTAGTAATGAAATTACTACCATGGATTTCAAGGAATTCAATTATGATAGTTGCTCCTTGATTGAATGCATTTCCTTGATGCAATCCATGTTAAACTCTCCACACACTTATCGCCAAAACAAGGCCTTTACCGATCATATCATCAAAGTTATGATAAAGTCTCTTGAAGAGAAACTTGAATTGAAAGTCTCAACCCTAGAAAGCTTCATGATGAGTCGGGACCTAGTATCAAAATCAAAATCAAAAACTATGAATGCAATGCTTTGTGTGATTTGGGTGCTAGTGTTTCCGCAATTCCAAAGTCTTTATGTGATGTTCTGGGTTTTATTGGTATTGAAGAGTGTTCTCTTAATTTGCATCTTGCGGATTCTACTGTCAAGAAACCCATGGGAAGGATCAATGATGTTCTTATTATTGCAAATAGGAACTATGTACCCGTGGATTTCATTGTGCTTGACATAGATTGCAATCCTACATGCCCTATTATTCTTGGTAGACCTTTCCTAAGGACTATCGGTGCTATCATCGATATGAAGGAAGGGAATATTAGATTTCAATTTCCTTTAAGGAAGGGCATGGATCACTTTCCTAGAAAGAAAATAAGATTCACTACAGGAATCAGCTTCTTTGCCGTCTGCCATCATAGACGGCAAGGACAATATCCTCGACGGCAAATGCAATATCACAAACGGCAAAGATTCTCACGGGCGGCAAAATTTCTGCGTCAGCCTACGACGGCATAGGACCTTCTTTGCCGTCTGCCCCCACAAAGCGGACGGCAAAGTTCTTTGCCGTCAGCTTTCCTTAGGAGCAGTCAGCAAAGTGCTCGAGACGGCAGCCGACGGGCCTTGCCTCTGTTAGGGGTTAACGGAGGCTTTGTCGTCTGCCTCCCCGTCCATCTTTGTCGTCTGCCTCCCCGTCCATCTTTGCCGTCTGCCTTCTCCTCCCCTCCCCTCCACCTCCATCTTTGCCGTCTGCCTCCCCGTCCATCTTTGCCGTCTGCCAGCTCCTCCCCTCCCCCTCTCTCCACTCTTTGTCGTCTGCCTCCTCCTCCCCCCTCCCCTGTTCCCTCTTCTTTGCCATCTGCCCACCCTAGAGGCTGACGGCAAAGAGACTACATAGACACCCCAGAATGCACAGCTGGGTGCCATGTGGCACCTTTGTCGTCTGCCGGCTGATGGCACAGGTCTTTGCCATCAGCTGGCAGACGGCAAAGAGACCATATAGTTGTTGTTTTTTTGTTTTATATTATTTCACAGCATATATATATTTGACAGCACATTTATATAATTCACCACACATATATGATATATAGTTCACCACACATATACTTGCCAACACATATATATAATTCACCACACATATATGATTCACCAATGTACAGCCCCATATATCCAAAGAACCAACATACCAAGTATTGCACTGTTTATCCATATATACATATACATATAGTTCGACATTGTTCATCAACTCAAATGAAAACTAGATGATATACATATAAAGTTCATCCATCGACATTGTTCAACTCCATGAATGCTAGCTTCCATGAATGTAGTATATCCAATCTGCAAAAATGTGAATAAGAAAGTTAGAAGAAGAACAAAATATGATGTTTTTCAGCTAATTATGTCATTTTTAGCGGAAAACAAGCTAAGTATATGTGTGGTGAACTATATATCATTTGTGGGAGCTAAATTACCTAATTATGTATTTTTTGATCTAAATGGGCTAATTATGTCATTTTAGAGGAAAACAAGCTAAGTATACAATATTCATGAGCTAACCAAGGTTCTTATGCCATTTTGAGCTTATTATGGTATTTTGGAGCTAAATGGGCTAATTATGTCATTGTTAGGTTAATTAAAGCAAGGATAATATGAAAGAGGAGAAGAAAGAGGAGGAGGAGGAGGAGAAGAAGAAATCAAGAAGAAGGAGGAGGAGGAGGAGGAGGACTAGAAGGTCCTTGGCCTTCTCCTCCTCTTCCTCCTCCTCCTCCTCCTTCTTCTTCTCTTCTTCTTCTTCTCTTCTTCTTCTTTCTTTCTTTCTTTTCATTTTGCCTATTTCTTATCCTCTTATCCTCTTGTTGGAGCTAAATTACCTAACTATGTCTTTTTTGAGCTAAATGGTCCAATTATGTTATTTTAGAGGAAAACAGGCTAAGTATATAATATTCATGAGCTAACCAAGGTTCTTATGCCATTTTGAGCTTATTATGGTATTTTGGAGCTAAATGGGTTAATTATGTCATTGTTGGGTTAATTAAAGCAAGGATAATATGAAAGAGGAGAAGAAAGAGGAGGAGGAGGAGAAGAAGAAGAAATCAAGAAGAAGGAGGAGGAGGAGGAGAAGGACTAGAAGGTCCTTGGCCTTCTCCTCCTCCTCCTCCTCCTTCTTCTCTTCTTCTTCTTCTTCTTTCTTTTCATTTTGCCTATTTCTTCTCCTCTTCTCCTCTTGTTGGAGCTAAATTACCTAATTATGTCTTTTTTGAGCTAAATGGGCTAATTATGTCATTTTAGAGGAAAACAAGCTAAGTATATAATATTCATGAGCTAACCAAGGTTCTTATGC
The DNA here is from genome assembly GCF_904849725.1 of Hordeum vulgare subsp. vulgare. Taxonomy (NCBI): domain Eukaryota; kingdom Viridiplantae; phylum Streptophyta; class Magnoliopsida; order Poales; family Poaceae; genus Hordeum; species Hordeum vulgare. The sequence goes on from NC_058522.1 coordinate 67,863,755, forward strand.
CATTTTGAGCTTATTATGGTATTTTGGAGCTAAATGGGCTAATTATGTCATTGTTGGATTAATTAAAGCAAGGATAATATGAAACAGGAGAAGAAAGAGGAGGAGGAGGAGAAGAAGAAGAGATCAAGAAGAAGGAGGAGGAGGAGGAGAAGGAGGAGGAGGAGAAGGACTAGAAGGTCCTTGGCCTTCTCCTCCTCCTCCTCCTCCTCCTCCTCCTTCTCTTCTTCTTCTTCTCTTCTTCTTCTTCTTCTTTCTTTTCATTTTGCCTATTTCTTCTCCTCTTCTCCTATTGTTGGAGCTAAATTACCTAATTATGTCTTTTTTGAGCTAAATGGGCTAATTATGTCATTTTAGAGGAAAACAAGCTAAGTATATAATATTCATGAGCTAACCAAGGTTCTTATGCCATTTTGAGCTTATTATGGTATTTTGGAGCTAAATGGGCTAATTATGTCATTGTTGGGTTAATTACCCTGGTGCATGGACATGCACCTACCACGCAAAGTTCTCAGGTCGAGAAGTTGCCCTTTTGGTCCAGAGGACTTCCCAGGTTACCTATACTACTTTTCAGGTTATATAAAACTTTTCGATATTTTCTACATTTGAGGATGGCAATATTATTTAAGTTGTCCTGTTTTGCTCCGGTACCAATAAATATAGACGATACATTATTTTGACAGACTTGATTTCAACAAAAGAACATGTGATCTTCTTGGAAGTAGTCTTGAACATAAGCGATAACGATGGGCGAATAAACTAACAGAATCTACCACTAAATCTACTAATTAACTAACAGAATCTACCACTAAAACTACTAATTAATTCCAAAAAACTAAATACCAAACATGTGATCTTCTTTTTGTCTTCTCCTCCTCTTATTCTTCTTCTTCTTCTCCTCCTCCTCCTCTTCTCCTCTTCTCCTCCTCCTCCTCTTCTTCTTCTTCCTATTCTTTCTAGTAAGCTAACTAACTAACTAACCTAACTAACCAAGCTAACTAAACCTATCGCTAAACCTAGATAGCACTAAACAGCAAAAAAATAACAAAAACAGAATCTACCACTATAACAAAAACAGAATCTACCACTAAGTAACTAAAAAAGAATCTAGCTATCACTAAATACCAAACAATAAAAAATCAACTTCTACTTCTTTTTTCTCTTCTTCTCCTTCTTATTTTTTTCTTATTCTCTTCTTCTCTTCTTCTTTACTTCTTCTCCTTCTTATTTTTTTCTTCTCTTCTTCTTCTTTTTCTTCTTCTTCTCTTTCTTAATTTTTTCTTCTCCTCCTCTTCTTCTTCTTCTTCTTCTTCTTCTTCTTCTTCTTTTTCTTCTCCTCCTCCTCCTCCTCCTACTCCTCTTCTTCTCCTCCTCTTCTTGTCCTCCTCCTCCTCCTCTTCTCCTCTTCTCCTCCTCCACCTAACTAACCAAGCTAACTAACTAACCTAACTAAAACTACTAACCTAACTAAATCTACCATTAAAACTACTAACAATAACAACTACTAAAACTACTAAAAAATAATAAAACTAGTAAAAAATAATGCGGGTGGGGGTGGGGGTGGGGGTGTGGGAGCTCACCAAGAGGGGCGGCTGTGGAGGGGCCGGGGTGGCAGGGGGTGGCAGGGCGGCGCCGGGGGCGCCAGGGGCGGCGGCGCGACAGTGGTGGGGCAGCGGCAGCGGCAGCGGGGGCGAGGTGGGGACAGAGAGAGGGGCGGCGGCGGGGGCGACAGGGGCGGCAGTGGGCCGCGACAGGGGCGGCGGCAGGGGCGATAGGGGCGGCGACGCGACGGGGGCGGCGCCGCGACGGTGGTCCTGGCGGCCGTTACAGAGAGAGGGGCGCGGGGGGGTGGGGAGAGAGAGCGAGGGGCGCGCGGGGTGAGCCGTTACATAGAGAGAGAGGGGCGGGGTGGGGGGGAAGGAGCCGTTAACGGAGTTAGCGCTTTGCCGTCTGCCGGCGGACGGCAAAGAGTCTAGACTCTTTGCCGCCTACCTCCGGACTCTTTGCCGTCCGCTAGCAGACGGCAAAGGTCCGACTCCAGTTTGACCTAGCCACCCCGCGGTTAGGTGGGCCTATCTATATCTTTGTCGTCTGCCTCTGGACTATTTGTCGTCCGCTAGCAGACGGCAAAGAGGTGACAGATGGCAAAAAGACTGTATGCCATCAGCCTATACTGTGCCGTCTGTTTTGCTGAAGCTGACGGCAAAGACACTCTTTGCCATCAGCTAGCAGACGGCAAAGACTAAGCAGATGGCAAGAAACTGTTTTCCAATAGTGATTGCCTTATGAATCCATGATGAGGGCCACTTATGGTTTGCGCACCAAAGACGACGATACGTGATTCTATCGCTTTTATGCCTAGCTAAGGGCGTTAAACAATAGCGCTTGTTGGGAGGCAACCCAATGAATTTATCTTTTTCTTTCTGTTTTGTTGCGTCCACACCATCATAATTCTGTTGTGATTGTGTTTTTTGTGTTTCTTTTTGTGTTTGATCCAAGCAAAACCTTTATGACTAGTCTTGGTGATGGTTGTTTGATCCTGCTAGAAAAAGACAGGAACTTTTTGCTCACGAGATGATTTTTCACTTTTATTCCGAAAGAGATTTTCAGTTGATTCTTTTTGCTGCTGGTTGATATGCCTTTTTCCCAGGCAGTCGTAATGTTTCAGATCTTTCGAGGTACCAGAAGTATACGAAGTATACATATTGCTACAGACTGGTCTGTTTTTTACAAATTCTGTTTCTGTTGAGTTGGTTGCTTGTTTTGACTATGGTTAGTATAGGGGGGGTACTAGCCATAGAAAAGTGAGAATACAATAGCTCAACACCAATATAGATATAATTCAAGTTTGCTACAGTACCAAAAGAGGTGGTAGTTTGTTTTCTTGTGCTAATGTTATCACGAGTTTCTGTTTAAGTTTTGTGTTGTGAAGTTTTCAAGTTTTGGGTGATGTTCTCATGGACAAAGAGATAAGGAGTGGAAAGAGCTCAAGCTTGGGGATGTGATGACCCACAAGTATAGGGGATCAATCGTAGTCCTTTCGATAAGTAAGTGTGTCGAACCCAACGAGGAGCAGAAGGATCTGACAAGTGGTTTTCAGCAAGGAAAAATCTGCAAGCACTGAAATTGTCGGTAACAAGTGATTGTGTGGTGAGATGATTCGCAGCAAACAACAAGTAACAAAAGTAGCAACGGTGTAGCAAAGTGGCCCAATCAATTTTGTAGCAAGGGACAAGCCTGGACAAAGTCTTATAGGAGGAAAAACGCTCCCGAGGACACACGGGAATTTCTATCATGCTAGTTTCATCATGTTCATATGATTCGCGTTCGTTACTTTGATAGTTTGATATGTGGGTGGACCGGCGCTTGGGTACTGACCTTACTTGGACAAGCATCCCAATTATGATTAACCCCTCTCACAAGCATCCGCAACTACGACAGAAGAATTAAGACAAAGTCTAACCATAGCATTAAACTAGTGGATCCAAATCAGCCCCTTACGAAGCAACGCATAAACTAGGGTTTAAGCTTCTGTCACTCTTGCAACCCATCATCTACTTACTACTTCCCAATGCCTTCCTCTAGGCCCAAATAATGGTGAAGTGTTATGTAGTCTACGTTCACATAACACCACTAGAGGAAAAACAACATACAACACATCAAAATACCGAACGAATACCAAATTCACATGACCATTATTAGCATGACTTATCCCATGTCCTCAGGAACAAAAGTAACTACTCACAAAGCATAATCATAATCATGATCAGAGGTGTAATGAGTAGCATCAAGGATCTGAACATAAACTCTTCCACCAAGTAATCCAACTAGCATCAACTACAAAGAGTAATCAACACTACTAGCAACCTTACAAGTACCAATCGGAGTCGCGAGACGGAGATTGGTTACAAGAGATAAACTAGGGTTTGGAGATGAGATGGTGCTGATGAAGAGGTTAATGGTGATGAGTCCCCTCCGATGAGAGGAGTGTTGGTGATGACGATGGCGACGATTTCCCCCTCTAGGAAGGAAGTTTCCCCGGCAGGATCGTCCTGCCGGAGCTCTAGATTGGTTCTGCTCAAGTTCCGCCTCGTGGCGGCGGCGAAACCACGAAAAAGCTCCCCTCTGATTTTTTTTCCTAGACGAAACCCTCCATATAGCAAAAGAGGGGGGGGCAGTGGGCTAGTTGGCTGCCCACAAGCCCCCATGGCGCGGCCTGGGGGGTGGCCACGCCGTGCAGGCTTGTGGGCACCCCCTGGTGCCCCTCCAGCACTTCTTCGGTCCAATATTTTTTATAAATTGGGAAAAAATCTCCGTTGATTTTCACGCCGTTTCGAGTTGCGCAGAATAGGTATCACAACTTTGCTCCACATTCAGGCCATAATTCCAGTTGCCGGTATTCTCCCTCTTCATGTAAACCTTGCAAAATAAGAGAGAAAAAGGCATAAGAATAGTATCGTGAAGTGAAATAACAGCGAAAGAAGCGATAAATATCAACATGAAAACATGATCCAAAATGGACGTATCAACTCCCCCAAGCTTAGACCTCGCTTTTCCTCAAGCGAAATCCTAGCTCAATAAATATGTCCACATGTTTAGGGAGAGAGGTGTCGACAAAACAAGATATGAACTTGCATGCATCATGATCAAGATCAGAACAGCAATACCAAAATATAATCTCTCATGCTAAAGTGATAATTCCTTCACAAAGTAAAGCATGGATCAAGAACATTACCGAGAAGTAACAACCGATAGCCTTTAGTCATAGAAGCAATTGCAATTTATTACAACATCAGAAAGAGTCAAATAAGAGCTTGTAAAGCAAATCCACATACTCAATCATTCTTTCGTTCTCTACAATTGCTACAACTCACGTGGTACTCATGAGATCAAAGTTTCAGCTGGACACACAGAAAGATAGGGGCTTATAGTTTTGCCTCCCAACTGCTTACCTCAAGGGTAATGTCAACAATAATAATTCATGAATACTTACCTCCAAGTTGACATATGAATATAGATCTTTCCCAAACATGTGATGATAGCCAAGACAAAGGCAAAATAAGGAATTGGTGAAGATCACTGATACGTCTCAAACGTATCTATAATTTTTGATGGTTTCACGCTGTTATCTTGTCATCTTTGGATGTTTTATGTACCTTTTATATCTTTTTTGCGACTAACTTATTAATTCATTGCCAAGTGCCAGTTCCTGTTTTTCTGTGTTTTTGACTCTTTTCAGATCTGATTTTGGAACGGAGTCCAAACAGAATAAAAACCCCGAAATGATTTTTTTCCCGAACGGAAGAAGACTAGGGGGCCTCTGGGCCAAGCCAGGTGGGCTCCAGGGAGCCCATAAGCTCCCACTCCACCACTAGGGGGGAGGCGGCGGTGTCAGGGCTTGCGGCCTCCCTGCCCGCCCCCTGACCTAGATCCTTGGCCTATATATTCCCAAAAATTCAGCAAAAAATCAGGGGAGACTCGAAAATACTTTTCCGCCGCCGCAAGCTTCCATTTCCGCGAGATCTCATCTGGAGACCCTTCCCGGCGCCCTGCCGGAGGGGACTTTGGAGTTGGAGGGCTTCTTCATCATCATCATCGCCCCTCCAATGACTCGTGAGTAGTTCACTTCAGACCTACGGGTCCGTAGTTAGTAGCTAGATGGCTTCTTCTCTCTCTTGGATCTTCAATACAAAGTTCTCCATGATCTTCATGGAGATCTATCCGATGTAATCTTCTTTGGCGGTGTCTTTGTCGAGATCCGATGAATTGTGGATTTGTGATCAAATTATCTATGATATATATTTGAGTCTTTGCTGATTTCTTATATGCATGATTTGATATCCTTGTAAGTCTCTCCGAGTCTTGGGTTTTGTTTGGCCAACTAGATCTATGATTCTTGCAATGGGAGAAGTGCTTGGTTTTGGGTTCTACCATGTGGTGACCTTTCCCAGTGACAGTAGGGGCAGCAAGGCACACATTAAGTAGTTGCCATCAAGGGTAAAAAGATGGGGTTTTCATCATTGGTTTGAGATTATCCCTCTACATCATGTCATCTTGCTTAAGGCGTTACTCTGTTCTTATGGACTTAATACACTAGATGCATGCTGGATAGCGGTCGACGTGTGGAGTAATAGTAGTAGATGCAGAAAGTATTGGTCTACTTGTTTTGGACGTGATGCCTATAGATATAATCATTGCCATAGATATCGTCACGACTTTGCGCGGTTCTATCAATTGCTCGATAGTAATTTCTCCACCCACCGTCTACTTGCTTTCATGAGAGAAGCCACTAGTAAACACTACGGCCCTCGGGTCTATTCACATCCATCATTTACACCTCCGCTTTTACTTTGCTTTGTTACTTTGTTGCTTTCAGTTCTCACTTGGCAAACAATCTATAAGGGATTGACAACCCCTTCGTAGCGTTGGGAGCAAGCTTTTGTGTTTGTGCAGGATCTTGAGATACTCCTCCACTGGATTGATACCTTGGTTCTCAAACTGAGGGAAATACTTACCACCGCTACGCTACATCACCCTTTCCGCTTCGAGGGAACACCAACGCAAGGCTCCAAGGCCACGGGGGAAATCCTTTGCATACTTGCCTAGGAAGTCCCTTAAGGCGTAGCCGCGGCAGAAGGATCAAGTCAAGTATTCTCCCGTCAACGTGCCTATTTCTGGCCCCATTGGAAGGTCTTTTGTTGCAGTAGCAATCACCATGACTCTTTCAAGGGGAAAAAGTAAAGGTACAAGATAGGCCCTTCGCAGAGGGAAGCAGAGGTTGTCATGCTCTTTTGAGGTTTGGATGCGTGTCCTCTTAGTGCGGAGGAACGTCATTTTATATTGCCCCCTGTGATAAAGAACTTTATTATGCAGTCTGTCGTTTTTATGTCTTCCTCATCACAGGTTCGTATAAAGCTTATTTTCCACACACTAATAGATCATACATATTAGAGAGCAATTTTTATTGCTTGCACCGATGAAAACTTACTTGAGGGATCTTATTCAATCCATAGGTAGGTATGGTGGACACTCATGGCAAAACTGGGTTGATGGTTTATGGATGCACAAGTAGTATCTCTACTTAGTGCGAGAGTTTTGGCTCTTGTGAGGTGGAAGCAATCGTCACATGCTAAGGGCTATCTAATCATATAACATTGTTCAGAGCCAAGCAAACACAATCCATTACGTTGTCTTCCTTGTCCAACATATACTTCTAGGCATGCAATAGTTTGGTGAGTGTTCACAATCATAAATGGTGTTAGAGATGATATATTTATATGTGAACCTCTTCTTCCGTATCACTTCCTATTAATTGCAACAATGACCAAGGTCTACGTTTGCCTACCCTCAACAAGTTTCAATCCTCATTCTTTTTATATGTGAAGCCATCACTTCCCATAAGGTAATTACATGATCTTTCATGCTTTTGTTCTATTCTCACTGTTTTGATCATGGGAAGAGGCAAAGCCCTTCAACTAAGACACTCTTTATTATATGGCTCACGAGCAAGAATACATCAGGGGTGACACAAACCTAAACTCAAGACTAAAACACTAAGACTTTACTCTACTAGAGAAAAAGAAAACTGAAAAGGAAAACTAAAACAAAGGTAAAGGCAAAAGATGTGATGGTGATACGATACCGGGGCAACTCCCCCAAGCTTGGCACAAGCCAAGGGGATTGCCCATACCAATGCTCAGTTGTCTTCCTTTGGTGGTGATGGTGGTGGAGTTCTTGAAGCAGTCTTGAGCTTGTCTAATTTCCACTTGAGCATAAAGTTCTGCTCCCTAAGATCATCATTTTCCTCCTCAAGCTTCAACACTCTTTGGCATAGTTCCTGCTTACTCTCCTGCAAGAAACAAGAAGGGATAAACAAGGTCTTAGGCTTCTTCCTTGAGTCAGGGAGGCTCGACTTCTTGAACTCCACATGCGTGCGTCCAGGTTGAGGTAGAGGAGCCTCCTCTTCATCGGAACTTGTTTGTTCCTTCCCCTTGGGATCATAATCTTCTTCCTCATCAGAGGTCCATTTATATGGATCAAAGTCCCCATAGACCTTGGGGTTAGCAAGGTAATCAGCCACATAGCTCTCCCCCTCTGAATCCTGAGAAGACATCTTGACCTAGATCTGCGGCAGAAAACAGGCTCGAAACGAAAAACAGAGGAAATCTGTGTGATGCAGGGGTCAGACCAAACGGAATTATATATAATGATTTTTTCCAGACCAGAAGGAGTACCCTGCACGAGAACGGAGTCTGGAAGGCGCACAAGGTGGCCACAAGCCCTCATGACGTGGCCAGGGGTGGGCCCGCGCCGTGCAGGCTTGTCGCCTCCTCGCGCACTTTCCGGACTACTTCCAATTTTTGTATTTTTTCAAATATTCCAAAACATAGAAATTTCCTACTGGAAAAGTTTTGGACTCTGTTTTCTTACCGAATCACATACCTCTTCATTTTCGGAGTCTGAAACAGGCTCATAAATGTCCCTTAGGTATTCTTCCGGAGTTATGGTATTGATGATATTGCTTTCAACATTTATGGGAGTACCTGAGATATAATGCTTGATTCTCTGCCCATTTACCACTCTCGGACAATTACCTTACGTGTTATTGCTCTAGATAGCACCGGAACGATATACTTACTCAACAACATAGGGACCTTCCCATTTAGGGAGAAGCTTGCCTGCAAAGAATCTTAAACGAGAGTTATATAGCAAGACATAATCACCTACATTGAACTCACGCTTTTGTATCCTCTTATCATGCCACCTCGTAACCTTCTCTTTGAAAAGCTTGGCATTCTCATATGCTTGAGTTCTCCACTCATCAAGCGAGCTAATGTCAAATAACCTCTTCTCACCGGCAAGAACGAGGAAATCAACAGGATACTTCGTTTTACCACACAAGACTTCAACATCCCTAACAATTCCCACAGGGCAGATAGTATATCTATTGGCAAGCTGAATAGTGCCATCTATAGGTTCTATCTCAACAGGTGCAATTTCATCTTTGACTCCATCGTATAAGGATTGAGGTATTGCACTAACACTAGCACCCAAGTCACATAAACCATGATAACAATGATCTCCTATCTTAACAGAAACCACAGGCATGCCAACAACAGGCCTATGTTTGTCTCTAACGTGAGGTTTAGCAATTCTAGCAGCATCTTCACAAAAGTGAATATTATGTCCCTCAACTTCTTCAGATAGAAGATCTTTGATAATAGCAATGCTAGGTTCAACTCTAATTTGCTCAGGGGGTGTAGGTGTTCTAATATAGCCTCTACGTATCACAGTTGAAGCTTTACAATGATCCTTTATCCTAACAGGGAAAGGTGGTTTCTCAATGTAAGCACTCGGAACCACGGGATCATTATAGGCAATGACTTTCTCTTCAACTGGAGTGGGTTTAACTACATTGACTTCTAAAGGAGGATGATATTTCAACCACTTCTCTTTGGGGAGATCAATATGAGCAGCAAAGGATTCACACAATGAAGCTACTATCTCAGTGTCAAGTCCATACTTAGCGCTAAAGTAACTAAAGGTATTTGTCTCAAAAAAGGATTTAACGCAATCAAATGTTAAATTCATATGTGACTCCTTATCTTCTTCAAGCTCCCAATCTTCAGAGTTTCGCTTAATTCTCTCCAATAAATTCCATTTGAAGTCAATATCTCTCTTCATAAAAGAACCGGTAGAAGAAGTGTCAAGCATGGTGCGATCATCATGAGAAAGCCGAGCATAGAAGTTCTGCATGATAATTTATCTCGGGAGCTCATGATTGGGGCATGAATATAGCATTGATTTAAGCCTCCCCCAAGCTTGAGCGATGCTTTATCTGCCACAAGGTCAAAAATTATAAATATAATTCCGATCACGATGTACTAAATGCATAGGATAAAACTTTTGATGAAATTCCAATTTCAACCGATTGTAGTACCATGATCCAGTATCATCACATAGCCTATACCATGTCAACGCCTTATCCTTCAAAGATAAAGGAAAGACCTTCTTCTTGACCTCATCCTCGGGCACACCTGCAAGCTTAAATAAACCACAAACTTCATCTACATAGATCAGATGCAAGTCTGGATGTGATGTTCCATCTCCTGTAAAAGGATTAGCGAGGAGTTTCTCAAGCATACCCGAAGGAAATTCAAAGCAAATACTTTCAGTAGGTGCAGAAGGTTGAGGAGCAACTCTTTGTGCTTCCGTTCGAGGTGAAGATACCCCGAACAAGCCCCTCAAAGGATTACTATCCATAGTGACAAGTGACAATAAATTTCAGCACACTATATGAATGTTTCCTTACCAAGTTCCACTTACCAAAGGCGCTTCACTCCCCGGCAACGGCGCCAGAAAAGAGTCCTGATGACCCACAAGTATAGGGGATCAATCATAGTCCTTTCGATAAGTAAGAGTGTCGAACCCAACGAGGAGCGGAAGGATCTGACAAGTGGTTTTCAGCAAGGAAAAATCTGCAAGCACTGAAATTATCGGTAACAAGTGATTGTGTGGTGAGATGATTCGTAGCAAGCAACAAGTAACAAAAGTAGCAACGGTGCAGCAAAGTGGCCCAATCCCTTTTGTAGCAAGGGATAAGCCGGGACAAAGTCTTATAGGAGGAAAAACGCTCCCGAGGACACACGGGAATTTCTGTCATGCTAGTTTCATCATGTTCATATGATTCACATTCGTTACTTCGATAGTTTGATATGTGGGTGGACCGGCGCTTGGGTACTGAACTTACTTGGACAAGCATCCCAATTATGATTAACCCCTCTCGCAAGCATCCGCAACTACGAAAGAAGAATTAAGACAAAGTCTAACCATAGCATTAAACTAGTGGATCCAAATCAGCCCCTTACGAAGCAACGCATAAACTAGGGTTTAAGCTTCTGTCACTCTAGCAACACTTACTTGGACAAGAATCCCACTTATGATTAACCCCTCTCGCAAGTATCCGCAACTACGAAAGAAGAATTAAGACAAAGTCTAACCCTAGCATTAAACTAGTGGATCCAAATCAGCCCCTTACGAAGCAACGCATAAACTAGGGTTTAAGCTAATGTCACTCTAGCAACCCATCATCTACTTACTACTTCCCAATGCCTTCCTCCAGGTCCAAATAATGGTGAAGTGTTATGTAGTCTACGTTCACATAACACCACTAGAGGAAAAACAACATACAACACATCAAAATACCGAACGAATACCAAATTCACATGACTATTATTAGCATGACTTATCCCATGTCCTCAGGAACAAAAGTAACTACTCACAAAGCATAATCATAATCATGATCAGAGGTGTAATGAGTAGCATCAAGGATCTGAACATAAACTCTTCCACCAAGTAATCCAACTAGCATCAACTACAAAGAGTAATCAACACTACTATCAACCTTACAAGTACCAATCGGAGTCGCGAGACGGAGATTGGTTACAAGAGATGAACTAGGGTTTGGCGATGAGATGATGTTGATGAAGATGTTGATGGTGACGAGTCCCCTCCGATGAGAGGAGTGTTGGTGATGATGATGGCGACGATTTCCCCCTCCGGGAGGGAAGTTTCCCCGGCAGGATCGTCCTGCCGGAGCTCTAGATTGGTTCTGCTCAAGTTCCGCCTCGTGGCGGCGGCGAAACCACGAAAAAGCTCCCTTCTGATTTGTTTTCCTGGACGAAACCCTCCATATAGCAAAAGAGGGGGCCAGTGGGCCAGTGGCCTGCCCACAATCCCCCATGGCGCGGCCTGGGGGGTGGCCGCGCCGTGCAGGCTTGTGGAAACCCCCTGGTGCCCCTCCGGCACTTCTTCGGCCCAGTATTTTTTATAAGTTGGGAAAAAATCTCCGTTGATTTTCACAACATTGGAGTTGTGCAGAATAGGTATATCAACTTTGCTCCACTTTTAGGCCAGAATTCCAGTTGCCGGTATTCTCCCTCTTCATGTAAACCTTGCAAAATAAGAGAGAAAATGCATAAGAATAGTACCGTGAAGTGAAATAACAGCCAAAGAAGCGATAAATATCAACATGAAAACATGATGCAAAATGGACGTATCAGGATGCGCAAGGCATCCCAAGCCAAATTCAAGGACACCAAAAAGCCTAAGCTTGGGGATGCCCCGGGAAGGCATCCCCTCTTTCGTCTTCAATCCATCGGTAACATTACTTGGAGCTATATTTTTATTCACCACATGATATGTGTTTTGCTTCGAGCGTCTTGTATCGTAGGAGTCTTTTCTTTTTGTTGTGTCACAATCATCCTTGCTGCACACCTTTTTGAGAGAGAGAGACATGCACTCATCGTGATTTTGCTAGAATGCTCATAATACTTCACTTATATCTTTTGAGCTAGATAGTTTTGCTCTATGTGCTTCACTTAGATCTTTTAGAGCACGGCGGAGCGTGACTTGGTAGTTGGCTTATGCTATGAAAGTAGTCCCAAAGGTGATAGGTACCCAAAGAGGATACAAAAACCTCCATCTTCATGTGCATTGAGTAGAAAGAGAAGTCTTGATTCCTCTCAATTAGTTTTGAGACGTGGATTCGGTAATATTAAGAGCTATGTTAGTAGGGTGTTTTGAATCTAGAAATATGTATGGTGAACCGCTATGTTAGGAAGTCGGAGCAAAATTGATCTATTTATTGTCATCCTTTGTGTTGAGGTCGGGATCGAACGATGGTTAACACCTACCAGCCCTTCCCCTAGGAGTATGCGTTTAGCACTTTGTTTTGATTACTAATAAAAACTTTCGCAACAAGTATGTGAGTTCTTCATGACTAATTGAGTCCATGGTATAGATGCACTTTCACCTTCCACCATTGCTAGCCTCTCTAGTGCCGCGCAACTTTTGCCGGTACACAAACCCACCATATGCCTTCCTCAAAACAACCACCATACCTACCTACTATGGCATTTTCATAGCCATTCCGAAATATATTGCCATGCAACTGCCACCGTTCCATCTCATAACTTGTGTCGTCACTCTCATAATTCCATTGCATGATCGTAAGATAGCTAGCGAGATGTTTCAACGTCATACGCCAAGCTAGATCGTTGCACATCCCGGTACACTGCCGGAGGCATTTCCTATAGAGTCATTTCTAAGCTTTGAGCTGTGAGTAAATAAAAGTGTGATGATCATCATTATTAGAGCATTGTCCCATGTGAGGAAATAAAAAAAGAGGCCAATGAGCCCAAAATTAAATAAATAAAAGAGAAAAGAGAAAAAAAAGAGGCTTAAGAGCCCAAATAAAAAAAAGAGAAAAAGAGAGAAGGGACAATGCTACTATCTTTTTCCACACTTGTGCTTCATAATAGCACCATGTTCTTCATGCTTGACAGCCTCTCGTTTCGTCACCACCATATGCTAGTGGGAATCTTCATTATATAACTTGGCTTGTATATTCCAATGATGGGCTTCCTCAAAATTGCCCTAGGTCTTCGTGAGCAAGCAAGTTGGATGCACACCCACTAGTTCTACTTTTGAGCTTTCACATACTTATAGCTCTAGTGCATCCTTTGTATGGCAATCCCTACTCATTCACATTGATATCTATTGATGGGCATCTCCATAGACTTTTGATACGCCAAGTCAATGTGACCATCTCCTCCTTCTTTTGTCTCACAACCACCACCACACTCTATTCCACCTATAGTGCTATATCCATGGCTCACGCTCATGTATTGCGTGATAGTTATAAAAAGTTTGAGAAAGTAAGAGTGTGAAAACAATTACTTGGCCAATATCGGGGTTGTGCCTGATTTACATTAGTTGTGTGAGGATGATGGAGCATAGCCAGACTATATGATCTTGTAGCGATAACTCTCATTGGCCTTGTTATTTTGAAAGTTCATGATTACCTTGCTAGTTTGCTTGAAGTATTATTGGTTTCATGTCAATAGAAAACTATTGTTTCGAATCTTACAGATCTGAACATTCATGTCACGTGAAAGAAGTTGCAAAGGACAACTAGGCTAGGTAGCATTCCACATAAAAAATTCAGTCTTTATCACTTCCCTACTCAAGGACTAGCAGGAGTTAAGCTTGGGGATGCTTGATACATCTCCAACGTATCTATAATTTTTGACGGTTTCATGCTATTATCTTGTCAAGCTTTGGATGTTTTGCATGCCTTTTATATATTTTTTGGGACTAACTTATTAACTCAGTACCAAGTGCCAGTTCTTGTTTTTTCCATGTTTTTGAACCCTTTCAGAGGAGGATTTTGAACGGAGTCCAAATGGAATGAAACTTCCAAAAAGATTTTTTCCGGAACAGAAAAAGATCGGGTAGCCGGAGAATCAGGGCAGGGGGCCACCAGGGACCCCACAAGCCCTCATGGCGCGGCTAGGGGGGCCGCGCCCCCTGGCTTGTGGGCTCCCTGAGGCTCCTTTGCCCTAGGTTTTGCACCTATATATTCCCTAAAATCCCATAAAAATCAGGAGATCATCGAAAGTACTTTTCCGCCGCCGCAAGCTTCTGTCTCCGCAAGATCCCATGTGGGGCACATTCTGGTGCCCTGCCGGAGGGGGGATTCGGACACGGAGGGCTTCTTCATCAACACCATGACCTCTCCGGTGATGCGTGAGTAGTTCACCATAGACCTATGGGTCCATAGCTAGTAGCTACATGGCTTCTTCTCTCTCTTGGATCTTCAATACAAAGTTCTCCATGATCTTCATTGTCACATCCCTGACACCTTGATCAAGTTAGCTTTGTGCTCATGTTTTCTTTGCGTTGCAAATAGGAAATTTTCAACAAGAATTAAGCAAGTGGTGAAGGAAAATTCTCAAAACCCTAGCCACTTCTTAAAATAAAGGAAATCTCAAACTAGTTAAAATCAATGAACCCAAAATGGCCTCAAGAAAAGTTCAACTTTTCTGATAATTCTTGGAAACAAATAATCAATAAAGGAAACCATTTATTTTATACTCTTGGCATTTTAAATAAATGCAAAAAGCTACAGGTTTCAAGTTTAAAATTTGAAATCAGAAACTTTAAGATTTCAAAAATGTTGAACACTTTAGAAATGGTTGGAAATATTCCAACAAATATTCTGGGGTGTTCAACATAGTTTTTACAAACTATTTGGGAGCTGAAATAAATAGCAAATCATTGTCGGTAATTAAAACAGAAACAAAACAGAAACTAATGAGAAAAGTCTTACCTGTCGCTCACCTGGCCTGGCCCATCTTCTTCTGTCGTCTTCCTCCCCCGCCAGTGGGCAGCAGGAGGTGGCCGCCGCGTACTCCGGCACGGCCACGCACCTGTGCGCCTGCCTGGCCGCCGCCTCGCGCTGGCAAGCACGGGGATATCCACCCCGAGCCCGTCCCTATCCGTTCCCCAGCTCCAGTTCCCCCCTCCTCTCGGGATCTCTCCTCTCTCCTTCTGCCGCCATTGCCACGAGCTCGGGCTCGAGCCGCCGCGCCTCTAGCCACAGGAACCCCCTTCCGAGTAGTCTAGTAGCTTCGCCTCGTCGAGCTGGTTCTCTCTGCAACGGTCGAAGTCTCCCCGAGCTCTGCAACCTCCCCAACGCCCCCAACGCCATCGTCTTCAACCTTCGGTCGCCGGCAAATCGTCGGTGAAACACCGGCAACAGCCCTTCCCCGAGTCGTCTAAGCCCTTCTCTGCACTCCCCGTGATCCTGCGATCATTTCCCCTCTCCTTCCCCTCGGATCCGAGCCCCCTAGCCACTGGACCATCGAACC
Organism: Hordeum vulgare subsp. vulgare; assembly: GCF_904849725.1. Taxonomy (NCBI): domain Eukaryota; kingdom Viridiplantae; phylum Streptophyta; class Magnoliopsida; order Poales; family Poaceae; genus Hordeum; species Hordeum vulgare. The sequence goes on from NC_058522.1 coordinate 67,879,465, forward strand.
CGTACTCCGGCAGCCGCCCCGGCTCGTCGCCGGCTTACTCCGGCCACCTATAGCTCTCCCTGAGGCCAGCGCTGGATGAGGTCGAGCCTGGAGATCACTCCAGTCCTCTCAGCATCCTTTTCCGAGCACCACAGCACATTTTAGCATATCTCCGGCGAGGTTCTGCCGCGGATCTGGTCGCCGTCGGCCAGGCTCCGGCGAGGAACGACGTGACCAGCCTAACCCAGCAGTTTAACACCTAAACACTCACTGACAGTGGGCCCAGGGCCAAGTCAAACCCACTTAGGGGTTGGTCAGCGCGGGATTAGCCCCTGAGAGGCTGACCAGTGGGCCCCCCCTGTCAGGTTTGACCTGATCAGGTCAGTCGACCTGCTGATGTCAGGCTGACGCAATAAAGGGGTTTTCCAGTATAAAAATAATTCCAGAAATGTTTAAAACTTCAAAAATTCATAGAAATTAATCTGTAACTCCAATGAAAATAATTTATATATGAAAAAGTATCAGAAAAATTCAAGGAATCTGAATATGTCATTTTCAAACATGTTTGAAAATGTTACAGAACCCAAACATGTAGATTAATGAATAAGTTAATTCTTATAAATACTTTATAAATAGAATTTGGAAATATTGAAATTTCACTATGAATGACATGATCAAACACTGTTCTAATTACAAACCAGCAACCTAACATGTCATCCCATGCATGTTAAAAGCAAGTTGATCTAAGCATCAGGTCGAATCAATTAAAATGGTATCCGAGAATACCTCGTTGGTGATATTTGAATTTGATTCAAATCAACTTCAAACCTAATACATGCTAGCTACATTAGTTTATCACCTTGCATTCTCATGCCATGCTCATGCATCATCTTGATTGCATATGTTTGTTATTGATTGTTGTCATTCCTTTCGGTAGGCTCCGCTCCCCCGGATTCCACCGAATATCCGTCTGACGGATATTGTCACTCCTCTGAGCAACAAGGCAAGCAATCATTTTGATCATCCCGATAAATCCCATGTTCTTGCTCCTGCACTTACTTATTGCATTAGGATCAAATGCTTCAAATGCTTTTGCCAAGTTAGTTGAACCCACTTCCTTTGCATGACCTATCCTTGTCACAGTAAATAGCTGAACCTTGCAACCTAGCATACCTGGTAGTTGCTTGAGCCGTGATGTGCCTTATCCTGCTATGCATGCTATGCTTAGAGTTGTATATGGTCTGTCATCTGGGAGATGAACAGAATTGTGAGAATGTGTTCGGTAAGCAAAGGTTGTGTGTTGAACCTGATTTGGTAAAGGTACCGGTGAAAGGTTGTGTAGGAGTACATGACGGGTTGTTTCATTGGAACCGTCCTTAGGAACTGAGTTCCATGTATGTAATCCAAGACTAGATACTACCACACGCTGGGCCCTGAAATATGACCCCGCTCGACTTATTAATCGCTTAGTACTCGGTCCAGGAGTTGCAAGTAGTTTCTGGTGTTTATAGTCATGCTGGAGGCCGTGCATGGTGCTGACCTGAGAGGTGGGCTGTGATGCGGTAGGCAGTGGCATGATGTACCAAGTGGCACCCGGATGGTGGGCTTGGGAACCCTGCGCACATCGTTTGGGGCCGTGACGGAAACCTCGGCCGGACTTCCGTGCGGGTTACCCTCAGATAGGCGATAAACCTGGACTAGGTACTAGTGTGGTTAACGGTCGTGGCCGACTCCCTCGCTAGGCTTCCGCTTGAAGGTTGTCGAGGTGCATGACGTGCACATGGCGATAAGTGGCGAGAGCGTGTGTCACGAAGTACACCCCTGCAGGGTTATGATCTATTCGAATAGCCACGTCCGCAGATATGGACTACTTGGAGACATATGTTGTTCATAGATAACTTCAATGGCTACTCATAAAATTGTCAAGATAAGCGTGAGTGTCGTGGACGGCATTTCCGTATGGAGACGGAATGATTCCACGATGGTGTATTGTTGTGGTGTTAGTGGACTCGTGTGCGAGAAATCGAGTTGTCAAAATTGTTTAAAAATGCAAGTTGTCTAGCCACGAGTCAAATGCTGGCTTTCCGCATGAAACCCCACAATACCTTATTGATACTTTGCATGAGTAGATAGTTATCCTAAAGTCTTGTTGAGTACCTCCGTACTCATGTTTGTTTAATAAATGTTGCAGAGGTTGCTAATGACCCTAACGGGGGGTTCTTCATATACATCGACGACGGCGAGTAGCTGGTGTCCCAGCTACGATCTGGCCCTATGTTGGGTCTATAGTATAGTCAGGCCATGTGCCTTCTAGTTGCACCTGTCTGTACTCAGACAGTTTTAAACTCTTCCGCTGGCTTGTAACTGAATGACTGCTATTATGGGTCGTGAGACCCTTAATGTGTAATATTATGTGTGTGGCTCTTCCGAGCCTCTTAAATAAAGCTTGTATGTTTATGGTTATGTTGTGATGCCATCGATGTATCTCTACATATTGGTATGCCATGCGTACGTGTGTCGTACTTGATATCTATGGGGTTCGATTACCTAGTCTTGAATTTTAGTAGCACTCCTTACAGGGAAATGCCCCTTTGTGATCCAACGAGCCATGGTAGCTCTCTACTGCTCCGGACACATTGGTTGACCGGCATGTGTCCCTCTTAGCTGTTGTGTCTGTCCCCTTTGGGGAAATGTCACGCGATGTAATGGAGTCCTTGTAGCTTGCTACGACTCGTCTACACTCGCTGGTGACCGACACCTGCTTTGTTGGGTCATGTATGCCTGTCCTTGTGCGGTACTGCCACTTTGGTTTATGACTAGACTTGTCGATCCGGGTTCTTTGACATTGGAATGCTAGCGACACTATTGCATGCGTGAGTCAAAAGACGCAAACGGTCCCGGCTAAGGTAAGGCTGCAGCCGTGGAGTTAACCGTGCGTGAGACCGCAAAGGAATGCGATGTGTTACAGGCTGGATTCCTATGGCTTAGGATCGGGGTCCCGACAGTGTTGGTATCAGAGCCTGACTGACTGTAGAATTGCTAAGCCAAACTGGTCGAAGTTGAGTCTAGAATTGCTTTAGTTATATATAAGGGAATTGTTTATGGAAGGGAACGTAAGACTCTTGTTCTCTTCTCAAGTTATTCTATTCTGGTCATCCTCGTCTCTTCTGCGGGAATTAAGGACTAGGTTACTCATCATCTTCTAGGCTCGTGTTTTCTGATCGTCAGGTTATAGGACTACGGGTCAAGAGATATTTGGGTTTCTTCCATTCCTAGGAAAAAGGAAGTAAGTTGATGATCAGAGAGTTGAACTTGATAGTTGAGTGGTTACGCTATTCCATTTTTGGGTTGTCTCAAAATTTGTTTTTGAGCATTTACAGCCGTTATGCTTCCCAATTTTGCATTCACAGCTCTAATGCTTTTGCATTACTCTCTATTTACAGATGTCCGCCCGTCCTTCTCGTCAGGTGGTACGTCTGACCAGGTGCATTGATGTGCCGGGTCATACGGCCATGCTGGTCAGGGTGATGTCGGTGTGCGGTTACCGCTGGTACCCCGAGTACACGGTGGAGGAACAGTACCGAGACTTCAACCAGAGCCAGTATTTCTGCACTGTTAGGGTATTTCCAGACTACCCTGGAGCTGAGGAGCCAATCCATTGGTCCTATGGGTTGGGAGTCACTGTTGACATGGCAGTACAAGATGCTACCTATTCAATGCTGACCATTATGAGAGCGAGACATGCACTGCTGTAGAATTCAGAGTTCTGCTATGTTCCGGCCTCCCAGCCTGGTGAAGAGGGATACCTCAGTGGAGTCTATTTTGATTCTTCTATGGAGGATCCACTACTGCAGTCCACTGTTGAGATGCTAGAGAACAGAGACAGGGATGCTCATGCTCTCTGCATGGAGCTTTATGCTACCCGTGCCCGTCTGTGGACGGCTTTGACGCAGCTGGCACCGGTAGTCCAGACAGGGTACGGAGATATGGAGATGCTGAACCCTGTTAGGACCCATCTTCCGGCCCACGTTGACTGGCCAACTATAGGAGGAGTCACCCCTCTTCGGGGACCCATCTTACCACCAGTCAGGGGACCAAGGCCACATCCGTGTCCTTATGGATCCCAGGGGTCTCAGGCCAGAGTGTTTCCTGATCCGCAGGTTGAGCTTCCAGGTCATGGAGGTAATCTCTATGAGATGTTCTATGCGGATGCCTGAGCTGTGAGCGGAAGGATAGTATGGTAGTAGCCGTACGTTCACAGTCCTGCGTGACTTGTGAAGTATGCCTGTGATGTGAAATGAATTCCGGAGGCCTAGTTAAATAATGTATAGGAAGCTTGTAAGCCTCTGATGAGTAGTTTCATAATTTCAGTAGTTTGCTCTTCGGTTAAGGTTGTACTGAACTATGTAAGGGTGTGTATGAACCATGCTGTATATATAGCAGTTGCTTGTTACCATGCTGTTCGGATATTCATTTCCACATTCCGTGTGTTCAGTACATTCTTAATCCATAGTTAGTATTGATATGATATTGGTCTAAGCTGTGAGTTTGTTTGTCAGGATGGTGTTCACCAGGTTGAACCGTGCCCCTGCTCATGAGCAAGGCGAGGGTAGTCAAGCGTCGCAGGAAGACCTGCCTCACCCGCCCTCTCTGGCGGAAGTTATGCTTGAGGCAGAGAGAAACAAAAGGGAGACCAACCGACTGTTAGAGCGTATTGAGCAGAATACGGCTCGTCAGCCTAGGAATGTTGCAGTGTCCCTCAACGACTTTGTGAAGCTGAATCCTCAAAAGTTTCATCATTCCGTCGATCCCCTCGACGCTGATGACTGGCTGTGCAGCATCTCACGCAAGATTCGCTCTACGAATGTTTCTAAGGCCGACAAGGTGACCTTTGCGGCTTATTTCCTGGAAGGACCTGCCAATCTGTGGTGGGAGAACTTTGAGGCTATGCGTCCCGCTGAACCAGCAGCCACATGGGCAGACTTCAGTGCAGCCTTTCGTCTGCACCATATTCCAGAGGGCCTAATGGACAGGAAGAGAGAGGAGTTTTGTGCCTTCACTCAGGGCAAGTTGACCATGGATGCCTATAGCCGCGAGTTCGGTAACCTCGCCCGCTATGCAACAGAGGAGGTGTCTACTGACGCCAAGAAGCAAGCAAGATTCTGTAAGGGTCTGAGCCCTGAGCTTCGTCGTGATCTACGCCTCCACGAGTGTGCAAGCTTTCAAGCCCTGGTCAACAAGGCGATCAGTGCCGAGACTGGTCATACTGACTTTGAAGCCACAAGGAAGCACTGCCGTGACTTTGGCTCGTCTTCTGGTTCCGCGTTTCCCAAACGCAGGCTGTGGGTTCCGAACAATTCTGTGCCGCCAAGATACACTCCGAGGCCATCCTACGTGCCGCCTCAGACGAATCAGGCCAACCCTCCAGCAAAAACTTATGGTGGTCTAGCTAGCAATGATGCACCACGTGCCAACCAAGTGATATGCTACAAGTGTGGAGAACCAGGGCACTATTCCCGTGAGTGTCCTCAAAATGTGGGTGCCAAGCAACCCGGAAAGTCCGTCGGGCAAGGCAAGTCGGGCAAAGCTTACTATGTGAAGCCAACTCCTGCACGTGGCCGTGTGAACTATGTCTCAGCAGAAGAAGCTGTAGAGGATCCCGACGTCATACTGGGTACGCTTCTTGTTAATCATCACCCAGCGTCTGTTCTCTTTGACACTGGGTCTTCTCATTCCTTCATTTCAGAAAGTTATGCACAGTTGCATAACATGTCTTTTTGTGATATGCCAATTCCATTGGTTGTCCAAACTCCTGGTAATAAATGGCAAACCTCTAGGATAACCTATGACAATGAAATTCTAGTAGACAGGCTAGTTTTTCTACCCTCATTGATAGCCTTGAAATCTTCGGATATTAATATCATCTTGGGTATGGACTGAATGTCAGCTCACTATGCCAAGATTGATACTCATTCTAGAAATGTCCAGCTTACCCATCCCTCGGGTGAGATAGTAAATGTCTCTACTCGGGTTGCCAAATGCCAACTCTATTCCTTAAATGCCAACCCTCTTCCGGAACTTGAAGACATTCCGGTAGTCCGTGACTTCCCGGATGTTTTTCCAGAGGAACTGCCAGGAATTCCACCTGACTGAGATGTAGAGTTTGCGATAGATCTTGTTCCGGGAACTGTCCCAATAGCCAGAAGACCTTATAAGATGGCACCCCTGGATCTAGCGAACTTAAGAAGCAACTAGATGAGGCCTTGAATAAAGGTTTCATTCGTCCTAGCTCTTCTCCTTGGGCTTGCCTTGTCCTCTTCGTCAAGAAGAAAGACGGAACGGATCAGATGGTTGTAGATTACCGACCAGTTAATCTGGTCACCATAAAGAACAAGTATCCGCTCCCAAGGATCAACGATCTGTATGATCAGCTCGCTAGATCCTCAGTCTTCTCCAAAATGGATTTGAGGTTGGGATACCATCAAATCAAGATCAAGAACGGGGACATTCCAAAAACGGCTTTTGTTACTCGTTATGGCCAATACGAGTACACCGTCATGTCCTTCGGTTTAACCAATGCCCGAGCCACTTTCTCTCGTCTGATGAATTCAATCTTCATGGAGTATTTGGATAAATTCGTCGTGTTATACCTCGATGATATTCTCATCTACTCGAAGAACGAACAAGAACATGCCGAGCATCTAAGGCTGGCATTGATGAAACTTCGAGAGCATCGCCTTTATGCCAAGTTTTCAAAATGTGAATTTTGGTTACCAGAAGTGACCTATCTAGGTCACGTAATCTCTGGTAAGGGTATTGCTGTCAATCCCGAGAGAGTTCAAGCTGTCCTTGATTGGACTCAACCTGAATCGGTTAAGCAAGTTAGGAGTTTTCTTGGTCCAGCGAGCTATTGTCGCCGCTTTGTCGAGAATTTCTCCAAGGTTGCAAAGCCTCTAACTGAACTCCTCAAGAAGGATAAAAAGTTCGAGTGGACACCACAGTGTGAGCATAGTTTTCAGGAACTGAAAAGACGCCTGACTTCCGCAGATGTGTTGCTACCACCAGATTTTTCTAAGGACTTTGTTATCTATTGCGACGCCTCGCGACAAGGATTAGGTTGCATTCTCATGCAAGATCGTCATGTGATCGCATACGCATCTCGACAGTTGCGTCCACATGAGGATAATTACCCCCACACATGACCTTGAGCTTGCAGATGTGGTCCATGCACTAAAAACCTGGTGACATTACCTTCTGGGTAATCGTTGCGAAATATTCACTGATCACCAAAGTATGAAATATATCTTCACCCAGCCGGATTTGAATCTCAGGCAAAGACGGTGGGTTGAGTTGATCTCGGATTACGACTTAGGGATAACTTACACCCCGGGGAAGGCCAATGTTATGGCCGATGCACTAAGTCGTAAATCTTATTGTAACAATTTGATGCTACAACAAGGTCAACCACATCTCTATGAGGAATTTCGGAAGATGAATCTTCATATTGTTCCTCAAGGATTCCTTTCTACCCTGGTGGCAAAGCCTACCCTTAAGGATCAAATTATAGCTTGCCAAAAGCGTGACAAGGGTATATCACGGATCAAGGAGAATATTTTTAGCGGAAACGCTAAAGAATTTTCCATGAACGATCAAGGTGTTGTGTTCTTCCAGAATCGTCTAGTGGTTCCTAAGAACCCACATCTAAGGCAGTTAATCCTTAAGGATGCCCATGATTCTCCTCTCACCATTCATCCCGGTAGTACTAAGATGTATCAGGACCTATGCCAGAGGTTCTAGTGGACTAGGATGAAGAGAGAAATTGCTGAGTTCGTTGCTAACTGCGACGTTTGTCGTCGAGTTAAGGCAGAACATCAAAGGCCTGCTGGCACCCTTCAACCTCTAGCAATTCCTGAATGGAAATGGGATAAAGTTAGTATGGATTTCATTACCGGATTTCCCAAGACCAAGAAAGGAAATAATGCTATCTTTGTGGTCATTGACCATCTTTCCAAAGTGGCTCATTTTCTTCCCGTTCGTGAGAGTATAACAGCTAGCCAGCTAGCAGAGTTATATATCTCTCGAATAGTGTCTCTTCATGGTGTTCCCCTGGGGATTAACTCGGACCGTGGGAGTATCTTTACTTCTCGCTTCTGGGAAAGTTTTCAGAATGCCATGGGTACTCACTTGTCTTTTAGCACTGCTTTCCATCCCCAATCAAGTGGTCAAGTAGAAAGAGTGAATCAAATCCTAGAAGATATGCTCCGAGCTTGTGTTATATCGTTCAGTATGAATTGGGAGAAATGCCTTCCATTCACCGAATTCGCTTATAACAATAGTTATCAATCAAGCTTGGGCAAAGCTCCTTTTGAAGTTCTCTATGGACGAAGATGTCGAACACCTCTTAATTGGTCAGAAACCGGAGAGAGGCAACTCTTTGGCCTGGATATGATCCAGGATGCAGAAGAGCAGGTTCGCATTATTCGTGAAAAGTTGAAAACAGCTCAGTCTCGTCAAAAGAGCCAATATGATCGTCATCATAAGGCTGTGACCTTTGAAGTTGACGAGAAGGCTTACCTTCGGGTTACACCTTTGAAGGGTACCCATCGATTCGGTATCAAGGGCAAATTGGCTCCTCGTTACATTGGTCCTTTTCGCATTCTTGACAAATGAGGAGAAGTTGCCTACCAGTTGGAACTTCCTCCGCATCTTTCCAAGGTTCATGATGTCTTCCACATCTCGCAACTCAGGCGTTGCTTTTCGGATCCTATCCGTGAAGTGGACCACGAAACGCTTGATCTCCAAGATAACCTTTCATACCGAGAATACCCCGTACGTATTCTTGATCAAGCTGAGCGTACCACTCGACGTAGAAACCTTAAGTTTCTTAAAGTTCAATGGTCAAATCATTCTGAAAAGGAGGCAGCTTGGGAAAGAGAGGATCGTCTCCGACTTGAGTATCGTGCGTTATTCCCGACGACTTCTAAATCTCGGGATGAGATTCTTTTGAGTGGGGCTGAGTTGTCACATCCCTGACACCTTGATCAAGTTAGCTTTGTGCTCATGTTTTCTTTGCATTGCATCTAGGAAATTTTCAACAAGAATTAAGCAAGTGGTGAAGGAAAATTCTCAAAACCCTAGCCACTTCTTAAAATAAAGGAAATCTCAAACTAGTTAAAATCAATGAACCCAAAATGGCCTCATGAAAAGTTCAACTTTTCTGATAATTCTTGGAAACAAATAATCAATAAAGGAAACCATTTATTTTATACTCTTGGCATTTTAAATAAATGCAAAAAGCTACTGGTTTCAAGTTTAAAATTTGAAATCAAAAACTTTAAGCTTTCAAAAATGTTGAACACTTTAGAAATGGTTGGAAATATTCCAACAAATATTCTGGGGTGTTCAACATAGTTTTTACAAACTATTTGGGAGCTGAAATAAATAGCAAATCAATGTCAGTAATTAAAACAGAAACAAAACAGAAAGAAATGAGAAAAGTCTTACCTGTCGCTCACCTGGCCCGGCCCATCTTCTTCTGTCGTCTTCCTCCCCCGCCACTGGGCAGCAGGAGGTGGCCGCCGCATACTCCGGCGCGGCCACGCACCTGTGCGCCTACCTGGCCGCCGCCTCGCGCTGGCAAGCACGGGGATATCCACCCCGAGCCCGTCCCTATCCGTTCCCCAGCTCCAGTTCCCCCCTCCTCTCGGGATCTCTCCTCCCTCCTTCTGCCGCCATTGCCACGAGCTCGAGCTCGAGCCGCCGCGCCTCTAGCCACAGGAACCCCCTTCCGAGTAGTCCAGTAGCTTTGCCTCGTCGAGCTGGTTCTCTCTGCAACGGCCGAAGTCTCCCCGAGCTCTGCAACGTCCCCAACGCCATCGTCTTCAACCTTCGGTCGCCGGCAAATCGTCGGTGAAACGCCGGCAACAGCCCTTCCCCGAGCCGTCTAAGCCCTTCTCTGCACTCCCCATGAGCCTGCGATCATTTCCCCTCTCCTTCCCCTCGGATCCGAGCCCCCTAGCCACTGGACCATCGAACCCGTACTCCGGCAGCCGCCCCGGCTCGTTGCCGGCTTACTCCGGCCACCTATACCTCTCCTTGAGGCCAGCGCTGGATGAGGTCGAGCCTGGAGATCACTCCAGTGCTCTCAGCATCCTTTTCCGAGCACCACAGCACGTTTTAGCATGTCTCCGACGAGGTTCTGCCGCGGATCTGGTCGCCGCCGGCCAGGCTCCGGCGAGGAACGACGTGGCCAGCCTAACCCAGCAGTTTAACACCTAAACACTCACTGACAGTGGGCCTTGGGCCAAGTCAAACCCACTTAGGGGCTGGTAAGCACGGGATTAGCCCCTGAGAGGCTGACCAGTGGGCCCCCCCTGTCAGGTTTGACCTGATCAGGTCAGTTGACCTGCTGATGTCAGGCTGACGCAATAAAGGGGTTTTCAGTATAAAAATAATTCCAGAAATGTTTAAAACTTCAAAAATTCATAGAAATTAATCTGTAACTCCAATGAAAATAATTTATACATGAAAACGTATCAGAAAAATTCAAGGAATCTGAATATGTCATTTTCAAACATGTTTGAAAATGTTACAGAACCCAAACATGTAGATTAATGAATAAGTTAATTCTTATAAATACTTTATAAATAGAATTTGGAAAATGTTGAAATTTCACTATGAATGACATGATCAAACACTGTTCTAATTACAAACCAGCAACCTAACATGTCATCCCATGCATGTTAAAAGCAAGTTGATCTGAGCATCAGGTCTAATCAATTAAAATGGTATCCGAGAATACCTCATTTGAGGTGATATTTGAATTTGATTCAAATCAACTTCAAACCTAATACATGCTAGCTACATTAGTTTATCACCTTGCATTCTCATGCCATGCTCATTCATCATCTTGATTGCATATGTTTGTTATTGATTGTTGTCATTCCTTTCGGTAGGCTCCGCTCCCCCGGATTCCACCGAATATCCGTCTGACGGATATTGTCACTCCTCTGAGCAACAAGGCAAGCAACCATTTTGATCATCCCGATAAATCCCATGTTCTTGCTCCTGCACTTACTTATTGCATTAGGATCAAATGCTTCAAATGCTTTTGCCACGTTAGTTGAACCCACTTCCTTTGCATGACCTATCCTTGTCATAGTAAATAGCTGAACCTTGCAACCTAGCATACCTGGTAGTTGCTTGAGTCGTGATGTGCCTTATCCTGCTATGCATGCTATGCTTAGAGTTGTGTATGGTCTGTCATCTGGGAGATGAACAGAATTGTGAGAATGTGTTCAGTAAGCAAAGGTTGTGTGTTGAACCTGATTTGGTAAAGGTACCGGTGAAAGGTTGTGTAGGAGTACATGGCGGGTTGTTTCATTGGAACCGTCCTTAGGAACTGAGTTCCATGTATGTAATCCAATACTAGATACTACCACATGCTGGGCCCTAAAATATGACCCCGCTCGACTTATTAATCGCTTAGTACTCGGTCCAGGAGTTGCAAGTAGTTTCTGGTGTTTATAGTCATGCTGGAGGCCGTGCATGGTGTTGACCTGAGAGGTGGGCTGTGATGCGGTAGGCAGTGGCATGATGTACCAAGTGGCACTCGGATGGTGGGCTTGGGAACCCTGCGCACATCGTTTGGGGCCGTGACGGAAACCTCGGCCGGACTTCCATGCGGGTTACCCTCAGATAGGCGATAAACCTGGACTAGGTACTAGTGTGGTTAACGGTCGTGGCCGACTCCCTCGCTAGGCTTCCGCTTGAAGGTTGTCGAGGTGCATGACGTGCACATGGCGATAAGTGGCGAGAGCGTGTGTGATGAAGTACACCCCTGTAGGGTTATGATCTATTCGAATAGCCGCGTCCGCGGATATGGACTACTTGGAGACATATGTTGTTCATAGATAACTTCAATGGCTACTCATAAAATTGTCAAGATAAGCGTGAGTGTCATGGACGGCATTTCCGTATGGAGACGGAATGATTCCACGATGGTGTATTGTTGTGGTGTTAGTAGACTCGTGTGCGAGAAATCAAGTTGTCAAAATTATTTAAAAATGCAAGTTGTCTAGCCACGAGTCAAATGCTGGCTTTCCGCATGAAACCCCACAATACCTTATTGATACTTTGCATGAGTAGATAGTTATCCTATAGTCTTGTTGAGTACCTCCGTACTCATGTTTGTTTAATAAATGTTGCAGAGGTTGCTAATGACCCTAACGGGGGGTTCTTAATAGACATCGACGACGACGAGTAGCTGGTGTCCCAGCTACGATCTGGCCCTATGTTGGGTCTGTAGTATAGTCAGGCCATGTGCCTTCTAGTTGCACCTGTCTGTACTCAGACAGTTTTAAACTCTTCCGCTGGCTTGTAACTGAATGACTTCTATTATGGGTCGTGAGACCCTTAATGTGTAATATTATGTGTGTGGCTCTTCCGAGCCTCTTAAATAAAGCTTGTGTGTTTATGGTTATGTTGTGATGCCATCGATGTATCTATACATATTGGTATGCCATGCGTACATGTGTCGTACTTGATATGTATGGGGTTCGATTACCTAGTCGTGAATTTTAGTAGCACTCCTTACAGGGAAATGCCCCTTTGTGATCCAACGAGCCATGGTAGCTCGCTACTGCTCCGGACACATTGGTTGACCGGCATGTGTCCTTCTTAGCTGCTATGTCTGTCCCCTTTGGGGAAATTTCACGCGATGTAATGGAGTCCTAGTAGCTTGCTACGACTCGTCTACACTCGCTGGTGACCGACACCTGCTTTGTTGGGTCATGTATGCCTGTCCTTGTGCGGTACTGCCACTTTCGTTTATGACTAGACTTGTCGATCCGGGTTCTTTGACATTGGAATGCTAGCGAGTGTAGACCGCACCGTGGAGTTCTTTGACTTGGTTTATGCGTGAGTCAAAAGCTGCAAACGGTCCCGGCTAAGGTAAGGCTGCAGCCGTGGAGTTAACCGTGCGTGAGACCGCAAAGGAATGCGATGTGTTACAAGCTGGATTCCTATGGCTTAGGATCGGGGTCCCGACATTCATGGAGATCTATCCGATGTATGCTTCTTTTGCGGTGTGTTTGTCGAGATCCGATGAATTGTGGATTTACGATAAGATTATCTATGAATCTTATTTGAGTTTCTTCTGATCTCTCTTATGCATGATTTCATATCCTTGTAATTCTCTTCGAGTTGTGGGTTTTGTTTGGCCAACTAGATCTATGATTCCTGCAATGGTAGAAGTGCTTGGTTTTGGGTTCATACTGTGCGGTTACCTCACCCAGTGACAGAAGGAGTAACGAGGCACGCATCATGTTGTTGCCATCAAGGGTAAAAAGATGGGGTTTTCATCATTGGTTTGAGTTTATCCCTTTACATCATGTCATCTTGCTTAAGGCGTTACTCTGTTCGTCATGAACTCAATACACTAGATGCATGCTGGATAGCGGTCAATGTGTGGATTAATAGTAGTAGATGCAGAAAGTATCGGCCTACTTGTCTCGGACGTGATGCCTATATGTATGATCATTGCCTTAGATATCGTCATGACTTTGCGCGGTTCTATCAATTGCTCGACAGTAATTTGTTCACCCACCATGATATTTGCTATTTTGAGAGAAGCCTCTAGTAAACACTATGGCCCCCGGGTCTACTCCACACCTTATTTTCAGCCTTACACTTTTTACTTCGTTGCACTTTCTGCCTTCAGATCTCGCGTTGCAATCAATCTTGAAGGGATTGACAACCCCTTTATAGCGTTGGGTGCAAGCTCTTTTGTGTTTGCACAGGTGCTCTGGACATGACGATATTCTCCTACTGGATTGATACCTTGGTTCTCAAACTGAGGGAAATACTTACTGCTCCTGTGCTGCATCACCCTTTCCTCTTCAAGGGAAAAACCAACGCAAGCAAGAGAAGTAGCAAGAAGAATTCGTGGCATTGCCGGGGAAGGACTTTTGTTGCCATAGCATGCCTCGGCATCCAAACAGTCGATGATTTGATTTTTCATTGTCAAGAATTAGTTCCAGAATTATCGGGATGACTCACTAGCTTGTTGGACTATGTGGCTCAAGTCATCAGAACCTGGCGGCTGGACATAGGAGCCTTGAAAGTTAGCTCGAAAAGCGTCTTCGAGCTCTTCCCAACTCCCAATGGAGTTTTTAGGGAGGCTTTTCAGCCAATGTCGTGTTGGTCCCTTGAGCTTGAATGATAAGTATTTTCTAGCGTCGTTGTCATCTCCTCTGGCCATGTGTATGTGGAGAAGAAAGTCTTTTATCCATATGGTCGGGTCTGTTGTCAGGTCGTATTGTTCTATATTGATGGGTTTAAACCCTTCGAGGAACTGATGCTACATCACCTCATCTATAAAACACATTGGGTGAGCGGCACCCCTGCCCCGGGCTACATCATGCCGGAGGTAGGATGGAATCCGGTCCGTTGTTGTTCCCAAACTCTATTGTTCTCGTCGACCCGATCTTGGTGCCCGTCCCATTGAGTGGGGGTGTGCCCTCTAGATCCATAGATGGATATTTCTAACCCACTCTAGCATTCAAACTGTGTCGCGGGTTGGATGGGTCACTAGGTTGTGTTGGATCCTTCCTTCTTCTACGGGGGAGTTAGGGTCGGTCTCCGACTTCTCCAGCCGACCTATACCGTCCCCGAGGGGGTGGTCCGGCTGGTCGCCCTGAGTGCACCTCGGGAGTGATGTCTTAAAGGCCTCGTTATCAAATTCTGGCAGTAAACGGCAGAGTGGATAACTTTTGTCCTTGCCGTTCATATAAGTACCCCTATTCGGCGGCTAGGACTTGCGTCCATCCATCGTTAATGGTTTCTTGTTCAGCTTTGTGCTGCTTCTATTTAATCTTGAGGCTCCGGGCATTGGCTATGGGTTGCCGGTTGAACCGTTCTTGATTCAGCGCGTCTTTGGGGACAATGATATCCTTGTCTCCGATACTATACTCCTCGTCGAAACGAGGGAGGTAGTTGTTGTCTTCGGAATCGTCGAGGTCCCCAGGGTTTTCCAGGTCCATACGCCCCTCCGAATTATCGAGCTGGTATTCGTAGCAGCGGGGTCAACGGGTTTTTCTGGGTTGTCCGAGATAGCGTTTTCTTCGGTGCCCGTATTGCTCTCTCTTCCCTTGCGTGCCTTAGATTTTTTGCACTAGCATTAGTGCTTGGGTGGCTCTTCACCGCTGTTTTTTATTGGAGTGTCGTTACTGCTATTCCGTGTGGCGTCATTGTCCTTATCACAAGGGGTGTCCACCATGTACACGTTAGTGAAAGGACCAATGTTGGTGTCAAAACCGGTGGATCTCGGGTAGGCGGTCCCGAACTGTGGATCTTGGATTGATAGGTAACAGGAGACAAAGGAGACAGTGTTTACCTAGTTTCGGGCCCACTTGATAGAGATAAAACCCTACGTCCTGCTCTTGTTTATACTCATGATGGTATATCGAGTACGGAGTTGATCTACCTTGAGATCGTATGTTGTGGTCTAAACCCTATGAGTATTGATCTTAACGTGCCCTATGAGCCCTAATCCTATGGTTTATATAGATACCAGAGATACCTAGGATTACACAATGTAGCTTATATCAGGGAGTAAACATGTCGAATCCATCATCAGGACTTGGAGTGCACATCACGACATAGGAGGTTTCTGTCTTGGATACGACGTCGTCTTGTAGTTTCGTCTTTTAGTGATAATCATAGGGTGGCCCATGAGTCCGACCCGTGAATATAGGTCGACGGCCCGAGGACCCCTTAGTCCGAGACTCCCTCAATGGAGGGGGGTGGTAAACATTCTTTAAGGATCGTATATTGTGAACATTGATGATCATGTTACTTATGTTCACGGATATTAATATTTTGATGTTTCTTAATTTATCATTTATGAATGATCACACCTGCAACAGATTACATGTTGGGTAGCATGTCACATCAAAAATTCTGTTTTTATCATTTACCTACTCAAGGACCAGCAGGAATTAAGCTTGCGGATGCTGAAACATCTCCAATGTATCTATAACTTTTTATTGTTCCATAATATAATATTATCATTCTAGGATACTTTTTGGGCATTTATTTGTTGATTCATATTATTTTTGAGCGCTAACCTGTTAACCTAGTGTCAAGTCATAGTTGTTGTTTTCAACATGTTTTGGGCTTTTCAGGTTTACAGTAGCAAACGGAGTCCAAATACCACGAAACTTTTTGATGATTTTCCTGGACCAAAATAAGACCTGCAAGCTTCGGGAGAAGATCGCAGGCTGCATGAGGACCCCACAAGCCAACAAGGCGTGATGAGGGGGTGGTCGCCCCCTATTAGCTTGTGGGCCCCCTCGGCTCTCCCGACCTCGTTCTCTGGCTTATAAATTCTCATATATTCTAAAAAAAACTATGGGAGCTTCCGAAACACTTTTTCCAGCGGCGCAAGTCTTTGTTCCACCGTGTGCCCATCTAGAGCCCTATTCTGGTGCCTTGTTAGAGGGGGATCGATCATGGAGGGCCTCTACATCAACCTTGTTGCTCCCATGGTGATGTGTGGGTGGTCTACAATAGACCTATGGGTCCAAAGCTAGTATCTAGATGGCTCTCTATCCATGTTCTTGAATACAATGTTCATCGCATCTTCGTGATGATCTATTCGATGTAATCACTTTGTGCGGTGCGTTTGTTGGGATCCAATGAATTGTAGGTTTTTGTTTAGATTATTCATGATAAATATTTATGTCTTCTCTAAATTACTATTTGATTCTTATTTACATGATTATTATAGCTTCGTAAATCTCTTCGATCTTTTGATATGGTTTGGCCTACTAGACTAGAACATCTTAAGTGAGAGGGGTGTGTTGTAGTGGGTTCAATCTTGCGGTTCCCAATTCTAGTGATAGAAAGGGACATGAGACGTTTTTTTATTGTTGCCACTAAGGATAAATCGATGGGGTTGATTCATATTAATTGGATTTTCTTTGTCCACATCATGTCATTGTTCTCCAACCATTACTCTTTTTTACATAATACTCTAGATGCATGCTAGATAGCGGTCGATGGGTGGAGTAATAGTAGTACATGCACGTAGGAGTCGGTCTACTTGCTTATGGATGTGATACCTATATACACATAATCCTTGTCGTGAATAAATATTGCATAACTATGCACTTTTCTATCAATTGCCCAACAGTAATTTGTTCACCCACCCTTCTTCGAGAGAGATGTCACTAGAGAACATTATGGCCCGCGGGTCTATTCACATATAAATTTACAAATGCTATTATTTCCTCGCTGCATTTACTTTGCAATTTATATTTATCCAACTATCATCTACACTACTTTTCCACTTGCGAGTAACGAGTTCAAGGGGATTGACAACCATCTTGCCCATATTGGGTGCAAGTGTTTGCTCTCTTGTGTGTAGGCGCTGAAGACGACAGTTGTGTGGTCCTCCTATTGGTTTGATAACCTTGGTTCTCACTGAGTAAATACTTATCTATATTGTGTTGAATCATCCCCTCCTCTTCAGAGAAACCCAACAAAGATGACAAGTGTCATGCGCCCTATTACCTTGAGGGGGCACGTGGCTCCTCTGATCCTAATTTCAGGCCTATGAATTCCATTTCTCGAGAAAAAAAAGTAGGGGAGAGGATTTCATTGCATTTTATGAGATGGAACCACCCCAACTCATGTTGTTCCTTGGGAGGGTTGGTGTGGAGTCTGTTTGGGGCACCCGAGAGGGGGATTTGTCATTGTCATCATCACCAACCCTTCTGTACGCTTGCTGGACGGTGATGGGATTGCATGAGATTTATCATGCGAGTTATTTTGATAGGGCTTGATCCCTAGTATCCACTATGTTCTAAGATTGATGTTTCTATGACTTCGCTATGCTTAATGCTTGTCACTAGGGCCCGAGTGCCATGATTTCAGATTTGAACCTATTATGTTCTCATGAATATGAGAGTGTTTTGGATCCTGTTTTGGATCTTGTCATGATCCGCATACCCCCAAGGTGAAAATAATTGGGATTATTTCCTGTGATTACCATAGTTTGAGGAGTTCATGTATTCACTATGTGCTAATGCTTTGTTTCATTTCTCTATTAAAAGGAGGCCTTCATATCCCTTACTTTCCTAATGGACCCCACTTCCATAGGAGGGTAGGTCAAAAGATGTAATGCAAGTTCTTATTATAAGGGAGCTGCTACGCATCCACCGGTGGTTATTTAATAAACATCCACCACCTCGACAGCCGTTCGATCTCGCGCGTAGCCGTTCGATCCGCTCGTGGACTTAATTCTTGAAACGACGCTCGAGTTGCAGAAACAATCGCTTTGTTGCAAAAAATAAACTTTAGATCCATTAATTCGTGAAACAAATGCTGAGTTTCAAAAACAATCACTTTGTTGCAGATTTTTTTTCCCTTCGCCTTCCTGCAGCAGCGGCCACAGCGGGTTGTAGAAACAATTCCTGAAACAACAAACGGGTTGCAGAAACAATTTCTCCAACTCCTGCAACAACAGCCACGTTGCAGAAACAATGACTGCGTTGTAGAAAACTACAGAGGGGATGAATGGCTATAGAGGAGAGGGAGAGGAAGCAGAGGTGAAGAGATGCCTCATCTTTCGGCGAGCTCTCCTCGGTGGGCGCCGTTGCCGCCTCCGCGTGCAGCCCCGTCATTGGTGAGCGCAGTGGAGGCGAGACGGCGGCCCGTCTGGATAAGAATTGGATAATAAAAAGGCGGTCGGGAGAGATGAGCTTGGCACGGGAGGAATGGATAAGAAGAAGTGGTTCTGGGACACGTATTGAGCATATGACGTGGTGGACGTTTTCGCGAGATCCATCGGTTGATCCAAAGACTTTTCCTTATTATAAGCATGTATAACTATATACACAATACATGCCTACATTACATTGATGAATTGGAACTAGTTATGTTTCACTCTAGTATGTAACTCTTACATGATGAATGTCATCCAATAAATATACTTATCCATCACAGATCCAAATGCATACACTTTTCATGTAGCGACCCGACTCAACGAGTCAAGCCTCTAGTGTTTCTGTACCATCCCAAGATCATGCTGGTACACACACAGTACATAATGTATATATTCAAGAGTGCAATCACACAGCTTTATTAATCGAAATCTCATAAAGAGTACCTTATTACAATAACGGAGTACAATAAAGTGGCTGAAGGCCAAACTCATGAGATTATCTAACGAAGACTAAGCGGAAGCATCAGGTAGACGAGTCCATCCGACTCCAAGGGCATGTCGCTGAGCGTAGAACCGTAGCCTCACTCCTGGTCGGAAAAGTACTCTGCAACATGATACGTTGCAGCCGTGTAGGTCAGCATATTGAATATGCTGGCAAATCATCAAGAGAGGGAGTAAAATAATAATCATCTATCTCTACATGCATATTTGGCCGGTGGAGCTAAGTTTTTGCATAAAGCCAGTTTTATCCTACAACAAAAGGGGTCGAAAGCAAAATATTACTACATAGTTTGTTGTTAACGAGATGGTTCCGCCAACCAGTTCTCGTACCCGAATAGTTGTTAACACCCACATCATTATTAAGTTGTGTCGGGAGTTCAGGGGAAATTCAATGCCTTCGGCTCAAGTTGTCCATGACCGTGGACACGGCTAATCGATTAGGTTGAGTACTCTGCAGAGTTTTGCACACGTTCCCCACAAGATTTGATCGCCTCCGGGTTTGTCCTCGCACTTCAGGGTGTTTGAAGACCGGATGATCAAAACATGGTCTTTCAACGGGTCCCTCTGAATCCCTGTCGGTGCCCATCCATTCCTACCGTTCGTCTACATCTGCTAGCACCGCCTGTCCAGAGTCGCCGCGTTGTCCAACCAAGCCAGAGCCCATAATGACTTGAGGTTGTGCAGGTAAGCCTTGAGTCTTGAAGTCTCCGTCCGTCCCTTTGAGCCTGGGTGAAGCTTTCCGCAGGATGACATGGCCTCTCCAGCATCCCGGGCATCCACTGGGTTTTCCAGGGAGCCGATCAACCGTCCTTCACCCAGTGTTGCATTACGTCCGAGGTCTTGAAAATCTTGTCTTAGTCCGGTCTTGGTTATTATATCAACCTCGCATCACTCGTGGAATACACTCAACCGATAACCCGTCTACTAGAGCATAGCATGTATAACTTTGTCGTCCCGGGGCCAAGTATCGGGGTGTTGGTGTTCCTACCACATGATACTACACCTATGACTAAAGTTTCCAAGTACCTAGGCAGCATGCAAATAGGGCAAAGAAAGTGATCTACTATGCATTGAAAACATAGGTAAAAATAACATGATCAAAGATGACTTGCCTTGATGATAGTTGTCCTGCTCGAGCGTCTCTAAGTAACACGCTTCGCACTCCGGATGATCTACCGATACAAACACAAAGCACACCATAAGCAATTCAATCATGCCACGAGTAAAAATAACATCACATGCAATGATTGGCAAACGACTACGCAAAAGAATTTTATCGCGCGTCGGTAGGACAGAAACTTGTTTCTGTTGAAAACACTAGTAACAATACTTGGAAAATTCTGAAAATTCTACTACAGTAAGGTTTTATCACTAGAAAACAGTAGCAAAAAGAATCAACTCAATATCATTTATCAAACTCCTGGAATAGGCAAAACAGTGTTTAAACTAAATCTGCTCTAACTTATATTTAAAAATTCCAAACACAGGAAACTTATATATTTTTAAAAACTACAGGAAATTTGTGAGCTACTGGAAAAAGAATCAATGTCATTGGACGTAGGGATAAAAAGTTGTGATCAAAACAAGATTGAAAGTTTCTGTTTTCGAAATCTGGACAGAAATTACGAAACTGCTAGTGCTAATGAGAGGCACACGTGGCAAGCTTCTAATGGCTGAGATGGAGTGCATGAAATAGAGAGAGAGAGGTTGCTACCTGCTGCTGGAGGTGTTGCACCGACAAGAAAGGAGATGGCCGGCGAGGAAGGAGGGAGTAGCTCCGGGCGGTGGGGCGTCGGGCGGCGGCGGTGAGGTTCCTCCTCCGCGGGGAAGAGGCGGCGATGGAGAGAGAGTTCAGGGAGGGCTCCTCCTCCGCGGCGAGGCCGAGGTGCAGCAGCTTTCGGGCTGCTGCCGCTGCTCGCGGCGGCGGCTAGGGCGGCGGTGGGGTGAGGCGCCGACGGCGGCTTGTGGAGGCGGCGGTGGAGAGACGGCGGCTAGGGTTGGGGAGAGGTGGAGGTGGGGGGGGTTTATATAGGCTTAGGGGAGGAGAGTAGAAAGGAAGGAGAGGGAGAACTTTGGGAAGGAGATCATGGGAGAGAAAAATAGGAAAGAGAGGGAGGAGAAAGAAGGAAGAGAGAAATAAGGAAAAGGGAGAGAAAATAGAAAGGAGGAGACGTGGGGAGGGAGAGGGATTGGGGACGTGGGGGAGGCTGCATGCAAGGCATGCGTGCATGCATGGGGTGGCTGGGCTGTTTTGTTTTTTTTTTTTGAAAAAAAAAAAGAAAACAAACAAACAGCAGCAACAAAAATAAATAAAAAAACAAAACAAAACAGAAAAAATATATTTTCCTAGCTAACAAAATACTAGAAAAAAAAGGTACTAATATACATATATGCGCTAGAATACTTAGGAAAACAAAATACATATACAACTAATACATATATAATATATATAGGAACCCTAGTTCCACCTAATGCAACTAAAAAAAAAGTTTTATGCACTAGGATCACACAACGCGATCGAAAAAAAAACTCGACTAAAATAATTCGGAGTTTGGAAAAATTTGCAAAAATAAAAAATGATGACTTTAACTCACAGGGGAGAAGTCATATTATCTCCGCTCCGATAAATTGCCTGCAGTCACATAACGATAAAAAATTTCAGAGGAACGCAATGATGCATAAAATGTGGGATGCAAATGAATGATCTATTAACATCCGAATTTACGAAAATTGGGATGTTACAAACCTACCCACCTTAATATGAATCTCGCCCTCGAGATTCGGGTTGACTAGAAAATAGGTGCGGCTGGTCTCGACGAAGATCCTCTTCTCGTTCCCAGGTGGCTTCTTCCTCGGTGTGGTGGCTCCACAACACCTTGCAGAACTTGATGATCTTGCTGCGGGTAACTCTGTTGGCGGTCTCGAGAATTCGGACGGGTTTCTCCTCATACGTCAGATCGCTGTCAAGCTGTATGGCCTCTAGGGGCACTGTATCTCTCAACGGAACATCGGCCATCTCAGCGTGGCATTTCTTCAACTGGGAAACATGGAAGACATCATGAACTCCGGACAATCCTTCCGGCAGTTCCAGTTTGTATGCAACTTCGCCTCTACGTTCAAGAATTTTGTAGGGGCCAATGAAACGTGGTGCTAGTTTTCCTTTCACACCGAATCTCTTGATTCCTCGAAGTGGAGACACCCGAAGATATGCTCGGTCTCCCACTTCGTACGTTACTTCCTTGCGTTTGCTGTCGGCATAACTCTTCTGCCTGGACTGAGCTATCTTGAGTCGGTCACGAATAAGCTTGACCTTCTCTTCAGAATCTCGGATGAGGTCGGGACCAAAAAGTTGTCGGTCGCCAACTCCATCCCACGTCAATGGTGTTCTGCACCTCCTTCCGTATAGAGCTTCGAAAGGGGCCATCTTCAGACTGGTCTGGTAGCTGTTGTTGTATGAGAACTCGGCATACGGTAAATTGTCATCCCAACTAGACCCATAGTCTAGTGCGCAAGCTCTCAACATGTCTTCCAGAATTTGATTAACTCTCTCGGTCTGTCCATCTGTCTGCGGGTGAAATGCTGTGCTGAACTCCAATCTTGTTCCCAAGGTTTCGTGCAGTTGGTGCCAAAATTTTGATGTGAACTGAGTCCCTCTATCAGACACAATGCTCTTTGGTACTCCGTGCAGACATACGATCCTCGTCATATAAATCTTGGCCAGCTTGGCACTAGTGTAGGTAGTCTTCACCGGAATGAAGTGAGCTACCTTGGTCAACCGATCGACCACAACCCAAATAGAATCATAGCCAGAACGGGTCCGAGGTAATCCTGTGATGAAGTCCATACCAAGCTTTTCCCATTTCCATTCGGGTATCGGCAGAGGTTGGAGCAAACCTGCTGGCTTCTGATGCTCGGCTTTTACTCGCTGACAAACATCGCATATAGCTACGTACTCGGCAATGTCTTTCTTCAATCCTGTCCACCAGAAACTTTCTTTCAGATCCAGATACATCTTGGTGTTACCGGGGTGTATCGAGTACGGGGAATCATGAGCCTCCTGAAGTATCAACTTCCTGAGTTCGGGATCATTGGGCACATAGATGCGATCCTCAAACCATAAAGTTCCGTGTTCATCCTCACGAAAACCTTTAGCTTTCCCGTCTTCCATTTTCTGCTTAATCTCAGCTATCTCTTTGTCAGCTTTCTGTGCTTCACGGATCTTTTCCGTCAAAGTAGACTGAATTTCCAAAGTGGCAACAAATCCTCTTGGAACTATCTCCAATTTGAGCTCTCGGAGATCATCAACTAACTCCTGGGGTAATCCTCCCGCTGTGAGCGTGTTCACATAACTCTTGCGGCTCAACGCATCGGCTACAACATTTGCCTTGCCTGGGTGATAATGCAATCTCATGTCATAGTCCTTGATCAACTCTAGCCATCGCCTTTGTCTGAGGTTCAACTCCTTCTGCGTGAAGATATATTTCAGGCTCTTGTGATCAGTGTAAACATCACAACTATTTCCGATCAGGAAATGTCTCCAGGTCTTGAGAGCGTGCACTATGGCTGCTAGTTCCAAGTCATGTGTGGCATAATTCAACTCATGAGGTCTGAGCTGTCTGGATGCATAGGCTACAACTTTGCCTTCTTGCATGAGCACTCCTCCAAGTCCTTGACGAGAAGCGTCACAATAAACCTGGAAATCCTTCTGAATGTTCGGCAATATCAGCACTGGGGCTGTCACAAGACGTTTCTTCAGCTCTTGAAAACTGGTTTCACAATCCTCAGTCCAAACATACTTGGATTCCTTCTTCAATAACTCTGTCATGGGCTTGGCAATCTTTGAGAAATTCTCAATGAACCTCCGGTAATATCCGGCAAGTCCGAGGAAACTGCGGATCTCCTTGACTGAAGTGGGTGCTACCCATTCGGTGACTGCTGCGACCTTGGCAGGGTCCACTGCTATTCCTTCTCCTGAGATGACGTGTCCGAGAAATCCGACTTCCTTCAACCAAAACTCACATTTGCTGAACTTTGCATATAGCTTATGCTCTCGAAGCTTCTCCAGAACTAGACGCAGATGTTCCTTGTGTTCCTCTTCGTTCTTGGAGAATATCAGTATGTCATCGATGAACACCACGACAAACTTGTCCAAGTACTCCATAAATACCTTGTTCATCAGATTCATAAAATATGCCGGAGCATTAGTCAGTCCAAATGACATGACCGTGTACTCATACAAGCCGTACCGAGTGGTAAAGGCTGTCTTGGGTATATCCTGTTCACGAATCTTCAACTAATGATACCCGGATCGAAGATCGATCTTTGAGAATATGCGAGCTCCAACTAACTGATCAAACAGATCGTTGATCATCGGCAAGGGGTACTTGTTCTTGATGGTCACATCGTTCAATGCACGATAATCGACAACCATTCTTAAGGAATTGTCCTTCTTTTCAACTAAGAGCACTGGGGCTCCCCAAGGTGAAGAACTTGGGCGAATATACCCTTTGTCCAACAACTCCTTAATTTGCTTCTTGATTTCTATCAAGTCATTTGCGGGCATCCGATAAGGTCTCTTGGATATCGGTGCTGTTCCGGGTAATAGCTCAATCAAGAACTCAATCTCTCTATCGGGTGGCATGCCCGGCAATTCCTCCGGAAATACATCTGGATACTCCTGTACGATTGGTACCTCCTCCTGGACTACTCCCGTGAGAGAGTTTACTCGCTTACTCCGTGTCGGGCGCTGAGACACGTACTTAATCCGCTTCTGCTCAGGGGTGGTGAGCAAAATAGACTTAAGGGCACAATCGATATTACCTTCATACTTGGCCATCCAATCCATGCCTACGATTACATCCAATCCCTGGGACTCTAATACGATGAGGTTGGTGGGGAAATTATGGTTCCCGATGTTGAGACTCAAAGCATGGCATCCTATCCCGGCTGTCATCATGCCTCCTGGGGAACTGACCTTAATAGGTTGGCTCAGGGTTCTAGTTGGCAAACTATACTTTTCCACAACTACCCTTGATATGAATGAATGCGTTGCACCAGAATCAAAAAGTACCAATACTGGATGTGAATTTAGCAAAAACTTACCAACCACAGTATCGGGGTGATCATAGACCTCTTCCACATCAATGTGGTTCACCTGAGCTTGAGGAAAAGGATTGGGCTTCTTTGCTGCAGAGTTGCCGTTGCCGTTGCCGTTGCCGTTGCCGTTTCCATTTCCCTGCTTGTTCTGGGGACAATCAGTGGCATAGTGTCCCTTCTTCTGACACTTGAAGCAAGTGATGTGAGTCAGATCCTTCTGAGCTGGAGTTGAATTCTGCTGAGTGCCGGTACCGCCATTCTTGAAGTTGTTGTTGTTGCGGTGATTCCCATTTCCTCCATGGTTGTGGCCTCCATGGTTGTGCACAGGGTGGTTATGCTGAACATGTCCACCAAACTTACCGGATCCAGTCCCGGTATTCCCTGAGTAGGGGGTGTAGCGAGGCTTCTGCTGAGTGCCGGAGTTGAACTTTCCAACCCCATACTTTCGCTTGCGGTTCTCCATCTGCTGATGTTTCCCCTCCAAGATGAGGGCCTTATCAACCAGCTCCTGGTAATTGTTGAAGGTGGCTACCGTCAACTGGATGCTCAGCTCATCATTCAGTCCTTCCAAGAACTTCTCCTGCTTGGCCGCATCATCAGCCACATCTCCAGGTGCATAACGGGCGAGCATGCTGAAATCATCAACGTACTGGGCCACAGTGCGACTCCCCTGGCGTAAGTTGCGAAACTCACGCTTCTTCAGACTCATTGCACCAGCTGAGACATGCGCGGTGCGGAAGGCTTGCTTGAATTGCTCCCAAGTGACTCCAGCAATGGGATAAGTGGTGGTGTAGTTCTCCCACCAAGCAGCTGCAGGGCCTTCAAGTTGATGCGCGGCAAAACGCACCTTCTCAGCTTCAGAACAACCAGCGGTGACGAGCTCACGCTCCATCTTGCGAAGCCAATCATCTGCCACAATGGGCTCAATGCTGCTGGAGAAAGTTGGAGGGTTCAACCTCAGAAAACGGGTAAGGTTGTCGGCCTGGGGTGGATGATGGTTGTTGTTGTTCTGGTTCTGGATGATCAGTTGCATCAGGGTGTTTTGTTGCTGGATCAACTGGGTGAGTTCCGGCGGAAAGTTGGAGGTAGGGGCGCGTCTTGGAGGCATCTGATGTTTGTAGAGGGGTGAGATTAGCATAGAACAATGGTCTAGAGGAATTACACTACCCATATGAATACAACACACAAATATCACACCACACATTTTATTCAAACATCACAAAGGTTCACACGAGGATACAAAATCGATAATCCTAAACATCGGCCTAAAACGTAAAACGATAAAGTAAAAATTGGTGGTCTAGTCTAAGTGTCCTCCTCAAAATAGCATAGTGTCGGGTCCTTCGGTGGAGCTTTCTTCATAGTCCTCGTCGTTGCTGATCACGGGGGCTACGTCTCCTTCGGGATGAAGGTTCTCGCCCATGTCCAGTTCCTCCTCCAGGTATGCAACTCGAGTCTTCAGCTTCTCGATCCGCTCCAGAAAGTCCTTCACTTCCAGCTCATGCTCATAGTGGGCTTCCTGGGCTGCATCTTCAAGCTCAAGCTCGCGGAGTGACAGTTGCTTGATCTTCTTGGCGTCCTTGATCGCGTGATACTCTAGAGTTACGTTGTGCTTCTCCAAGGTCTGGGCATAAGATAAGAGAGCGTCGTTGGTCTTGCTTGAGATGATGTCTCCGTCTTCATTTCTCCAGGATACAACGAAT
This sequence comes from Hordeum vulgare subsp. vulgare, assembly GCF_904849725.1. Lineage (NCBI taxonomy): Eukaryota > Viridiplantae > Streptophyta > Magnoliopsida > Poales > Poaceae > Hordeum > Hordeum vulgare. The sequence continues at coordinate 67,906,471 of NC_058522.1, forward strand.
AGGTCTGGAGAAATAGGGCAGCCTTTGTATTTATCCTTGATACGTCCGAGTGCACAATGGATCGCCATGTCCCTTCCGAGAATCCAGTTGGGTGCGATGAACTTGAAATCCATCGGCTCAGTGCGCGGCTCGAATGTCCTTCCGGGAATATGCACCTCGATCCTGCAGCGTGAATCCTCCGGGTAAGATGAAGTTGGCTTCCCTGTGATAGTCGGCACAGCAATCCTCAAGTCTTTGGTGATCTGCACCAGCTCTTTTCCGAACGGCATAGTGGTGTCGGGCTGGCAAAACTCCGTGAACATAATAGGGATGAAGGTGGCCATCTAAACATTGGAAAATCGGAGAGAAGTCAGAAATGATCAGAAGAGGAAATAGAAGATTTTAGAGAAAATAGTTTTCTTCCTAAGGCTTTTCCATTCCTAGAGGTTACGTCCTAAGGTCAGCGTGTGCTCTGAATACCATTTCTGTAGCGACCCGACTCAACGAGTCAAGCCTCTGGTGTTTCTGTACCATCCCAAGATCATGCTGGTACACACACAGTACATAATGTATATATTCAAGAGTGCAATCACACAGCTTTATTAATCGAAATCTCATAAAGAGTACCTTATTACAATAACGGAGTACAATAAAGTGGCTGAAGGCCAAACTCATGAGATTATCTAACGAAGACTAAGCGGAAGCATCAGGTAGACGAGTCCATCCGACTCCAAGGGCATGTCGCTGAGCGTAGAACCGTAGCCTCACTCCTGGTCGGAAAAGTACTCTGCAACATGATACGTTGCAGCCGTGTAGGTCAGCATATTGAATATGCTGGCAAATCATCAAGAGAGGGAGTAAAATAATAATCATCTATCTCTACATGCATATTTGGCCGGTGGAGCTAAGTTTTTGCATAAAGCCAGTTTTATCCTACAACAAAAGGGGTCGAAAGCAAAATATTACTACATAGTTTGTTGTTAACGAGATGGTTCCGCCAACCAGTTCTCGTACCCGAATAGTTGTTAACACCCACATCATTATTAAGTTGTGTCGAGAGTTCAGGGGAAATTCAATGCCTTCGGCTCAAGTTGTCCATGACCGTGGACACGGCTAATCGATTAGGTTGAGTACTCTGCAGAGTTTTGCACACGTTCCCCACAAGATTTGATCGCCTCCGGGTTTGTCCTCGCACTTCAGGGTGTTTGAAGACCGGATGATCAAAACATGGTCTTTCAACGGGTCCCTCTGAATCCCTGTCGGTGCCCATCCATTCCTACCGTTCGTCTACATCTGCTAGCACCGCCTGTCCAGAGTCGCCGCGTTGTCCAACCAAGCCAGAGCCCATAATGACTTGTGGCTGTGCAGGTAAGCCTTGAGTCTTGAAGTCTCCGTCCGTCCCTTTGAGCCTGGGTGAAGCTTTTCGCAGGATGACATGGCCTCTCCAGCATCCCGGGCATCCACTCGGTTTTCCAGGGAGCTGATCAACCGTCCTTCACCCAGTGTTGCATTACGTCCGAGGTCTTGAAAATCTTGTCTTAGTCCGGTCTTGGTTATTATATCAACCTCGCATCACTCGTGGAATACACTCAACCGATAACCCGTCTACTAGAGCATAGCATGTATAACTTTGTCGTCCCGGGGCCAAGTATCGGGGTGTTGGTGTTCCTACCACATGATACTACACCTATGACTAAAGTTTCCAAGTACCTAGGCAGCATGCAAATAGGGCAAAGAAAGTGATCTACTATGCATTGAAAACATAGGTAAAAATAACATGATCAAAGATGACTTGCCTTGATGATAGTTGTCCTGCTCGAGCGTCTCTAAGTAACACGCTTCGCACTCCGGATGATCTACCGATACAAACACAAAGCACACCATAAGCAATTCAATCATGCCACGAGTAAAAATAACATCACATGCAATGATTGGCAAACGACTACGCAAAAGAATTTTATCGCGCGTCGGTAGGACAGAAACTTGTTTCTGTTGAAAACACTAGTAACAATACTTGGAAAATTCTGAAAATTCTACTACAGTAAGGTTTTATCACTAGAAAACAGTAGCAAAAAGAATCAACTCAATATCATTTATCAAACTCCTGGAATAGGCAAAACAGTGTTTAAACTAAATCTGCTCTAACTTATATTTAAAAATTCCAAACACAGGAAACTTATATATTTTTAAAAACTACAGGAAATTTGTGAGCTACTGGAAAAAGAATCAATGTCATTGGACGTAGGGATAAAAAGTTGTGATCAAAACAAGATTGAAAGTTTCTGTTTTCGAAATCTGGACAGAAATTACGAAACTGCTAGTGCTAATGAGAGGCACACGTGGCAAGCTTCTAATGGCTGAGATGGAGTGCATGAAATAGAGAGAGAGAGGTTGCTACCTGCTGCTGGAGGTGTTGCACCGACAAGAAAGGAGATGGCCGGCGAGGAAGGAGGGAGTAGCTCCGGGCGGTGGGGCGTCGGGCGGCGGCGGTGAGGTTCCTCCTCCGCGGGGAAGAGGCGGCGATGGAGAGAGAGTTCGGGGAGGGCTCCTCCTCCGCGGCGAGGCCGAGGTGCAGCAGCTTTCGGGCTGCTGCCGCTGCTCGCGGCGGCGGCTAGGGCGGCGGTGGGGTGAGGCGCCGACGGCGGCTTGTGGAGGCGGCGGTGGAGAGACGGCGGCTAGGGTTGGGGAGAGGTGGAGGTGGGGGGGGTTTATATAGGCTTAGGGGAGGAGAGTAGAAAGGAAGGAGAGGGAGAACTTTGGGAAGGAGATCATGGGAGAGAAAAATAGGAAAGAGAGGAAGGAGAAAGAAGGAAGAGAGAAATAAGGAAAAGGGAGAGAAAATAGGAAGGAGGAGACGTGGGGAGGGAGAGGGATTGGGGACGTGGGGGAGGCTGCATGCAAGGCATGCGTGCATGCATGGGGTGGCTGGGCTGTTTTGTTTTTTTTTTTTTTGAAAAAAAAAAAGAAAACAAACAAACAGCAGCAACAAAAATAAATAAAAAAACAAAACAAAACAGAAAAAATATATTTTCCTAGCTAACAAAATACTAGAAAAAAAAGGTACTAATATACATATATGCGCTAGAATACTTAGGAAAACAAAATACATATACAACTAATACATATATAATATATATAGGAACCCTAGTTCCACCTAATGCAACTAAAAAAAAAGTTTTATGCACTAGGATCACACAACGCGATCGAAAAAAAAACTCGACTAAAATAATTCGGAGTTTGGAAAAATTTGCAAAAATAAAAAATGATGACTTTAACTCACAGGGGAGAAGTCATATTATCTCCGCTCCGATAAATTGCCTGCAGTCACATAACGATAAAATTTTTTAGAGGAACGCAATGATGCATAAAATGTGGGATGCAAATGAATGATCTATTAACATCCGAATTTACGAAAATTGGGATGTTACATTTCATAATTTGATTCTCACTAAGTTACTATTGTTGCTACTCCCTTCACAACCACTACAAAACTCTGTTATCGTTCCTATTATTATTTTGTCGTCCTACTGAACTTTTGTTACAAAGGAAATCCAAGGTGTGGTTGAATTGACAACTCAACTTCTAAGACCAATAAATATTCTTTGGATCCCCTTGTGACGAATAAAACAAATTAGGGTGTAATACTACCCACGAAGATTGTTGTGATCCGTTACACTTGTGGGTTATCATGGATCACGCATCACTTCCATAGTGGATACTAATGAGGCTCTTCTGGTGGGTTACATTAATTCCTCCACTTGTATAATAGGAGGTGGGGGTATCTGATGACCCACAAGTATAGGGGATCAATCGTAGTCCTTTCGATAAGTAAGATTGTCGAACCCAACGAGGAGCAGAAGGAATTGATAAGTTGTTTTCGCAAGGTAATCTCTGCTAGTGTTGTGAAAGAGTAGTAACAAATAGTTTGATAGCAAGGTATTACATAGCAAATAACTACTAACCAAAGTGAAAAAATTCATCAAGGTGGCCCAATCTGTATTATGCAAAGGACAAGCCAAAGTTGTTTCTTATAGTGATCAAAGCGTTCTCGAGGACACATCAGATTTTTGTCTAGTCAAGCTCATCGTGTTTTAGTTAATTCACGTTCATTACTTTGATAAATTGATATGTGGGTGGACCACTGCTAGGGTGCTATTCTTACTTGAACAAACAAGACACTTATGCTTACCTCCTCTCGCAAGCATCCCCAACAACGAAAAAATAATTAAGATAAATCTAACCATAGCACGAAACGTATGGTTCCAAATAAGCCCCTTATGGAATAGTGCATAAACTAGGGTTTAAGCTTTAGTCACATTCACAACCCATCATCTACTTTCTACTCCACAATACCTTCCCTTAGGACCGAATATGGTGAACTGGCTTGTAGTTGATGTTCACAAGACACCACTAAAGGAAGAAAAACATAGTAGCTATCAAATATTGAATGAATACCAACTTCACATGATAGTTTATAACAAGACTTCTCATATGTCCTCAAGAACAACCAGAATTACTAACAAAGCATATTCATGTTCATGATTAGAGAAGATAAATATATGATTAACAATCTGAACATATGATCTTCCACCAATTAAACCAACTAGCATCAACTACAAGATATAATGAACACTATTAGCAACCCAGAGGTACCATTATGAGGTTTTGGGATAAAGACTGAATACAAGAGATGAGCTAGGGCTTGGATATGATATGGTGTTGGTGAATATGTTGATGGAGATGGGTCCTCTCGTGATGAGATGAGTGTTGGTGATTACGAAGGCTTTGATTTCCCCCTCCCGGAGGGAAAATTCCCCCATAGAATCGCTCCACCGGAGGGCAAAAGTGCTCCTGCCCAGGTTCCGCCTCGATACGGTGGAGCTTTCTCCCAAAAGTGGTCTCCTATTTTTTCTAGGGAAAATGACTTCATACGGTAGAAGATGGGCACAAGAGGGCCCCCGCGGGATTCACGAGGGGGCAGGGCATGCCCCCGGCATTGTGTGCCTGTGATTGATCTACTTCAGTACTTCTTTCTTCCACTATCTTTCATATATTCCAAAATAAATCTATGTGAAATTTAAGGTCATTTGGAGCTTTGGAGAATAGTTGTCTATGTTGAAGTCCTTTTAGGTCCAGAATTCCAGTTGTGGGTACATTCCCTCTTCATGTGTAACTTGCAGATTAAGAGAGAAATGACATATGAATTGCATCATAAATTGTAATATTGTTTAAAAACATTATAAATAACAGAATTAAAACATGATGCAAAATGAACGTATCAGCTCCCCAATCTTAGACCTCGCTTGTCCTCAAGCAAATATCGCACTCGATAATGATGACCACATGTTTATAAAGAGATAAGTCGATAAAACAAAATATGTACATACCGGCATCATGATCATTATTATAATAACAAATGTTCATAATAAACTTCTCATATTAAAGAAACAGTTCATTCTCAAGTTAAAGTATAAGCAATAAACTTTCTTAAAAGCTCAAAAGCTATGTTCTTAGTCATCAAAGCAATTACAATTCATCATCTTTCCATGGAGATCATATGTAAGAGCATTCGTTTTAGCAACATCCAGATACTCAACCATCATATAATTCTCCATGATTGCTCACACTCAATTTTTAGAATAAATTGTTTCAGCTAGACACGGAAGAAGATAGGGGTTTAATAATTCACCTCCCAACTTATTTATCTTAGGGATAAAATCAACAAGAATAACTCATGATCACATACATCCAACTGGATATATAAGCGTGGATCATTCCCCACCACATGATGATTTCCAAGTAGAGAACAACTAAGGTTGGAATAAAAAAATATATACTATTGACTCTTACAAAAAAAATAGAAATAAAAGAAAATATTACAAGATAGGCCCTTCATAGAGGGACATAGTGGGTGTCATGTGCTTTTTGATTTTGGATGTGCAAGCTCTTAATGCAAAGGAACGTAACCTTATATTGCCCCTTATGTTAGCAACCTTTATTATGTAGTCTATCGCTTTTATTGTGTCATCGTCACAAGTCGATACAAAGCTTATTTTCCCTTGCAATAACAGATCATACATATTTAGGGGTAATTTTTTATTTCTTTTACATCGTTGGCAACTTAGATGAAGCATCTTGTTCAGTTCATAGGTAGATACGGTGGCCTCTCATGACAAGAAACTGGGTTTAAGGGTTTTGGATGCACAAGTAGTATCTCTATTTAGTGCGAAGTTTTTGCTAGAAAAAAGTTATGATCAAGCACCACATGTTACAGGATACATAACAATATAACTTCAATGTGAATATAAACAAACACAACTCATTACGTTCTCTTCCTTGTCCAACCTCAACTACTTGATCAAGTTTGGAAATAATTAATTGGGCACAATCATAGAAGGTGTCCAAGATAGTATACTTATATGTGCGATATCTCTCCCTTTATTTTATTTCTCATGAATTGCATCAATGACCAATGCTATGTTTGTCAACTTCCAATAAATTTCACAAATTATACTCCTTACATGTTGAGGTAGTCCGGAACTAAGGGGTCCTTGGTCCGCTGACCTATTTCTACAAGTCTGACTCGTGGGCTACTTCGGGCAACCGATGACATATACAAGGAAGATTCCACAAGACTTGGTGATCAAGACAAGGAATCATCTACAACGACGTAGCCGACTAAGACTCTTGTTATCTTAGGCCTATGGTGCATTATATAAACCAAGGCCAGGCTAGTTTATAGACAATCTCATATTGAGACACATTAACCTCATTACGATTAGGTTTTAGACCACAACAGTCGATCTTGAGGTAGATCAACATTGTACTCTATACTACTTCATCAATAAAACAAGAGCAGGACATAGTGTTCTACCTCTATCAAGAGGGCCCGAACTTCGGAAAACATCGTCTCCTTCGTCCCTTGTTACCCATCGCCTCAAGATCCACGGTTCATACCCCCTACTTGAAATCAGCCGGTTTTGACACCGACATTGGTGATTTCATTGAGAGTTACGTTGTGGGTTCACTAAAGGATCGATGGCTCGTCTGTAGATTGCAGCTTTTTCTAGAGAGTGAATTTATGTTCGTCGTACCTGTTTCCTCGAGCGTCACTTCAACAATTTCTTCGACGGAATTATATAGAATTATATCTACAACAACCCTGCAAAATTTTGTCGTGTTCCAATGGCGGAATCCCGACAATATCCAATATACTGGAGCTGTGTAGAATCTGGATGGGAATCCGGATGAGCTTAGGGCGAGGTGTTCAGCATCTATGTCGGACGTCCGTTAGAAAATCCCACCGTTCATTGGTTGTGTAATTACTATATGGATGACCCCTCATAATTTCAGCCAGATCCGACCGTTCAAACTTCAGAAAACGTCCGATCAGTGCATCAATTTTTGAATCTGTTTTCTTCGCGAAAACGAATCCGACCCAACTTCATCTTTCTTCATGAACGGGGTATTGGACATCCTTTTTGGAGGAATTTTTTAGGGTATTGTGTGTTGTTCTAAAAACACATGCCCATAAATTTTGAGCCTTTTCCAAGGCAATCTTCACCTTTGCGCTGATGTCAAACTGGCACGCAATATTGTACGATGGCTTCCAAGTTGTGTCGGCATCGACTACGCCGCCGCTCTATGGAGCTAACAAAAACCATACCAGATCATCACCTCGTTCAGCCGACCAAGATTTTTGCATCGCCAGGCCGAATAATCATTAAGAGAACCTCGTCATCCGCAGGTTGCACGGGTTGGGCGTGTCATTGCTTTATTAAGCCAGCATTGTCCACATCGCAAATTTTGACATGTGTCAGCATCGCCGCACTGTTGATTTTTCAAGCCGACATCCACCACGTTGGCCTGCTTCGACACATCGGCTCGCATGGGAGCTCTAGCGCCACCTTATCGATCTACAACATCACCTCGTCTAGACCGGGCTCTTTGTCATCTCTTCATCAACCAGCTCCGGGGACTTCGGCATCACCAGCCGACGAGCTTCCTCATGTTAGATGGACCGGGGGCTTCGCCTCGCCACATTGACCCTGCTGCATTGCTACTTCATCAATATGAGCTCTTCTCTCGGGCACCTCGGGATCGGCTTGGGGGCTAGGAGTTCGGCTCGCAGCAAGCTCGAACCACGTCACAGTGAGCACATTAACCAGCTAAGTCGCTTTCATGCTCAACCTTTTTTCAATTTTAAATTTCTGTGCGGTTCAACCAAGCATTATATTTGTATTAAACAAAAAAGTTGTTTGTTAAAAACTTAGCTTGTGAAGAGCGTTGTAAAAACACTTCCTTTGCCCATGTTACCTGGGGGCTCTTAAATTTATATGAGTTGTTTTGTAATAAGTGTTTTCTTTTTGGTTGTTGCAAAGTCTTCTTATACCGCTCCTTTCTCGACTCAGGTGTGTGGTCAATAGCTGGATTGCCTGGTTTCTTTCTAAAGCCGCTCAAGTTTAGTTCGCTGAACTGGCCTCGGAGAAACACTCCGCCTTTGGGGTATGGAGATTGAAGCCAAAGGCTGGCCCGCTTGAAATCTTGAGATCGAATGTGTCATGTTAAATCACGATGAAATCACAAACAAATTTTAAGACCAATTTTTGTATTGGCGCTAGGAAACTTGATTTAGTTCGGATGTAAAGTCTTTACTAAAGTTTTTTGGGTTTTCCGGGCTTTTGGAACCTTTAACCTATTTTTCTGTTTTTCCTTCCACGAGGTAGGACATCCTCTTGTTCGAGCTGTTCGGCATGGTAGTTCTACTCGGGAAATCTTTTCCGACCCATAGCTTGGCATCTTTCCTGTTGAACTATACTTTGGCGTTGTCAAAACATACACAAGAGGTGCAGAATAGTTTCCGAGGAGATTATGATCCTTAGGTTGGTTGGGCGCACCTAACCTGAGTCTCGAGGACTATGCTCACTATGTTTCCATTCCTAAGTATGCTGCCAAGCTAGGAGTTGATCCCCGGGATGATTTTGCGAATCGACCTGGGTCTTAGGGGCTACTAGGATCAGAGGTGTTTATCCTTCAGGTGCATCCCAGGTTTTAACTGACACGCACCTTGAGGGATACTGGATATACATCTCGGCAAAGAATAAATTGCACTAACAAAAAAATATCCACAAAAAATCAGCCCACAGATGAGGTGGTGGACCACCTCGGAAGCAGTCCATCAAAAAGCTCGGATCCAAGTGGTTAGCTCCATAGAGGGCAAATCCAGTGTTGGAGCTCGGATGCAAAAGGATACCTCGGAATGTAGTCCGACGTTGGAGCTCGGTTGCAAGAGGACACAACTACACGGGAAAACCCGAGGTGTGGCGTAAAAATAATGAGGCATTCAAAAAGTCCAAAACCTTAAATGGCTCCTTGGATGCCTGACGTGTGAACTCTTTGGATTCAGCACGACGATCGTCGACATTGACGATGGGAATATTTATTGAACTAGTTTTCAAGACCGACGACAAAAGATAAAGAACAGTTCGGAAGAACCGAGGAGCGTCCCCAACTTGAAGACATGTGCTCGGAAATCGGAAAGTCATCGTCGGTCGAACTGGTGTGTTCCAAACATAAATGGCAAGAAGAATTGACCCTGCAAGCCGAAGAATTTGGATCAGAACGTTACTTGTGTCACACACAAGGACACAGTCCCAGGCTCCTAGCAGATTGAGTTAAAATCTTTCCATAAGTTGAGTTTGAACACCTTAGTGGGTGCCTTTTTAATGCGACACAAGGAGAGATTCCTAGGCTCCTAGGAAGAACTGACCCTGCAAGCTGAACATAAAAAGGCACCCACTAAGGTGTTCTCTAGGGGTTTCCCACCCAACACTGCTGCGTGGATCATAATGTTACTTCTCTCAAGTAACACAACAGTCCTCCTAAATGGAAACCTGGACCCCTAGATTAATTATAATATGTTCTCCGACAAGGTGGCCCCCTTTCAACCTACCTTTTCATTATTGTCGTTGAACTACTACAATGCCTTAGAATTCAAGCCTTTTCTCCCAACCAGCTTTGCCACGTGATCTACACCGATCATCCGCCTACAGAGCTCTCTTATGTCTCCAACGTATCAATAATATATGAAGTATTCATTCCATATTAACCCAAGTTTTATATAGTTTTTGTTGCACTTTTATATGATTTCATGTAACTAACCGAACTAACATTGTTTTTAGCAAAATTGTTGTGGAGTGGTTTTTGTGCATAAAATAAAAGTTCTCGGAATTCAACAAAACTGTTTGGTGTTTTTTATGGATAAAATAGACCCCCAAAGCTTCATGAGAGGATTAGAAGACCCACTAGGATGTGACAAGACAACTCGGCATGCCTAGGGGGGTGGTCGTGCCGGGATACCTTATGGCCCCCTCGAAACTCCATTTCGCGTGATTCCAACTCTCAATATTCTTATAAATAGGGAAACACATAGAAATAAACCTAGAATTTCGACTCTGGTGCAGCAAGCCTTTGTTCTTAAGCAATCTCATTTGGAGCCCAGTTTCGATTCCCTACACGAGGGGGAAATCATTATCGGAGGTCATCTTCATCATCCAAGCGGTCTCCATAACGAGGAGCGAGTAGTTCACCCTCGGAGCTGAAGGTATGTACCAATAGTTATGTGTTTGATCTCTCTCTCTCTCTAGATCGCATGACCATGATGTATTATGGCTTGCTAATATAGTTGGATCATATGGTACTCTTAATTGCTATCTTGATGTGATGAATTGAGTCCTTCCCGTCGAGGTTTTGTTATGTTGGAGTGGATTTGAGTACACTTGATATATGTCTTGCATGTGGATACCCGTGGTGATAATGTGGTATTCTATTGAGTCACTTGATATATGTTGTGGTCATCAAGTTGTTGATTCGTGACATTGGGGGTGCTCAATGCAAATAGGTTGATCCATGTTTTCGTACTACTTTCACCAATAGAAATCTTGGAGTACTCTTTGAAGTTATTGTTGTTGGATGGAATAGGGTGAATCTGAAATTGTTTGATACATGTCAAATAATCAATTCAAGGATACTTGTGGTTACATTGGAGTATCTAGGTGACATTAGAGTTTGTTTATGCATATCATAGGTGTTATTCTACTGTGAACTCTAGGGTTGTTTGTGGCACTTATAGGGATGGGTCAATAGATTGATCGGAGAGGATAACTTTGAGGTGTTCTACTACCTACAACAATTTCATCTTATGTTCTCTGCTAGATAGGAACTTTGGAGTGATTCTTTGTTGGACGTTGAGGGGTTGTTATGTGATTCAGTTATGTTAGCATTGTTGAGGGATTGCACTAGTGAACGTATGAACCCTAGGCCTTGTTTCCAAGCATTGATATAAAATCTTGCTCGTTGTTTATTACTTTCTACCTTGATGTTTTTATATTTTAAGATTACAAAACCTATTTCTACCATCCATATTGCACTTGTATCACCATTTCTTTGCAGAACTAGTGCACCTATATAGTTTACCATTGTATTGGGTGTGTTAGGGACACAAGAGATTTGTTGTATTTGATTGCAGGGTTGTTTGAGAGAGACCATGTTCATCCTACACCTCCAATGCATCGATAAACCTTAGGTCATCCACTTGAGGGAAAGTTGCTGACGTCTTACAAAACTCTACGCTTGGAGGCTAAACAACATCTACAAGAGTAAAGATGTGTAGTAGACATCAAGCTCTTTTCTAGCATCGTTGCCGGGGAGGTGAGTGCTTGAAGGTATATCTTTAGATCTTGCAATTAAATCTTTTAGTTTCATGCTTATCACTAGTTTTCACAGTAGAAAAGAGCTTTTATAAGAAGCTTGGAAAAATTAAATAAACCCACATATAATTTGGTGAGGAAGAAGAATAAGAGAATTAAAAGTAGAGGTAAAAGTGTATCTCTCACAAATAATATAGCTCATATCATTGTTGAGAATTAATCCAATAGTATTGTGGACGGTGATACACTTTATAATTATTTTGTTATGCCTGTTACTTGTCATGGTAGTTATGATTGGGAAGACAAAGATACTTCTTATAATATATAAAATCTTTTTGTCACCAAATTGGAAAATTATGATGATAATAATTGTTACACTATTGGTGTTAGTCATTCTATTGATGAATATGCTAATGATGTGCAAATCCACAAGCTTGGGGATGCTATGTTTGATGAGAATGACATGTTTGAGAATTTATTTGCTGCAAATAATGTTTTTCCAATCCTTGTGGATGCAATGTTATATGAATATTATCTTTGTAGTTCCCCTACTTTCAATGATCAAATTCATTATGATGATTGCATGCCTCGTATTTTATGATGATTGCAATTACTATGCAAATGGGCTTGGAAGAGTCTCAACTTTAGTTGATTATTATCCCACTATTTTAGAGGATGTTGAATCTTATTATAATGATAAAAGTGAATTATTAGAGGTCATGACTTTATTTAGTAATGATTCCACTATCTTGGAAGAGATTTCAATTGATTACGATAAGAACAAAGTTGCTACTTATGATGATTATTGTGATGATACGTATGTTATAAAAAGTAGTGATAATTATTATTATAGAACTTGTCATAATTATGAATACCATTTTTATGAACATTACTCTTTTAATGTGGAAACAATTTATAGTATTCGAGTTTCATATGATACTCCCACTATTATGAATGAGAAGTTTCCTTATGTGGAGTGTAATAAAAATTATATGCTTATGTACCATGAAGAGAATGCTTTATGTGATAATTATATTGTTGAATTCCTTCATGATCCTACTAAAAATTATTATGAGGGGGGACATATGCTTGTAGGAATTTCAATAATTCATGTTTCCTCTCTATGTGTTGACATTTTTGAAGTTATGCTTGTTTTGCCTTCCTATGCAAGTTGATTCTTACTAAAACAATTACTTGCTTCCAATATCCCAATGAATTGGAAGTGGGTTAGACTTAAATGTGGTTGTCATGTGATTGAGGATGCTCTCATAGATGTTTCATTTACTATTCTTACATGAGCATCATTGAAACCATCATGCCTAACTAAAATGCATTAAAGAAAAGCGCTTGTTGGGAGAGGACCCGAAACTTAGAATTTAATTTTTTGCGTGTTCACATGATTAATATGTTGTATTAATCATGTTTTGTGTCTTTCATTTCAAAATTTTCCCAAGTATATCCTTTGGGATAGTGTGGATATTTGTTGGTCTGGTTCTATGCAAAAATAGAAACTTTTGTGTCGAGTAAAACAATTCTCAAATTTTATTGGAGCATCGAAGTATTCTCAAATCTTTACATGGTATTTATGTGAAAATTCTCTACGTTTGTCTAATGTTTCTAAATTGTCAGAGATAGGTCAGTATGGTTTTAGTTCATATCTTTCCAGACTGTTCTGTTTTCGAAAGATTCCGTTTTGCATGCTTAATTTGCTTGTTTAATATTTGCATAGATTATGGGAATGATAGAACACAGTAGGTATGATGTGAGAAAAATTATGAATCTTGTCTTGGCAGTACCTAAGTGAATGATCTATGTTTATTACACTAACCCATCTCATGGGTTTCGTTAAGATTTGTGTGATTGAAGTTTGTAAGTTTTGTGTGATATACCAATATGAGGAGAATAAGGAGAGAAAAGACCTAAGCTTTGGTATTAACAAGGCACTGATGTCAACTGTTCTTCCCCTTTGCAACGGCACGAGAAGAATGTTGTTAGCACTCCCCAGCAATCGAAACTAGAAGAATATTGTTGACGCCCACCAGTGCGTGGGATCGTAGCAGTTTTCGAGGGTAGAGTATTCGACCCAAATTTGTTGATTCGCACGATGGGAGGTGAGACAATACTCTCAAGTATTAGCAGCTGAATTTATCAGGTTCAACCACACCTAAAAGATTTGTATCTGCAAGCAAAGTAGTAACAACAAAGTAGCGAGTAACGGCAGTGGCAAGGAACAGCGGTAGTGACAGTAGTAGAAAGTAGCAACAGTAGCAAGCGACAGTAGTAGCAACAGTAGCAGCAGAGCAAGACAAGTAACAGCAGTAGCAATAGCAGCAGCAACAGCAGAGCAAGACAAGTAACAACAGTAGCAACAGTAGTAGCAGCACCACAGCAAAACAAGTAATAGCAGTAGCAACAGTAGGACAAACTCGTAGGCAACGGGTAGGTGATTTGTTTGGATGATATTCATCATGCAACAGCTATAACACGGAGAGATATGTGGCTAGCTCCCATTCGTCAATGTGATGTAGGCATGCATTCCGTGTTTCGTCATACGTGCTTAGGGAAAAGAACTTGCATGACATCTATTGTCCATCCCTCCCGTGGCAGCGGGGTCCAAAAGGAAACTACGGGATATTAAGGTTCTCCTTTTAATAAAGAACCGGACCAACGCATTAGCACTTGGTGAACACATGAACTCCTCAAACTATGGTCATCACCGGGAGTGGTTCCGGTTATTGTCACTCCGGGGTTGCCGGATCATAACACATAGTAGGTAACTACAACTTGCAAGATCGGATCTAAAACACACATATATTGGTGACAACATAATAATTTTGGATCTGAAATCATGGCACTCGGGCCCTAGTGACAAGCATTAAGCATGGCAAAGTAGTAGCAACATCAATCTCAGAACATAGTGGATACTAGGGATCAATCCCCATCAAAACTAACTTGATTACATGATAGATCTCATCCTACTCATCACCACCCAGCGAGCCTACGAATAGATTACTCACGAACGACGAAGAGCTTCATGGAATTGGGGAAGGAAGAAGGTTGATGATGATGATGGCGACGATTTCCCCTCTCCGGAGCCCAAGACGGACTCCAGATCTGCCCTCCAGATGAAGAAAAGGTGGTGGCGGCGCCTCCGTATCGCAAATGCGATGAAAATTTCTCTTTTTATTTTTTTCTGGGACGAAAGGGGACTTATAGACCTGAGGTTGGGGGCGGAAGAGCCGTGTGGGCCCCACAAGCCTGCCCACCGCCACCACGGGTGGTGGCAGAGCCAGGGCTTGTGGCCCACTGGCCCACCCCCTCAGGTGGAACTTGGAGCAGATATTTTTTATATTTTCCAAAACTACTCCCCGTAAATTTTCAGAACGTTTGGAGAACTTTGATTTCTACACAAAAATAACACCAAGGCAATTCTGCTGAAAACAACGTCAGTCCAGGTTAGTTCCATTCAAATCATGCAAATTAGATTCCAAAACAAGGGCAAAAGAGTTTGGAAAAGTAGATACGATGGAGACGTATCAACTCCCCCAAGCTTAAAACCTTGCTTGTCCTCAAGCAACTCAGTTGACAAGAGAGAGAAAGAAAAACTTTGACAAACTCTGTTTGATCTTGTTGTTGCAACTATGTCTAACTCATAACCAGAATTTCAGCAAGATCACAAGTTAACCACATAAGCAAGTGACACAAAGGTCTCACGGTAAACTAATATCAATGGCATAATCAGCTAACGAGCAAATAATAATAAGTTTCAAATACCAACACTTCAATCAAAACAAACATGAAGCAATATGAATAGATGGTATCTCGCTAGCTCTTTCTGAGACCGCAAAACATAAATGCAGAGCACTTTCGAAGATCAAGGGCTGACTAAACATTGTAATTCATAGCAACGAAGATCCAGTCGTAGTCATACTCAATATCAATCAAAATCAAAGCATAAAAATGACATAGGTGCTCTCTAATTGGTGCTTATAAAAGAGGAGGATGACTCAACAGAAAAATAAATAGGCAGGCCCTTCGTAGAGGGAAGCATTGATTTGCACAGGTGCAAGAGCTCAAGCTTTGAAAACAGAGATAATAATTTTGGGTGGCATGCTTTCATTGTCAACGCAATGACCAAGAGTTCTCAATATCTTCCATGCTACTCATGCTATAGGCGGTTCCCAAACAGAAAAGTAAAGTTTTAACTCCCCCACCACCAATCAATCACACTCCACGGCTAGCCGAATCCTCGGGTACCGTCCATACTAACATCAATCCGGGGGGGGTCTTGTTTTATAGTTATGTTTTCGATTTAAGCGTGGAACTGGGCATTCCAATTACCGGCCCCTTTCTCGTGAATGACAGTGAATAAACACATGTCGAGGATAACACTCCTAGCATGGAAGATACAAATAGCCCCTTGTCACCACATGAGCGGTTCGGGCATGCAAAACAGATTATTTCTTGAAGGTTTAGAGGATGGCACATGCAAATTTACTTGGAACGACAAGTAGATACCGCAAATAGGTAGTGGACTCTCATGGAAAAACTTTTGGGTTTATGGAAGTGGATGCACAAGCAGTATTCCGCTTAGTACAAGTGAATGCTAGCAAAAGACTGGGAAGCGACCAACTAGAGAGCGACAACAGTCATCAAGATGCAATGAGTTTGACTAGCATTGAATGCAAGCATGAACAGGATATAAATCACCATGAACACGAACATCATAGAGGCTATGTTGATTTTGTTTCAACTACATGCATGAACATGCGCCAAGTCAAGCCACTTGAAACATTCAAAGGAGAATACCATCCTATCATACTACATCATAGTCATCTCAAAATCTATGTTGGCATTCAAGACAGGCCATTATAAGCTCTCAGCTAAATAAGCATGGCATCAGAAACTATGATCTCTAAGTTGTCATTGCAAACTTGGTTCTCTCACAACAAAGCTAAATCTGGGTCGACAAGCTAGTCATATTTACAAAAACAAAATAGATAGAGTTCATACCAGCATTTCAGTCTCAGTCACTTCATCATATATCATCATTGTTGCCTTTCATTTGCACGATCGAACGATGTGAACAATAATAAGCGCATTGGACTAAGCTGAATCTATAGGCAAACACAAAGGAGAAGACAAAGTAATATGGCTCTTTTGAAAGCTAAACAGGTAAGCATGTAAGAACCAATAAACATTGTAACCAATATCTTCTACCTTGACCCAAAGAAAAAGAAAACTATTTACACGGGAAAGCTCCCAACAAGCAAAAGAAGAAAGAAAAATCTTTTTGGGTTTTCTCAAAAGGACACAAAACAAGAAAACAAGAAAATGAAAATAAACCAGCATGGATAATACAGTGGCAAAGTGTAAACACCGGCTAACAAAGTGAAAGCATAAGCATGAATGTAAAGTCGGTGAGAACACGTACTCCCCCAAGCTTAGGCTTTTGGCCTAGCTTGGTCTACTCCCAAGGATGGTCCTGGCGAAACCCAAAGTCATAATGGGTGTTATACGGGAGTGCTGCAACCACTGCCTGAATAGCTGCCTCACGAAGTCGAGCAGCCGTCGCCTCCCTCTCATACTCCTCTGCCTCTCCTATGGTTATGTAGTATCTTCATTTAACCTGAAAGTCAAAGAAAGCAAGAGCAGGAAGGGTAATATGGAAAACACGCTGCCGGTTAAATATCAAGCGGTATAGGAGGGATCCATGATCTCTCTCAAGGAACTGGTAGCGTGTTAGAGCGACACGATCAAGGAAGGCTGTACGGAGAGGAGGGTCTTCTGGACGGATGGGTACTCCAAGAAAATTTGCTAAGTGTGTAGCATAAACTCCATCAAAGAAATCCCCCTCACTGGCATTTTTATTGAGCCTCCTTGCTATTATAGCTCCCATATTGAAGCTCATGTCACCTGTTACTGCGCTCTTAAGGATACTAAGGTCGGAAGCGCATAGGTGACAATGTGCACCCTTGCCGTTAATGCACCTACCTATGAAGAGGGCAAGGTAGTGCAAGGCAGGGAAATGGATGCTTCCTATGGTGGCTTGCGTGATATCTCTGGTTTCTCCAACAGTTATAATGGATACAAAGTCTCTGACCGAAGACTTAGAAGGATCATTAACACTACCCCCATCAGGTATCTTGCAAATCCTATTGAAATCCTCCAGATCCGCGGTATAAGATTTATCGTACACATCAAACAGTATGGATGAGTCACGGCCAACTGAGAATTTAAATCTACGCACGAAAGAGGCAGTGAGCATAGCATACTGTTCACATTTATCTGAGAGGAATTCTTCTAACCCGGCATTGCGGACAAGTGTATCAAACTCATCCTTGAAACCTGCTTCGATCATGAACTCATCGGAAGTCCATTCACATGGTTGCACCGGTGCGTCCCTTAGTTGAAAAGGTTCGGGCTCCCGAAAAGAAAGACGGGGACCCTTCTTACTTGACGAACCACCATTAAACTTCCTCTTGAACAAAATTTCCTTTTGCTGAAATTTTTGAAGTTCAAGAGAAAAGTGAATGAAGATCCACCACACCTTGTAGCAACTACTCCTACTAGTGCCTAGAGACCGTATCACGCGCTAAAACTACTTGGGACCGGCTAAAATCAACCTTTCTAGCTCAAGAACAGGGTCACCAAGGTAGCAAGAATACGCGAAGGATAAAGTACTAGAGCAAAAACTAATTGGACCAATGGAGGAGTCACTTACCAAGGAGTAATTTCCCCAAAACGGTTCGGAGAATGGCGCTTTGAGCAAGGAGATCGAAAATCACAGCCAAATGAGCAAGAACACGGGTTTGAGCTGCGAAACAATTTTTTCTGGAGGTGGAAGAAGAGGCTGGGAGCTGGAATGAGTGGAGGGGGTGCCTGTGGGCCCCACAAGCTTGCACCCCGCCACCAGGGGGGGTAGGTGGTGGTGGCAGGGCTTGTGGCCCACTGGCCAGGGCCCTAGGCCAGCTCTCAGGCCCAGAAATTTTCAAAAATTCCAGAAAAAATCATACTAAATTTTCAGGACCATCGGAGAACTTTTATTTTCAAGGTATTTTTCTCCAGGACGCTAAAACAGAAAACAGGAAAAACTAAACTAATTCTATCATTTTTCTTCTAAGCGAAAGAAAATGAAAGCTCAAAACAGAGGTATGTGACTCT
This sequence comes from Hordeum vulgare subsp. vulgare, assembly GCF_904849725.1. Classification (NCBI taxonomy): domain Eukaryota; kingdom Viridiplantae; phylum Streptophyta; class Magnoliopsida; order Poales; family Poaceae; genus Hordeum; species Hordeum vulgare. The sequence goes on from NC_058522.1 coordinate 67,925,322, forward strand.
TTGATTCATCCGTTTCATGGTCATCGAAAGAAATCTGTCAATGGGGTTGATCAAGTCCTTATGACAAAACCTTCTCGAATCTCAAGAGAGAACGGAGAATTTTCGAATAGCCACTAAGTCACCTCAATGGGGATATGTATCTCCCCAACGAGCAAATCATACTTCATCTTGACACGAGGAATAGGGCATTCAAAGCTCCCAATGAGAATCGATGAAGTCTTTTTGATAGCATTGATGCAATGTACTTGATATCGTTTCTTCGGAAAGTGCAATGTGTGCTCATTAACGTTGACATGGAAAGTGACATTGCCTTTGTTGCAATCTATAACAGCCCCTGTAGTGTTTAAAAAGGGTCTTCCGAGGATGACAGCCATGGCATCGTCCTCGGGAATATCCAAGATAACAAAGTATGTTAAGATAGTGGTGTTAGCAACCACAACAGGCACATCCTTGCGAATGCCGATAGGTAAAGCAATTGATTTGTCGGCCATTTGCTGAGAAATTTCAGTGGGTGTCAACTTATCCAACTCAATTCTATGATAAAGAGACAGCGGCATAACACTAACACCGGCTCCAAGGTCACATAAGGCAGTTCTTACGTAGTTTCCTTTAATGGAGCAAGGTATAGTGGGCACTCCGGGATCACCAAGTTTCTTAGGAGTTCCACCTTGAAGAGTGTAGTTGGCAAGCATGGTGGAGATCTCAAGATCTGGTACCTTCCGTTTATTAGTCACGATATCTTTCATTTACTTGGCATACGGAGACATCTTGAGCATATCAGTTAACCGCATCTGTAGAAAGACGGGTCTTATCATCTCAACGAAGCGCTCAAAATCCTCATCATCCTTTTTCTTGGATGGCTTAGGAGGGAAGGGCTTAGGTCTCTGAACCCATGGCTCCCTTTCTTTACCATGCTTCCTAGCAGTGAAGTCATTCTTGTCGTATTTCTTAGGCTGTGGGTTATCAGGATTAATCGTAGGTTCAATCTCCACATCCTCATCATTGCTAGGTTGAGCATTATTATGAACATCACTGCCCATATTGTCACCAGGTTCATGTTCATCACCAGATTGTGTTTCTACATCAGACGCAGAAATATCATTAGGTTCTTCCGGTGTGACAGTATTTGGTGAACTGGCATGTAGGTTTCTATCATCCTTCTTCTTCTCCTTAGGATGACTGGGTGTATCAGCATTGATTCCTTGAGAATCTTGATCAATTCTCTTAGGATGACCTTCAGGATACAAAGGTTCCTGAGTCATTTTGCCTCCTCTAGTAATGACTTTGACAGAGTTGTCATTTAATTCATTGAGCAAGTCATTCTGAGCTTTTAGTACTTGTTCTACCTGAGTAGTAATCATAGAGGCATGTTTACTCAGAAGCTTCAGATCATTGACATTTCTGTCTACACAAGCACTTAAATGGCTAAGCATACGAGTACTTTGTTCCAGATGTCTGCTAACATAATCATTGAAACTCTGTTGTTTGGCAACAAAGTTGTCAAATTCATCAAAGCATAGGCTAGCAGGTTTATCAAAAGGAATATCACTCTCATCAAACCTACGTAGAGAATTTACTTCTACTACTTGTATCGGGTTATCGAGACCATGGATCTCTTCGATAGGTGGCAGATTCTTGACATCTTCAGATCTAATGCCTTTCTCTTGCATAGATTTCTTGGCTTCTTGCATATCTTTGGGACTGAGGAATAGAATACATCTTTTCTTCAGAGTTGGCTTAGGAGGTGGTTCGGGAATAGTCCAAGCATTATCGTTGATCAAGATGTTATTCAGTAGAGTCTCAGCTTGTTCTACAGTTCGTTCCCTAAAAACACAAACGGCACAACTATCTAGGTGATCTCTAGAGGCATCGGTAAGTCCGTTATAGAGGATATCAAGTATCTCGTTCTTCTTAAGAGTGTGATCAGGCAAAGCATTATGTAGCTGGACGAGCCTCCCCCAAGCTCGTGGAAGACTTTCTTCTTGGAGTTGAGAAAAGTTGTGTATTTCCTGTAAGGCAGCTTGCTTCTTATGGGCAGGGAAATATTTCTCACAGAAATAGTAGACCATCTCCTGGGGACTACTCACACAGCTAGGAGCAAGAGAGGTGAACCAGGCTTTACCGTCATCCTTTAGAGAGAAAGGAAACAGCTTAAGGATATAGTAGTGGTGGATCTTCTCCTCATTAGTGAGAAGGGTGGCTATTTCGTGTAGTTTGGCAAGATGGGTTATGATCGTCTCAGACTCATAACCGTGAAAAGGATCAGATTCGACTAGAGAGATTATCTCAAGATCGACAGAGAATTCATAATCCTTATCGGTGATAACGATAGGTGAAGTGGCAAACTTCGGGTCATATTTCATCTTAGCTTCCCGAGATTTTTCCTTCCACTTGAGAAGTAATTTCTCAGTGTCATAGGCATCCTTACATGCAAGAAAATCCTTAGCTATCTCTCCCTCCATAACATAACCCTCAGGTATATCAGACAATTCATATCTAGGAGAGCTAGATCTAACAGGAGCAAAAGCAGGTTCTATCTCAATAGTATCGGCAGTATCAGAAGCATCACAAGCATTGGCAGTAACTCTAGCAATATGAGCATCCAGGAACACTCCTAGTGGAACATCAGTCAAAATAGTATCTCTAGTAGTATCAAGCATAGCATCATCACGCAAAATAGCATCTCTAGCATCATCAGGCAAAGCAGTATCAAGCATAGCATCTCTAGCAGTATCAAGCATAGCATCTCTAGCAGTATTAGGCATATCATCATCAAGCATAGTATCAAGCATAGCATCTCTAGTAGTAGCATCATAAGCATCATCAAGCACACGCGACATATCAAGATTTCTAGTAGGAGGTGATGTCGCAAACATACTCATAACTGAAGGTGAATCAAGTGCAGAGCTAGATGGCAATTCCTTACCTCCCCTCGTAGTTGAGGGCAAGAATTTGGTTTTCGGATCCTTCAGATTCTTCATAGTGATCAGCACATATAAATCCCAAGTGACTCAGAGAATATAGCAATACCTCCCCGGCAACGGCGCCAGAAAAATGCTTGATGTCAACTGTTCTTCCCCTTTGCAACGGCACCAGAAGAATGCTGTTAGCACTCTCCGGCAATCGAAACAAGGAGAATGTTGTTGACGCCCACCAGCGCGTGGGATCGTAGCAGTTTTCGAGGGTAGAGTATTCGACCCAAATTTGTTGATTCGCACGACGGGAGGTGAGAGAATACTCTCAAGTATTAGCAGCTGAATTTATCAGGTTCAACCACACCTGAAAGATTAGTATCTGCAAGCAAAGTAGTAACAGCAAAGTAGCGAGTAACGGCAGTGGCAAGGAACAGCGATAGTGACAGCAGTAGCAAGTAGCAACAGTAGCAAGCGACAATAGTAGCAACAGTAGCAGCAGAGCAAGACAAGTAACAACAGTAGAAACAGTAGTAGTAGCAGCAGCAGAGCAAGACAAGTAACAGCAGTAGCAACAGTAGTAGCAGCACCAGAGCAAAACAAGTAACAGCAGTAGCAACAGTAGGACAAACTCGTAGGCAATGGGTCGGTGATTTGTTTGGATGATATTCATCATGCAACAGCTATAACACAGAGAGATATGTGGCTAGCTCCCGTTCGTCAATGTGATGTAGGCATGCATTTCGTGTGTCGTCATACGTGCTTAGGGAAAAGAACTTGCATGACATCTATTGTCCATCCCTCCCGTGGCAGCGGGGTCCAAAAGGAAACTACGGGATATTAAGGTTCTCCTTTTAATAAATAACCGGACCAATGCATTAGCACTTGGTGAACACATGAACTCCTCAAACTATGGTCATCACCGGGAGTGGTTCCGGTTATTGTCACTCCGGGGTTGCCGGATCATAACACATAGTAGGTAACTACAACTTGCAAGATCGGATCTAAAGGACACATATATTGGTGACAACATAATAATTTGAGATGTGAAATCATGGCACTCGGGACCTAGTGACAAGCATTAAGCATGGCAAAGTAGTAGCAACATCAATCTCAAAACATAGTGGATACTAGGGATCAATCCCCATCAAAACTAACTCGATTACATGATAGATCTCATCCTACTCATCACCGCCCAGCGAGCCTACGAATAGATTACTCACGAACGACGAAGAGCTTCATGGAATTGGGGAGGGAAGAAGGTTGATGATGACGATGGCGACGATTTCCCCTCTCCGGAGCCCAAGACGGACTCCACATCTGCCCTCCAGATGAAGAACAGGTGGTGGCGGCGCCTCCGTGTCGCAAACGCGACGAAAACTTCTCTTTTTATTTTTTTCTGGGACGAAAGGGGACTTATAGACCTGAGGTTGGGGGCGGCAGAGCCGTGTGGGCCCCACAAGCCTCCCACCACCACCAGGGGGTGGTGGCGGAGCCAGGGCTTGTGGCCCACTGGCCCACCCCCTTAGGTGGAACTTGGCGCAGATATTTTTTATATTTTCCAAAATGCTCCCCGTAAATTTTCAGGACGTTTGGAGAACTTTGATTTCTGCACAAAAATAACACCAAGGCAATTCTGCTGAGAACAACGTCAGTCGAGGTTAGTTCCATTCAAATCATGCAAATTAGAGTCCAAAACAAGGGCAAAAGATTTTGTAAAAGTAGATACGATGGAGACGTATCAGGCACCCCCAAGGTAATATACAAGGAAGACTCAAGCATCTAAGCTTGAGGATGCCCCGAAAGACATCCCCTCTTTCGTCATCAACACTACCGGTATATCTTACTTGGAGCTATATTTTCATTCGTCACATAATATGTGTTTTGCATGGAGCCTCATTTTATTTTGTTTAAGTTTTATTTCTGTTATTTATCATCATGTTTTTAATAAAAAATATAAATAATTGCCTTTAGGATGCTTGAATTGCATGTTTGATGTGCGTGTACAAAAATAGAGTTTTTTGCTGTAGTGTTTGAATTTACCTATTTTACCGGAACACGGAAAGTTTCTGAAATTTTTACAAAGTAGTGTCATACAAATTCTTTATCATGACCTATATTTTTATAATTTTTGTAGATAAATAAGTACACTCTTTAAATTAATTTCTACAGACTATTCTGTATGGATAGAGTGATGTCATAGTTTTTTATCTACTTATCCTAGAGTTTTGTTGGCTTATATTGGTAGATATAACTTGTGTATCCTAGAGTCATTTTTGAGTCACTTATTTTGGGACGGAGGGAGTAGTATATAGTACCTAATGTATGCGAATTATTATGCAACTTCTCTTTGAATTACATGAAGTGTTGTTTTATTCTTATGTGTAATAACCTATCTCACGAGTTCTTTTCAAGTTTTGTGTGGATGAAGAGTTTGAGACTTAGGTGAAACTGGGATATGAGAGGAATTAAAAAGACACAAAATATCAAGCTTGGGGATTCCCAAGTCTCGCCAATTCAATATTACAAGAAGGCTCAAGCACCTAAGCTTGAGGGATGCTACGCATCCCACCTCTCTTTATCAACAACTACTCATTAGCCTATGTTGATCCTAAGTTTCTATTTGTTCACTTGCTATGTGCTATTATTGGAGTGTCCTTTGTTTTCTTTGTTGTTTTAAATAAATCTCAGATCTCATAATCTTTATTGAAAGAGAGTCCTCACATAGCCATTTGATTGTTTGACTACTCATTGATCTTCACTTATATCTTTTGAGAGTAGTTTGATGTTTATTCTCGTGCTTCACTTATATCCTAAGTGTAAATAATGAATGAATGAAATGTCATAAATCTGAAATCATCCATGTGCTTTATTCTTAGTAGTAATTTCACATTTGGTTTAGAAAGTAAAATATATTAAAGTTTCACATTCGTAGTATTGGTCATACAAGCAATTCATGAATTATTAGTATAAGGAAGATAACTTTCACATGCAAAAATATATTATCTTGGACAACTTTTATAATTCTGAATACCCGTTAATTATTTTCAACCTTGATCAAATTTGTTGGAGTTAGACAAGGAACGCAACATAATGAGTTATGTTTGGGTATATCTGCATAACAGTTATATTGTTATGTATCCTCCAACATGTGGTGCTTGTTTAGAACATTTTGCTAGCCAAAACTTCATACTAAGTAGAAATACTACTTGTGCATCCAAAATCCTTGAGCAAAGTTTCTTCCATGAGAGTCCACCATACATACCTATATATGGTATTTCACTTCCATTCCAAGTAAATTTGCATGTGCCACCTCTAAAACCTTCAAATAAACTTCTGCTTTGTGTGCTCGTAACGCTCATGGAGCAATCATGGCGGACAATATCTTCCATGCTAAGCAGGTTATTCTCATGGTGAGTGTTTATTCACATGTCATTGCACGACAGAGGCTGGTAAAAAGGATGCAAAGTCCTGCATAATAAAAAATAAGTAAACGAGAACTCCTCCTAGAAAGTTGATTGTTTTGAGGTCACTCGTGAACTCGGCTAGCCATGGAATGTGTTTGAATGATTGAGGGGGACTAAAAGTTTCAATTATATTTTGGGAACTGCCAATAATGTGATTAGCATGGAATATATTGAAATCCTTTATCGTGAAGTTAACAGAAAAGGTACACCGGCCAAAATATAATCATCTCTGCTTTAATCAATGAGCTCTGGCACATAAGCAAATCCTTGCTTCCCATTACAAATGGACATTCTATTTACTATTATGTTATTTACTTTTCATGTTGAGGCAACTCCTTCTTTCAAACTCAATATCTAGTTGGCAAGCGTCATGTGGTGGGAAAAGATCGAAACACATATATCCGGTCAAATATATTTGATCACGAGTCATTATTGTTGGCAGTTATCTTTATGATAAGTGTGTCGGGAGGTGAAACATTAAGCCCTTATATTTATCTATGTTCGATGGATGTTGTTGTTCTAAAAATATGCTTTGAGTGCCAGCAATCATAGAATACCATACGATAATTGAGTATGTGGAGCTCTTACTTAGACTTTACATAAAACAATATGAATTGTAATTGTTTGTTGACTAAGAACATAGGTTGTTAAGTTTCAAGCGAATGCATTGTTTGAACCAAGACATGTGAATCGATTGCTACTTTATCATGATGAGTTTTATGAGAAATAGTTGTTGGTTATGATGCTAGGAAAAGTGATTGATGAGATCATTGATTAACTTATACACTATGCTAGCATTCACACTTCATAAATCATTTCTTTTTTCATTTACCTACTCGAGGACGAGTAGGAACTAATCTTGGGGGTGCTAATACGTCTTCAATGTATCGATAATTTATGAAGTATTCATGCCATATTTACGAAAGTTTTATATAGTTTTTGATGCACTTTTATATGATTTAATGGAACAAACCTGGACTGACACTATTTTCAGCAGAATTACCATGGTGTTGTTTTTGTACAGAAATAATATTTATTTTTTTGCAATTGAGCGAAAAAATTTGGTGATTTTTATGGATCAAAAGAGATCCGTGAAGATTCGTGGAGGATCGGAAGATCCACTAGGAGGTGACAAGGCAACCCGGCGCACCCAGGGGGGTGGCCGCATCAGGATACCTTGTGGACCCCTCGTAACTCCATTTCGCATGATTCCAACTATGAAAATACTTATAAATAGAGAAATCCCCGAAAATAAACCTAGAACTTCGACTCTGTCACTGCAAGCCTCTATTCAAAAGTGATCTCATCCGGAGCCCTGTTTCGGCAGCCCACTGGAGGGGAAATCATCACGGGAGGACATCTTCATCATCCCGATGGTCTCCGTGACGAGGAGGGAGTAGTTCACCCTCGGGGCTAAGGGTATGTACGAGTAGCTATGTATTTGATCTCTCTCTCCCTCCCTCCATCTCCCTCTCCCTCCCTCTCCCTCCCTCCCTCTCCCTCTCCCTACCTCTATCCCTCCCTATCTCTCTCCCTCCCTCCCTCTCTCTCCCTCCCTCCCTCTCCCTCCCTCCCTCTCTCCCTCCCTCCCTCCCTCCCTCTCTCTCTCTCTCTCTCTATATATATATATATATATACACACACACACACACACACACATATATATATATATATATATATCTCCCTCCCTCCCTCTCTCTCTCTCTCTCCCCCCTCTCTCTCCCATCTCCCTCTCTCTCTCCCTCCCTCCTTCTCTCTCACTCTCTCTCTCCCTCTCCCTCTCCCTCTCTCTCTACAATTTCATCTTATGTTCTTTGCTAGATATGAACTTTGGAGTGACTCTTTGTTGCACATTGAGTTATGATCATATGATTCTATTATGTTAGCATTGTTGAGAGATTACACTAGTGAAAGTATGAACCATAGGCCTTATTTCCAAGAACTTATGCAACGTTTTGCTTGTTGTTTCCTCGTGTTATCTTTCTGTTTTTATATTTTCAGATTACAAAAACATGTATCTACTCTCCATACTACACTTGTATCACCATCTCTTCGCTGAACTAGTACACTGTATACTTTACCATTGTATTGGATGTGTAAGGGATACAAGAGATGTCTTTTATTTAATTGCATGGTTGTTTGAGAGATAACATCTTCATCCTACACCTCCCATGAATTGATAAACCTTAGGTCATCCACTTGAGGAACATTTGTGTTTGTCCTACAAAACTCTGTACTTGAAGGCCCAACAACGTCTAAAATAATAAAGTTGTGTAGTATACATCAAGCTCCAATATGGTAACGACACTCTAGTCATAGCCCATGCCTCTTCCCAAGATGCCACCACCCTCATGGATATCCTGGACAAGTTTGCCCTCGCTATCGTGCTTGCATCAACTTCCACAAAACTACATTCATACCCATCAACACAAATACATATACTAGCCAAAACATTGCCCAAACTGTCGGTAGTGACCTCTCGTCCTTTCCCCAAATTTACCTAGGCGTCCCTATCTCTCACATGTCTGTGTCATCCTTAGCTTTTTAACCCATCATTGAGCGCTTCCTAAAATACCTCTCCGGTTGGGCGGTGAAGCTCCTATCCCGTGACACCACACTCACTTTTATATCCTCTACTCTCGATGCCCTTGCCACTCACTTCATGGCCATCTTTAGGCTACCCAAAGAAGATTGTCAAAAGGTTAGACATTATATGTATATCCTTCTTATGGGATGCAGAGGAAACTTGCTACGAGGGAAAATGCTTTATTATCTGGAAAAACGTATGCAAACCCAAACTTGTGGGTATTTTCGGCATCGAAAGTGTGCTTATCCAAAACAACTGTCTACTCATGATTGCCTTCAAACTTCTCTAAAAACTAGATCTACCCTAGGCTAAGTGGTTCTTCCAACACTACTCCCTTGACTTCGTGAACAAATCTCAAAACACATCCTACCTTCGGAGAATCGTTAACAACCAAATCCACCACCTCCGTAAAATCTCCGTTGTCCTTACCAACAATGGCATCTCCACCTTCTTAAGGCTTGAAGCGTGGCTTTTCCAACACCACTCGCACACACTTACCCTCACATCTTCTCACACTCCACCTCCCACCTCACCCTTTGTCGTGGTTTTTCATGTCTTGCAAAAAGGTTTGCTCCCTACTCTATGGAACTGCATAACCAATGTTGCTTCTGTAGAGCTTGCGTCTATTTTGTATTTGTTACAGGATGTCATCACCAACGACGCTATCGATGATAGGTTTCTCAGCCACAACTCCTTGATGAACCACAAGTATAGGGGATCAATCGTAGTCCTTTCGATAAGTAAGAGTGACGAACCCAACGAGGAGCTGAAGGATCTGACAAGTGGTTTTCAGCAAGGTAAAATCTACAGGCACTGAAATTGTCGGTAACAAGTGATTGTGTGGTGAGATGATTCGTAGCAAGCAACAAGTAACAAAAGTAGCAACGGTGCATAAAAGTGGCCCAAACCCTTTTGTAGCAAGGTACAAGCCTGGACAAAGTCTTATAGGAGGAAAAACGCTCCCGAGGACACACGGGAATTTCTGTCATGCTAGTTTTCATCGTGTTCATATGATTCGCGTTTGTTACTTTGATAGTTTGATATGTGGGTGGACCGGCGCTTGGGTACTTCCCTTACTTGGACAAGCATCCCACTTGTGATTAACCCCTCTCGCAAGCATCCGCAACTACGAAAGAAGAATTAAGACAAAGTCTAACCATAGCATTAAACTAGTGGATCCAAATCAGCCCCTTACGAAGCAACGCATAAACTAGGGTTTAAGCTTCTGTCACTCTAGCAACCCATCATCTATTTACTACTTCCCAATGCCTTCCTCTAGGCCCAAATAATGGTGAAGTGTTATGTAGTCGACATTCACATAACACCACTAGAGGAAAAACAACATACAACATATCAAATTACCGAACAAATACCAAACTCACATGACTACTATTAGCACGACTTATCCCATGTCCTTAGGAACAAAAGTAACTACTCACAAAGCATAATCATATTCATGACTAGAGAGGTAATGAGTAGCATCAAGGATCTGAACATAAACTCTTCCACCAAGTAATCCAACTAGCATCAACTACAAAGAGTAATCAACACTACTAGCAACCTTACAAGTACCAATCGGAGTCGCGAGACGGAGATTGGTTACAAGTGATGAACTAGGGTTTGGAGATGAGATGGTGCTGATGAAGATGTTGATGGTGACGAGTCCCCTCCAATGAGAGGAGTGTTGGTGATGATGATGGCGACGATTTCCCCCTCCGGGAGGGAAGTTTCCCCGGCAAGCTCGTCCTGTCGGAGCTCTAGATTGGTTCTGCTCAAGTTCTGCCTCATGGCGGCGGCGAATCCATGAAAAAGCTCCTCCTTGATTTTTTTCCTCGACGAAACCCTTCATATAGCAGAAGAGGGGGGCCAGTGAGCCAGCGGGCTGCCCACAAGCCCTCATGGCGCGGCCGCGCCGTGCAGGCTTGTGGACACGTGCTGGCGCCCCTCTCGCGCTTCTTCGGCCCAGAATTTTTTATAAATCCGGAAAAAAAAATCCTCGTTAATTTTTACAGCGTTTGGAGTTGCGCAGAATAGGTATCTCAACTTTGCTCCACTTTTAGGCCAGAATTCCAGCTGCCGGCATTCTCCCTCTTCATGTAAACCTTGCAAAATAAGAGAGAAAAGACATAAGTATTGTACCGTGAAGTGAAATAACAGCCCAAGAAGCGATAAATATCAACATGAAAACATGATGCAAAATGGACGTATCAACTCCCCCAAGCTTAGACCTCGCTTGTCCTCAAGCGAAAGCCTAGCTCAATAAATATGTCCACATGTTTAGAGAGAGAGGTGTTGACAAAACAAGATATGAACATGCATGCATCATGATCATGATCAGAACAACAATACCAACATATAATCTCTCATGCTAAAGTGATAATTCCTTCACAAAGTAAAGCATGGCTCAAGAACCTTACCGAGAAGTAACAACCGATAGCCTTTAGTCATTGAAGCAATTGCAATTTATCACAACATCAGAAAGAGTCAAATAAGAGCTTGTAAAGAAAATCCACATACTCAATCATTCTTTCGTTCTCTACAATTGCTACAACTCACGTGGTACTCATGAGATCAAAGTTTCAGCTGGACACAGAAAAAGATAGGGGCTTACAGTTTTGCCTCCCAACTGCTTACCTCAAGGGTAATGTCAATAATAATAATTCATGAATACTTACCTCCAAGTTGACATACGAATAGAGATATTTCCCAAGCATATGACTTTAGCCAAGACAAAGGCAAAATAGGGAATTGGTGAACATCACCAGGACTCTTTCAAGGGCAAAAAGTAAAGGTACAAGATAGGCTCTTCGCAGAGGGAAGCAGAGGTTGTCATGCGCTTTTGAGGTTTGGATGTGTGTCCTCTTAGTGCGGAGGAACGTCACTTTATATTGCCTCCTGTGATAAAGAACTTTATTATGCAGTCTGTCGCTTTTATGTCTTTCTCATCACAGGTTCGTAGAAAGCTTATTTTCCACACACTAATAGATCATACATATTAGAGAGCAATTTTTATTGCTTGCACCGATGACAACTTACTTGAGGGATCTTATTCAATCCATAGGTAGGTATGGTGGACTCACATGGCAAAACTGGGTTGATGGTTTATGGATACACAAGTAGTATCTCTACTTGGTGCGGGAGTTTTGGCTAATATGAGGTGGAAGCAATCGTCACATGCTAAGGGATCTCTAATCATATAACATTGTTCGGAACCAAGCAAACACAATTCATTACGTTGTCTTCCTTGTCCAACATCCACTTCTAGGCATGTAATAGTTTAGTGAGTGTTCACAATCATAGATGGTGTCAGAGATAATATATTTATATGTGAACCTCTCCTTCTTTATCACTTCCTATTAATTGCAACCATGACCAAGGTCTACGTTTGCCTACCCTCAACAAGTTTCAATCCTCATTCTTTTTATATGTGAAGCCATCACTTCCCATAAGATCATTACATGATCTTTCATGCTTTTGTTATATTCTCACTCTTTTGATCATGGCAAGAGGCAAAGCTCTTCAACTAAGACACTCTTTATTATATGGCTCACGAGCTCGAATACATCGGGGGTGACACAAAGCAAAACTCAAGACGAAAACACTAAGACTTTTAATCTACTAGAGAAAGAGAAACCTGAAAAGGAAAACTAAAACAAAGATAAAGGCAAAAGATGTGATGGTGATACGATACCGGGGAAACTCCCCCAAGCTTGGCACAAGCCAAGGGGATTGCCCATACCAATGCTGAGTTGTCTTCCTTTGGTGGTGAAGGTGGAGGAGTTGTTGCAGAGGTCTTGAGCTTGTTTAATTTCCACTTGAGCATAAAATTATGCTCCCTCAGATCATCATTTTCCTCTTCAAGCTTCAACACCCTTTGGCATAATTCCTGCTTACTCTCCTGCAAGAAATGAGAAGGGATAAACAAGGTCTTAGGCTTCTTCCTTGAGTTAGGGAGGCTCGACTTCTTGAACTCCACATGCATGTGTCCAGGTTGAGCTAGAGGAGCCTCCTCTTCATCGGAACTTGTTTGTTCCTTCCCCTTCGGATCATAATCTTCTTCCTCATTAGTGGTCCAGCCATAAGGATCCAAGTCCCCATAGACCTTGGGATTAGCAAGGTAATATCCCACAAAGCTCTCCCCCTCTGAATCTTGAGAAGACATCTTGCCCTAAATCTGCGGCAGAAAACAGGCTCGAAACGAAAAATAGAAGAAATCTGCGTGATGCAGGGGTCAGACCAAACGGGAGTATATATAACGATTTTTTTCAGTCCAGAAGGAGTACCCCGCACGAAAACGGAGTCCGGGAGGCGCATGAGGTGGCCACAAGCCCTCACAGCGTGGCCAAGGGGTGGGCCCGCGCCATGCAGGCTTGTCGCCTCCTCGCGCACTTTCCGGACTACTTCCAATTTTTATATTTTTTCTAATATTCCAAAACGGAGAAAAATTCCTACTAGAAAAGTTTTGGACTATGTTTTCTTACTGAATCACATACCTCTTCGTTTTCGGAGTGTGAAACAGGCTGATAAATATCCCTTAGGTATTCTTCCGGAGTTATGGTATTGATAATATTGCTTTCAACATTTATGGGAGTACCTGAGATATAATGCTTGATTCTCTGCCCATTTACCACTCTCGGACAATTACATTCTGTGTTGTTGATCTTGGTAGCACCGGAACGATATACTTCCTCAACAACAAAGGGACCTTCCCATTTAGAGAGAAGCTTGCCTGCAAAGAATCTTAAACGAGAGTTATATAGGAAGACATAATCACCTACATTGAACTCACGCTTTTGTATCCTCTTATCATGCCACCTCTTAACCTTCTCTTTGAACAGCTTGGCATTCTCATATGCCTCAGTTCTCCACTCATCAAGCGAGCTAATATCAAATAACCTCTTCTCACCGGCAAGTTTGAAATCAAAGTTGAGCTCTTTGATTGCCCAATAAGCTTTATGCTCTAGCTCAAGAGGTAAATGACATGCTTTAGCGTACACCATTTTGTACGGAGACATGCCCATGGGTTTCTTATAGGCAGTTCAATAAGCCCACAGTGCATCATCAAGCTTCTTAGACCAATTATTTCTAGACCTGTTGACAGTCTTTTGCAGAATTAGTTTAATCTCTCTATTACTTAGCTCTACTTGAGCACTGGACTGAGGGTGATAAGGAGACGCAATTCTATGGTTGACATCGTACTTAGCAAACGTTTTACGGAAAGCACCATGAATGAAAAGTGAACCACCGTCGGTCATTAGATATCTAGGGCTCCAAATCTAGGGAAGATAACTTCTTTAAGCATCCTGATAGAGGTGTTGTGATCAGCACTACTAGTGGGGATAGCTTCTACCCACTTAGTGACGTAATCAACAGCAACTAGGATATGAGTATACCCGTTGGATTTTGGAAAAGGTCCCATATAATCAAAGCCCCAGACATTGAATGGTTCAATGACAAGTGAATAGTTCATAGGCATTTCTTGACATTTACCGATATTACCTATTCTTTGACATTCGTCACAAGACAAGACAAACTTACGGGCATCCTTGAAGAGAGTGGGCCAATAGAAACCTGATTGCAATACCTTGTGTGCAGTTCTATCTCCTACATGGTGTCCTCCGTAGGCCTCGGAGTGACACTTTTGTAGGATCTGTCCCTGTTCATGTTCAGGTACACAACGTCTAATAACACCATCTACTCCTTCCTTATAAAGGTGAGGATCATCCCAAAAGTAATGTCTCAAGTCAAAGAATAATTTCTTCTTTTGCTGGTACGTGAAACTAGGTGGTATGTATTTGGCAACGATATAGTTTGCATAATCAGCATACCACGGTGCACTACATGAAGCATTGATGACATTCAGTTGCTCACCGGGAAAGCTATCATCAATAGGTTGTGGGTCATCAAGAACGTTCTCCAACCTAGACAAGTTATCGCTACTGGGTTATCAGCACCCTTTCTGTCGACAACGTGCAAATCAAATTCTTGTAGGAAGAGAACCCATCTGATAAGTCTAGGTTTAGCGTCCTTCTTCTCCATGAGGTACCTAATAGCAGCGTGATCAGTGTGAATAGTGACTATGGAATCAACTATGGAAGACCTGAACTTTTCACATGCAAACACGACTGCTAAAAATTCCTTCTCCGTAGTACCATAGTTTCTTTGGGCACTGTCTAGAGTTTTACTAGCGTAGTGAATAACATTCAACTTCTTATCGACTTTTTGCCCTAGAACAACACCAACAACATAATCACTAGCGTCACACATGATCTCAAAAGGTAAGTTCCAATCAGGTGGTTGAACAATAGGTGCAGTTATCAAAGCCCTCTTCAGTATTTTGAAGGCTTCCTCACAATCATCGCCAAAAAACAAAAGGAATATCCTTTTATAAGAGATTGGTAAGAGGCCTGGAAATCTTAGAGAAGTCTTTGACGAACCTTCTATAGAAACCAGCATGACCAAGGAAACTTCTTATCCCTTTGATATCTGTGAGGTATGGCATTTTCTCGCATTCATCAACCTTAGCCTTATCGACTTCAATACCTCTTTCAGAAATTTGATGTCCTAAGACGATGCCTTCATTAACCATAAAGTGGCACTTCTCCCAATTCAAGACAAGATTGGTGTCTTTACATCTCTGTAAGACTTGATCAAGGTTGCTGAGGCAATCATCAAAGGAAGACCCGTAAACAGAAAAGTCATCCATGAAAACCTCGACAATCTTTTCACAAAAGTCAGAGAATATAGCCATCATACATCTTTGAAAGGTGGCAGGTGCACTACATAAGCCAAAAGGCATACGTCTGTAAGCAAAGGTACCGAAAGGGCAGGTGAAAGTGGTTTTCTCCTGATCAGATTGTGCAACTGGTATTTGGGAGAAACCAGAATATCCATCTAGAAAGCAGAAGTGTGTGTGTTTGGACAGCCTTTCTAGCATTTGGTCGATAAAAGGCAGAGGGTAATGATCTTTCCTAGTGGCTTTATTCAGTTTCCTAAAATCGATCACCATCCTATAGCCAGTAATAATCCTTTGTGGGATCAATTCATCCTTATCATTAGGGACAACAGTAATGCCTCCCTTCTTAGGGACGCAATGCACCGGACTCACCCAATCGCTATGATCAACAGGATAGATAATACCCTCTTCCAGGAGCTTTAGTATTTCTTTTCCTATTACCTCTTTCATCTTAGGATTTAATCTCCTTTGATGATCAGCAACTGGTTTAGAATCAGTATCAATTTTAATCTTGTGCTGGCATAGGGTAGGACTAATGCCCTTAAGATCATCAAGAGTATATCCAATAGCAGCACGGTGCTTCCTCAGAGTTTTTAGTAACTTCTTTTCTTCATGCTCTAAGAGGCTAGCACTAATTATAACATGATATATCTCTTTTTCATCAAGATAGGCATACTTAAGAGTATCAGGCAACTGTTTAAGCTCGAACACAGGATCACCCTTTGGTGGGGGTGGATCCCCAAGTAGTTCAACAGGCAGATTATTCTTAAGGATAGGATATTGTTCTAAGACAACTCTATCTATCTCATCCCTTTCATCCATATGCATATCATTTTCATGCTCAAGCAAGTATTTCTCTAAGGGATCAGTAGGGGGCACGACAATAGAAGCTAAGGCAATAGTTTCATCCTTACTAGGCAACTCCTTTTCATGAGGTTGTCTACCAAACTTGGAGAAGTTGAACTCATGTGACTCGCCTTCAAAGCCAACAGTGACAATTTGCTTCTCACAGTCAATATGAGCATTGACGGTATTGAGAAAATGTCTGCCAAATATGATGGGACAAAATCTATCTTGTGCGGCAGCAAGAACGAGGAAATCAGCAGGATACTTCGTTTTACCACACAAGACTTCAACATCCCTAACAATTCCGACAGGGCAGATAGTATCTCTATTGGCAAGCTAAATAGTGACATCAATAGGCTCTATCTCAAGAGGTGCAATCTCTTTTTTGATTTCATTGTATAAGGATTGAGGTATTGCACTAACACTAGCACCCACGTCACATAAACCATGATAACAATGATCTCCTATCTTAACAGAAACCACAGGCATGCCAACAACAGGCCTATGTTTGTCTCTAACGTGAGGTTTAGCAATTCTAGCAGCATCTTCACAGAAGTGAATATTATGTCCCTCAACATTGTCGGACAGAAGATCTTTTATAATAGCAATGCTAGGTTCAACTCTAATTTGCTCAGGGGGTGTAGGTGTTCTAATATAGCCTCTACGTATCACAGTTGAAGCTTTAGAATGATCCTTTATCCTAACAGGGAAAGGTGGTTTCTCAATGTAACACTGGGAACAACAGGATCATTATAGGCAATGACTTTCTCTTCAACTGGAGTGGGTTTAACTACATTGACTTCTAAAGGAGGATGATATTTAAACCACTTCTCTTTGGGGATATCAATATGAGCAGCAAAGGATTCACACAATGAAGCTACTATCTCAGTGTCAAGTCCATACTTAGCACTAAAGTCACAAAAAGTATTTGTCTCAACAAAGGATTTAACGCAATCAAACGTGAAATTCATACCTGACTCCTTACCTTCTTCAAGCTCCCAATCTTCAGAGTTGTGTTTAATTCTCTCCAATAAATTCCATTTGAAGTCAATATCTCTCTTCATAAAAGAACCGGTACAAGAAGTGTCAAGCATGGCATGATCATCATGAGAAAGCCGAGCATAGAAGTTCTGGATGATAATTTCTCTCGAGAGCTCATGATTGGGGCATGAATATAACATTGATTTAAGCCTCCCCCAAGCTTAGGCGATGCTTTATCTATCACGAGGCCAAAAATTGTAAATATAATTTCGATCACGACGTACTAAATGCATAGGATAAAACTTTTGATGAAATTCCAATTTCAACCGATTGTAGTCCCATGATCCAGTGTCATCACATAGCCTGTACCATGTCAACGCCTTATCCTTCAAAGATAAAGGAAATACCTCCTTCTTGACATCATCCTCGGGCAAACCTGCAAGCTTAAATAAACCAACTTCATCTACAAAGATTAGATGCAAGTCTGGATGTGATGTTCCAACTCCTGTAAAAGGATTAGCCAGCAGTTTCTCAAGCATATCCGAAGGAAATTCAAAGCAAATTTTTTCAGTAGGTGCAGCAGGTTGAGGAGCAACTATTTGTGCTTCCGTTCGAGGTGAAGATACCCCGAACAAGCCCCTCAAAGGATTAGTATCCATAGTGACAAGTGACAATAAATTTCAGCGCACTATATGAATGTTTCCTTACCAAGTTCCACTTACCAAAGGCGCTTCACTCCCCGGCAACGGTGCCAGAAAAGAGTCTTGATGACCCACAAGTATAGGGGATCAATCGTAGTCCTTTTGATAAGTAAGAGTGTCGAACCCAACGAGGAGCAGAAGGATCTGACAAGTGGTTTTCAGCAAGGTAAAATCTGCACGCACTGAAATTGTCGGTAACAAGTGATTGTGTGGTGAGATGATTCATAGCAAGCAACAAGTAACAAAAGTAGCAACGGTGCAGCAAAGTGGCCCAATACCTTTTGTAGCAAGGGACAAGCCTGGACAAAGTCTTATAGGAGGAAAAACGCTCCCGAGGACACACGGGAATTTCTGTCATGCTAGTTTTCATCATGTTCATATGATTCGCCTTCGTTACTTTGATAGTTTGATATATGGGTGGACCGGCGCTTGGGTACTGCCCTTACTTGGACAAGCATCCCACTTATGATTAACCCCTCTCGCAAGCATCCGCAACTATGAAATAAGAATTAAGACAAAGTCTAACCATAGCATTAAACTAGTGGATCCAAATCAGCCCCTTATGAAGCAACGCATAAACTAGGGTTTAAGCTTCTGTCACTCTAGCAACCCATCATCTACTTACTACTTACCAATGCCTTCCTCTAGGCCCAAATAATTGTGAAGTGTTATGTAGTTGATGTTCACATAACACCACTAGAGGAAAAACAACATACAACATATCAAATTACCGAACGAATACCAAAGTCACATGACTACTATTAGCATGACTTATCCCATGTCCTGAGGAACAAAAGTAACTACTCACAAAGCATAATCATATTCATGACCATAGAGGTAATGAGTAGCATCAAGGATCTGAACATAAACTCTTCCACCAAGTAATCCAACTAGCATCAACTACAAAGAGTAATCAACACTACTAGCAACCTTACAAGTACCAATCGGAGTCGCGAGACGGAGATTGGTTACAAGTGATGAACTAGGGTTTGGATATGAGATGGTGCTGATGAAGATGTTGATAGTGACGAGTCCCCTCCTATGAGAGGAGTGTTGGTGATGACGATGGCGACGATTTCCCCCTCCGGGAGGGAAGTTTCCCCGATAGGATCGTCCTGCCGGAGCTCTAGATTGGTTCTGCTCAAGTTCGCCTCGTGGCGGCGGCGAATCCACGAAAAAGCTCCTCCTTGATTTTTTTTCCTGGACGAAACCCTTCATATAGAAGAAGAGGGGGACAGTGGGCCAGCAGGCTGCCCACAAGCCCTCATGGCGCACCCTGGGGGGTGGTCGCGCTATGCAGGCTTGTGGCCACCTGCTGGCGCCCCTCTGGCACTTCTTCGGCCCAATATTTTTATAAATCCGGAAAAAAATCCTCGTTGATTTTTACGGCGATTAGAGTTGCACAGAATAGGTATCTCAACTTTGCTCCACTTTCAGGCCAGAATCCCAGCTGCCGGCATTCTCCCTCTTCATGTAAACCTTGCAAAATAAGAGAGAAAAGACATAAGTATTGTACCGTGAAGTGAAATAACCGCCCAAGAAGCGATAAATATCAACATGAAAACATGATGCAAAATGGACGTATCACTCCTCGTTCTCCTTGAGGTGTACCTACTCACTGCTCTCCTCCGACCACAAGATCAATCTTAACACTCGACGCATCTGGAGCTCGCATGCACCTATCAAGGTCAAGATCTTTGGTTGTCTTCCCTATCAAGATGGGATGAGCATGATCGTGAATTTACATCGCAAGAACATCTCCTTGACTTTGGTTTGTCCTTGGTGTGACCTCACGCTGGAGGACGCGACACACCTGACCATCCCTTTGCGCATGTGTGGCGCATGTATGTTCCCTCTTAGGGTTGCTGACCCCTCTCTCCAGCAATCACGTTTGGGACACTCCTATGTTAGTTGGCCTCGACATCAACATTTGGCCCACCATCGCCCTAACCATCCTCTAGAAGTTGTGAGACTCGAGGAACACTGTTGTCTTTCACATCAAGCTACACTCAACCCTAGATACTTTTCATAACATCATCTCTGACTTTACGCTTTGGGCCTTTCGATTTAAGGACCTTGTTAGTAGGGAGGTTGTCGTGTTTTGACGCTTGTACCTCTCATCTCGTTGTAATCACTCGTGTAAAGTTGCCCTATGGGGCTTTGAGTAATATATTGATGTGAGGGCCTCTCCCCCCGGTGATTGTTTAAAAAATATGTACTACTTTATTGATACATGATCCACCTCACTCTGTCATAAAGTATCTAGGAGCACGTGTTGTAGCCACGTGTTAACTAGTAACACGCTTCTCTCTTCAAACTAAACAAAAATATAATATTTAGTCTTACAATCCGTCTACATTAACATATTGTAGTTGCTCTCATAGCACCCCTTAGACGGTGCCACATGGTGGTGGTGGCGCACCAATTATCAGTAGCCTAGTATCATGTATGCATGTTACTAGTCTAACCATTATGACCAACTTTAGCGTTTGATTTATATGTTTTAGGTGTTGAGCACACTTGTATTGCATGTATATTTGGTGATTAGGATTTCTTCTATTTGTTTCATAGTCTAGCGATATCTTTTGGTCCTTTCCTTGTATAGTGGATACGGTTGAGATATCACGGACCATGTACTCTATATATGACACAATATATGAGCAATACAATCATGAATGGAAATATTGTCAAACCACATGGTATCAGATACCAATAGTTTCCTAACCTAAAACCCTTCCACCTCTGTCGCATCGTGTTGTCATCGCCCGTAGATGGTATTGTTGCATCGTAGCCGGTGATGCAGCCTCCCTACCGCCACACCTCCCCCCTCTTTGACGGATCCAATTCGTTCACCGACCCCGATCCCATCTTCACCCAAGACATCTGCGATCTCAACATCCTTGATCGCGTTTCCTCTCGGATGCATTCACGTCCTGCACGTCCCCACTGTGAAGCAGTTTGTCGATGTCATGACAAATGGGTTACCTATGACCACATTCAACGAGTTCTGGTCCAGTCTATGCGTAACCAATGATGTATTTGTTGCGGGGAGGGGGGTGTTGAACACAGTTCTATTGAATGTATATTAGGCGCCCATGATTTCTTCTATGTGTTTTCTACTCTAGCGATATCTCTGGGTCTTTTTCTTGTATAGCGCATACAACTGAGAGATCGCAACCCATGTACTACATATATGCCACGACATATTTTTTGATAAAGGGTGGATTTTATTAACTCAAAAAGGAGCATCAAGAAGATACAAACACTATGAGCACACACCCCGCCTCTCAATAGGAATAGGAAAGTCATATGAGACCAAAGCTATGCCTAAGAGAGAGAAAAAAACTCAAAACGATCAAATCCGCCATTGAAAAACTACAGCTATGGCTATATCGACACCAATCATCCAATAACAACACAAAGACAACGAGATCCTTCAATAGCAAGACCTTCAAGAAGGAAACGACGCTCAAACGCCGTCGTTGCCTGATTCAACCACCAAAGGTCATAATCTAGGTTTTCACCCTCAGGAATTAGATGGAGCATGTTCGAGCAATGCCTCAACAAGGTGACGATGCAACAACATTGCCATTGCCAATTATAACTAAATGGGTTAGACCTATGTTTTCACTCCGGAGCTTGTCTAAGTCAATCATGTGTTGTTGCCATCATTTTTCCACTTTCTCAGTAGCAACATGCATTGGCCTAGAATTTCAAGCGTTTTCACTGCGCAACCATATCCTCTGCATGAAGCCACTGTCTGTAGATAAAAAAAAACTTGGGAACTCTTTTGTTGACCACCGCAATCCGCAATGGTTTTGCTGCCACTGTCGAGACTAGTCATTGTTGCCGATGCAATCGTTGGAGATGGAGCTGATCCGATAAATTAACGAGTACCAACCGCCATTCGCGCAAACGCATCCACCGTAACACAACTGCACAACCATGGAGTCTCCGAGATAGGTAACACAAAAAACACTAGCCTTCACCGTCGGCCCGGTACATGGCCGTCAGCTCCAACTTGCCTTGATCTATCTGGACAACGACTGGAAGCAGGAACATCGACGAGAGGACAATTGTCAAGAGTCCATCTGAACGAGCACCGAGTCCCACCAGCCTGCCCAATCCGATCTCCATGATGGGACGCAGAAACCGATGGGCTCCGTGACATAACGGGATGGGTAGGCATTTTGGCGGTTCTTAATCCATGTTCAACGGAATGAGGTGGTTGAAGGAACCGTCAAGTCCATGAGGGACCGACCCTTGCGGAATCCGGCAACCACCTTCTGTTCCTAAATACTTGTTGTTGAAGAGAACTAGACTAGTTCTTCTCAACATAATTATTATGATACAAAGGGAGTACAATATAATCATGAATTCAAATATTGTCAAATCACACTGGAATACAAATGCTCCTATTGTGACAATACCTCAAAATTGGCCGCGTATGACATACACGACACTCTTTATTTGTCACCATCAATCGGTGATTGACATGACACTGGTGTGCTCATATGCGTCGGGAGCCATTAATTTGACACTCATGCTGCCGTATCAAATAGCGGCATGCACTCTTTCTAAATCTGAGAAGAAAGAGAAAGGAAAAGAAACAGTGTGAAACCATGAGTCTGTGATGATACGTGCTCTCATACAACCTCCATTTGGACATCATGTGTAAAGAGCCTCACATCATTGTGCAGAGAACTTCTGTTGTAGAAGATCACAAGGTGACAGCGTTTTCTCTGACAACTTAAGCATGAGCTTTCACGGCACTCTCAAACCCACTGCTCATTTCTTTAGCGTGTTTGACCTACTTAAAGCAGCTGACGACTTGCTCCACACTTAACTCCTCAGATGGCTTGCTCAACAAACAAATTTTAAATTTGGTAGTAACGAAGATCCCATGTTCCTGCCAGACACCGTTTCCAAACTTATGAGGTGATTTTAAATTAAATTTTGGTCACACTTTTATTGTTGGGGATAGGTCCCTAGCATACCTTGTGCTGGCCAGATCACATGAGTTGTGAAATTTTGTCCATTTGGCATGGAGGCTTGGGTGGAAGGGAAAAAAAGGAGCAGGAGGCAAAAGGTACATCTACTATCACACCAGACAACGGCACGTTCCATGTTAGCAAGCTACCCAAATAGTATTTTTTTTCTTCTTCTTCACATGCTTTTTATTTCAGCACATCTCCTAGAAAAATGAATTGCTGACAATAGCTTATACATACACCAAACTAATACTAATAAAAATACCTAAATTCCCTTGATTGCTTTGATGTGCAGGAAAGGGGAAGTCGGCACCGACCAGGTAGTGTCAGAGATGACTCCACTGCAAGCATCCGTTGGGCTCCGAGCAATTAACATGCTACTGGTGTGGTGCTAATTTTATTTCGCGCAGAAGTGCAGTTAAGTATAATTTAATTTTCTTGGGTTTGTTTCAGTTTATCATGACACATCGTACACACTGGTCACCGCATCGAAGTAACCAGTACGATAGGGACTCTTGCAGTGCAATTGAAATACGATTTCCGTAATGTCACAACTCGAGAGGGGGAGAAGGTGCATTTGTCACATGGGCTGCATCTGCTTATGACTCGTCCTTTGGTATCTAAATTAATCATTTGAGTTGGCTACACGAACATGCCGGTTAGAGCAACTTCAATCCATCGATTCAAACGGACGGTAATTTTTGTTCGTTTTTTATCCGTTTGATTCGTCCGTCAATTTTGTGTTCGCTCGATTTATGATTAAAGTCGGCAGCGCGTCGATCCATATTTATTCAGGCGGCCGGCTAACCACCGGTTTTCAACAAATATAAATATTTTGCATATTTTTTAAAAGTAAATGATATAGCAAAGTTTCACAACCGAAAGTAAAATGTAGCAAAGTTTTACAAGCCCAATAAAAATTAAATTGTCTACAAGATACACCTATTAATTATCAACATAATCCCACATATGCTCAACCAAATCATCTTGCAACCCGAAACGTTTCCACGATCGAGGGTTTGAGTTTCAGGGTGACAATGTGGTGCATCAGCATGACGAAGAAGCGTTGACAAAATGCGTGACAATGCAAGTATGATAATGCAAACCTTGACATGGCTCTTGTACCGGCCTTGTCAAGCAGAATGGCAGTTCTTTCACACTCAGTGCATGCAGTCTATGTTGCCAAGCATCCCTCGGAAGCCCGGGCTGGCAATGATCGCCAACAAGCGCGCTTTGTCTACATTAGTCGACTCTCTCAAGTACTCAGGGGCCAACACTGCAACCACAGCCTTGCAGAATCTGTACAATGACTCTAGGCACGTAGACTCACTCATACAGACTTACTCATCGATAAGATCACCGGGTACTCCCATAAGCAAGCATCCGAATGGCTGCAGTGCATTTCTGATAAGATGAGAAGCCAATCTTTTCAATGGCATCCTCTTTGCACTCGAAGTAGTCATCGTATTCGACCACCCCCTCTCCAATTTGGTTGAAAACATGCCTAGCTATACGGAAACAACGTCGGAATTTCTGATGTTTGAACAACAAATTGCTTGTGTCAAAGTAGTCCTTCCATAGAAGGAAATGGCCGCTCTCTCATTTGCAATTCAACGCCGGAACATGCCCCGGAATCGAGCCCCAGAACAACTGCCGCTGCCTATTAATGTGATCATGGACCAGCATGGCAAGCATCATCTCCTCATCGTCGGAGTCGCACAAAACACTATGAAAAAAGAACTCGTCGGCGCAGTCCATTTATACCTTGAGGCAAATGGTTGAACAACTTGCGGGCATGGACGACGAAGTTTATCGGTGACGATGAATTGGGGTCGGGGAAGCTGCGGTGCACCAGTGGCGATGCGGCCGGCGGCGTGGGTAGACGCTGGGGAGGTACGGGAGGAGGCGTCGAAACTGGGCGACGGCGGCACAGACGACGGGGTTGGGGCGAGGCAAGGGCTAGCTGTCGGCGCTGTCGATGGGGGTGGAGAACGACCGATGTGTCACCGACTGGCGGCCCGGGTTATGGAGAAAGCGCGCATCGTCCAGGTCCGCTTTGTGTCCATGTTGACCCAAATCAGGCTCAAAATTAGGCTAAGAATTGGTCGGCACGCGGACGAAAAGCGGACGCGCGTCCGTTTGGATCGACGCGTTGGGCCGTCTTTTCTGTTCGCGCGGGCCCAAACATACGACGACGGATGGAATGGGTCGCCCCGTTAGAGTTGCTCTTACTAGCGAGTAAGATTTCATTTTTAACACAGTACAATGCGCATTTTATATACATGCGCATATACTCATTCTATGAACGCATATAGCACATCCTATTTTTATGAGCACCTTTAAAAGACTAAGGCTATGGTAACGAAACGTAAGAGCCTCAAATGTAAGAGAAATTGACTACTAGCACTCATGACAAGGCATGTGAAAATTGATGCAAGGTCAAAAAGATTATCATCACCTTTGAGAGGGTGCTTGGATCCAAGGGACTAAAACTATTCTGACTAAAAATAGTCTATTTAAGAGGCTAAAGTTCCAAGCACCCCTGAATAAAGAGAGGCTAAACCTAGTCTTGAGGCTAAAATCTTTTAGTAAGGGGTACCCCTACTAAAATATGGATTAGTCCTCTCTCTCCTCATTTAACTCATCTCCTTTAACACATGCGAGTTTTGGATTGGAGGATTTGGGGGATAATAAATGCTCATTAACTTGATTTTAGTCTTTTTGATTTTAGGCTAGCAAGTTTTAGTCCCACTACTTTTAATCATGAGACTAAAACGGTCCAAGCACCCTTTGAGTAAGAGCAATTTCAATGAGGCGATCCATTTCATCTGTTACCGTTAGTTTGAGTCGGCGCGGACAAAAATGATGTCCCAACGCGTCGATCCATTGCCAAAACGCATCTGTTTCGCGTCCGCGTCGACCCATTTCCGACCCAAATTTGGGACTGAAATGCGTTGGCGCGGACGCGAAGCGGACGCGCGCGCGCCCCCTCGATGTCCGCCCCCAATCACCACGGTCAACATAATTTATGACGGTCGCCATCCTCGGGCCCATGCGTCGGCGACCGCGATCGGCCTTTTTTAATCCGAGCGTGCGGTGGGTTCCATCATCTGCTTCCAGAAGCCCGCACGTCCACATCCAGCCACCTCCTCGGCGACCAAACGACCGAAACCTAGCACACCATGGTCGACAGCTTCCCAAACAAGGGCAAGGCCCCGCTCTTCCCCCACGCCATCTCCCTGCCATCGTCTTCCCATCGGCCTCGCGAGCGCGTGAGCGTCCCGGTGCACCAAGCACGGTGGCACTGGGAGCACCATGTGCCCCTCCCTTACCTCGATGTCACGCTGTCGCACGGCTGGCATATGGATCTGGAGAGGATTCCGGTGCCGACCGTGCCGCGGTCGGCGCAGGTGCATGCGGAGGAGGTGGACCGTCGTCGGTGTCTGTTGACGGTGGAGCAGCGGAGAGACCTCACGTATGCGGCCGACTCCCCCAACTGGAAGGTGTGGTTCGCGGTGGAGCACGAGGAGCATCGCCGTGGTGGCGTGCGCGAAGTGCAACCATGAGGCCCTCCACCACCCCCGCTTGTCGTCGGCAACGAGGACCAGGAGGCTGAGGCTGCCTACTAGGCGGCGCTCGCTGATGTCCTCCGCGACAGCGAGGAAGAAGCGCGGCGCATGGCCGACGAGGAGGCGGCGTACCAGCAGCAGCTGGCGGAGGACATCGCACTGTCGGCCGCCTGCGACTGCGTCGTGCCACCTCCGCCGGAGCCCGAGCCCGCGGAGCCGTAGGAGGTCTACCAGTGGATCGGCGTCGTCCAGGAGTTCGTGACGGCACCGCCCATCTGGCTGGGCCCGACCCCGCAGCAGGAGCAAGCCTACCTCGAGCAGTGGAGGTCGGTGCACCTGCGGGCGGAGCGCCGAAGGCCTGCGGCTCATGCAGGTGGAGAAGGAGGAGGAGGAGGAGCGACGGGCGGCGGAGGAGGAGGAGCGTGCCCGTGCTGCCGCGCTGCCACCGCCACCAGCACAGCCCGCACCGACGGGGCAGACCATGGAGGCGCAGACAGCTGCGCTCTGAAACTCGGCGTTCCCCTGGACCGGCCCTGCGCCTACGCAGGTCGACCTCACCGGCCTCGGCGGCGACGACGACGTCGCCTAGGGCTGCGTGGACATAGTTTTAGGGTTTTTTATTTTTATTTAATGTAATGCGGACGCGTGGACTATCGCCGGCCTTCGTGGCCGGCTTTTAATGTTTAATTATGTATTATGTGTTTTTTTCACGCCGGCAAAAATGGGTCCGGCGAGCGTTGGGTGCACGAACCGATCCATTTACGGAAGCGGACGTTCGTGTCCACCTGACCGACCAAAATGGACAAAAAACGAACAAATTTATCGTCCGTTTGGATCGGTCCGTTAGAGTTGTTCTAATGCTAAGCTGGTTGAATCATCTTTCTGAATTTGTATTAGTACTAACATAATTTAAAGCCTTTAGCACTTGATGGTTTTGCCTTAAGGCATATGACAAAAGAGACTTAAAAAGAGGGTGATAGCAATGCGAGTGTGCCTATTTAGAGTTTGATTAATACTGTCTTCGTTTTAAAGTATAAGGTGCATTAATTTTCAAAAAATAAAACACATTCATGTTCGACCATGTTTTAGGAAAAGTACGAGTATCTAAAATTTTGTACCAATAGATCTACCACCAGAACTATTTTCATATTTCATTTACTTTGTATCATAGGTGTTGATATTTAATTCTAGAATCCTGACCAGACATATACATATTTAACTTGCACGAAAATTGACACATCTTAGAGCATCTCTAGAAGATCACGCATTTCCGCAAAAACTGTAAAATAACCGCCGTTTTGCCATTTTGGGGGTGAAAAAGCACGCAGACCAAATCCCGCAAAAGTGACCGGCCTGCAAAAAAAATTAAGGGGCGCGACAGTTTCCCCCCGCGGAATTGTCAAAATCGCGTTTTGTGTGGTCGACCCGGCGACGACCTCTATTCTAGATCGATTTGGCGGGGGGGGGGGGGGACATTTCACCGCGGCAGTTCACCTTTCCTCTTCCCCCCGCCGCCGAGGATCTTCACCTCCCCGCTTCGGTCGAGCTCCCGGCGGCCCTCCAGCGCGGCCATGGACACCCCCGACCCCGCGCTCGTCACCGTGGAAGTAGAGGTAGCCAAATCAATGGCGGGCGGAGCCGCGGTGGATCTCCCCGCCGACCATCTCCGAGCCGCGCCGGAAGCCTCCTACAACGCTGTTCCTCGCAAGCGCCTCGGTAACATCATCGTGCAGGGAGGCGGCCCGTTCCCACCGCCATCGTTGCCGCCACCAAGGGGGTCGGTCGCCCTAAAGCTCGCCCTTCTGCTCGGTATAGGGACGCCGGTAATATTGGCGAAACCGAGGCGATGGAGGCAGCGAAGAAGAAGGTCTTGCTCAAACGCAAGCGGGCGCCTCCGACCAACAAGGCCCCGGCGAGTTCTACGCCTGCCACCGCCGCCATCCCACCGGTGTTCGACGGAATGCCCAAAAGGTACGTCCGACCAATTGTGTCTTCTTCTTCGCCGCCGTTGGGGGTTTTCGCTCAAGAGTTCGTCGTCTCTTTTCTAGGTCCGAGTACGCGGCTATCCTCGAGGAAAACGCGGTGAACATTGAGGATGCGCCGCTTGGGGAATATGGATACAACGACATGGACGACGGGGTACACGGTGGCGGCGAAGAAGAGGAGGAGGAGGAGCTACAGGAGATTGGAGGGGAGGTCTTCGAGGCATCGCAATCCACGACAGGGTATAGCAAGAGGAAGAAGGCTGTGTCACTCGATGCCATCCACGGCACCGACCAAACCGGGAAGAGGTATTGGCAAAGGATAGAAGACAAGTTCTTCTGGTTGATGCCAAACAATGTCGGCAAAACACCACGCACATATAGATCACTCCAATGTCATTGGGATGTGATCAAGCCGACGGTTAGCCGGTGGTGTGGATGTTTGGAGCAAGTCTACAATGCTCCTTCAAGTGGAACCAATTAAGCTGATTGGGTGAGTGTTTTATCAGCAACCATCATATTGTTTGCAAATGATAGTGCTTTAACATAGTTCCTTTGGTTGTAGGAGAAAATTGCAGCCGGAAGGTATAGAGACATGCCGGCATCCAAGGAGAAAACCCTTTGCATTTGAGCATTGTTGGGTGATGTTTAGTGAGAAATGGAAGGTGAGGGACAAAGAAGCACTGTCGAAGAAAGGTGCCTTCACCTTGTTGGATGATGAGGATGATGATGAAGAAGAGAGGAACAAGGGTAGGCCGGATGGCACCAAGAAGGCCAAGGACAATATGAGGAAGGATTCGGAGGCATCAAGTTTGAGAGAGAAGATAGACCATATTGTGAAGTCAAATGAGTTGATGGTCACCATGACTATTGAAGCAAAAAAAAGAGTTGGCAATGAAGAGGTCTCAAGAGAAAGAGGAGAAGTGGCATCAAATCAAGGAGAGCAAGTTGCGGAAGGTGGCCATTGAGGACAAAAGAGCCCAAGCCGAGGAAACCAAAGCTCTCGCCAAGCTCATTGCCGAGGAGA
Organism: Hordeum vulgare subsp. vulgare; assembly: GCF_904849725.1. Taxonomy (NCBI): domain Eukaryota; kingdom Viridiplantae; phylum Streptophyta; class Magnoliopsida; order Poales; family Poaceae; genus Hordeum; species Hordeum vulgare. The sequence goes on from NC_058522.1 coordinate 67,955,121, forward strand.
ACAAGATCATGACCATGAACCGCAATGAGATGGATGAGATAACCTTGGAGTGGCATGATTTGATGAGAAAGGAGATCTTGGAGCGAAGGAGGACGGCCCCATCGGTGTTGTTGGTGGTGGTGGTGCTTGATGGTTCTTCATCATGGTTTTTCCACTTTAATGTGGTTCTTTTGATGCAAAAACGATCTATTGGGTTGTTTGGATGCTTAAAACTATATTATTTGCTATTTGTATGTAAGAACTATGTTGAATTTTTTAAATTTTCATATTCATTGCCGAAATTTCTTTTTATTTATGCAATTATGTTTTTACGGTTTATAGGTTCACTTTTGGCTGCGGTAGAATAGACATCGCATTGCCGAACTGTAAAACAGAATGGACCGATAAACCGGTTCTTCATGCCCCGCATCACGGGTTTGCAGGCTGACGGAATGCGGTGTCTCCTATGAAACCGAGTCAATAGATGGTAGGTATACAAGTGCGCCTAGTGCGACAACACCTCAAAAATTGGGTGCGTATGTGCCTACTTAGTCTTCATTTGGTACCATCAATCAGCGATTGACATGACACTGGTCTACTGGTACGCATTGGCGGCCACTAATTTGCCACTCACGCCGACGTGTCAAACGGTGGCATGCACCCTTTCCAAATCAGTGAAGAAAAGAGAAACGGAAGAAACATCTATTGCCTTCAAAATTATACGTGTGACGACTCTAGGGACAAGGTTGGTGCTGGTGTGGTGTCACTTGCGATAAGATCGGGATTAGCGGCAGTACAGATGGGAAGGCGGAACGTCCGTCCGTCCTTGGATCTGTATCTTTTGAGCCGTCAGCGTCAGCCGTAGCCTTTCTTCTGTATCTTTGGCAAACGTCCTTGTCTTACGTGACCTGGAGCTGGGACCTGGAAAGTCGAAAGTGGAAACCCAAGGGGGAAAAGATAGGGCGGCATTGAACACCTTTTGGGCCTAAATCAAGACGGTTGCTAGTTTAAGCCTGCTGCGAGCTACTTACCCCCTTTGGGCCGTTGGGCACCGCACCAAACTTTGTTCTTTCACTAACCTTGGTGCTTTCGCCAGTCTAGCCCCAATGGGTGTGTTTTTTCTTCTTCTTCTTGCGAGATGTTCATGTTAAATTCCACGTGCCTCCACCACTTCTGTCCCTTTGTATGCCATTCCTAGAGGCTCAGCTGGAGGATATGCTAGTATCATGTTCTTATGAAACCCTCATATATATACATGCTGCATAGGGAGTGTTGATTATTTGTAAAGCTTGACAATGGCTCTCCTTGACTGAGGTTTGTAAGGCGATTTCAGTTTTGCAGATTTTAATTCTTTTCAGGAGCGGAACACTTTTTTTGTTGTTGGAGGGGGGCAGTTTTTTTGCTGGAGCCTTTTTCAGTGACAATTGAGGCTTCGAGCTGGCATTGTGAAGTGGCAAATAGCGACAAACTATAATGTTTCTTTGGCCAGTTTTTAGTGTTTTCTTATTCCATGTTCCCTTGTCCTTTTATAGTTTATGTACGTTGTTTATTTAGATTTACGGTGCTCTTTTTCTTTTCTTTTTCTATGTTTCTTCTTCTTCTTCTTTTTTAGTGTTTTATATTTGTTGGTGTCATTTCCCCCTTTCTTTGTTTGCATGAAATACACTGACATTTTTTAAGTGCGCGAACATAAATCTAGTTATGCCTGAATCAAAAAAAAGTTAATCCAGATACAAGGCTCAAATTTTGTGTTTGATTTTTTTTTCTTTGCAGATTTCATATTCAATTTTTTAGAATAGAAATATTGAGATTATTTTAATTTTTTTATTCAGTTAACCATCGTAGCAACTTCTGATAGACCCATGTAGCAACATTTAGTCGCGTAAAATCTATTCTAGGCATGAATCAAGCTATGATTAGATTAGATGGTTAGAAAGACAGTGGTAACTTCAGCCCACCATGGTTCAAGTCTTGTACTTGATAATGGTGCTCGTCTTTTTCTTAATTTATTTCAGCCTTTTCGACGATGTTCGTGCTTTGGGGAAGACGTTTTCGTTGATGTTTGAGGTGATTTCGTCAATCTTAAGATGCTATGTTGGCTTGGTCTTTTGGAGGTGTTCATATGGATAAGTTATGTGTGTGCGTTTATAGAGGTGATTATATGCTCGTTTATGTGAGCAGCTTCAATTGTAGTGGTAAAGAAAACTATTCTAGACTCCATGATCTTTTACGGTTGAAAATCTAAAGAACTGACAGTTTCAGTATGGTACATAGTGTTTTTTTATTTCAGCCTTAATTTTGTCCATTTATTTAATATTGGTTTCCTTTTTATTTAATTTTTCCATGAATTTAAAATATATTTTTAAGGACATTCAAATTTATAAAACACAGTAATTTATTTAAACGACTTTCATGAATTTTAAACAAATATCATGTATTTCAAAAGGCATCATAAATTGGAAATGTGTTATTAAACTATTTTTTTGGAAATATTCATGATTTCCTTTAAATTTGTTGCTTAAAACTTGCAAAATATTCATCAAATTTAAAAATAATCATAAAATTGAAAATAAAAATTGGAAAATGAATACTTAAAACAAATGAACTGAAAATAAAAATAAAAATAAAAATAAATGTAAAGATTAAACCAGTGTCAACTAGTTGGAAAAGTAAGAAAGACTCAAATATAAAACTCGTAGAAAACCTAGCAGAAAACACACACGAATGTGTTGTGGAGCTCCCTACAATGATCAAGTGCATGCCCACTAGGGTCCGACCCATTAAGCACTGCAAGCTCACTCGCTCACTCGCTCGTTCGTTGGGGAGCTCCTAGGTGGGGTCGATTTCAGATGCGAACTCGCTAACCATTGAAGTTACCAGACTGGAGTGATTCGTTACAGCCTGAATGCTTAATAAGATTGTCACAGCGCTATTTGTTGATACATAACCATATACCGTATTGCTTAAAATTATTGGAAAAAAGGCCATGATAAATTTTTTTGGATAAAAAATCGTGACAAACTAGAAAATAGTTCATCGATATTCAAAAAGTGCTCATCAAATTTTAAAAATTGTATATTTAAAAACGTTCATCATTTTTGAAAAATATTCATTGAAATTGAAAAACAGTTCGTGGATTTGCAAAAAAGTACAAATTTGAAAAAGTTCAACAATTTGAAAAAAAGTTCGTCAAATTTGAAAAAAGGGCAACGAATTTGGAAAAAGTTCAGCGATCCTGAAAAAAGTTCATCGATTTGAAAAATTCATTACAATTTTAAAAAAGTCCATCGGATGTGGATAAAGTTCATTGAAATTGAAAAATGTTCATCAATTTTGAGAAAAGTTCATCGACTTTGATAAAAAAGTTCATCGAGTTTGAAAAATAGTTCATCAATTTGGAAAAAGTTTACAAATTAAAAGGAAAAAATCCATCAGTCTTGAAAAGAGTTCATTGTATTTGGAAAAGAGTTCATCAAATTTTAAAACTTTATCAAACTTGAAAAACGTCCGTTAGTATGAAAAATGTAATTGAATTAGAAATAAGTTCATCCAATTGATGGTAAGATCAAACGAAAACAGAAAAACAGAAAAATAGCCAAACAAAAAACAGGAAAAACGAAAAACAAAAAAACGAAAAAAAGAAAAATGGAAAAGCAAAAACGAAACAAAAGTAAGGTAATATAAGAAAATGATGGAGATTTTTTACATTCAGTTTTCGTGATCGGGTGTTTACTCGTGGGGAGTGAATCAGATGGTCCCTGTTTGATTCCCAGCTCCTACGAATTTTTTGGGCATTGAAAATCAGGAGAAAAAACGCTATCTAAATGGGCCTAACCCAGCTAACGAGCTGCTGGCGCCGGTTTGCAAAAAAGAACTAAAACCGGGGGTTATGACGCTAAATAGGGTTTGCCCGTTCGTTAAGACCATGTCCAATGACTGTTTAACCCCTCTGACCATTTACAATTTAGTCGTGTTGGTCGTTGATTTTTAGGGAAAGTTTATTTTTGTCACTTTAGGTTTTGTGGAATTTAAGAAATTCATAAATTTTAATAAATATAATGAACTTATAAAATATTCAGAAACTTGAAAAATGTTCACGAATTAAAAAAAAGTTCATGAATTTAAAAAAATATTAGCGATTCAATTTTGGAAAATTCGAAATAAATCAATGATTTGTAAAGAAAGTTTGTGGATTCCAAATTAAATAAGGGATTTTTAAAAATGTTATCTTTTTTAACAAAATATTCACATGTTTGAAAAAAGTTCATTGATTTCAGAAAACTTCATAAATTTGGAAAATGTCTATACATTTAAAATAACAGCTAAATTTAGAAACCATTTATGAGTTTGAATATATCCCAACATTTAAAAAAAATTAGGGAAGTTCACATGCTTTCAAAAAACTTCAATTTGTTTTAAAAGTTCACATGGTTTGAAAAAATGGTCCTCGAAATTGACAACAAGATCACAAATTTGTGAAAAAATTCACAATTTAATACAGATCTTGAAATTTTTAGAAAAACAGAATTTGGAAAGTTTTATGAATTGAAAAAACCTTTATGCATTTGAAAAGTAGTTGAAGAAATAAAAAACTGAAAAAATAAAAAGGAGAAAAAGAAAAACTGGACAAAAAACCAGAAACAAAACAATAGAATAGAAGTTTCTGGAAGCTTCCCAAAATAGAGATGTATATTTGTATATACGTCGGCCGACTAGGGAAATAAACTTTATTTCCTGATCTATATGCATCCTATACGGATTTTTTAATAGTTAATTTAGAAGTCATAATGTTTTCATAGTATTTTTGGATTAAACTTGACTTTTTTGCACTAGTATATAAATTTTCGCGAAAAAAAGACAAAATATATTTGCTATTATAAGTCGCTATTCACACTATTTTGGGTGAAAACTTATCTTTTTTGAAAAAGTCAAAGTGTAATTTTAGTTTTAAGAAATTTTTCACTAGAACAATAAAAGGTCAAATTTATTTAAATAATATTTTTAGAATTTTTTGACATTTTTTTGAATTTGTTTTTGCATATAAAATATATATGAACCAGGTTTCATAAGTTCCCATCTCGGCCGACTAAGTCTACTGAAGCGGACAGGGGTGTGTGGTAGTTTACAGTTTTGCATGTAACTGACGCGACAACCACCGAATAGGCTTTAGCATCATTGTATCCCTTTGCATATTACTATGTGAACTTTTTTTAAAAAAACACTCCCTTCGTCCGAAAATGCTTGTCACTGAAATGAATGAATTTAGATGTATTTTAATTCTAAATTCATTCATTTCTATAAATTTATGTGATAAATAATTCAAGATGAAGGTAGTAGGTGCGATGTTTCTCCAAAGTATGAGAATCCCGTCGCGTAGAGCGACGAATAGGAGCTGCAGTGAGACCTGGATTTACCTAGGGTCCCCCACCCCACACGAATCATCGTATGGCCACTGGATCTTCACCCTCTAGAAGCAGAAAAATCTATCTCAAAAAGTAGAAGAGCAACTCCGAAGTAAAAGAAGAAGCTAGAAGCTGAGCAGCATGCACGTAGCCACATACTCAGAGATCTGCCCGGTCAAACTCAAAAAGTTAAGGTCAAACAAGATCGATTTAGGACGAGGTTCCCTCACATGGAAAAAAGAAACGCTGCACAATGAGTGATCAAAAGATGCACAGTTTATTACTCCCTTCTATTTTAAATATAGGTCTTTTAAACGATTTTACTAATGTCTACATATGAAGCAAAATGATTAAATGTACACTCTTAACTATGTCTATACATATCCGTATGTAATCTACTCCCTCCGTTTCAAAATATAAAACCTTTTAGAGATTTCACTAAAAGACTATATACGGAACAAAATGAGTGAATCTATATTTAAAACATGTCTATGTACATCCGTATATAGTTTATAGTGCAATCATTAAAAGGTCTTATATTTAAAAACGGAGGGAGTATTACTGAAACATCTAAATAGACTAATATTTAAGAACGGATAAAGTAGTACATCTCGCCCTAGCAAAGCGGCTGCAGATGCATGATCACACCAACTAGTCATCCCGTTACCACGTCAGCAACATCGCCCAGTAAACACGTACACACGGACGCATGCAGCTTGAAAGCACCGCAAGGTAGTACTGGACTACTAGTGGTAGTGGTCAAGTGGAGCACGTGGCACTTTTTGGTAAAAGAAGAAGAAAATTAGCATGTCACTAGCTGCGTGTGATCACGGGAAAGAATGGGGAGAAAAAAAGTTACTCCATTCGTTCGTAAATATAAGTCTTTTTAGATGTTTCACTAAAGGACTACATACGGATGTATATAGACATATTTTAGAGTATAGATTCATTTATTTTGCTATGTATGTAGTCCCTTAGTGAAATCTTTTAAAAGACTTATATTTAGGAACGGAGGGAGTAGTTGGATAGAGGTACCGAACAAGTAGACCGTCGACTGGTCACAGACTGCGAGCAGTGTCTAGAAAGCTGATGGCCTGCTTTGACTTGCCGTTTTGGACACCACCAAGAGAGGAGGTCGATGCCCGGAACCGGAAGCCACCGAAGCATGGAGACGACGTCATCGCTTGTGTCGATATCGTGTTTGTCGACGTGGCTAAGGCCGGCCTACCAGCTCTCTCCATTTGGCAACCATAGCATGCACACTCGACGTGGCGCAGGGCATGCCGCATGAGGGGGAGACGCTGCGGGACTGGTGTGCCGGACAAGGCCTGCGCAGGACATTGCACACAATTTGCCTTCTAAGAGCAACTTCAACAGCCCGTTAGATTGGGTGTGCGGAAGAAATTATGCGTTTTTCATCCGCGCGGGGTCGGTTGGCGCCCTCCAGCAGCAGTAGAAAAAATTAATGCATTTGTTAAGAATAGATTAGTTGCTTATTAATTAAGCTGATTAGGATTAAGTTAATTCTTAGATAGGTTACTTAGTCCTTAAGCAACCATGCACTTCCTTGACTCTCAAAGAAACTACGTAATAACTTGGTCCTTAAGTAACTTCAAGTTACTTGACTCCCAAACAACATGTGTACTTCCGCCTGGATATAAATACCTCATCGCTATCATCAATAAAGGCTAATGAATCATCTTTCATTCATCTATCTCGTTCTTTACTTTCTATTTCAAACACGTTATCAGCACTTCGCTCTTTATTTTAAGAGAAAAAGGCCATCTGAGACGGTAGAACATCGGCAATGCTCGCCTACAGGATCCAACGCCTCATCGTCCTCCCGACAGGGTTGCATGGGCGACAAAAACTCGGTTGGCGGACGATACAGGTTCCTCGGTGCGGCACGCTCCTGTCGCGAAGGGGCCTCAGCGCCACTTCTTCTGCAGCCTTGGAATTGATCGCTGAGTGATTCGGCTTGAAACGTCCGCGACAAAGATGGCCAAGCATCGGCATGCATGCATTCATGAAAGAAAAACCCAATTAACCTGATTTATTGTCTTCTTGTGATTAGGATCAACAATTTAATAATTGATTTTGTTCTCACGTGCGTCCATGCATGCCGTGCGAGAATCTTTACATGGATGGATCAACATTCAATCACCTACTTGAAAAAAAGTGGATGTGTGCGACATCACTTTGAAGAGAAAATCTTCAAGATCGTAGAAACGACCACTCAAAATCAACATCAGCATCTTCAACGTGGCTGCTCAATACCGACTGAACAACAACGGCAGGGCCATCTGTCGTACCAGGCATGGCCCGACGAGCGGCAGCCCTCGGTCTGTCTCCTCTCGGCAAGGGGGAGGCTTATGCGCGTCGCTTTCCAACGCATCAGCCTTGCGTACGCCACAACGGCGACCATATCAACGTGGAACAGATTAGTCCTCTGACTTTATTTCATTTGCGTATATGAAATTCTTTTTCCCCTCATGTTAGACTTTTATGTCTTCTAAAACTGCATAAAATATAATTATGCGTCATTTTATATCTTGTAAAATATCATGTGAAGCCTCATTTCTTCATATATTACATAAATATGTAAATTATTAAGTTTTGCGTCTATATGTATTACCACAGTAATACTAAATGTAAAAGAATATTTTGTCTGTATTTATTCCATCGGAATTTAAGACAATATATATGTCTTTGCTGCAAACATTTCCTAAGGCATGCGTTTCAGGAGAACAACTATATTTTTGCAATTAATTTTAATTTTTGCAAATCTTATTGTAATTCAAAAGAAGGATTACGTAGTCTCATACTTAATATGATGGCATCCAAGTTTATTTATGAATCACAAGGTATTTGATGGCATCTACTGCATATTTTTGCAGATTATCCATCACTACTGAAATATCTATGTTTTTTAATTTTGGCAAGATGATTATCTTCAACGTGATCTTCCAAATATTAATGTGTACATAGCCCAAATTTTTATTTGTGAATTACAAGGTATTGGTGACATTTACTGCACCATTTGCAGATTATTCACCATTACTGTAAGGTCTACATCTTGTCAATTTTACAAGATCATTACCTTTAAAGTGCTCTTCCAAATATTAATATTAGATGTGACTACCTCAAGATATCATAAGGTAATATTGGCATCTACTGCAAAATTTTGCAGACTATCCACTATTACTACAAGGTCTATATTATGTCATTCTAAGAGATGACTACCTTCAAAGTGATTTTCTTAAATATAGCATAACATAAGGTAATAGAATTATGAACATCTACTAACAAAAGTCAGACTATGTTTTCTATTACTGGGAGATCTCCACCATATTGGTGATTATCTTCAAAGTGTTATCCTATATAAATTGAGGACTACACATATGGCTATAAGGCATCAGTCGTACTAGAATTTGCTCCTCCGAAGCATTTATTGTTGTTCTTCACTAAAATATTTTACTCTCATAGTAAATATTATTTTTGCACAATTTGCTTCAATATGCCATAGGAAACTACGAAAATATTTGCATATATGTGTGATTACCTTCTATTGCATTGGTAAAATACATGGCAATGGAGCCTACGCCACTATATCTAATTATAGTGTCGTCCATCCATCAAGATGGATCCCATAATGTATGACAATGATTGAGTGTCACAACACTTCCGCAAGGACCACATCACATCGTGGTTATACTTTCATAGTGGCTAACCAATGTTAAGCACGTGCAAGTCTATACGTTTTGGCGGTGACTCTAAAATCACACACTTCCTCAAGAATAAAGTCCAAAAAATTAGCAATAATTTCATCGCATGTGTTATCACTAGTAGAAAAAGGACCCATTGTCCCGGTTTGTGAGGGCCATTTGTCCCGGTTTTTGAACCGGGACTAAAGTGTCTGTACTGATGCCCTAAACCTTTAGTCCCGGTTCTTGCATAAACCGGCATAGATGGGCCTCCACGTGGCCGGTGCGGCGAGCCCAGGTAGGAGGCCCTTTGGTCCCGGTTGGTGGCACCAACTGGGACCAATAGGCATCCACGCGTCAGCATCTCACGTGCTGGGTTTTTTGTTTTTTTTGAAAGGAGGGGAAGGGTTTGGGGGTTTTGGGGGGTTAATTTAGGTGTTTAATATATTGTGTTAGCATGCTAATTAATAGAGAGAAGTGTCCTTTCTTATCTCCGTGCTTGGTCGACGCTACGTACTATACGTATAGAGAGGACTATACACGCTAGCTAGTTAAGCAAATGAAGGAAACAGAAGATCGTCATGAACACATGCATACAAAGAGAAGTGATTTTGACCACCTCTCCTTCTGTGAGAGATTGGTCGAACAACAAGTTCTCGTATATCTGTCCGACGCTACTGGCTACATATATACAATATAAGTATCTTTTACAATATAATCTCCTAATTAAAATTGAACCTTGTAGGGTCCACATAGTACTCTCCGTCTTTAGCGATCACGTGGTCAAGAAAGAATGCCGCCAATTCCTCTTGAATTCCTCGCATACGATCTGGTGCTAGGAGTTCATCTCGCATCCAAAATATCTAATTTGAAGAAGGGGGTCAATACATATATATGAATAAATGAAACTGAACACAAATGATGGTAATAAAATAAAATTGTGAATATAATTATTTACGCACTTCATATTGTTTCTCGGAGTAGCCCCGCTCACGGGTCGTGTGGCGGATGGACTCGCAAATGTAGTATCCACAGTAATTAGTCCCTTCTTGCTGCCACAACCACTTTACAAGAAATAGAGGTCAATCAAACTGATAATAAGCAAGCATGCTAAATGGTATTGATGAAACTAGCGCTTGAATCACTAGGAGATGCGTGGAACATATATGCTACTATAGTACTTACTTTCGGGTGTCTAAACTGGAGCTTCTTTGACAGTCCCGGAGTTTTTGAGGTGAATTTACTCCAAACCCTGCCAGACAAATAAAACAATTACTTGATATCAGGAAATGAACAAATTGAAGTTGCCAATATGGTGCGATAATGATAGATTTAACTTACTTCTCTAGAATTTCAGTCATGTCCGCGTACTTCTTGGGATCTTTTCGTCTCGAGTCTAAGATGGTTACTAGTCCCTGCTCAAGCGCAATCTCTAGGAGAATATAGTGGAACCTGCGCACGCATGCATAACTCATCAATTGCATTACTATAACCTCGACTAATAAGGGAAATCGAATATGCACAAGACAGTAACACTCACTCGAAGTTGTAAGGGAAGAGTATTATAGATTTGTTTTGATTTAATATAAACGATTGTAGCAGCTTGGCCTCGGTATCTTTAGCCTAAAATTTAACCATATATGCATCTAAGAGATTTGTGTTAATGAACCCAATATCACCGATTTGTCTTTTCTTTAATTCGGCGATCTTCAATCTGCATAATATAGTGAGAATAATTAAAGATACATGCAATGAAAGAGTTGACCTATATATAGAGACTTAATGACAGAAGTAGTACTACTTACAGGCAGTAGCAAGTGATCATTGACTTATCGAGGGCCTTTAGATTGAAAAACTCGAAGAGCTCCTCAAACGGAACATTCAACAGATCAATTCCAACGAGGTCATGCTCCTCTTTAACTCTGAGCGTCAAAATATTCCTCCCCTCAGACTCTCTGTAGGTTTTCATATACCAATCATGGAATCTTCGCATCATCGTTGTTAGAGATTTTTCATCTTTGACGAGAGGCTTCCCGTACACGCATTTGTGTTCGTCCACCTCCAAGAAATCAAAATGTGCATCGTCGGGCACGTAATCTCCAAGATCATTATAACCAGGCACCATCCTGCCCGGATGATTCACGACGACGCTAGACACCTGGAGCGGGGGCAACGATTGGTTCGCTTGTTCGCCGAGCTGGGCAACTTTTTTCCCAGCTCGTCGTTCTGCTAACCTGTGAGCACTTAAAGTACTTCCCGACCGCTCCGCTTCGATAAATGACTTTGTAAGAATGCGCTCGTAGTTGTCTTTCACCGGAGACTTTGGTGGTTTCGTCGGGGCAGCGAGAGTACGCTTCGCTTTTACCGGATCTATCTTCTCCTCCGGAGGTGGATTTTTCTTTGCTTTGACCCCTTCAAAGAAGTTGGTCACTTCGGCTTGCACGATCTTCGCGTTTTCCTCCTGGCTCCTCTCATATGGTAACTTCTGTGGAGTCTTCAGAGAAGGACCGTATCTGTATTGCCTGCCTCTGGCTGTACTGCTAGACGCCGGAGCAGACGGAGCGGCTGCGGCTGTCCTTCCTTTCTTACGAGGCGGAGGAGAAGGACGACGCGCCGGAGGAGCCGGAGTGGCGCCGGGTCTCTTCCTCCCTTGTTGACGAGGCGGAGAAGGAGGAGGCAGCTGGCTGCTCGGGCGCGCCGGCGCAGGCGGAGAAGGAAGCAGAGTGCCGCCACGCGCCGGAGAAGGAGGCTGAGTTCCCTGATCACTCGCCGGAGGAGGCGGAGGAGGAGGCGGAGTGCCCTGACTCGCCGGAGGAGGAGGAGGAGGCGGAGGCGTCCAGTTCGGAAGGTTGATGAGCTCCTTCCGCCATAGGCATGGAGTCTTCAGAGAAGAACCCAGCCGAATCTCCCCTTCACCCGTAGGGTGGTCAAGCTCAAGGTCCTCAAATCCGTCCGTTATTTGATCCACCATCACCCTAGCATATCCTTCTGGAATCGGCTGGCCGTGGTAGGTTGAGCCAGGTTCATTAGGTATAACAGAGCCAACAGCCGCCTTGACTTTCAATGTCATCCATCGCGTCATAAGGTGGCAATGTTGAGACTCTGTGATAGCATCCACGGGGAAGCCCGTGAAGACAGGCTCCAGCTGCTGAGTCTGCTCGGTGGAAGCCACGCTGCTTCTCCGCTAAGATGGCGGGGTAGCTTCAGGGAAGCTTCGGCAGGTCGTTTGCTGCGATCTGCTTCTCGTTCCTCTAGCCCTTGTACCCTTTCGTGCAGCGCCTGCAGTTGGCTATGCTCCACTTTCTTCCTCCTCTCCTGGGTTTTGTAACCCCCTGCGTCCGGAAACCCAGCGTTCCACGGAAGGGAGCCTGGCGTGCCTCGTGTCCGTCCAGGGTGCTCAGGATTCCCGAGGGCCATTGTGAGCTCGTCCTTCTCTCTGTCTGGAATGAACGTACCTTCCTGTGCTGCGGCGATATAGTGTCGAAGCTTCGTGACGGGTATTCGCAGTTGCTCTTCCGTCCAAACGCACTTCCCTGATACAGGGTCCAAGGTCCCGCCAACCCCGAAGAACCAAGTCCGGCAATGGTCTGGCCATCTCAATGTCTCTGGTTCGACCCCTTTAGCAATCAGGTCATTCTCAGCCTTGTCCCACAAAGGTCGGGCTTTGAGGTAACCACCTGACCCCGTGCGATTGTGATGCTTCTTCTTCGAAGCATTTTTCTTGTTTGTCGCTGACATCTTCTTACTCTTTTCCGATGTCTTGTGGGCCACAAATGCGGGCCATTGATCTCTGATCTTTTCAAACCGGCCGGTGAATTCTGGTGTCTCTTCTTTGTCGACAAACGTTTTCAGCTCATCCTTGCACCTCCTGAATAGTTCTGCCATCTTCTTAAGAGCATGAGACTTGATCAATTCCTCTTTAACTGCTTCTCTGGATCCTCCTCTGGCGGTAGGGTGAAATTTACCTTAAGTGTTGTCCAAAGATCTTCTTTCTGCATATCAGAGACATAAGACGTCGGCACCTCAGGGTCTTCCTTCTTTGGTTTTAACCATTGCTGGATACTGATCGGGATCTTGTCCCTAACAAGAACCCCGCACTGAGCACGAAATGCATCCCTTGTCCGGATGGGTTCAATCGGCTTGCCATCGCGCGCGATTGCTGTGATCTCAAACCTTTCATCCGAGCGCAACTTTTTCTTCGGGCCTCGTTTCTTTACCGAAGTTGAGCTTGATCCGGAGGGCTAGAGAAAAAAGAAGAAAGACGAGAGTTAATTAATATGTGTACATATGAAAACAATGAATGCATCAATTAACTAGTCAACACGGGCTTAACTAATATATATATACCTGGCCGGACTTGGTTCAGTCACCGGAGCCGTCATCACGATCTCCTTCTTGTACCTCCATTGGGTCACCGGAGCCATCATGAACGTAGCCCTCTTCTTGTACCGGCATTAATGGGTCACCGGAGCCATCATGAACATAGCCCTCTTCTTCACCCGGTCCTTCGTGACCATCGGTGTCGTAGAGAAACGACGCAACGACATCACTTCCTTGTGCGATTATCTCCCCCAACATCGCTTCTGTTGCTTCGTCTCGGGAGTGATCCATAGTTTCTGCAAATATTTACAACATGTCAATTATTATTCAAACATGGTATAGATGGATATATATTAGTGGCAAACGTAGAACTAGCTAGCTAATCACAATAAGGAATCATGTTAGTGGCCTCGACGCTGCTTCTCTAGGGTTTGGGATGGCCTAGACAACGCTTCAAGGGTTTGGGGTGGCCTCGACACAACGCTTCAAGGGTTTGGGGTGGCCTCGACGACAACGCTCTTTTAAATTGGTAAATTTGGGTGGCCTCGAGAGAGTTTGTCGGGTAGGGGCGCGGCGGGAGGGGGTAGGAGACCAACATCGTTTTTTCTCTAGGGTTTGGGTGTAATCGAGAGTTTTGGTCGAGCGAGAGGGCCGGGGGGGGTGCTCCCGTGGTATAAGTTATCACGATCGAGAGTTGGTATATATATCGATCGCCCCTCATGTCGAAGTTATCCGGGAGGGGGTTATATCGACAATGACGCGACATACATATACATGGGAAAATAATGTTATCGGGGAGGGGGTATATCGGTACCCCCCCTCGTGTTGAAGTTTGATCGGGAGGGGGTATATCGACAATGACATACCCGATAAAAAATAAGAAGACAAAAGAAGAAATAAAAAGAGGAGAAGAAGAAAGGAATAGAAGAGAAGCAATCGAAGAAAAAAAAGAAGAAAAAAGGAGAAGAAGAAAGGAATAGAGGAGAAAGAAGAAAAAAATAGAAAATTTCTATTTTTTTTATTCTTTCTCCTCTATTTCTTTCTTCTTCTCCTCTTCTTTTTCTTCCTTTTTCCTCTTCTTATTTATTTCTGCTCTTCTTCCTCTCCTCTTCTTCTCCTTTCTTCCTCTTCTTATTTTCCTTTTTCTCCTCTTATTCTTTTTCTTCTTCCTTTCCTAGCTAGATATTTAAATTTTTTCTAAAAATTAAACTAACCTAAAATGTACTAAATCTAACTTTTGCATATATGAACATATATACACAAAGAACATACAAACATATACACAAAGAACACAAAGAAAAAACAGGCGAGGGCGCCGCCGGACCAAGCTGAGGAGGGGCAGGGGCGCGGAGTCGGGGCGGCGCGCGTCGGGGCAGGGCGGCGATCGGCACGACGGCGACGGCGTCGGGGCAGGGCGGCGAGCGGCGACGGCGTCAGGCGAGGGCGCGGGCGATGGCGTCGGGGCAGGGCGGAGAGCGGCGACGGCGTCAGGCGAGGGAGCGGGCGATGGTGTCGGGGCAGGGCGGAGAGCGGCGACGGTGTCGGGCGAGGGCGCGGCGACGGCGTCGGGGCAGGGCTCGGCGGCGACGGCGACGAGGAGCAGCGTGGGGGCGTCGGGGCGGACAAGAATTGATTTTTGCAGAAACTGCTAAGTGTTTCTTATATACCCAAGGCATTGGTACCGGTTCGTGGCACCAACCGGTACCAATGCCCCCCTTTAGTCTCAGTTGGTGCCACTAACCGGGACCAAAGATCACTTTTCAGCAGCCCAAAGGGCGGGAAGCGGCGGCCTTTGGTCCCGGTTGGTGGCACCAACCGGGACTAAAGGTCACTTTTCAGCAGCCCAAAGGGCGGGAAGCGGCGGCCGTTGGTCCCGGTTGGTGCCACGAACCGGTACCAATGCACCCCCGTTAGTCCCGGTTGGTGCCCCCAACCGGGACCAAAGGCCCCTGTGCTGCCCGCGTCGCGACCAAAGTTTAGTCTCACCTTGCTAGTTGAGAGGGGCGCGCAGTGGTTTATAAGCCCCACTTCACACCCCTCTCGAGCTCCTCTCCACTGCAGGCTTACAGGCCTACTTGCTACTCCTTTGCCTGATGGGCCTTCTGGGCCTACTGCGGGCCTGAATCCTAGCCCATGGATGGGTTTCTAGTCGTATTCACGCCGTGGTGGCCCAGTTGGTGACAATTTTTTATTTTTCCCAGTTTTTTTGTTTTCTTTTTTGCTTTATTTATTTTGTTTTGTTTCTACTTACAACAAAATACTTATTTATTTTATTTTATTTTGTTTATAATTAATTATTAATTTTATTTTATGATAATTCTTTTTGCTATTAAAGTTTCTAAAAAAAGTTCTTTATGAAAATTCTTTTTGCTTTTAATGATTTTGAACAGAAAATACTTTGATAATTTTAGTTGCACGAATTTTATATAATTTTAGTTTCAATAATACTATAAGTTGGTTATAATGTTTTGAACAGAAAATACTTTGATAATTTTAGTTTCAAAATTTTTATTTATGTTATCAAAGTTTTTTTTGTTTCTACTTATCTATTTTATTAAAGTTTATATTATTTTGTTTCAAATTACTTATTTATTTTATTTTATTTTGTTTATGACTTCATTGGTTATTTTTCATGCATTTACTGATTATTTTGAGCTATAAGACCATGAAATTGAAAAGCATTTGAAATGAACTCTGAAAAGGTTCCAAGTTGGCATGGTATCATCATTTCACCCACATAGCATGTGCAAGAAAGTAGAGAGGCTTACGGCAAAAACTGGATGCACTTCGTGTACAAAACAGACAATCTCCTTCGAAGTATCACGGTTTCATACGGAAACTTGTGTGTTACAAAGAGATTTCAATTTTTTTGAACTTATTTGAACCCCCTTGTTTTTCTATGTTCAAATGCACCATTCAAAGCCACATCATCAATTTACAACCCATTCTGACTTCATTTGTTATTTTTCATACATTTACTGATTATTTTAAGCTATAAGACCATGAAATTGAAAAGCATCTGAAATGAACTCTGAAAAGGTTCCAAGTTGGCATGGTATCATCATTTCACCCACATAGCATGTGTAAGAAAGTAGAGAGGTTTACGGCAAAAAATGGATGCACTTCGTGTACAAAACAGACAATCTCCTTCGAAGTATCATGGTTTCATACAGAAACTCGTCTGTTACAAAGGGATTTCAATTTTTTTGAACTTATTCGAACCCCCTTGTTTTTCTGTGTTCAAAATGCACCATCCAAAGCCACATCATCAATTTACAACCGTTTCTGACTTCATTTGTTATTTTTCATGCATTTACTGATTATTTTGAGCTATAAGACCATGAAATTGAAAAGCATTCGAAATGAACTCTGAAAAGGTTCCAAGTTGGCATGGTATCATCATTTCACCCACATAGCATGTGCAAGAAAGTAGAGAGGCTTACGGCAAAAACTATATGCACTTCGTGTACAAAACAAACAATCTCCTTCGAAGTATCAGGGTTTCATACTTAAACTCGTCTGTTACAAAGGGATTTCAATTTTTTTGAACTTATTTGAACCCCCTTGTTTTTCTGTGTTCAAAATGCACCATTCAAAGCCACATCATCAATTTACAACCCTTTCTGACTTCATATGTTATTTTTCATGCATTTATTGATTGTTTTAAGCTATAAGACCATGAAATTGAAAAGCATTTGAAATGAACTCTCAAAAGGTTCCAAGTTGGCATGGTATCATCATTTCACCCACATAGCATGTGCAAGAAAGTAGAGAGGCTTACGCCAAAAAATGGATGCACTTCGTGTACAAAACAGACAATCTCCTTCGAAGTATGAGGGTTTCATACGGAAACTCGTGTGTTACAAAGGAATTTCAATTTTTTTGAACTTATTTGAACCCCCTTATATTTATGTGTTCAAAATGCACCATTCAAAGCCACATCATCGATTTACAACCCTTTCTGACTTCATTTGTTATTTTCCATGCATTTCCTCAGTATTTTGAGCTGTAAGACCATGAAATTGAAAAGCATTTGAAATGAACTTTGAAAAGGTTCCAAGTTGGCATGGTATCATCATTTCACCCACATAGCATGTACAAGAAAGTAGAGAGGCTTACGGCAAAAACCGGATGCACTTCGTGTACAAAATAGAGAATCTCCTTCGAAGTATGAGGGTTTCAAACGGAAACTCGTCTGTTACAAAGGGATTTCAATTTTTTTGAACTTGTTTGAACCCCCTTGTTTTTCTGTGTTCAAAATGCACCATTCGAAGCCACATCATCAATTTACAACCCTTTCTGACTTCATTTGTTATTTTTCATGCATTTACTGATTATTTTGAGCTATAAGACCATGAAATTGAAAATCATTTCAAATGAACTTTGAAAAGGTTCCAAGTTGGCATGGTATCATCATTTCACCCACATAGCATGTGCAAGAAAGTAGAGAGGCTTGCGGAAAAAACCGGATGCACTTCGTGTACAAAACACACAATCTCCTTCGAAGTATGAGGGTTTCAAACGGAAACTCGTCTGTTACAAAGGGATTTCATTTTTGTTGAACTTATTTGAACCCCCTTGTTTTTCTATGTTCAAAATGCACCATTCAAAGCCACATCATCAATTTACAACCGTTTCTGACTACATTTGTTATTTTTCATGCATTTACTGATTATTTTGAGCTATAAGACCATGAAATTGAAAAGCATTCGAAATGAACTCTGAAAAGGTTCCAAGTTGGCATGGTATCATCATTTCACCAACATAGCATGTGCAAGAAAGTAGAGAGGCTTACGGCAAAAACTGGATGCACTTCGTGTACAAAACAATCAATGTCCTTCGAAGTATCAGGGTTTCATACGGAAACTCGTCTGTTACAAAGGGATTTCATTTTTGTTGAACTTATTTGAACCCCCTTGTTTTTCTGTGTTCAAAATGCAGCATTTAAAGCCACATCATCAATTTACAACCCTTTCTGACTTCATTTGTTATTTTTCATGCATTTGCTGATTATTTTGAGCTATAAGACCATGAAATTGAAAAGCATTTGAAATGAACTCTGAAAAGGTTCCAAGTTGGCATGGTATCATATTTTCACCCACATAGCATGTGCAAGAAAGTAGAGAGGCTTACGGCAAAAACTGGATGCACTTCGTGTACAAAACAGACAATCTCCTTCGAAGTATCACGGTTTCATACGGAAACTCGTCTCTTACAAAGGGATTTCAATTTTTTTGAACTTATTTGAACCCCCTTATTTTTCTGTGTTCAAAATGCACCATTCAAAGCCACATCATCAATTTACAACCCTTTCTGACTTCATTTGTTATTTTTCATGCATTTACTGAATATTTTGAGCTATAAGACCATGAAATTGAAAAGCATTTGAAATGAACTCTCAAAAGGTTCCAAGTTGGCATGGTATCATCATTTCACCCACATAGCATGTGCAAGAAAGTAGAGAGGCTTACGGCAAAAACTGGATGCACTTCGTGTACAAAACACACAATCTCCTTCGAAGTATCAGGGTTTCATACGGAAACTCGTGTGTTACAAAGGGATTTCATTTTTGTTGAACTTATTTGAACCCCCTTGTTTTTCTATGTTTAAAATGCACCATTCAAAGCCACATCATCAATTTACAACCCTTTCTGACTTCATTTGTTATTTTTCATGCATTTACTGATTATTTTGAGCTATAATACCATGAAATTGAAAAGCATTTGAAATGAACTCTGAAAAGGTTCCAAGTTGGCATGGTATCATCATTTCACCCACATAGCATGTGCAAGAAAGTAGAGAGGCTTACGGCAAAAACTGGATGCACTTCGTGTACAAAACACACAATCTCCTTCGAAGTATCAGGGTTTCATACGGAAACCCGTGTGTTACAAAGGGATTTCATTTTTGTTGAACTTATTTGAACCCCCTTGTTTTTGTGTGTTCAAAATGCACCATTCAAAGCCACATCATCAATTTACAACCCTTTCTGACTTCATTTGTTATTTTTCATGCATTTACTGATTATTTTGAGCTATAAGACCATGAAATTGAAAAGCATTTGAAATGAACTCTGAAAAGGTTCCAAGTTGACATGGTATCATCATTTCACCCACATAGCATGTGCAAGAAAGTAGAGAGGCTTACGGCAAAAACTGGATGCACTTCGTGTACAAAACACACAATCTCCTTCAAAGTATCAGGGTTTCATACGGAAACTCGTGTGTTACAAAG
Organism: Hordeum vulgare subsp. vulgare; assembly: GCF_904849725.1. Classification (NCBI taxonomy): domain Eukaryota; kingdom Viridiplantae; phylum Streptophyta; class Magnoliopsida; order Poales; family Poaceae; genus Hordeum; species Hordeum vulgare. Next base: position 67,974,760 of record NC_058522.1, read on the forward strand.
GGATTTCATTTTTGTTGAACTTATTTGAACCCCCTTGTTTTTCTGTGTTCAAAATGCACCACTCAAAGCCATGTCATCAATTTACAACCCTTTCTGACTTCATTAGTTATTTTGCATGCATTTACTGATTATTTTGAGCTATAAGAGCATGAAATTGAAAAGCATTCGAAATGAACTCTCAAAAGGTTCCAAGTTGGCATGGTATCATCATTTCACCCACATAGCATGTGCAAGAATGTAGAGAGGCTTACGGCAAAAACTGGATGCACTTCGTGTACAAAACAAACAATCTCCTTCGAAGTATGAGGGTTTCATACGGAAACTCGTGTGTTACAAAGGGATTTCAATTTTTTTGAACTTATTTGAACCCCCTTGTTTTTCTGTGTTAAAAATGCACCATTCAAAGCCACATCATCAATTTACAACCCCTTCTGACTTCATTTGTTATTTTTCATGCATTTACTTATTATTTTGAGCTATAAGACCATGAAATTGAAAAGCATCTGAAATGAACTCTGAAAAGGTTCCAAGTTGGCATGGTATCATCATTTCACCCACATAGCATGTGTAAGAAAGTAGAGAGGTTTACGGCAAAAACTGGATGCACTTCTTGTACAAAACAAACAATCTCCTTCGAAGTGTTAGGGTTTCATACGGAAACTCGTCTGTTACAAAGGGATTTCAATTTTTTTGAACTTATTGGAACCCCCTTGTTTTTCTGTGTTCAAAATGCACCATCCAAAGCCACATCATCAATTTACAACCGTTTCTGACTTCATTTGTTATTTTTCATGCATTTACTGATTATTTTGAGCTATAAGACCATGAAATTGAAAAACATTCGAAATGAACTCTTAAAAGGTTCCAAGTTGGCATGGTATCATCATTTCACCCACATAGCATGTGCAAGAAAGTAGAGAGGCTTACGGCAAAAACTGGATGCACTTTGTGTACAAAACAAACAATCTCCTTCGAAGTATCAGGGTTTCGTACGGAAACTCGTCTCTTACAAAGGGATTTCAATTTTTTTGAACTTATTTGAACCCCCTTGTTTTTCTGTGTTCAAAATGCACCATTCAAAGCCACATCATCAACTTACATCCCTTTCTGACTTCATTTGTTATTTTTCATGCATTTATTGATTGTTTTGAGCTATAAGACCATGAAATTGAAAAGCATTTGAAATGAACTCTGAAAAGGTTCCAAGTTGGCATGGTATCATCATTTCACCCACATAGCATGTGCAAGAAAGTAGAGAGGCTTACGGCAAAAACTGGATGCACTTCGTGTACAAAACACACAATCTCCTTCGAAGTATCAGGGTTTCATACGGAAACTCGTGTGTTACAAAGGGATTTCATTTTTTTTGAACTTATTTGAACCCCCTTGTTTTTGTGTGTTCAAAATGCACCATTCAAAGCCACATCATCAATTTACAACCCTTTCTGACTTCATTTGTTATTTTTCATGCATTTACTGATTATTTTGAGCTATAAGACCATGAAATTGAAAAGCATTTGAAATGAACTCTGAAAAGGTTCCAAGTTGACATGGTATCATCATTTCACCCACATAGCATGTGCAAGAAAGTAGAGAGGCTTACGGCAAAAACTGGATGCACTTCGTGTACAAAACACACAATCTCCTTCAAAGTATCAGGGTTTCATACGGAAACTCGTGAGTTACAAAGGGATTTCATTTTTGTTGAACTTATTTGAACCCCCTTGTTTTTCTGTGTTCAAAATGCACCACTCAAAGCCACGTCATCAATTTACAACCCTTTCTGACTTCATTAGTTATTTTGCATGCATTTACTGATTATTTTGAGCTATAAGAGCATGAAATTGAAAAGCATTCGAAATGAACTCTCAAAAGGTTCCAAGTTGGCATGGTATCATCATTTCACCCACATAGCATGTGCAAGAATGTAGAGAGGCTTACGGCAAAAACTGGATGCACTTCGTGTACAAAACAAACAATCTCCTTCGAAGTATGAGGGTTTCATACGGAAACTCGTGTGTTACAAAGGGATTTCAATTTTTTTGAACTTATTTGAACCCCCTTGTTTTTCTGTGTTAAAAATGCACCATTCAAAGCCACATCATCAATTTACAACCCCTTCTGACTTCATTTGTTATTTTTCATGCATTTACTTATTATTTTGAGCTATAAGACCATGAAATTGAAAAGCATCTGAAATGAACTCTGAAAAGGTTCCAAGTTGGCATGGTATCATCATTTCACCCACATAGCATGTGTAAGAAAGTAGAGAGGTTTACGGCAAAAACTGGATGCACTTCTTGTACAAAACAAACAATCTCCTTCGAAGTGTCAGGGTTTCATACGGAAACTCGTCTGTTACAAAGGGATTTCAATTTTTTTGAACTTATTCGAACCCCCTTGTTTTTCTATGTTCAAAATGCACCATCCAAAGCCACATCATCAATTTACAACCGTTTCTGACTTCATTTGTTATTTTTCATGCATTTACTGATTATTTTGAGCTATAAGACCATGAAATTGAAAAGCATTCGAAATGAACTCTGAAAAGGTTCCAAGTTGGCATGGTATCATCATTTCACCCACATAGCATGTGCAAGAAAGTAGAGAGGCTTACGGCAAAAACTGGATGCACTTTGTGTACAAAACAAACAATCTCCTTCGAAGTATCAGGGTTTCGTACGGAAACTCGTCTCTTACAAAGGGATTTCAATTTTTTTGAACTTATTTGAACCCCCTTGTTTTTCTGTGTTCAAAATGCACCATTCAAAGCCACCTCATCAACTTACATCCCTTTCTGACTTCATTTGTTATTTTTCATGCATTTATTGATTGTTTTGAGCTATAAGACCATGAAATTGAAAAGCATTTGAAATGAACTCTGAAAAGGTTCCAAGTTGGCATGGTATCATCATTTCACCCACATAGCATGTGCAAGAAAGTAGAGAGGCTTACGCCAAAAAATGGATGCCCTTCGTGTACAAAACACACAATCTCCTTCGAAGTATCAAGGTTTCATACGGAAACTCGTGTGTTACAAAGGGATTTCAATTTTTTTGAACTTATTTGAATCCCCTTATTTTTCCGTGTTCAAAATGCACCATTCAAAGCCACATCATCAATTTACAACCCTTTCTGACTTCATTTGTTATTTTTCATGCATTTACTGATTATTTTGAGCTATAAGACCATGAAATTGAAAAGCATTCGAAATGAACTCTGAAAAGGTTCCAGGTTGGCATGGTATCATCGTTTCACCCACATAGCATGTACAAGAAAGTAGAGAGGCTTACGGCAAAAACTGGATGCACTTCGTGTACAAAACAGAGAATCTCCTTCGAAGTATCAAGGTTTCATACGGAAACTCGTGTGTTACAAAGGGATTACAATTTTTTTGAACTTATTTGAACCCCCTTGTTTTTCTGTGTTCAAAATGCACCATTCGAAGCCACATCAACAATTTACAACTCTTTCTGACTTCATTTGTTATTTTTCACGCATTTACTGATTATTTTGAGCTATAAGACCATGAAATTGAAAATCATTTCAAATGAACTCTGAAAAGGTTCCAAGTTGGCATGGTATCATCATTTCACCCACATAGCATGTGCAAGAAAGTAGAGAGGCTTACGGCAAAAACTGGATGCACTTCGTGTACAAAACACACAATCTCCTTCGAAGTATCAGGGTTTCATACGGAAACTCGTCTGTTACAAAGGGATTTCATTTTTGTTGAACTTGTTTGAACCCCCTTGTTTTTCTATGTTCAAAATGAACCATTCAAAGCCACATCATCAATTTACAATCGTTTCTGACTTCATTTGTTATTTTTCATGCATTTACTCATTATTTTGAGCTATAAGACCATGAAATTGAAAAGCATTCGAAATGAACTCTGAAAAGGTTCCAAGTTGGCATGGTATCATCATTTCACCCACATAGCATGTGCAAGAAAGTAGAGAGGCTTACGGCAAAAACTGGATGCACTTCGTGTACAAAACAAACAATCTCCTTCGAAGTATCAGGGTTTCATACGGAAACTCGTGTGTTACAAAGGGATTTCAATTTTTTAAACTTATTTGAACCCCCTTGTTTTTCTGTGTTAAAAATGCACCATTCAAAGCCACATCATCAATTTACAACCCTTTCTGACTTCATTTGTTAATTTTCATTCATTTACTGATTATCTTGAGCTATAAGACCATGAAATTGAAAAACATTTGAAATGAACTCTCAAAGGGTTCCAAGTTGGCATGGTATCATCATTCCACCCACATAGCATGTGCAAGAAAGTAGAGAGGTTTACGGCAAAAACTGGATGCACTTCGTGTAAAAAACAGACAATCTCCTTCGAAGTATCAGGGTTTCATACGGAAACTCGTCTGTTACAAAGGGATTTCAATTTTTTTGAACTTATTTGAACAACCTTGTTTTTGTGTTCAAAATGCACCATTCAAAGCCACATCATCAATTTACAACCCTTTCTGACTTCATTTGTTATTTTTCATGCATTTACTGATTATTTTGAGCTATAAGACCATGAAATTGAAAAGCATTTGAAATGAACTATCAAAAGGTTCCAAGTTGGCATGGTATCATCATTTCACCCACATAGCATGTGCAAGAAAGTAGAGAGGCTTACGTCAAAAACTGGATGCACTTCGTGTACAAAACACACAATCTCCTTCGAAGTATCAGGGTTTCATACGGAAACTCGTCTGTTACAAAGGGATTTCATTTTTGTTGAACTTATTTGAACCCCCTTGTTTTTCTGTGTTCAAAATGCAGCATTTAAAGCCACATCATCAATTTACAACCCTTTCTCACTTCATTTGTTATTTCTCATGCATTTACTGATTATTTTGAGCTATAAGACCATGAAATTGAAAAGCATTTATAATGAACTCTCAAAAGGTTCCAAGTTGGCATGGTATCATCATTTCACCCACATAGCATGTGCAAGAAAATAGAGAGGCTTACGGCAAAAACTGGATGCACTTCGTGTACAAAACACACAATCTCCTTCTAAGTATCAGGGTTTCATACGGAAACTCGTGTGTTACAAAGGGATTTCAATTTTTTTGAACCCCCTTGTTTTTCTGTGTTTAAAATGCACAATTCAAAGCCACATCATCAATTTACAACCCTTTCTGACTTCATTTGTTATTTTTCATGCATTTACTGATTATTTTGAGCTATACTACCATGAAATTGAAAAGCATTTGAAATGAACTCTGAAAAGGTTCCAAGTTGTCATGGTATCATCATTTCACCCACATAGCATGTGCAAGAAAGTAGAGAGGCTTACGGCAAAAACTGGATGCACTTCGTGTACAAAACAAACAATCTCCTTCGAAGTATCAGGGTTTCATACGGAAACTCGTGTGTTACAAAGGGATTTCATTTTTGTTGAACTTATTTGAACCCCCTTGTTTTTGTGTGTTCAAAATGCACCACTCAAAGCCACATCATCAATTTACAACCCTTTCTGACTTCATTTGTTATTTTTCATGCATTTACTGATTATTTTGAGCTATAAGACCATGAAATTGAAAAGCATTTGAAATGAACTCTGAAAAGGTTCCAAGTTGCATGGTATCATCATTTCACCCACATAGCAAGTGCAAGAAAGTAGAGAGGCTTACAGCAAAAACTGGATGCACTTCGTGTACAAAACACACAATCTCCTTCAAAGTATCAGGGTTTCATACGGAAACTCGTGTGTTACAAAGGGATTTCATTTTTGTTGAACTTATTTGAACCCCCTTGTTTTTCTGTGTTCAAAATGCACCATTCAAAGCCACATCATCAATTTACAACCCTTTCTGACTTCATTTGTTATTTTTCATGCATTTACTGATTATTTTGAGCTATAAGACCATGAAATTGAAAAGCATTTGAAAAGAACTCTGAAAAGGTTCCAAGTTGGCATGGTATCATCATTTCACCCACATAGCATGTGCAAGAAAGTAGAGAGGCTTACGGCAAAAACTAGATGCACTTCGTGTACAAAACACACAATCTCCTTCGAAGTATCAGGGTTTCATACGGAAACTCGTCTGTTACAAAGGGATTTCATTTTTGTTGAACTTATTTGAACCCCCTTGTTTTTCTGTGTTCAAAATGCAGCATTTAAAGCCACATCATCAATTTACAACCCTTTCTCACTTCATTTGTTATTTCTCATGCATTTACTGATTATTTTGAGCTATAAGACCATGAAATTGAAAAGCATTTATAATGAACTCTCAAAAGGTTCCAAGTTGGCATGGTATCATCATTTCACCCACATAGCATGTGCAAGAAAATAGAGAGGCTTACGGCAAAAACTGGATGCACTTCGTTTACAAAACACACAATCTCCTTCTAAGTATCAGGGTTTCATACGGAAACTCGTGTGTTACAAAGGGATTTCAATTTTTTTGAACCCCCTTGTTTTTCTGTGTTTAAAATGCACAATTCAAAGCCACATCATCAATTTACAACCCTTTCTGACTTCATTTGTTATTTTTCATGCATTTACTGATTATTTTTAGCTATAATACCATGAAATTGAAAAGCATTTGAAATGAACTCTGAAAAGGTTCCAAGTTGTCATGGTATCATCATTTCACCCACATAGCATGTGCAAGAAAGTAGAGAGGCTTACGGCAAAAACTGGATGCACTTCGTGTACAAAACAAACAATCTCCTTCGAAGTATCAGGGTTTCATACGGAAACTCGTGTGTTACAAAGGGATTTCATTTTTGTTGAACTTATTTGAACCCCCTTGTTTTTGTGTGTTCAAAATGCACCACTCAAAGCCACATCATCAATTTACAACCCTTTCTGACTTCATTTGTTATTTTTCATGCATTTACTGATTATTTTGAGCTATAAGACCATGAAATTGAAAAGCATTTGAAATGAACTCTGAAAAGGTTCCAAGTTGCATGGTATCATCATTTCACCCACATAGCAAGTGCAAGAAAGTAGAGAGGCTTACAGCAAAAACTGGATGCACTTCGTGTACAAAACACACAATCTCCTTCAAAGTATCAGGGTTTCATACGGAAACTCGTGTGTTACAAAGGGATTTCATTTTTGTTGAACTTATTTGAACCCCCTTGTTTTTCTGTGTTCAAAATGCACCATTCAAAGCCACATCATCAATTTACAACCCTTTCTGACTTCATTTGTTATTTTTCATGCATTTACTGATTATTTTGAGCTATAAGACCATGAAATTGAAAAGCATTTGAAAAGAACTCTGAAAAGGTTCCAAGTTGGCATGGTATCATCATTTCACCCACATAGCATGTGCAAGAAAGTAGAGAGGCTTACGGCAAAAACTAGATGCACTTCGTGTACAAAACACACAATCTCCTTCGAAGTATCAGGGTTTCATACGGAAACTCGTCTGTTACAAAGGGATTTCATTTTTGTTGAACTTATTTGAACCCCCTTGTTTTTGTGTGTTCAAAATGCAGCATTTAAAGCCACATCATCAATTTACAACCCTTTTTGACTTCATTTGTTATTTTTCATGCATTTACTCATTATTTTGAGCTATAAGACCATGAAATTGAAAAGCATTTGAAATGAACTCTGAAAAGGTTCCAAGTTGGCATGGTATCATATTTTCACCCACATAGCATGTCCAAGAAAGTAGAGAGGCTTACGGCAAAAACTGGATGCACTTCTTGTACAAAACATACAATCTCCTTCGAAGTATCACAGTTTCATACGGAAACTCGTCTCTTACAAATGGATTTCAATTTTTTTGAACTTATTTGAACCCCCTTGTTTTTCTGTGTTCAAAATGCACCATTCAAAGCCACATCATCAATTTACAACCCTTTCTGACTTCATTTGTTATTTTTCATGCATTTACTGATTATTTTTAGCTATAATACCATGAAATTGAAAAGCATTTGAAATGAACTCTGAAAAGGTTCCAAGTTGGCATGGTATCATCATTTCACCCACATAGCATGTGCAAGAAAGTAGAGAGGCTTACGGCAAAAACTGGATGCACTTCGTGTACAAAACACACAATCTCATTCAAAGTATCAGGGTTTCATACGGAAACTCATGTGTTACAAAGGGATTTCATTTTTGTTGAAGTTATTTGAACCCCCTTGTTTTCTGTGTTCAAAATGCACCATTCAAAGCCACATCATCAATTTACAACCCTTTCTGACTTCATTTGTTATTTTTCATGCATTTACTGATTATGTTGAGCTATAAGACCATGAAATTGAAAAGTATTTGAAATGAACTCTCAAAAGGTTACAAGTTGGCATGGTATCAACATTTCACCCACATAGCATGTGCAAGAAAGTAGAGAGGCTTACGGCAAAAACTGGATGCACTTCGTGTACAAAACACACAATCTCCTTCGAAGTATCAGGGTTTCATACGGAAACTCGTCTGTTACAAAGGGATTTCATTTTTGTTGAACTTATTTGAACCCCCTTGTTTTTCTGTGTTCAAAATGCATCATTTAAAGCCACATCATCAATTTACAACCCTTTTTGACTTCATTTGTTATTTTTCATGCATTTGTTCATTATTTTGAGCTATAAGACCATGAAATAGAAAAGCATTTGAAAAGAACTCTGAAAAGGTTCCAAGTTGGCATGGTATCATATTTTCACCCACATAGCATGTGCAAGAAAGTAGAGAGGCTTACGGCAAAAACTGGATGCACTTCGTGTACAAAACATACAATCTCCTTCGAAGTATCACAGTTTCATACGGAAACTCGTCTCTTACAAATGGATTTCAATTTTTTTGAACTTATTTGAACCCCCTTGTTTTTCTGTGTTCAATATGCACCATTCAAAGCCACATCATCAATTTACAACCCTTTCTGACTTCATTTGTTATTTTTCATGCATTTACTGATTATTTTGAGCTATAAGACCATGAAATTGAAAAGCATTTGAAATGAACTCTCAAAAGGTTCCAAGTTGGCATGGTATCATCATTTCACCCACATAGCATGTGCAAGAAAATAGAGAGGCTTACGGCAAAAACTGGATGCACTTCGTGTACAAAACACACAATCTCCTTCGAAGTATCAGGGTTTCATACGGAAACTCGTGTGTTACAAAGGGATTTCAATTTTTTTGAACCCCCTTGTTTTTCTATGTTTAAAATGCACAATTCAAAGCCACATCATCAATTTACAACCCTTTCTGACTTCATTTGTTATTTTTCATGCATTTACTGATTATTTTGAGCTATAATACCATGAAATTGAAAAACATTTGAAATGAACTCTGAAAAGGTTCCAAGTTGTCATGGTATCATCATTTCACCCACATAGCATGTGCAAGAAAGTAGAGAGGCTTACGGCAAAAACTGGATGCACTTCGTGTACAAAACACACAATCTCCTTCAAAGTATCAGGGTTTCATACGGAAACTCGTGAGTTACAAAGGGATTTCATTTTTGTTGAACTTATTTGAACCCCCTTGTTTTTCTGTGTTCAAAATGCACCATTCAAAGCCACATCATCAATTTACAATCGTTTCTGACTTCATTTGTTATTTTTCATGCATTTACTCATTATTTTGAGCTATAAGACCATGAAATTGAAAAGCATTCGAAATGAACTCTGAAAAGGTTCCAAGTTGGCATGGTATCATCATTTCACCCACATAGCATGTGCAAGAAAGTAGAGAGGCTTACGGCAAAAACTGGATGCACTTCGTGTACAAAACAAACAATCTCCTTCGAAGTATCAGGGTTTCATACGGAAACTCGTGTGTTACAAAGGGATTTCAATTTTTTAAACTTATTTGAACCCCCTTGTTTTTCTGTGTTAAAAATGCACCATTCACAGCCACATCATCAATTTACAACCCTTTCTGACTTCATTTGTTAATTTTCATTCATTTACTGATTATCTTGAGCTATAAGACCATGAAATTGAAAAACATTTGAAATGAACTCTCAAAGGGTTCCAAGTTGGCATGGTATCATCATTCCACCCACATAGCATGTGCAAGAAAGTAGAGAGGTTTACGGCAAAAACTGGATGCACTTCGTGTAAAAAACAGACAATCTCCTTCGAAGTATCAGGGTTTCATACGGAAACTCGTCTGTTACAAAGGGATTTCAATTTTTTTGAACTTATTTGAACAACCTTGTTTTTGTGTTCAAAATGCACCATTCAAAGCCACATCATCAATTTACAACCCTTTCTGACTTCATTTGTTATTTTTCATGCATTTACTGATTATTTTGAGCTATAAGACCATGAAATTGAAAAGCATTTGAAATGAACTATCAAAAGGTTCCAAGTTGGCATGGTATCATCATTTCACCCACATAGCATGTGCAAGAAAGTAGAGAGGCTTACGGCAAAAACTGGATGCACTTCGTGTACAAAACACACAATCTCCTTCGAAGTATCAGGGTTTCATACGGAAACTCGTCTGTTACAAAGGGATTTCATTTTTGTTGAACTTATTTGAACCCCCTTGTTTTTCTGTGTTCAAAATGCAGCATTTAAAGCCACATCATCAATTTACAACCCTTTCTCACTTCATTTGTTATTTCTCATGCATTTACTGATTATTTTGAGCTATAAGACCATGAAATTGAAAAGCATTTATAATGAACTCTCAAAAGGTTCCAAGTTGGCATGGTATCATCATTTCACCCACATAGCATGTGCAAGAAAATAGAGAGGCTTACGGCAAAAACTGGATGCACTTCGTGTACAAAACACACAATCTCCTTCTAAGTATCAGGGTTTCATACGGAAACTCGTGTGTTACAAAGGGATTTCAATTTTTTTGAACCCCCTTGTTTTTCTGTGTTTAAAATGCACAATTCAAAGCCACATCATCAATTTACAACCCTTTCTGACTTCATTTGTTATTTTTCATGCATTTACTGATTATTTTGAGCTATACTACCATGAAATTGAAAAGCATTTGAAATGAACTCTGAAAAGGTTCCAAGTTGTCATGGTATCATCATTTCACCCACATAGCATGTGCAAGAAAGTAGAGAGGCTTACGGCAAAAACTGGATGCACTTCGTGTACAAAACAAACAATCTCCTTCGAAGTATCAGGGTTTCATACGGAAACTCGTGTGTTACAAAGGGATTTCATTTTTGTTGAACTTATTTGAACCCCCTTGTTTTTGTGTGTTCAAAATGCACCACTCAAAGCCACATCATCAATTTACAACCCTTTCTGACTTCATTTGTTATTTTTCATGCATTTACTGATTATTTTGAGCTATAAGACCATGAAATTGAAAAGCATTTGAAATGAACTCTGAAAAGGTTCCAAGTTGCATGGTATCATCATTTCACCCACATAGCAAGTGCAAGAAAGTAGAGAGGCTTACAGCAAAAACTGGATGCACTTCGTGTACAAAACACACAATCTCCTTCAAAGTATCAGGGTTTCATACGGAAACTCGTGTGTTACAAAGGGATTTCATTTTTGTTGAACTTATTTGAACCCCCTTGTTTTTCTGTGTTCAAAATGCACCATTCAAAGCCACATCATCAATTTACAACCCTTTCTGACTTCATTTGTTATTTTTCATGCATTTACTGATTATTTTGAGCTATAAGACCATGAAATTGAAAAGCATTTGAAAAGAACTCTCAAAAGGTTCCAAGTTGGCATGGTATCATCATTTCACCCACATAGCATGTGCAAGAAAGTAGAGAGGCTTACGGCAAAAACTAGATGCACTTCGTGTACAAAACACACAATCTCCTTCGAAGTATCAGGGTTTCATACGGAAACTCGTCTGTTACAAAGGGATTTCATTTTTGTTGAACTTATTTGAACCCCCTTGTTTTTGTGTGTTCAAAATGCAGCATTTAAAGCCACATCATCAATTTACAACCCTTTTTGACTTCATTTGTTATTTTTCATGCATTTACTCATTATTTTGAGCTATAAGACCATGAAATTGAAAAGCATTTGAAATGAACTCTGAAAAGGTTCCAAGTTGGCATGGTATCATATTTTCACCCACATAGCATGTCCAAGAAAGTAGAGAGGCTTACGGCAAAAACTGGATGCACTTCTTGTACAAAACATACAATCTCCTTCGAAGTATCACAGTTTCATACGGAAACTCGTCTCTTACAAATGGATTTCAATTTTTTTGAACTTATTTGAACCCCCTTGTTTTTCTGTGTTCAAAATGCACCATTCAAAGCCACATCATCAATTTACAACCCTTTCTGACTTCATTTGTTATTTTTCATGCATTTACTGATTATTTTGAGCTATAAGACCATGAAATTGAAAAGCATTTGAAATGAACTCTCAAAAGGTTCCAAGTTGGCATGGTATCATCATTTCACCCACATAGCATGTGCAAGAAAGTAGAGAGGCTTACAGCAAAAACTGGATGCACTTCGTGTACAAAACACACAATCTCATTCAAAGTATCAGGGTTTCATACGGAAACTCATGTGTTACAAAGGGATTTCATTTTTGTTGAAGTTATTTGAACCCCCTTGTTTTCTGTGTTCAAAATGCACCATTCAAAGCCACATCATCAATTTACAACCCTTTCTGACTTCATTTGTTATTTTTCATGCATTTACTGATTATGTTGAGCTATAAGACCATGAAATTGAAAAGTATTTGAAATGAACTCTCAAAAGGTTACAAGTTGGCATGGTATCAACATTTCACCCACATAGCATGTGCAAGAAAGTAGAGAGGCTTACGGCAAAAACTGGATGCACTTCGTGTACAAAACACACAATCTCCTTCGAAGTATCAGGGTTTCATACGGAAACTCGTCTGTTACAAAGGGATTTCATTTTTGTTGAACTTATTTGAACCCCCTTGTTTTTCTGTGTTCAAAATGCATCATTTAAAGCCACATCATCAATTTACAACCCTTTTTGACTTCATTTGTTATTTTTGATGCATTTGTTCATTATTTTGAGCTATAAGACCATGAAATAGAAAAGCATTTGAAATGAACTCTAAAAAGGTTCCAAGTTGGCATGGTATCATATTTTCACCCACATAGCATGTGCAAGAAAGTAGAGAGGCTTACGGCAAAAACTGGATGCACTTCGTGTACAAAACATACAATCTCCTTCGAAGTATCACAGTTTCATACGGAAACTCGTCTCTTACAAATGGATTTCAATTTTTTTGAACTTATTTGAACCCCCTTGTTTTTCTGTGTTCAATATGCACCATTCAAAGCCACATCATCAATTTACAACCCTTTCTGACTTCATTTGTTATTTTTCATGCATTTACTGATTATTTTGAGCTATAAGACCATGAAATTGAAAAGCATTTGAAATGAACTCTCAAAAGGTTCCAAGTTGGCATGGTATCATCATTTCACCCACATAGCATGTGCAAGAAAATAGAGAGGCTTACGGCAAAAACTGGATGCACTTCGTGTACAAAACACACAATCTCCTTCGAAGTATCAGGGTTTCATACGGAAACTCGTGTGTTACAAAGGGATTTCAATTTTTTTGAACCCCCTTGTTTTTTTGTGTTTAAAATGCACAATTCAAAGCCACATCATCAATTTACAACCCTTTCTGACTTCATTTGTTATTTTTCATGCATTTACTGATTATTTTGAGCTATAATACCATGAAATTGAAAAACATTTGAAATGAACTTTGAAAAGGTTCCAAGTTGTCATGGTATCATCATTTCACCCACATAGCATGTGCAAGAAAGTAGAGAGGCTTACGGCAAAAACTGGATGCACTTCGTGTACAAAACAAACAATCTCCTTCGAAGTATGAGGGTTTCATACGGAAACTCGAGTGTTACAAAGGGATTTCATTTTTGTTGAACTTATTTGAACCCCCTTGTTTTTGTGTGTTCAAAATGCACCATTCAAAGCCACATCATCAATTTACAACCCTTTCTCACTTCATTTGTTATTTTTCATGCATTTACTGATTATTTTGAGCTATAAGACCATGAAATTGAAAAGCATTTGAAATGAACTCTGAAAAGGTTCCAAGTTGGCATGGTATCATCATTTCACCCACATAGCATGTGCAAGAAAGTAGACAGGCTTATAGCAAAAACTGGATGCACTTCGTGTACAAAACACACAATCTCCTTCAAAGTATCAGGGTTTCATACGGAAACTCGTGTCTTACCAAGGGATTTCATTTTTGTTGAACTTATTTGAACCCCCTTGTTTTTCTGTGTTCAAAATGCAGCATTCAAAGCCACATCATCAATTTACAACCCTTTCTGACTTCATTTGTTATTTTTCATGCATTTACTAATTATTTTGATCTATAAGACCATGAAATTGAAAAGCATTTGAAAAGAACTCTGAAAAGGTTCCAAGTTGGCATGGTATCATCATTTCACCCACATAGCATGTGCAAGAAAGTAGAGAGGCTTACGACAAAAACTGAATGCACTTCGTGTACAAAACACACAATCACCTTCGAAGTATCAGGGTTTCATACGGAAACTCGTCTTTTACAAAGGGATTTCATTTTTGTTGAACTTATTTGAACCCCCTTGTTTTAGTTTGTTCAAAATGCACCATTCAAAGCCACATCATCAATTTACAACCCTTTCTGACTTCATTTGTTATTTTTCGTGCATTTACTGATTATTTTGAGCTATAAGACCATGAAATTGAAAAGCATTTGAAATGAACTCTGAAAAGGTTCCAAGTTGGCATGGTATCATCATTTCACCCACATAGCACGTGCAAGAAAGTAGAGAGGCTTACGGCAAAAACTGGATGCACTTCGTGTACAAAACACACAATCTCCTTCGAAGTATCAGGGTTTCATATGGAAACTCGTCTGTTACAAAGGGTTTTCAATTTTTTTGAACTTATTTGAACCCCCTTGTTTTTTGTGTTCAAAATGCACCATTCAAAGCCACATAATCAATTTACAACCCTTTCTGACTTCATTTGTTATTTTTCATGCATTTACTGATTATTTTGAGCTATAATACGATGAAATTGAAAAGCATTTGAAATGAACTCTGAAAAGGTTCCAAGTTGGCATGGTATCATCATTTCACCCACATAGCATGTGCAAGAAAGTAGAGAGGCTTACGGCAAAAACTGGATGCACTTCGTGTACAAAACACACAATCTCCTTCGAAGTATCAGGGTTTCATACGGAAACTCGTCTGTTACAAAGGGATTTCATTTTTGTTGAACTTATTTGAACCCCCTTTTTTTGTGTGTTCAATATGCAGCATTTAAAGCCACATCATCAATTTACAACCCTTTCTCACTTCATTTGTTATTTTTCATGCATTTACTGATTATTTTGAGCTATAAGACCATGAAATTGAAAAACATTTGAAATGAACTCTCAAAAGGTTCCAAGTTGGCATGGTATCATCATTTCACCGACATAGCATGTGCAAGAAAGTAGAGAGGCTTACGGCAAAAACTGGATGCACTTCGTGTACAAAACACACAATCTCCTTCGAAGTATGAGGGTTTCATACGGAAACTCGTCTGTTACAAAGGGATTTCAATTTTTTTGAACTTATTTGAACCCCCTTGTTTTTTTTGTGTTTAAAATGCACCATTCAAAGCCACATCATCAATTTACAACCCTTTCTGACTTCATCTGTTATTTTTCATGCATTTACTGATTATTTTGAGCTATAATACGATGAAATTGAAAAGCATTTGAAATGAACTCTGAAAAGGTTCCAAGTTGGCATGGTATCATCATTTCACCCACATAGCATGTGCAAGAAAGTAGAGAGGCTTACGGCAAAAACTGGATGCACTTCGTGTACAAAACACACAATCTCCTTCGAAGTATCAGGGTTTCATACGGAAACTCGTGTGTTACAAAGGGATTTCATTTTTGTTGAACTTATTTGAACCCCCTTGTTTTTCTGTGTTCAAAATGCACCATTCAAAGCCACATCATCAATTTACAACCCTTTCTGACTTCATTTGTTATTTTTCATGCATTTACTGATTATTTTGAGCTATAAGACCATGAAATTGAAAAGCATTTGAAATGAACTCTGAAAAGGTTCCAAGTTGGCATGGTATCATCATTTCACCCAAATAGCATGTGGAAGAAAGTAGAGAGGCTTACGGCTAAAACTGGATGCACTTCGTGTACAAAACACACAATCTCCTTCAAAGTATCAGGGTTTCATACGGAAACTCGTGTGTTACAAAGGGATTTCATTTTTGTTGAACTTATTTGAACCCCCTTGTTTTTCTGTGTTCAAAATGCACCATTCAAAGCCACATCATCAATTTACAACCGTTTTTGACTTCATTTGTTATTTTTCATGCATTTACTGATTATTTTGAGCTATAAGACCATGAAATTGAAAAGCATTTGAAAAGAACTCTGAAAAGGTTCCAAGTTGGCATGGTATCATCATTTCACCCACATAGCATGTGCAAGAAAGTAGAGAGGCTTACGGCAAAAACTGGATGCACTTCGTGTACAAAACACACGATCTCCTTCGAAGTATCACGGTTTCATACGGAAACTCGTCTGTTACAAAGGGATTTCATTTTTGTTGAACTTATTTGAACCCCCTTGTTTTTCTGTGTTCAAAATGCACCATTCAAAGCCACATCATCAATTTACAACCCTTTCTGACTTCATTTGTTATTTTTCATGCATTTACTGATTATTTTGAGCTATAAGACCATGAAATTGAAAAGCATTTGAAATGAACTCTGAAAAGGTTCCAAGTTGGCATGGTATCATCGTTTCACCCACATAGCATGTGCAAGAAAGTAGAGAGGCTTACGGCAAAAACTGGATGCACTTCGTGTACAAAACACTCAAACTCCTTCGAAGTATGAGGGTTTCATACGGAAACTCGTGTGTTACAAAGGGATTTCATTTTTGTTGAACTTATTTGAACCCCCTTGTTTTTCTGTGTTCCAAATGCACCATTCAAAGCCACATCATCAATTTACAACCCTTTCTGACTTCATTTGTTATTTTTCATGCATTTACTGATTATTTTGAGCTATAAGACCATGAAATTGAAAAGCATTTGAAAAGAACTGTGAAAAGGTTCCAAGTTGGCATGGTATCATCATTTCACCCACATAGCATGTGCAAGAAAGTAGAGAGGCTTACGGTAAAAACTGGATGCACTTCGCGTACAAAACGAACAATCTCTTTCGAAGTATGAGGGTTTCATACGGAAACTCGTCTGTTACAAAGGGATTTCAATTTTTTTGAACTTATTTGAACTCCCTTGTTTTTCTGTGTTCAAAATGCACCATTCAAAGATGTAAGACCATGAAGTTGAAAAGCATTTGAAATGAACTTTGAAACCAAAGTACATACATAGTTCTCGAGAGCATTAAAACCAAAGTACATACATAGTTATCATTGAACAACATATAGCTCTCCAGAGCATCTAATTAAACCATACATTGAAATTATGTAAAACATTTCAATGCAAAAACAAATGCGATCATAACCGCAACCAAGGTAACAACTAATCCAACTGCATAATGATACCAAGCCTCGGTATGAATGGCATATTTTCTAATCTTTTTAATCTTCAACCGCATTGCATCCATCTTGATCTTGTGATCATCGATGACATCCGCAACATGCAACTCCAATATCATCTTCTCCTCCTCAATTTTTCTTATTTTTTCCTTCAAGTAATTGTTTTCTTCTTCAACTAAATTTAACCTCTTGACAATAGGGTCGGTTGGAATTTTCGGTTCAACAACCTCCTAGATAAATAAAATCTATGTCACATTGGTCGGCATAATTGTCATAAACAATAAATGAACCAAATAGTTATGAAAAGATAATATATACCACATCTGAATCATAGACAGGACGAGGGCCGACGGGGGCGGATACCAAAACCATCGCACTATATAATAACAAGGAATAATAAAAGTAAGAAAATTAGACAAGTATCTATCTGAAGTCAGAATTTTTTTCTTTCAGAAAGAAGATAAGAACAAGAGGCTCACCACGGTGGTGCCGGCGACGAGATCGGCGTAGGCGATCAACGGCGGTGAAGACGGGGCGGGGACGGGGCATGACGAACCGCTAAATCTAGACAAATCTCGTTGAAAATGGAGCTCGGAGGTCGAGTTTCGAGAGGAGAAAGCTTAACTAGTGTGGCTCGGGCATTTCATCGAACACCTCATGTCCATAGGAGGTGAACTAGAGCACCCAAATGCCCTCCCCTCGCCGGCTTGACAAAAACAGAGCACCGTGGAGTGCTCTGCCGCGGCGGTGGGTATATGTAGGCAAGTTATTTGTCCCGGTTCGTGGCATGAAACGGGACTAAAGCCAACCCTTCTGTCCCGGTTCAAGCCACGAACTGGGACCAATGGTTGTGGGCCAGCAGCGAGGACCATTGGTCCCGGTTCGTGGCTCGAACCGGGATAAATGGTTACACACGAACCGGGACCAATGCCCACGAGGCCCCGGCCGGCCCCCTGGGCTCACGAACCGGGTCTAATACCCCCCATTGGTCCCGGTTCTTGAAGAACCGGGACTAATGGGCTGGCCATGGCCGAAAGGTAGCCCTGTTTTCTACTAGTGTATATTGAAGGATACACCTAGGTTCACCAAGGATCACCTTGGCCATGGTTGTTCTCAAACAAATTATTTTATCAATATATATTTCTTACTCATAGAAGTAAATTAAAATGAATGTAATAGCACTTTCATGTAACACATGGCTGGCATTTCCAAATGCTTTAAATTCATGTTAGGTGGGAGTATTTATCGTAAGATGATTCATGACATCAGTCATTATATCCACATGTGGCATTTGTGGCCACTATAACTCCGCCTTCGGAATATGTGTCATGGCTATTCTCTTAATAGCTAAGTATATTCATATGTATTTCATGTGTCACCAAGTTCACTTAGTTCTCAAACTAAGTACATAATGGATGAATATATATTCACCTTGAATATTTCTCTTAAGAGAACATGCTGCCATGAGCACATTTGGAATGATAACCCAATAATTGTTTTTCAAGGCCTCAAGTCTATTGCAACTTACAATTTTGGTAGTTATAAAATCAACTTTAAGTTGAGATTTTATTATCAGATATTTTTCGTATTTGAATCCGATCGAAAAGCCCATAATACACTTTACATCCTCTTATGATGGTATTACCATTCTCATGGTAAAGAAACATGTTATTTCTTAAAATCATCATATTCACCCAACGGGTGCTTCAAATATTTGCTAGCATTGAGAATACTATGCAAGTCAATGGTTACAAAATAGAACCATGAGGAATTCAAAGTAAAGTGGAGGCTAAAGACAACCAATGACATAATTACCTTTTTAATTGGTAATTGATCATTTTCAAATGATCACAAAGGCAGCTCTCAAGTTTGTCAAATGTGTGGTTACATAAATATCATACATATGATTACCAAACCGTCAAACATATGGTCAAACCACACCATAAATTTATTAAGAAGGCAAATAAGTTCATTGGGATAGTTGAAAATTTGCAAACATACAACCAGGAAATATCCTCGTAAATGATTGTTTCCAAATCTTCATTAGAAGGAGAACCAAAAATATAGTGTAATAAAAGAATGATCAATTCGTTTATGCCTATGATATATTTGCATAATTAATTTTTCAGTAATATGGGTGACCTCATGGAATATCCTAATTATTCCCAAAATAACATTAGCCTATACTTGTGCTACTACATATAGTGTAATGTCCAATATCCTATTTATTGGACATTATATTTGATAAATTTTGAATGTATGAATCAATTCATACTCAATATTGTTGCGTACACAATGATTTTCTAAGTATTAATAAATTAAATATTAAGCTTAATAGCTTTAGCCATCCTGGTTTGGGGATGATTAGAAAATAACTGACAATTCTATTGGTCACAACTTAACAAGTTGCAAAATTTCTCAAATCATCAGATTTTATGTGCACCACATGTGCCATAGGGAAAATTAATTTAAGGAACTCCCACCTTACAATTCTAAATGGGCCAACTCATTCTTCCTTGAACACATTCAGAAGATATGTGCATTACTCAACCATTGTGTGGTATTATATAGATACTTCATGGTACTCATGGAAACATTTATAAAATGATTTCCAGTGTGTCTCTTGTCACACAAACCATGAATATATAACTAAATTAATTTCTCAAATTCTCAAAGTAAAAGCAAGCTAGTTATCCTAAACAAGGGATAAATCCATTCGAATGGACAACTTCGTTGAACTCATTTCACAAGCAATGTCTGATTATACCTAATACTTTATGTACATACACATAAAGGTTTAGTTCAATATCTTATCAAAGATAGTTAAATTAATAATATGACCAAACTTATAGAATCGTAATTTACTAGCCTGATGCTAGATAAATACGACATTACACACCGTAAGTATGATCTAAATCATACCAACTGCATAACATACTAGTTTCCCCTTGTAGTAATTACGTGGAAATCAACAAAGTATTTCCTATCTGCGATAATTTGGTTACATACCGATATCACCACTCCAGCATACATCAATGGGCTCTCACAGAAATTTAGGGAACTATGTGAGGAATAATAATTTATCCGTCAATCAAAATTATTCACAGCCCGTATGCTGATTGCATCAGCAATAAGGACATTTCCAGCATTAGGGGGAGATTAGTACCACAAAGAATGCCGAGAAATAAATTAGACATGTTATTGACATTCAGTCCTTATATCCACGTACTCAAAGAATCTGAACAAGAAGTTTAGAATCACATATTTGCAACTCATTGCAAATCTGCCACATACATTTACTGATGACAAAGGTGTCACTCAAATTTATATTCCTACAGTAAAGTGTCAGATAGAGTGGAGGTACCTGATAAACCACTCTTCTCCCCAAATGAGAGCAAGAGGGGGAGAAATTTGACCACATGAGATATAATCTCGCATATGCTTCCGCGGAAACAGAGGAAATCAAATCCTGAACCAGTAAATGTAATTCAACATCAAGTTGAAAGACACCTCACTGGATGGTCATCATCCAAAGCCTGGCATAAATGTGTACAAATGTTTTGGTGTCGGGACATTGAAACACCTTGACTCCACTGTTGTAGGAAATCACAAGGAGTTAAAAGGAATAAATACATTTCCACAAATTTCAGCGATTCCTCTAGAATCATATAACATAAGTCTACATTTGTCGACATATATTTCTTCTAAAGATTGCTATAACCTTTTGGGCCCTGAACCAAAATCCATGGTAGAGTGCCTCTTGTACTCATATTGGTTCACATAAAAGGAAGCAAGTATTGAAGAATAGCACTCGCCAATCAAAGAGTGGTATTTACCACAGTAATACATACTCCTCATAAGTATCTTCCATATGGAATACTAAAAACTTCTCATTCATAGACAAAGTCAATGAGGTGGTGAAAAAGCGAGGCTTGTAGCAAAAGGGTTCACACAGAGACCCAACATCGATTACGATGTAACATACCTTCTTGGTATGAGTGGAACTATGTTTCGATAATAAATACCGTTGGCAGTACAAATAATATTATCCATGCAGTTAATGGATGCAGTGACTACATACTCATATGAGTCACTCATTTCGGAAATCTATATTAAAGTCCCTGAAGGGCTTCATTTCCGAATCCAAAAACAAATCGCAACATGTATTGTGTAAAACTTCATAAGTCACTCTATGACTAGAAATAGTCGTGAATCATATGGTACTACCGACTAGACGAGTTCCTTCTTCAGAGGATTACTCAAAGGATGATGATTGTTCATGTGTTAATAAAGGAATCCCAAAATTTGATTCCCTTACATCACCTGAGTGTATATCGATGATTTCATCATCAATGTCTCTGCAAGACATAAACATACACAAAATCATCTCAAGACGGAAATTTTGGATTCAACCAAATTTAGCTTAAGCTTACAACTTCAGCATTCTCTCAAGAATACATATCAGTCTACATATATCCAAAACATATATGAGAAGTTCAATGTGGATATATCATAACAACATAAGACATGTATGGTCATACTACCTTTGATAAGGTACATACCTAGGGTTAATAATGAAGTGACATAAAGACCTGAAGTTCTATACCTCACTAATGTCAAAGCACTCATATGATTGCAAACTATGTCAGGCCTGACACCATATTTGCTATGTTTGTTCAGAGTGCAACCCCCAACAAAAGTAACATGCTTGATATATGGAATATCATCTTATATCTTAAGCTCACAATAAATATTGGACAATTCCATCAGGAAATACAAGATATGACCATAATGTGATATGATGATATTGGCTTTTTATTTGATCCCAATGACGCCATATCAATGACTGAATTTTTTGGAATAGCCTCCATATGGAAGTCATCTAAATGGACTTTAATGGTTATTCCCACTTATCATTTTGACATAATTGTTTTATCTAAAAGTATTGCAAAATATGCATGGCTTGGCAGAATGATTAACCACACTCAAAATCATGTGGTTGAGATTTATCAGAATCACATAACTTGATTTATCAAGATACTTCCACTTGTGTTACTCAATACCTACATGTTATATGAAGAGCAATATCATAAATCACATTGCTCGTAAACTACTTATCCTCATGGATTATAGAAAAGTGAGGAAATGATTTGCAAACAAAATCTTGTGAAAATCCAACAGATTATACACAATTTTATGTTCATGTCAATGAAATTGGTATGAGACATCCTCCATATTTGCAAAGTTCAGGGGGAGTAATCTCCCAAACTATAACCTATTAACAATCATTAGATTGCATATATTGTACTCTTTTTCCCTTGATGAGTTTTTCCCTAATAGTTTCTCATAAAAGGTTTTTAATGAGACAATATAAACACAAGTGTTTGTATATGCCATATCATTTTCTCCTTATATTTTCCCACTGGGTTTTAAAGGAGTTTTCAATGGCATGTCAAATGCACTCTTTTCCCTTATGAGTTTTTCTCTCAAAAGTTTCTCATAATGGTTTTTAATGAGGCAATATATTATCAAAGATCATATGTCATACTTTCTATTTTCCCTATTGGGTTTTTTAAAGGAAGTACTCAAGACATATCAATTGTTCTCTAAACTCACCAATGAGTTTTCTCCTTCTACAAAGTTTTTTCTCATATGAGTTATCAAGAGGCAATAATCATTATACGTTGCATCATTTTTTCCTTATTATTTTTCCCACTGGGTTTAAAGGAGTTTTAGCATCATGTCTGCACAATTCTCCTCGTATTTTTCCCATGGGGTTTTTGGAGGAGACTTTCAAGAATATTCAAAGAATTTATGAAGATGATGCATATACTCAAGAAGAGGCATTATACAAGGGGGAGTGTTAAGAATAGATTAGTTTCTTATTAATTAAGCTGATTAGGATTAATTTAATTCTTAGATAGGTTAGTTAGTCCTCAAGCAACCATGCACTTCCTTGACTCTCAAGGAAACTATGTAATAACTTGGTCCTTAAGTAACTTCAAGTTACTTGACTCCCAAGCAACATGTGTACTTCCGCCCGGGTATAAATACCCCATTGCTATCATCAATAAAGACTAATGAATCATCTTTCATTCATCTCTCTCATTCTTTACTTTCTATTTCAAACAACATTAAAAAAAACTGCACACGTTAAAAAACATCAACACGCACGACAGTTTTGACACGCGGGATTTTATAAAACCCGCGCGGGTGCCCGTCAACCTCTGTCTCCGTCGCCTCTCTGGGCGAGCGGAGGGCGGAGTGAGCCGTGCAACGCTAGGAAAATCATAGGCGCAAGCTACCGGCGCTTTTCCAGATGGGGAACTCGGACACGACCTAAAACTCGAATAATGAACGGTGGGAGGGCGCGATGCTCTGGTCGACGGACTATAACAACAAAGAGGAACAGTAGTAGCAGTTTAGATGTACTAGTTTAATTTGAATTTGCTTGTAGTTTGTATCTGAATTTTAATGTTTGCTGATGAACTAGTTGAGTTTTTATTATTTGCTTTTTTGTATGTTTGGAAGCGCGGGATGTATTGACCATGGAGATATGTTATTTGTGCTGAGCGCACGCGTTGTAAATTTAGCGCGTCTGTTGGAGTTATAGCATTGCACCGTATTTTGCAGCGCCTGCTGGAGCAAACACCCCCCGCGCGTTAAAAATGATATTTCAACGTTGTAATTTTTTTACGCGCCGCGCTAGCGCGTCTGTTGGAGCTGCTCTAACCATGTGGGAGATGTGGAAGCACATGAATGTCATCCTCTTCGATTGAGTGCCGCCTTGTCTTCTCGAGGTTCTACAACAGCTAGCAGGGTTGCTAAGAGGAGAGGTGGAGGCCTTCTTCGGGGTGGCACTTGTGTGAGATCCTGATGAGTAGTCCCATTTTTATGAACTATGAGGTGAGGTATGACCGTCTGTGTGAATGTGATGGTTCCCGGCAAGTAATCCCGGTTTATATGAACTAGGGAGTCTAGTCCGGATCCAAGCTTGTCTAGCTAGCATTCTCATTTGTCTGATTTTCCTTTTAAAATTTTCATAGTGGTCCATTGACATGATTAATTCATAAATGACAGTTTGCTTGTGGAATGACTTTGATGGATATAGAAAACTACACCTAGCATGTTGGAAACTGATTTGCAGGAAAAAAGAACTTGGTGGCCTAGGCATCCCAAACCTCTAGAAGGTTAACTTCTCTCTCGTAGACTCTTGGATCAAGAGATACTATGAAGAGAAGGAAAACCACTACAAGAAATATGCTCATACATGACGTTTTTAAGACGTCGTTGATGAATTCGTCATAAATCTGTGACGATTTCATCCGAGATCATCGTAAACCGTTTGAGGGGATCAAATCTACATATAAATTACGACGATGTGAGTCAAAAACATCGTAACCGCATAAGATGAGACCGTCATAACTTTTACTACGATTATAAAAATGTCGTAACACGTTCTAACTATGTTGACATGTCACTCGTGGGTCCATTCTATCCCACCTCATCCTAGTTTGTGAAGCAACCTACTATTCTGTCATTCCAAAAATTCTCGAAAAATTCTCATAAATACTTTGGATCATATAATTCTCAAATATGTGAAAACCCTTCCTTCCATAGTTCAAAAATAATTCAGCAATGTTCATTTTCCTATTCTGTTCAAAATAGCACTTTGTGAAGGAAGTGCTATTTATATTTCTTTGATTACCCTCATATTTTTTGGGCACTCTTTCATATACAAATCATTGCCTCATGAAAACTTTCGTAACGATTTGCCTAGTAAATCTTTCTCAGCAAATTTCCAAAGTTTGTGTTCAGCTAACAGCTTTGTGAAGGAAGTACTAGATAGGAATTTCCTGATGAGTTGAATTTTTTCCACATCATCTATGTGCCCAAAACATAGCTCTCCATAAAATTTTAGCCCCATCTAACAATCCATGTGAGCTCATCACCAATCTTTGTTTCTGGTAATATTTTCATTTTGTGAAACAACTACATTTTATATTGCTTTATAGTTGATGACAATTTACCACGAGATGACACTGACCATATAAACTCACTCCACCAAATTTTATCTCATTTAATTCAGCCACTTTCTCTCAATATTTTTCCCAATATTCTGTTCAATAGAGAGCATTGTGAAGGAAGTACAATTTTTGTTTATTCAAATTTTATGAATTTTTTACATTATCTTAATGTGCCCAAATTATCATCTTCCTCCAAATTTAAGCTCAATCCAATCATCTATGCGAGCCCAGTTTCAATTACCATTTTCTGTCCAGATTGGCACATTGTGAAGGAAGTGTCACTTTGGCATGTCCAAGTGGTATAATTTTTATACAGTGCCTTCATATGCCCAAATTAACATCATACACCAAATTTCAGCTCAATCCATTCATTCATTTGATCCTAGCTTCAACATCCATATTTCTGCACAATGTGTTACTTTGCAAAGCAAGTGCCACCTAGATTCATCCATTTGAAATAAAAATTTGCCAAAAGAGTCTCCTTAGTAGATGATCATCCTCAGCCAAAATTTAGGACCATTGTCTATGTGAATTACCCGCACCGCTAATCAAACACTTGGCTGCTAATTCATGTTTGAGCTTAGTTCAGTCTCCTTGTGAGATTCTTATATTGTATTCTTCTTGCTAACACCTATCGAGGGATTATCCAACCCACCAGACATGCCTATTCCACCTAGAACGCGTGGCAACGCAACGGTCAGGCGGTGACCATGCGACTAGCATGCAAGTTCACGCGCTCTGGAGTTGGGGCCCTCGACCACCATCCAAACCTCGACGTCAAGGCACCACACCAAGTATTTCTGATTAAATAGATACTTATATACCTATAAATGATTTTTGGGAAAAATAAAGAGCAAACTATAATGAGGCTGCAGTTCAAATTTAACCCGCTTCCAACTGAATCGACATAAATTTGTCTTTTTCATGAGAGGTGCATAAAATCTTTTAACACCCAACCATTTTGTCAATTGTACATTAAATATGGACTAGTATTTTATAAAAATTATTTGGTCCAATTTTGAAACAAATATATGGTAGGTACTTCACAAAAAAACTCATTTTGGTCACTTGAAAAATGGAAAATGAATTTTTCATACAAGGAAAATGAAAACTTCCTTAATCAACATTGTTTGCCATTCCAATATGCACCCTTGTGCAAAATATTATATCATTTCAACAAACTATGTCATGAATGTGGCCATAAGATTGATCATTTGGCTTGAAAGCCATGAATCTTCACACATGATAGCCCATTTCTAAGAACACTTATTTAAAATAATTGTCGTATTACTAGTTTATTATTTTTCCTGGTAACTTTGTTACATACAATGACACAATGCAATGGTTTTCCATTTTTTTGAATTTGTTTTGAATTTTTCATGGCCATTTCAAAACACGGTCAAAACTACGGGTATGACCGTTCATACCTAGTGGTTGAATCTTGGAAATGTTTTGATGTTTCTATGATTAAATAGATACTTGTGTACCTAGGAATTGTTTTTAGGACAAATATAGAGCAAACTATAATGTAGTTGCAGTTCAAATTTGACCCGATTTCAGCTTATTTCAAGGGTCACCTATTCGTCCCAAATAAATGAATTCTTTCCTTTTGGACCGCTTGGTATGGGCTCAAGAATTTGTTACGTTTAATGTTTGTTTCTAAATATTTGTTAATGAGTAAAATTTTGTTTTACTAATGGGGATGACCCCTTAGGACAAAAATCTTTAAAGCATTGTTTTAATGTATTCTAAAACAGTATATTTTTTCTTTCACGGACGACCGATACAAGTTGTAGACATAATTAATGTCGAATAATTAATGTCGAATATTTCTGAACACATGAGGTAATATTTACGCTACGGTAGTACAAAAGTAAATAATTCGTAAGATCATTACGATTTTAGTTGACAATGATTAAGATATTTCGATGTTTATTTATAAAAATATTTAGACAACCAGATCAGTATAAGTTAGGTCAAGTAGGCCAAGACCACTATCTTCTATATCGTTTCACGTGCATTTAATTAGATACTGCAACTTCTCATTAAACTTTTTGTTGCTCCTAAGTGTATTCTCTTCGAAAAACTCATCTCGTGACCTTTAGTGGATATAGTAACAATGTTGGCTAATATTAATGATAAATAAAGATGTTTTGTAACACAATTTTCTCCTTTTTCTTTTTGTACTAATTTGGTGTGTTGGGGTTCCTTAATACTCGAACTCATGGTGCATATCTATGTGAGCTACCAAGATTGCTTCTGAAGTGCAGGTATCCTTTGTTTTACATGTATGTATTATTTTGACCTACTTATATGTAATTTGTGCATAACATAAAATGCATATATAATTATGTATTAATCTTACTTATTATATATAGCATCTATTCTATTTTATAATGTTGTTGATCTGAGCTCTTTAAAAAACCAAAATTGACGTATCTTAGTTGTTATACATGGTTCATGTTTGTCCTTTCTATATGATATTTGAACTGTGTGATGTACATGCAAATAATCTCACTCATTGCTATATAATGGGTTTCCTATATAATTGTTTTTTTGGAACGAAACAAATAATCTATTCTTCCCATAATCATTTGGTCAACTAATATTTTATATATGTACTTTCAACCAACATCTCATTGGATTGAGAAATGGTTTTATTTTCCTTTTAGTTACTACTTTTTGCAATTATTTCCATTTAATATCACACTCCCTCTGTTCCTAAATATAAGTCTTGTAACTATGCCCGTGCAAATGCATGGGTCTACGACTAGTAGATTATAATTATGAATCGGACATTCTAAAATTGGTTAAAATCCTATATATTTAAAACAGAAATAATAATAATGATAACTAATAAAAGAATAATAGAAAAAAAGTATTTAAAAAAATAAAAAGAAAAAGATCCCCTGGCCCAACTGGGCCAAGTGGCCCAGCTGACCATCTACCGCCCCGGCCCATAACCACCCTCGGGTATAAAGCCCCCGAGGGGGCTAACCCTAGCCGACCCGTTCACCCTCCCCACTCCACCCCTCCACTCCCCCACGCGCAGCAGTCCGCGCCCCCAACCCCCCACCCCCACGCACCGCCGCCGCTAGGGTTTCTCACCCTCGCCGCATCCCTCGCAGGAAACCCTCGCCGCCGCCGCCGCTAGGTTAACCTTAGAGAAATATATTAGACCAAAAGTATATTAGAGACAATCCAAACTTGGTTGCAGAAAAACCCACCCAAAGCACCTCTAGGTTTTGGAAGGGGGTCAGGTCTATCACCGAAGCTCTGAAATTTGGTTATTGATGGAAAGTAGGCAAAGGGGACAATATAAGATTTCGCGAGGACACTGGGTTTGGCACATCCCCCTAGTTGTCCAATTCTAGAATGTGTATGCGATCTATAATGAACAGACTAAGTGCATCAATGAAGTTTGGGATAGAACAACACTTATCTTGTCCTTGAGGAAGAATTTTAGTGATAAGCTTATGGAACAATGGTATCATCTAGAGGAGATTGCCACGAGCATAGTGTTCTTTGATGACCCTGACTCCCCAATCTGACAACTCAAAAACAAAGGGGTCTAGTCCTCTAGCTCTTTGTACCATGTGATTAATTTCATAGCAGTGCAACCAATTTTTATCCCTTTTGTATGGAAACTATATGTGCCTCCTAGGATACATGTCTTTCTTTGGCTTCTCCCTAATAATAAGCTGATGACTAGAAACAATTTTAGAAAAAGGCATATAATCAAACCATTAGAGGTGTATTTTGCAGTGATGACGAGACTTCCTCTCATCTATCTTTTAGTTGCATTGTAGCTAGGTTCATTTGGCATTTCATCTATGATCACTTCAATCTTACCATTGAAGTTGATTATGAGTGTGTAGTTAGGCTTTGGATTTCAAACAAGAAGTTTTCCACTTTGAACACTGTTAGTTCTGCGATCCTCTAGAGTTTGTGGAAATATAGGAACCCTATGATTTTAAATAACACCCCTGGATGTCTCTAACATGGGTCTGGAGATTAATACTCAACGCCCTCAAAAGTTGGGCAATCTTGGCTCCAAAGAGAAGCAAGGACAAGTTGGAGGATTTTCTCAAGGCACTGACAATCTTGACTCAAAAGCCAGTGTAGATCTTGAGTGGATGATGTCCAAACATCTCACTCAAGATAGAGTGGATGATCAATGGAAGAAGCTCAAGATCTCTGGAGAATTGGACAGTTTCCAATCACCAATCAATAAGAGGGCCCTAGAAGGAAAGGTTGCAACTTTGAGTCCCGTGTCAACCCTCGCGACATGTTGTTCTCCCCAGGCAACCACGACTCCTTCGATGAAATGCAGGAAAATCCCCGAGATCATGCTCTAAAAGCCAGAAAGAAGCGAAAACATGCTAAAATGAATCCTTGTTTTGGGTGGCGTGCGAGCCAACCATATTTCGCTCTACCTAGTCCCTCAGTCCTAGTTTTTGTATTTTGAGTAAACCTTTGAATTGCTCCTCTTAGCGAGCTGATGTAATAAGTTCTGAACATTTTGGTTTCATATCAATATGGGGCCGGGGAGAGCCTGCTTGTTCATCTAAAAAAGGTCTGACCGTTTGTAGCCACATCATGTAATTCAACTCGGAGGGGCTCTCGTTGTGGAACGTCGCATGGGAATGAATTTTTTTCCTACGCACACGCAATACCTATCCATGGCGATGATCATCTATGAGAGGGGAGAGTGAATCTACATACCCTTGTAGATCACTAAGCGGAAGCATATATAACGCGATTGATGTAGTGGAACCACTTCGCGATCCAAATCCCAGCCCATCCCGTGATCTCATCACGATCCGTCCCGCGATCCCATCACGATCCATCCCGATCTAGTGCCGAACGGATGACACCTCTACGTTCAGCACATGTACAGCTCGATGACGATCCCCACCTTCTTGATCCAGCAAGAGGGGCGGAGAGGTAGATGAGTTCTCCAGCACGGCGGCATGGTGCTGGTGGTGGTGAACTAATCCAACAGGGCTTCCCCTAAGCACCGCCGAACTAGACTAGAGGAGAAACATATCTAGAGAGAAGTACAGGGAGCACGTGGCAATTAGGGTTAGCCCTCACCTCTAAAACCTCTAGTATATATAAGAGGGAGGGAGGGGAGGAGGCAGCCTCAAACCCTCAAGGTTTGGCCGAAATTGGAGGTGGAGGAGTACTACTCCAATCCTACTGGGAGTAGGATTCCTCCTCTCCACTTGGAAACTGATAACCCACAAGTATAGGGGATCGCAACAGTTTTCGAGGGTAGAGAATTCAACCCAAATTTATTGATTCGACACAAGGGGAGCCAAAGAATACTCTCGAGTATTAGCAGTTGAATTGTCAATTCAACCACACGTGAAAGACTTAGTATCTTCAGCAAAGTTTTAGTAGCAAAGTAGTATGATAGTAACGGTAGCGGCGGTAACAGTAGGAGCACTAATTTGTATAGCAAGTGTGACAGTAGTAGCGGTAAAGTAACTTAGCAAGGACGAGTATAGGAAAATCTCGTAGGAATTGGATCGGTGATGGATAATTATGTCGGATGACATTCATCATGTAACAGTTATAGCATAGGGTGATATGCAACTAGCTCCAGTTCGTCAATGTAATGTAGGCATGTATTCCGTATTTAGTCATACGTGCTTATGGAAAAGAACTTGCATGGCATCTTTTGTCCATCCCTCCCGTGGCATCGGGGTTCTAATGGAAACTAAGGGATATTAAGGTCTCCTTTTAATAGAGAACTGGAACAAAGCATTAGCACATAGTGAATACATGAACTCCTCATACTATGGTCATCTCCGGGAGTGGTTCCGGCTATTGTCACTCCGGGGTTGCCGGGTCATAACACATAGTAGGTGACTACAACTTGCAAGATAGGATCAAGAACACACATATATTGATGAAAACATAATAGGTACAAATCTGAGATCATGGCACTCGGGCCCTAGTGACAAGCATTAAGCATAGCAAAGTAGTAGCAACATTAATCTTAGAACATAGTGGATACTAGGGATCAAACCCAATCAAAACTAACTCGATTACATGATAGATCTCATCCAACCCATCACCGTCCAGCAAGCCTACAATGAGGTTACTCACGAACGATGGAGAGCATCATGGAATTGGTGATGAAGGATGGTTGATGATGACGACGGCGTTGATTTCCTCTCTACGGAGCCCATAACGGACTCCAGATCTGCCCTCCAGAGGAAGAACAGGAGGTGGCGGCGGCTCCGTATCGTGAAACGCGATGAACTCTTCTCTCTCAATTGTTTTTGGCGAGAGAGACTATATAGGGTTGGAGTTGGAGGCTGCGGAGCCACGTGGGCCCCACGAGCCTTCTAGGCGCGTCCTAGGGGGGTGCCTCTTGGGCTCGTGGGCCCCTGGCTCCATGTCTTCGGGTAATTCTTGCGCCAGTATTTTTTATATATTCCAAAAAAAATCCTGATAAGTTTCCAGGTCATTTCGAGAACTTTTGTTTCTGCGCAAAAACAACACCATGGCAATTCTGCTGAAAACAACGTTAGTCCGGGTTAGTTCCATTCAAATCATGCAAATTAGAGTCCAAAACAAGGGCAAAAGAGTTTGGAAAAGTAGATACGATGGAGACGTATCAACTCCCCCAAGCTTAAAGCCTTGCTTGTCCTCAAGCAATTTAGTTGACAAACTGAAAGAAAAAGAAGTAAAACTTCTACGAACTCTGTTTGATCTTGTTGTTGTAATTATGTCTAACTCATATTCGGATTTTCAGTAAAATCATAAGCTAACCACATAAGCAATAACATTTAGGTATCATGGTGTACTCATATCAATGGCATAATCAACTAGCGAGCAATAATAATAAGTTTCAAACGTCAACACTTCAATC
This sequence comes from Hordeum vulgare subsp. vulgare, assembly GCF_904849725.1. Lineage (NCBI taxonomy): Eukaryota > Viridiplantae > Streptophyta > Magnoliopsida > Poales > Poaceae > Hordeum > Hordeum vulgare. The sequence goes on from NC_058522.1 coordinate 68,007,146, forward strand.
AAAACAATCATGATATAATATGAACAGATGGTATCTTGCTAGCCCTTTCTGAGACCACAAAACATAAATGCAGAGCACCTTCAAAGACCAAGGGCTGATTGAACATTGTAATTCATGGCAAAGAAGATCTAGTTACAGTCATACTCAATATCAATTAATAGCAAAGCATAAAAATGACGGAGGTGCTCTCTAATTGGTGCCTTTTATAAGAAGAGGATGACTCAACAGTAATGTAAATAGATAGGCCCTTCGCAGAGGGAAGCATTGATTTGCAGAGGTGCCAGAGCTCAAGCTTTTAAACAGAGATAAATAATTTTGGGTGGCATGCTTTCATTATCGACGCGTTGACCAAGAGTTTTCACCATCTTCCATGCTACACATATTATAGGCGGTTCCCAAAGAGAACAGTAAAGTTTTGACTTCCCCACCACCGATCAATCACACTCCATGATTAGCCGAATCCTCGGGTGCCGTCCATACCAACAACAATCCAGGGGGAGTTTTGTTTGCAATTATATTTTTTATTTGATTTGAGCATGGAACTAGGCATTCCGATTACCGACCCCTTTCTCGTGAGTGATAGTGAATAAACATGTATCGAGGATAACACGCCTAGCATGGAAGATACTGACCGCCCCTTGTCACCTGCTACCTCTTGAGCTTGCGTTGGTTTTTCCCTTGAAGAGGAAAGGGTGATGCAGCACAGTAGCAGTAAGTATTTCTCTCAGTTTGAGAACCAAGGTATCAATCCAGTAGGAGTATCAAGCCAAGTCTCCAAAGTACCTGCGGAAAAACAACAAACTTGCACCCAACGCTACAAAGGGGTTGTCAATCCCTTCACGATTGATTGCAAGGTGAGATCTGAAGGCGGAAAGTGCAATAAAGTAAAAGTGTAGGGCTGAAAATATGATGTGAAGTAGACCCGGGGGGCCATAGTGTTCACTAGAGGCTTCTCTCATGATAGCAAATATTACGGTGGGTGAACGAATTACTGTTGAGCAATTGATAGAACCGCGCAAAGTCATGATGATATCTAATGCAATGATAATACATATAGGCATCACGTCCGAGACAAGTAGACCGATACTTTCTGCATCTACTACTATTGCTCCACACATCGACCGCTATCCAGCATGCATCTAGTGTATTGAGTTCATAACAAACAGAGTAACACCTTAAGCAATATGACATGATGTAGAGGGATAAATTCATGCAATAGATGTAAACCCCATCTTTTTACCCTTGATGGAAACAACATGATGCGTGCCTTGCTACCCCTTCTGTCACTGGGTGAGGACACCGCACGGTATGAACCCAAAACCAAGCACTTCTCCCATTGCAAGAACTGTATATCAAGTTGGCCAAACGAAACCCACAACTCGAAGAGAATTACAAGGATATGAAATCATGCATATAAGAGATCAGAAGAAACTCAAATAAGATTCATAGATAATCTGATCATAAATCCACAATTCATCGGATCTCGACAAACACACCGCAAAATAAGATTACATCGGATAGATCTCCATGAAGATCATGGAGAACTTTGTATTGAAGATCCAAGAGAGAGAAGAGGCCATCTAGCTACTAGCTATGGACCCGAAGGTCTGTGGTGAACTACTCACGCATCATCGAAGAGGCAATGGTGTTGATGAAGAAGCCCTCCGTGTCCGAATCCCCCCTCCGCCAGGGCACGAGAACGTGCCCCAGATGGGATCTTGCGGAGACAGAAGCTTGCGGCGGCGGAAAAGTATTTTCGTGGCTCCCTCCCGTCGTTTCAGATTTTTCAGGGATTTATAGGCGTAAGAAGTAGGGCAAAGGAGCCACGGGGGGCCTACAAGCCTGCTAGGTGCCCCCAGGCTGCGGCTAGGGGGCTTGTGGCCTCCCCTGGTGCCCTTTGCCTTGGTTCTCAATCTCCGTGCGTATCTTCTATTCCGGAAAAAATCTTTTTGGAGGTTTTATTCCTATTGGACTCCGTTTGATATTCTCCTCTGAAAAAGGTCAAAAACACAGAAAAAACAGGAACTGGCACTAGGCACTTGGCACTGAGTTAATAAGTTAGTCCCAAAAAAGATATAAAATGCATACAGAACATCCAAAGTTTGACAAGATAATAACATGGAACCATAAAAAAAATATAGATACGCTGGAGACGTATCATCACCACATGAGCGGTTCGGGCATACAAAACAGATTATTATTTGAAGATTTAGAGAGTGGGACATGCAAATTTACTTGGAACGGCAGGTAGATACCACATATAGGTAGGTATGGTGGACTCATATTGAACAACTTTAGGTTTATGGAAGTGGATGCACATGCAGTATTCCCACTTATTACAAGTGAATGCTAGCAAAAGATTGGGAAGCGACCAACTAGAGAGCGACAATAGTCATCAATATGCATTGAAATTAACCAATGTTGAGTGCAAGCATGAGTAGGATATAAATCACCATAAACATGAATATCCTAGAGGCTATGTTGATTTTGTTTCAACTACATGCGTGAACATGTGCCAAGTCAAGCCACTTAAAGTTCATGTTGGCATCCAAGACAAACCATTATAAGCTCCTAGCTAATTAAGCATGACATCAAAAACTATGATCTCTAAGTTGTCATTGCAAACATGTTTCTCTCATAACAATGCTGAATTAGGAACGATGAGCTAGTCATATTTACAAAAACAAAATAAGTCGAGTTCATACCAGCTTTTCCAGGCTCAGTCACTTCATCATATATCGTCATTATTGCCTTTCACTTGCACGACCGAATGATGTGAATAATAATAAGAGTGTTCGTGCATTGGACTAAGCTGGAATCTGCAAGCAAATTCAGAGAAGAAGACAAAGTAATATGGCTCTTTGACGGATAAACAATAATGCATATGAGAGCCACTAATCATTTTAATCATGGTCTTCTACCTCGACCCAAAGAAAAAGAAAACTATTTACACGGGAAAGCTCCCAACAAGCAAAAGAAGAACGGGAAATCTTTTTGGGTTTTCTATTTAATTACCACTAAGCATGCTGGAAAGTAAACTTACAACTAATTTTTTTGTTTTTCTCATTTTTAAACAAACACACGAGAAGAATGCAAGAAAAAGAAATAAACTAGCATGGATGATACAATGGAAAAGTGTGAACACTGTCTATCAAAGTGAATGTGTGAGCATGAATATAAAGTCGGTGAGAAACACATACTCCCCCAAGCTTAGGCTTTTGGCCTAAGTTGGTTTAGTTCCACGGCTGGTCCGGGCGATATCCAAAATCATAATGGAGGTTGTACTAGGACGCGGCAGCTACCGCCTGAATAGCTACCTCGCGGAGGCGAGCAACCTTCACCTCCCTCTCATACTCCTGTGCCTCTCCTCTGGTTATGTAATATCTCCGTTTTCCCTGAAAGTCAAAGAAGGCAGGAGCAGGAAGGGTAATATGGAAAACACTCTGTCAGTTAAATATTAACCGGTATATGAGGGATTCATTATCCCTCTCAAGGAACTGATAACGTATCATAGCGGTGCGATCAAGGAAATCTATATGGAGCGGGGGATCTCCTGTGTGGATGGGTATTCCAAGAGAATTTGCTATGCAACTGGCATAGATCCCACCAAAGAAATCCCCTTCATTAGCATTATTATTTAGCCTCCTAGCAATTATAGCTCCCATGTTGAAACTTCTATCACCCGTTACTGCGCTCTTAAGAATACTAAGGTCAGGTGTGCAGAGGTGACTATGGTCATGCTTCCCTTTAATGCATCTACCTATGAAGAGGGCAAAATAATGTAAGGAAGGAAAATGAATGATCCCCATGGTAGCCTGCGTGATATCTCTAGTTTCTCCAACGGTTATACTAGAAATAAAATCTCTAACCGAAGACTTAGGAGGGTCAATCGGACTACCCCAATCAGGTATCTTGCATATTCTATTAAAATCCTCTAAATCCATAGTATACGATTTGTCATAAAGATCAAACAATATGGATGTCTCACGGCCAACTGAAAATTTGAATCTACGAACAAAAGCGGTAGTGAGTGTAGTATAGTGTTAACATTTATTGGAGATGAATTCTTCGAGCCCGGCGTTGCGAACAAATGTATCAAACTCGTCCTTGAAACCTGCATCAATCATGAATTCATCGGAAGGCCATTCACACGGTTGCACCGGTGCGTTCCTCGGCTGATAAGGATCGGGCTCCTGAATCGCGAGACGGGGACCCCTTTTGCTTGAGGAACCACCATGATAGTTTTTCCTGAACATCTTCCTTTTTTTGAAATAATTCTAAAATTTTTAGTGACTCAATATAAAAGCGAACAAGGCTTAACAAAACTCATAGCAACTACTCCTACAAGTGCCTAGAGGCCATATCATGCATCAAAACTACTTGGGACCAACTAAAATTAACATGCAAAGCTCAAGAACAGGGTCACCAAGGCAGCAATAATATGCAATGAATAAAGCACTAGAACAAAAACTAATTGGACCAATGGAGGAGTCAGATACCAAGGAACAATTCCCCAAAACAGTTTGGTGAATGGGGGTTTGCACAAGGAGATCGAAAAATGCAGCAAAATGAGCAAGAACACGGGTTTGAGCTGTGGAATGATTTTTTCCGGAGGTAGACGAAGGAGATGGGTGCTGGAATAAGTGGAGGGGGGCACGTGGGACCCACGAGCCTGCCACGTGCACCAAGGGGGGGGGGTGGGTGGGCGCGCCTCCTGGGCTCGTGGCCCACTGGTGCATCCCCCTCACTAGTTATCTATCTTAGTAATTTTTAAATATTGCAGAAAAAATCATACTTGAATTTCAGGGCATTTGGAGAACTTTTATTTTCAGGTCACTTTTTTATTGGACGGAAAACGCGGAAAACAGGAAAATAATGCTATATTTATTATTTTTCTACTAAATAACAGAAAGTAAGAGTTGGTAACAGAAGGTTGTGACTTCTAGATTCATCCATCCCATGGTCATCAAAAGAAATCTGTCAATGAGGTTGATCAAGTCTCCTTGACAAACTTTTTTTGAATCATATAAAACCGGAGAATTTTCGAATAATCACTAGGTTACCTCAACGGGGATGTGCATATCCCCAATAACAAGTATATCATATTTCATCTTGACAGTAGGTATAGGGAATTCAAAGCTTCCAATAATAATTGATGAAGAATTTTCAATAACGTTAATACAATGAACTCGATATTGTTTCTTTGGAAAGTACACTGTGTGCTCATTACCATTAACATGGAAAGTGACATTGCCTTTGGTGCAATCAATAACAGCCCCTGCGGTGTTTAAAAAGGGTCTTCCGAGGATGACCGCCAAGGCATCATCCTTGGGAATATCAAGAATAACAAAGTCCGTTAAGATAGTAACGTTAGCAACCACACCAGGCACATCCTCGCAAATGCCAATAGGTAAAGCAGTTGATTTGTCGGCCATTTGTAAAGAAATTTCAGTAGGTGTCAACTTATCCAATTCAAGTCTACGATATAAAGAGAGAGGCATAACACTAACACGGCTCCAAGATCACATAAAGAAGTTCTAACATAATTTCCTTTAGTGGAGCAAGGTATAGTGGGCACTCCGTGATCACCTAGTTTCTTAGGAGTCCCACCCTTAAAAGTGTAATTAGCAAGCATGGTGGAAATCTCAACATCAGGTATCTTTCTTTTATTAGTCACAATATCTTTCATGTACTTGGCATAAGGAGACATTTTAAGCATATCAGTCAAACGCATTTACAAAAAGATAGGTCTAATCATTTCAACAAAGCGCTCAAAATCCTAATCATCCTTTTTCTTGGATGGTTTGGGAGGAAAGGGCATGGGTTTCTGAACCCATGGTTCTCTTTCTTTACCATGCTTCCTAGCAATAAAATCATTCTTATCATATCTCTTGTTCTTAGGCTGTGGGTTATCAAGATCAACATCCGGTTCAATCTCCACATCATTATCATTACTAGGTTGAGCATCAACATGAACATCATTATCATATTATCACTAGGCTCATGTTCGTCACCAGATTGTGTCTCGGCATCAGAAATAGAAACATCATTTGGATTCTCAGGTGTAACAGCAACAGGTTTACTATCATGCAAGTTCCTATCATCTTTCTTTTTCTTCCTATTACCAGGATGACTAGGTGCATCAGTATTAACTCCCTGAGAATCTTGTTCAATTCTCCTAGGATGGCCCTCAGGATACAAAGGTTCCTGAGTCATTCTACCACCTCTAGTGACTACTCTAACAGAATTGTCATTCAATTCATTAAGCAAGTCATTTTGAGCCTTAAGTACTTGTTCTACTTGAGTAGTGACCATAGAAGCATGTTTACCAATAAGCTTAAGATCATTAACATTTCTATCCACACAAGCACTTATATGATTAATCATACGAGCATTTTTTTTCAGTTGTCTGCTAACATAATCATTAAAACTTTGTTGTTTGGCAACAAAGTTACCAAATTCATCTAAGCATAAGCTAGCAGGTTTATCATAAGGAATATCACTCTCATTGAATCTATGAAGAGAATTTACCTCTACTACCTGTGTCGGGTTATCAAGACCATGTATTTCTTCAATAGGTGGTAGATTCTTAACATCTTCAGATTTAAAACCTTTCTCTTGCATAGATTTCTTGGCTTCTTGCATATCTTCAGGACTGAGGAATACAATACCTCTTTTCTTCGGAGTTGTTTTCGAAGGTGGTTCGGGAATAGTCCAAGCATTATCATTGCTCAAGATATTATTCAATAGAATTTCAGCTTGTTCCATAGTTCGTTCCTGAAAACACAACCAGCACAACTATCTAGGTGGTCCCTAGAAGCATCGGTTAGTTCATTATAAAAGACATCAAGTATTTCATTTTTCTTAAGAGGGTGATCAGGCAAAGCATTAAGTAACTGGACAAGACTCCCCCAAGATTGTGGGAGACTCTCTTCTTCAATTTGCACAAATTTATATATATCCTGCAAGGCAGCTTGTTTCTTATGGGCAGGAAAATATTTCTCAGAGAAGTAGTATATCATATCCTGGGGACTACGCACACAACCAGGAGCAAGAGAAGTAAACCAAGTTTTAACATCACCCTTTAGTGAGAAAGGAAACAACTTAAGGATATAGTAATAGCAATTTTTTTCCTCATTAGTGAATAGGGTGGCTATATCATTCAGTTTAGTAAGATGTGCTACAACAGTTTCCGATTCATAACCATGAAAAGGATCAGATTCAACCAAAGTGATTAACTCAGGATCGATAGAGAATTCATAATCCTTGTCAGTAACAAAGATGGGTGAAGTAGCAAACTTAGGATCGTATTTCATTCTAGCATTCAGAGATTTTTCTTTCCACTTGCGTAATAAATTCTCAAGATCATAACTATCCTTACAAGCAAGAAAGTCTTCATCTACCTCTCCCTCCATAACATAACCCTTAGGTATATTAGGCAATTCATATCTAGCAGAGCTAGGTCTAACAGGTGAAATAGCAGGTTCCATTTCAATAATTTCATCAGTTTCAGAAGTATCATCAGATTCAGCAGTAACTCTACCAATTTGTGCATCAAGAAATTCACCCAGTGGCATATCATTATACAACAAAGCATCATGGATAGCACAAGTAGCATCGTCAAGCAGAGACGACATATCAAAATTACTAGTAGGTGGTGGTGTCGCAAATTTACTCATAATTGAAGGTGAATCAAGTGCACAGCTAGATGGCAGTTCCTTACCTGTCCTCGTAGTTGAGGGCAAGACTTTAGTTTTTGGATCTCCCAGATTCCTCATAGTGATCAACAGATATAAATCCCAAGTGACTCAGAGAATAGAGCTATGCTCCCTGGCAACGGCGCCAGAAAAAGGTATTGATAACCCACAAGTATAGGGGATCACAACAGCTTTCGACGGTAGAGTATTCAACCCAAATTTATTGATTCGACACAAGGGGAGCCAAAGAATACTCTCGAGTATTAGCAGTTGAGTTGTCAATTCAACCACACCTGAAAGACTTAGTATCTACATCAAAGTTTTAGTAGCAAAGTAGTATGATAGTAACGGTAGCGGCGGTAACAGTAGCAATAGTGATTTGTATAGCAAGTGTGACAGCAGTAGCGGTAAAGTAACTTAGTAAGGACCAATATAGGAAAAGCTCGTAGGCATTGGATCGGTGATGGATAATTATGTCGCATGACATTCATCATGTAACATTTATAACATAGGGTGATATGCAACTAGCTCCATTTCGTCAATGTAATGTAGGCATGTATTCCGTATTTAGTCATACGTGCTTATGGAAAAGAACTTGCATGACATCTTTTGTCCATCCCTCCCGTGGAAGCGGGGTCCTAATGGAAAATAAGGGATATTAAGGTCTCCTGTTAATAGAGAACCGGAACACAACATTAGCACATAGTGAATACATGAACTCCTCATACCATGGTCATCTCCGGGAGTGGTTCCGGCTATTGTCACTCCGGGGTTGCCGGGTCATAACACATAGTAGGTGACTACAACTTGCAAGATAGGATCAAGAACACACATATATTGATGAAAACATAATAGGTTCAGATCTAAGATCATGGCACTCGGGCCCTAGTGACAAGCATTAAGCATAGCAAAGTAGTAGCAACATCAATCTTAGAACACAGTGGATAGTAGGGATTAAACCCCATCAAAACTAACTCGATTACATGATAGATCTCATCCAACCCATCACCGTACAGCAAGCCTACGATGAGATTACTCACGGACGATGGAGAGCATCATGGAATTGGTGATGAAGGATGGTTGATGATGACAACAGCGTCGATTTCCCCTCTCCGGAGCCCAGAACGGACTCCAGATCTGCCCTCCAGAGGAAGAACAGGAGGTGGCGGCGGCTCCGTATCATGAAACGTGATGAACTCTTTTCTCTCAATTTTTCCTAGGTGAGAGAGACTATATAGGGTTGGAGTTGGAGGTTGCGGAGCCACGTGGGCCCCACGAGCCTGCCAGGCGTGCCCTAGGGGCGGCGCCTCCTGGGCTCGTGGGCCCCTGGCTTCGTGTCTTCGGGTAATTCTTGCGCCAGTATTTTTTATATATTCGACAAAAAATCCTCGTAAGTTTCCAGGTCATTCCGAGAACTTCTGTTTCTGCACAAAAACAACACCCTGGCAATTCTGCTCAAAACAGCGTCAGTCCGGGTTAGTTCCATTCAAATCATGCAAATTAGAGTCCACAACAAGGGCAAAAGAGTTTGGAAAAGTAGATTCGATGGAGACGTATCAGAAACCCTTTCCACCTTTTCCTGTTGGAAATATGCCCTAGAGGCAATAATGAAATAGTTATTATTATATTTCCTATTTCAAGATAATCGTTTATTATCCATGCTATAATTGTATTGAATATAAACATAAATGCATGTGTGGATATATAGACAAAACTATGTCCCTAGTAAGCCTCTAGTTGACTAGCCTGTTGATCAAGAATGGTTAAGGTTTCCTAACCATAGACAAGTGTTGTCACTTGATGACGGGATCACATCATTGGGAGAATGATGTGATGGACAAGACCCAATCTATAAACGTAGCATGTGATCGTGTCATTTTGTTGCTATTGTTTTCTGCATGTCAAGTATTCATTCCTATGACCATGGGATCATGTAACTCACTGACATTGGAGGAATGCATTGTGTGTATCAAACGTCGCAACGTTACTGGGTGACTATAAAGGCTCTACAGGCATCTCCGAAGGTGTCCGTTGAGTTAGCATGGATCAAGAATGGGATTTGTCACTCCGTGTGACAGAGAGGTATCTCGGGGGCCACTCGGTAATACAACATCATATACAAGCCTTCCAAGCAATGTGACTAAAGAGTTAGTCACGGGGTCTTGTATTACGGAACGAGTAAAGAGACTTGCCAGTAACGATATTCAAATAGGTATGGGGATACCGATGATCAAATCTTGGGCAAGTAACATACCGAAGGACAAAGGCAATGGTATACGGGATTGTTTGAATCATTGACATAGAGGTTCGACCGATAAGATCTTCGTAGAATATGTAGGATCCAATATGGACATCGAGGTCACGCTATTGGATATTGACGGGGGAGTGTCTTAGGTCATGTCTACATAGTTCTCGAACCCGCAGGGTCTGCACACTTAAGGTTCAGTGACGTTTCGGTATAGTTGAGTTATAGGTGCTGATGACCGAAGTTTTGTTCAAAGTCCCGGATGAGATCCCGGACGTCACGAGGGTTTCTGGAATGGTCCGGAGACGAAGATTGATATATAGGATTGTTGCATTTGGCTTCCCAAAAGATTTCGGGCATTTCCAGTAAAGTACGGGGAGTGACGAATGGGTTCCGGGGTTTTACCGGGAGGGGCCACCCACCCGGGAGAGAACCTAATAGGCCCATGGGTGGCGCACCATCCCTTAGTGGGCTGGTGAGGCCAAGGAGAAAAACAAAGGAAAAAGGAAAAAAAAGAAAAAAAGAAAGAGGAGGTGGGAAGGAAGGAAGGGACTCCTCCTTCCAAACCGAAGTGGAGGAGGATTCCTTCTTCCCTCCCTCGGCCAAAGCCATCCTACTTGGAGTAGGAGGCAAGCCCCACCCCTTGGTTCCTCCTATATATACTAGTGGTTTTAGGGTTTTTGAGACACAACTTTGCCATGTGCAACCCTAAACCTCTACTTTGTAGTTCTTCCTCTAGATCGGATTTCTGCGGTGCTTAGGCGAAGCCCTGTAGGAATAGATCACCACCACCACCGGCGCTCCGTCACGCTGCCGGATAACTCATCTACTTCCCCGTCTCTCTTGCTGGATCAAGAAGGCGAAGATCGTCATCGAGTTGTACGTGTGCTGAACGAGGAGGTGACGTACGTTCGGTACTAGATCGGGACGGATCATGGAACGGCGGCGATTTGGATCGCAAAGACGTTCCACTACATCAACTGCGTTTCTTAACGCTTCCCGCTTAGCGATCTACAAGGGTATGTAGATCCGATCTCCCTCTCGTAGATGATTCCTGCCTCTTGAGCTTGCGTTGGTTTTTCCCTTGAAGAGGAAAGGGTGATGCAGCATAGGAGCAGTAAGTATTTCCCTCAGTTTGAGAACCAAGGTATCAATCCAGTAGGAGAATCAAGCCAAGTGTTCAGAGTACCTGCGCAAACAGAAACAACCTTGCACCCAACGCTATAAAGGGGTTGTCAATCCCTTCAAGATTGATTGCAAAGTGAGATCTGAAGGCGGAAAGTGCAACAAAGTAAAAGTGTAAGGCTGAAAATATGATGTGAAGTAGACCCGGGGGCCATAGTGTTCACTAGAGGCTTCTCTCAAAATAGCAAATATCACGGTGGGTGAACAAATTACTGTTGAGCAATTGATAGAACCACGCAAAGTCATGACGGTATCTAAGGCAATGATCATATATATAGGCATCATGTCCGAAACAAGTAGACCGATACTTTCTGCATCTACTACTATTACTCCACACATCGACCGCTATCCAGCATGCATCTAGTGTATTCAGTTCATGACAAACAGAGTAACGCCTTAAGCAGGATGAAATGATGTAGAGGGATAAACTCAAACGAATGATGTAAACCCCATCTTTTTACCCTTGATGGCAACAACATGATGTGTGCCTCGCTACCCCTTCTGTCACTGGGTGAGGTCACCACATGGTATGAACCCAAAACCAAGTACTTATCTCATTGCAAGAATCATATGTCAAGTTGGCCAAACAAAACCCACAACTCGAAGAGAATTACAAGGATATTAAATCATGCATATAAGAGATCAGAAGAAACTCAAATAAGATTCATAGATAATCTGATCATAAATCCACAATTCACCGGATCTCGAGAAACACACCCTAAAGAAGATTACAGCGGATAGATCTCCATGAAGATCATGGAGAACTTTGTATTGAAGATCCAAGAGAGAGAAGAAGCCATCTAGCTACTAGCTATGGACCCGAAGGTCTATGGTGAACTACTCACGCATCATCAGAGAGGTCATGGTGTTGATGAAGAAGCCCTCCGTATCTGAATCCCCCTCCGGCAGTGCACCAGAATGTGTCCCATATGGGATCTTGCGGAGATAGAAGCTTGCGGCGGCGGAAAAGTATTTTCGTTGATCTCTCGCGTAGTTTTGGATTTTTCGGGAATTTATAGGTGGAAGAGGTAGGGCACACGAGCCATGGGGGGCCCACAAGCCTGCTAGGCGCGGGCCACCCTGGCTCTGCCTAGGGGGTTGTGGCCTCCCCTGGTGGCCTCTGCCTTGGTTCTCACGTCCCGTGCGTATCTTATGTTCCGGGAAAAATCTTTTCGGAAGTTTTATTCCGTTTGGACACCGTTTAAAATTCTCCTCTGAAAGGGGTCAAAAACACGGAAAAACAGGAACTGGCACTTGGCACCGAGTTAATAATTTAGTCCCAAAAAAGATATAAAAGACATACAAAACATCCAAAGTTTGACAAGATAATAGCATGGAACCATAAAAAATTACAGATACATTGGAGACGTATCAAGCATCCCCAAGCTTAACTCTTGCTCGTCCTCGAGTAGGGAAGTGATAAAGACAGAATTTTTGATGTGGAATGCTACCTAGCATAGTTGTCCTTTGTAACTTATTTCATGTGACATGAATGTTCAGATCCGTAAGATTCTAAACAATAGTTTTCTATTGACATGAAAACAATAATACTTCAAGCAAACTAGCAAGGTAATCATGAACTTTCGAAATAACAAGGCCAAAGAAAGTTATCCCTACAAAATCACATAGTCTGGCTATGCTCCATCATCCACACAGAACTAATTTAAATCATGCACAACCCCGGTATTGGCCAAGTAATTGTTTTCGCACTCTTACTTTCTCGGACCTTTTTCAACTCTCACGCAATACATGAGCGTGAGCCATGGATATAGCACTATGGTGGAATAGAGTGTGGTGGAGGTCGTGAGACAAAAAGGAGGAGATGGTCACATTGACTCGGCGTATCAAAGGGCTATGGAGATGCCCATTAATAGATGTCAATGTGAATGAGTAGGGATTTCCATACAAAGGATGCACTAGAACTATAAGTATGTGAAATCTCAAAAGGAGAACTAGTGGGTGTGCATCCAACTTGCTTGCTCACGAAGACCTAGGGCAATTTTGAGGAAGCCCATCATTGGAATATACAAGCCAAGTTATATAATGAAGATTCCCACTATCATATGGTGGTGACAAAACGAGAGGCTCTCAATCATGAAGAACATTGTGCTCATTATGCAGCACAAGTGTGGAAAGAGATAGTAGCATTGTCCCTTCTCTCTTTTTCTCTTTTTATTTTGTTTGGGCTCTTTGGCCTCTTTACATATCTCTCTCTCTTTTTTTTTGTGTGTGGGCAACTTTGGCCTCTTTTTTTATTTCCTCACATGGGACAATGCTCTAATAATAATGATCATCACACTTTTATTTACTCACAGCTCAAAGCTTAGAACAATGATGACTCTATAGGAAATGCCTCCGGCAGTGTACCGGGATGTGCAACGATCTAGCTTGGCGTATGACGTTGAAACATCTCGCTAGCTATCTTACGATCATGAAATGGCAATATGAGAGTGAGCGCACAAGTCATGAGACGAACGGTGGGAGTTGCATGGCAATATATCTCGGAATGGCTATGAAAATGCCATAGTAGGTAGGTATGGTGGCTGTTTTGAGGAAGGCATATGGTGGGTTTGTGCACCGGCGAAAATTGCGCGGTACTAGAGAGGCTAGCAATTGTGGAAGGTGAAAGTGCATCTATACCATGGACTCACATTAGTCATGAAGAACTCACATACTTATTGCGAAAGTTTTTATTAGTAATCGAAACAAAGTGCTAAACGCATACTCCTAGGGGAAGGGTTGGTAGGTGTTAACCATCGCGCGATCCCGACCGCAACACAAAGGATGACAATCAATAGATCAATTATGCTCTGACTTCCTAACATAGCGGTTCACCATACATGCATGTTACGGGAATCACTAACTTCAACACAAGTATTTCTAGATTCACAACACCCTACTAAGATAACTCCTAATATTACCAAATCCAAGTCTCAAAACTAATTGAGAGGAATCAAACTTCTCTTTCTACTCAATGCACATGAAGATGGAAGTTTTATTGTATCCTCTTTGGGTACCTATCACCTTTGGGACTACTTTCATAGCACAAGCCAACTACCAAGTTACGCACCGCCATGCTCTAAAAGATGTAAGTGAAGCACATAGAGCAAAATTGTCTAGCTCAAAAGATATAAGTGAAGCACAAAGAGTATTCTAGCAAATTCACGATGAGTGCATGTCTCTCTCAAAAGGTGTGCAGCAAGGATGATTGTGACACAACAAAAAGAAAAGACTCCTACAATACAAGACGCTCCAAGCAAAATGCATATCATGTGGTGAATACAAATATAGCTCCAAGTAATGTTACCGATGGATTGAAGACGAAAGAGGGGATGCTTTCCCGGGGTATCGCCAAGCTTAGGCTTTTTGGTGTCCTTGAATTTGGCTTGGGATGCCTTGGGCATCCCGAAGCTTGAGCTCTTTACACTCTTTATCCCTTTGTCCATGAGAACATCACCCAAAACTTGAAAACTTCCCAACACAAAACTTAAACAGAAACTCATGATATCATTAGCACAAGAAAACAAACTACCACCTCTTGAGGTACTGTAGCAATCTTGATTTCTATTTATATTGGTGTTAGATTACTGTATTCTCACTTTTCCATGGCTAATACCCCCGATACTATCCATAGTTTCATCAAAACAAGCAACCAACACAACAAAAACAGAATCTGACAAAAACAGACCAGTCTGTAGCAATCTGTATACTTCGTATACTTCTGGTATCTCAAAAATTCTGAAACATTACAAAAGCCTGGGAAAAAGACATATCAACCAGCAGCAAAAAGAATCACCTCAAAAGCTCTTTCTGGATAAAAATGAAAAATAATTTTGTGAGCGAAGAGTTTCTGTCTTTTTCCAGCAGGATCAAACAACCAACACCAAACTAGTCATAAAGGTTTTGCTTGGATCAAACACAAAAAGAAACACAAAAAACACAATCATAACAGAATTATGATGGTGTGGACGCAACAAAATAGAAAGAAAAAGATAAATTCATTGGGTTGTCTCCCAACAAGCGCTATTGTTTAACGCCTTAGCTAGGCATAAGGTGATGGAATCACGTATCGTCGTCTTTGGTACTCAAACCATAAGTAGGGTGATCACTCATCATCTTAAGGTGTTCATCTCTCTTAATAGATGGTTCACCACTATTTTTAGGAACAAAAACAGACCTGGTGGCCTTATTGTGGGCAAAATTTGGAGTGTTCTGCACAGCGGCAAAAGCGGAACCCAAGTTGGTTATAACATCCTCTAGTTTGCCAATCCTAGCGGAATCATGACCTAGTTTTTCGTTAACTATGGGTTCCTTCTCCTTTAATTTTTTCAAAGACATTCCCACCTTGGATCCGTACTGAGTGATTTGATTGTGGATCTTTTTATCCAAATTCTCAATGAGTTCGATCATAGCAACTTTATTTTCAATGATATCCAACCTACGCATCACATGTTCCAGAGTTAAGGTAGTTCCATTAACCATGAGTGGGCTACCAAATTTATTAAAGCTCCATAAGAATCAACGGTATGGCTACCCAAGAAATTTCCGCCTACGATGGTGTCAAGAACATACTTATTCCAAGGGGAAATACCCACATAAAAGCTGCGAAGCAGGACGGTAGTAGATTGCTTACGAGTAGATCTACTCTGGGCATTGCAAATCCTATACCAAGCATCCTTTAAGTTTTCTTCCTCATTTTGTTTGAAATTGAGAACTCCGTTCTCGGGAGTATCGTTCGAAGCGGTGGGTCTAGCCATGAGGACAGGTAGACTATCCCATACAAGCGAACAGAAAGCGAGCGAAAGAAAAGGGCGAACGAAAAAGGCAATTTTTTTTGTTAATTTTTGTTTTTCAGAAGTGGGAGAGAGGAAAACGAGAGACAAAAAAGTAAATGCAAGAGATGAGTTTGCGACACTTACTTGGACGAGCTTCACCTAGAATAATCCCCGGTGCCAGAGATTGACACGTTGACGGGAGACTATTCTTTCACTTGATCCTCCCCAACAACGGCGCCAAAAAGGGTGATGCAGCACAGGAGCAGTAAGTATTTCCCTCAGTTTGAGAACCAAGGTATCAATCCAGTAGGAGAATCAAGCCAAGTGTCCAGAGTACCTGCGCAAACACAAACAAGCTTGCACCCAACGCTATAAAGGGGTTGTCAATCCCTTCAAGATTGATTGCAAAGTGAGATTTGAAGGCGGAAAGTGCAACGAAGTAAAAGTGTAAGGCTGAAAATATGATGTGAAGTAGACCCCGGGGCCATAGTGTTCACTAGAGGCTTCTCTCAAAATAGCAAATATTACGGTGGGTGAACAAATTACTGTCGAGCAATTGATAGAACCACGCAAAGTCATGACGATATCTAATGCAATGATCATACATATAGGCATCACATCCGAAACAAGTAAACCGATACTTTTTGCATCTACTACTATTACTCCACACATCGACCGCTATGCAGCATGCATCTAGTGTATTGAGTTCATGACGAACAGAGTAACACCTTAAGCAAGATGACATGATGTAGAGGGATAAACTCAAACCAATGATGTAAACCCCATCTTTTTACCCTTGATGGCAACAACACAATGCATGCCTCGCTACCCCTTCTGTCACTGGGTGAGATCACCGCACGGTATGAACCCAAAACCAAGCACTTCTCCCATTGAAAGAATAATAGATCAAGTTGGCCAAACAAAACCCACAACTCGAAGAGAATTACAAGGATATGAAATCATGTATATAACAGATCAGAAGAAACTCAAATTAGATTTATAGATAATCTGATCATAGATCCACAATTCATCGGATCTCGACAAACACACCACAAAAGAAGATTACATCGGATAGATCTCCATGAAGATCATGGAGAACTTTGTATTGAAGATCCAAGAGAGAGAAGAAGCCATCTAGCTACTAGCTATGGACCCGAAGATCTATGGTGAACTACTCACGCATCATCGAAGAGTTCATGGTGTCCGGCAGGGCACCAGAATGTGCCCCAGATGGGATCTTGCGGAGATAGAAGCTTGCGGCGGTGGAAAAATATTTTTGTGGATCTCTCGCGTAGTTTTGGATTTTACGGGAATTTATAGGCGGAAGAGGTAGGGCAGACGAGCCACAACGGCCCCACAAGCCTGCTAGGTGCGGTCGCCTCTGCCTTGGTTCTCACGTCCCCTGCGTATCTTCTGTTCCGGAAAAAATCTTTTTGAAAATTTTATTCCGTTTGGACACCGTTTAAAATTCTCCTATGAAAGGGGTCAAAAACACGGAAAAAACAGGAACTGGCACTTGGCATTGAGTTAATAAGTTAGTCCCAAAAAAGATATAAAAGGCATACAAAACATCCAAAGTTTGACAAGATAATAGCATGGAACCATCAAAAATTATAGATACGTTGGAGACGTATCAATGATCATCACCATGATTGTTCTTCGTGTGCGTAGGAAATTTTTTGTTTCCCATGCAACATACCCCAACAGTTGCGTCATGAGCTAGGTTTATGCGTAGATGATATCTCGAGTAGAACACAAAATAGTTTGTGGGCGTTGATGTTCAATTTGCTGCCCTCCTTAGTCTTTTCTTGATTCGGCGGTATTGTTGGATTGAAGCGGCCCAGACCAACCTTACTCATACACTTAAGAGAGACCGATTTCATCGACTGACATGCAACTTGTTGCATAAAGATGACTGGCGGGTGTCTGTTTCTTCAACTTTAGTTGAATTGGATTTGACCGAGGCGGTCCTTGGAGAAGGTTAAATAGCAATTTGCATATCACCGTTGTGGCTTTGCGTAAGTAAAATGTGATCATACTAGATACCCATAACAGTCACGTAAAACATGCAGCAATAAATTAGAGGACATCTAACTTGTTTTTGCAGGGTATGCATGTGATGTGATATGGCCAAAGACATGCTATGATATATTGGATGTATGACATGATCATGTTGTAATAGTTAAATATCGACTTGCACGTCGATGCTACGGCAACCGACAGGAGCCATAGGGTTGTCTTTAAACTAACGTTTGTGCTTGCAGATGCGTTTACTATATTTCTAGGTAGTAGCTTTAGTAGTAATAGCATAGATAGCACAACAACGTCGATGGCGGCACGATGGTGGATGTCATGATGATGGAGATCATGGTGTGGCGCCGTTGATGATGAAGATCATGCTGGTGCTTTGGTGATGGAGATCATGAAGCACAAGATCATGGCCATACCATGTGACTTATGATTATCATGTGATGTTAATCCTTTTATGCACCTTATCTTGCTTAGAACGACGGTAGCATTATAAGGTGATCCCTCACTAAAATTTCAAGATTAAATTGTGTTCTCCCCGACTATGCACCGTTGCGACACTTCGTCGTTTAGAGACACCACATGATGATCGGGTGTGATAGACTCAACATTCACATACAACGGGTGCAAAACAGTTGAACACGCGGAACACTCGGGTTAAACTTGATGAGCCTAGCATGTACAGACATGGCCTCGGAACACAAGAGACTGAAAGGTCGAGCATGAATCATATAGTTGATATGATCAACATGGAGATGTTCACCATTGAAACTAAACTCAACTCACGTGATGATCGGACTTGAGTTACTGAATTTGGATCATGCGACACTCGAATAACTAGAGGGATGCCTATTTGAGTGGGAGTTTATTAGTAATATGATTATCTAAACTCAATTATCTTGAACATAGTCTAAGTAATCTTTGCAAAATTTATGTTGTAGATCAATGGCTTGCGTAGTAGCAACCCTGAATTTTAATACGTTCCTAGAGAAAGCTAACTTGAAAGATGATGGAAGCAACTTCATTGACTGGGCTCGTAATCTGAGGCTTATCCTCACTGCTGGCCAAAATAATTATGTCCTTGATGCTGCGCTAGGAGATGCACCACCCACCACGGCTGACCAAGACATTTTGAATGCTTGGCAAGCACGTAAGGATGACTACTCACTAGTTCAATGTGCAGTCTTGTATGGCTTAGAAACGGGACTTCAAGGACGTTTTGAACGTCATGGAGCATATGAGATGTTCCAGGAGTTGAAGTAAATCTTTGATAAGAACGCCCGGATCGAGAGGTATGAGACCTCCGATAAATTCTATGCTTGTAAGATGGAGGAGAATTCGTGTGTCAGTGAACATGTGCTCAGAATGTGTGGGTACTCAAACCATCTAGCTGAGCTAGGGATTGAACTCCCGTAAGAAGCTATCACTGACATAATTCTTTAATCACTGCCGCCTAGCTATAAAGGCTTCGTGTTGAACTATAACATGCAAGGGATGAATAAGTCACCCAGTGAGCTGTTTCCGATGCTAAAAGTTGCAGAGTCAGTAATCCGGAAAGAACAACAAGTGTTGATGGTCAATACGACCACTGGTTTCAAGAAAAACGGCAAAGGCAAGAAGGGTAATGCTACGGCAACAAAAGTCCTTCCCCGGCAACGCCAGGAATTCTTCTTGCTACTTCTCTTGTTTGCGTAGGTTTTTCCCTTGAAGAGGAAAGGGTGATGCAGCACAGGAGCAGTATGTATTTCCCTCAGTTTGAGAACCAAGGTATCGATCCAGTAGGAGGGTCTCGTCAAGTCCAGAGTACCTGCGCAAACACAAACGAGCTTGCACCCAACGCTTCAAAGCGGTTGTCAATCCCTTCAAGATTGTTTGCAAAGTAAGATATGAAGGCGGAAAGTGCAACGAAGTAAAATGGTGTAAGGCTGAAAATATGGTGTGGAGTAGACCCGGGGGCCATAGTGTTCACTAGAGGCTTCTCTCAAAATAGCAAATATCATGATGGGTGAACAAATTACTGTCGAGCAATTGATAGAACCGCGCAAAGTCATGACGATATCTAAGGCAATGATCATACATATAGGCATCACGTCCGAGACAAGTAGACCGATACTTTCTGCATCTACTACTATTACTCCACACATTGACCGCTATCCATCATGCATCTAGTGTATTGAGTTCATGACGAATAGAGTAACGCTTTAAGCAAGATGACATGATGTAGAGGGATAATCTCAAACCAATGATGAAAACCCCATCTTTTTACCCTTGATGGCAACAACACGATGCGTGCCTCGCTACCCCTTTTGTCACTTGGTGAGGTCACCGCACGGTATGAACCCAAAACCAAGCACTTCTCCAACTGCAAGAATCATAGATCTAGTTGGCCAAACAAAACCCACAACTCGAATAGAATTACAAGGATATGAAATCATGCATAAGAGAGATCAGAAGAAACTCAAATAAGATTCATAGATAATCTGATCATAAATCCACAATTCATTGGATCTCGACAAACACACCGCAAAAGAAGATTACATCGGATACATCTCCATGAAGATCATGGAGAACTTTGTATTGAAGATCCAAGAGAGAGAAGAAGCCATCTAGTTACTAGCTATGGACCCGTAGGTCTATGGTGAACTACTCACGCATCATCGGAGAGGTCATGGTGTTTACGAAGAAGCCCTCCGTATCTGAATCCCCCTCCGGTAGGGCACCAGAATGTGCCCCAGATGGGATCATGCGGAGACAGAAGCTTGCGGCGGCGGAAAAGTACTTTCGATGATCTCTCGATTTTTTGTGGAATTTTTGGGGATATATAGGCGCAAAACCTAGGACAAAGGAGGTCCAGGGGGCCCACAAGCCCGAGGGCCGCGACCTCCCCCTGGCCGCGGGGTGGGGGCTTGTGGGGCCCCTAGGCCCCCCTGCCTTGGCTCTCAAGTCTCTTGATCTTCTTCCGTTACAGAAAAAATCTTTTCAGGGATTTTATTCCGTTTGGACTCCGTTTGAAAATCTCCTCTGAAAGGGGTCAAAAACATGGAAAAAACAGGAATTGGCACTTGGCACTGAGTTAATAAGTTAGTCCCAAAAAAATAAAAGGCATGCAAAACATCCAAAGTTTGACAACATAATAGCATGAAACCATCAAAAATTATAGATACGTTGGAGACGTATCAGGTAACTCCAAGAAGAGCGTCAAATTGTTGCCCCTCCGACGAAGAAACCCAAGGCTGGACCTAAGTCGAAAACTGAGTGCTATTATTGCAAGGGGACTGGTCACTGGAAGCGCAACTGCCCCAAGTATTTGTCCGATAAGAAGGCGGCCAACGCCAAACAAGGGATATGTGATATACATGTTGTTCATGTGTACCTAACCAGCTCTCGTAGTAGTGCCTGGGTATTTGATACCGGTTCTGTTGCTCACATTTGCAACTCGAAGCAGGAACTGCAGAATAAACGAAGGCTGGCGGAGGATGAAGTGACGATGCGCCTGGGAAATGTTTCCAAGGCTGATGCGATCGCCGTCGGCACGGTCTCACTTCAGTTACCATCGGGATTAGTTATGAACTTAAATAATTGTTATTTAGTGTCTGCATTAAGCATGAACATTATATCTGTATCTTGTTTATAGCGAGACGGATACTCATTTAAGTGAGAGAATAATGATTGTTCTATTTATATGAGTAATATCTTTTATAGTCATGCACCCAATGTGAGGGGTTTGTTCATATTTAATCTCGACTGTGATGACACTCATATCCATAACATTGAGACCAAAAGATGTAGAGTTAACAATGATAGCGCCAATTTCTTGTGGCACTGCCGCTTAGGTCATATTGGTGTCAAGCGCATGAAGAAACTCCATGCTGATGGGCTTTTGGAGTCACTTGATTTTGAATCACTTGACACATGCGAACCATGCCTCATGGGCAAGATGACTAAGACTCCATTCTGTGGAACAATGGAGCGTATACGTGACTTGTTGGAAATCATACATACTGATGTGCGCGGCCCAATGAGTGTGGAGGCACGCGGAGGATATCGTTATTTTATCACCTTCACTCACGATTTGAGTAGGTATGGCTATATCTACTTGATGAAGCACAAGTCTGTAATATTTGAAAAGTTCAAACAATTTCAAAGTGAAGTTGAAAATCATCGTAGCAAGAAGATCAAGTTCCTACGATCTGATCGAGGGGGTGAATATATGAGTTACGAGTTTGGTGCTCACTTAAGACAATGTGGAATTGTTTCACAGTTGACACCGCCTGGAACACCACAGCGTAATGGTGTGTCCGAACGTCGTAATCGTACTTTATTAGATATGGTGCGATTTATGATGTCTCTTATCGATTTGCCATTATCGTTTTGGGGCTATGCATTATAGACAGTTGCATTCACTTTAAATAGGGCACAATCAAAATCCGTTGAGACAACGCCATATGAACTATGGTATGGCAAGAAGCCAAAATTGTCGTTTCTTAAAGTTTGGGGATGCGATGCTTATGTCAAAAAGCTTCAGCCTGAAAAGCTGGAACCTAAAGCGGAAAAGTGTGTCTTCATAGGTTACCCAAAAGAGACAGTTGGGTACACCTTTTATCTCAGATCCGAGGGAAAATTGTTTGTCGCTAAAAATGGAGCTTTTCTTGAGAAAGTGTTTCTCTCGAAGGAATCGAGTGGGAGGAAGATAGAACTTGATCAGGTTATGGAACCTCTGCTTCAACAAGATGGTGGCGCAGGGTACAAAGAAATTTCTGTCGAGGCAACACCAGCTGAATAGGAAACCAGTGATGATGATCATGAAGCTTTGGATCAAGTTACTGTCGGACCTCGCAGGTCGACAAGAGCGCGTACTGCTCCTGAGTGGTACGGGAATCCTGCCTTGTCTATCATGTTGTTAGACAACAATGAGCCTGCAAATTATGGAGAAGCAATGGTGGGCCCAGATTCCAACAGATGGTTAGAGGCCATGAAATCCGAGATAGGATCTATGTATGAAAACAAATTGTGGACTTTGGAAGTATTACCTGAAGGTCGCAAGGCTATTCAGAACGAATGGATCTTTAAGAAGAAGACGGACCCGAATGGTAATGTGACTGTTTATAAAGCTCGACTTGTGGCAAAAGGTTTTTCACAAGTTCAAGGAGTTGACTACGATGAGACATTTCATCCGTAGCCATGCTTAAGTCCGTCCGAATCATGTTAGCAATAGCTGCATTGTTCGATTATGAAATCTGGCAGATGGATGTCAAAACGGCGTTCCTTAATGGGTTTCTTAAGGAAGAGTTGTATATGATGCAACCCGAAGGTTTTGTCGATCCAAAGAATGCTGACAAAGTATGCAAGCTCCAGCGATCCATTTCTGGACTGGTGCAAGCATCTCGGAGTTGGAATAAGCGCTTTGATGAGGTTATCAAGGCGTTTGGGTTTATACAAGTTGTAGGAGAAGCTTGTATTTACAAGAAAGTGAGTGTGAGCTCTGTAGCGTTTCTAATATTATATGTGGATGACATATTGCTTATTGGAAACAATATGGAGTTTTTGGAGAGCGTAAAGGATTACTTGAACAAAAGTTTTTCAATGAAAGACCTAGGAGAATGTGCTTACATATTAGGCATTAAGATCTAAAGAGATAGATCGAGGCACCTACCAACCCTTTGTGTTGAGGTAGGGATCGCGCGATGGTTAACACTAACCAACCTTTCCCCTAGGAGTATGCGTTTAGTACTTTGTTTCGATTACTAATAAAAACTTTCGCAACAATAATGTGAGTTCTTCATGACTAATGTGAGTCCATGGTATAGATGCACTTTCACCTTCCACCATTGCTAGCCTCTCTAGTGTCGCGCAATTCTCGCTGGTGCACAAACCCAACATATGCCTTCCTCAAAACAGCCACCATACCTACCTACTATGGCATTTTCATAGCCATTCCAAGATATATTGCCATGCAACTCCCACCGCTCCGTCTCATGACTTGTGCCGTCACTCTCATATTGCCATTGCATGATCGTAAGATAGCTAGCGAGATGTTTCAATGTCATACGCCAAGCTAGATCGGTGCACATCCCGGTACACTATCGGAGGCATTTCCTATAGAGTCATCATCGTTCTAAGCTTTGAGCTCTGAGTAAATAAAAGTGTGATGATCATCATTATTAGAGCATTGTCCCATGTGAGGAAATTAAAAAAAGGCCAAAGAGCCCAAAAAAAAGAGGCCCAAGAGCCCAAATAAAAATAAAAATATAAAAAAGAGAGAAAAAGAGAGTAGGGACAATGCTACTATCTTTTTCCACACTTGTGCTTCATAATAACACCATGTTCTTCATGATTGAGAGCTTCTTTCTTTGTCACTACCATATGCTAGTGGGAATCTTCATTATATAACTTGGTTTGTATATTCTAACGATGGGCTTCCTCAAAATTGCCCTAGGTCTTCATGAGCAAGCAAGTTGGATGCACACCCACTAGTTCTCCTTTTGAGCTTTCACATACTTATAGCTCTAGTGCATCCCTTGTATGGCAATCCCTACTCATTCACATTGATATCTATTAATGGGCATCTCCATAGCCCTTTGATACGCCGAGTCAATGTGACCATCTCCTCTTTTTTGTCTCACAACCACCACCACACTCTATTCCACCTATAGTGTTATATCCATGGCTCACGCTCATGTATTGCGTGATAGTTATAAAAAGTTTGAGAAAGTAAGAGTGTGAAAACAATTACTTGGCCAATACCGGGGTTGTGCATGATTTGCATTAGTTGTGTGAGGATGATGGAGCATAGCCAAACTATATGATTTTGTAGGGATAACTTTCCTTGGCCTTGTTATTTTGAAAATCATGATTACCTTGCTAGTTTGCTTGAAATATTATTGTTTTCATGTCAAGAGCAAACTATTGTTTTGAATCTTACGGATCTGAACATTCATGTCACACGAAAGAAGTTGCAAAGAACAACTATGCTAGGTAGCATTCCACATCGAAAATTCAGTCTTTATCACTTCCCTACTCGAGGACGAGCAGGAGTTAAGCTTGGGGATGCTTGATACGTCTCCAACGTATCTATAATTTTTGATGGTTTCATGCTATTATCTTGTCAAACTTTGGTTGTTTTGTATGCCTTTTATATATTTTTTGGGACTAACTTATTAACTCCGTGCCAAGTGCCAGTTCTTGTTTTTTCCATGTTTTTGACCCCTTTGAGAGGAGGATTTTGAACGGAGTCCAAACGGAACGAAACTGCCAAAAATATTTTTTTCGAAACACAAAAAGATCGGGAAGCCTCAGAATCAGGACAAGGGGCCTGCAGGAACCCCACAAGACCCCTAGCCGTAGCCAGGGGGGTCGCGCCTCCCTGGCTTGTGGGCTCCCTGGGACACCTCTGCCCTAGGACTTTATAAATTCCCTAAAATCCCAAAGAAAATCATGAGATCATCGAAAGTACTTTTCCGCCGCCGCAAGCTTGTGTCTCCGCAAGATCCCATCTGGGGCACGTTCTGGTGCCCTGCCGGAGGGGGATTCAGATACGGAGGGCTTCTTCATCAACACCATGACCTCTCCGATGATGCGTGAGTAGTTCACCATAGACCTACGGGTCCATAGCTAGTAGCTAGATGGCTTCTTCTCTCTCTTGGATCTTCAATACAAAGTTCTCCATGATCTTCATGAAGATCTATCCGATGTAATCTTCTTTTGCGGTGTGTTTGTCGAGATCCGATGAATTGTGGATTTATGATCAGATTGTCTATGAATCTTATTTGAGTTTCTTCTGATCTCTCTTATGCATGATTTCATATCCTTGTAATTCTCTTCGAGTTGTGGGTTTTGTTTGGCCAACTAGATCTATGATTCTTGCAATGGGAGAAGTGCTTGGTTTTGGGTTCATACCGTGCGGTAACCTCACCCACTGACTGAAGGGGTAGCGAGGCACGCATCATGTTGTTGCCATCAAGGGTAAAAAGATGGGGTTTTCATCATTGGTTTGAGATTATCCCTCTACTTCATGTCATCTTGCTTAAGGCGTTACTCTGTTCGTCATGAACTCAATACACTAGATGCATGCTGGATAGCGGTTGATGTGTGGAGTAATAGTAGCAGATGCAGAAAGTATCGGTCTACTTGTCTCGGACGTGATGCCTATATGTATGATCATTTCCTTAGATATTGTCATGACTTTGCGCGGTTCTATCAATTGCTCGACAGTAATTTGTTCACCCACCGTAATATTTACTATTTTGAGAGAAGCCTCTAGTGAACACTATGGCCCCCGGGTCTACTACACACCATATTTTCAGCCTTACTCTTTTTCTTCGTTGCACTTTCCGCCATCAGATCTCACTTTGCAATCAATCTTGAAGGGATTGACAACCCCTTTATAGCATTGGGTGCAAGCTCTTTGGGTTTGTGAGGTACTCTGGACTTTACGAGATTCTCCTACTGGATTGATACCTTGGTTCTCAAACTGAGGGAAATACTTACTGCTTATGTGCTGCATCACCCTTTCCTCTTCAAGGGAAAACCAACGCAAGCTCAAGAGACGACAGAAGGTTTCTGTCGACGTAGCAGAAGGATTTTTGGCGCCGTTGCCGGGGAGGATGAAGTCAAGAACTCATCCAAGTAAGTGTCGCAAACTCATCTCTTGCATTTACTTTTTTGCCTCTCGTTTTCCTCTCCCCCACTTCTGAAAAACAAAAATTTACAAAAAAATCTTTGCCTTTTTCGTTTGCCTTTTCGTTCGCCCTTTTCTCTCGCTTTCTCTTTGTTTGCTTGTGTACTTGCTTGGCTGCTGAAGTCACCATGACTAAAAACACCAAACTTTGTGACTTCTCGAATACTAATAATAATGATTTTATTAGTACTCCGATTGGTCCCGCCACTAGTGCGGAGTCATACAAAATCAATGCCGCTTTGTTGAATCTTGTTATGAAAGAGCAATTCTCCGGCCTTCCTAGTGAAGATGCCAGATCCCATCTTAACACCTTCATTGAGCTTTGCGATATGCAATAGAAGAAAGATGTGGATAATGATGTGATTAAATTGAAGCTTTTTCCTTTCTCGTTGCGAGATCGAGCAAAAACTTGGTTTTCGTCTTTGCCCAAAAATAGTATCGATTCTTGGGATAAGTGCAAAGATGCTTATATATCCAAGTATTTTCCGCCGGCTAAGATTATATCTCCCCATAATGATATCATGAACTTTAAGCAACTTGATCATGAACATGTTGCACAATCTTGGGAGAGAATGAAATTGATGATTAGAAATTGTCCCGCTCATGGCTTGAGTCTTTGGATGATTATACAAATCTTCTATGCTGGTTTGAATTTCGCTTCTAGAAATTAGTATCGATTCCATGGACTCCGCCTCAGGTGGAATGTTCATGGAAATCACGTTAGGAGAAGCCACAAAACTACTAGACAACATCATGACGAACTACTCTCAGTGGCACATTGAAAGGTCACCTACTAGTAAGAAGGTACACGCTATAGAAGAAATTAACTCGTTAAGTGCTAAGATGGATGAGTTAATGAATTTGGTTGCTAGTAGAAGTGTTCCATTAGATCCTAATGATATGCCCTTGTCTTCTTAGATTGAGAGTAGCAACGCTAGCTTGGACGTTAATTTTGTTGGTAGGAATAATTTTGGCAACAACAATGCTTTTAGAGGAAACTATGCTCCTAGGCCTTTTCCTAGTAACCCCTCTAATAACTTTGGCAACTCCTAGAACAATACTCATGGAAATTACAATAGATTACCCTCTCATCTAGAGAGTAATATCAAAGAGTTTATCAACTCGCAAAAGATTTGCAATGCGTCCATAGAGGAAAAAGTACTCAAAATTGACGATTTGGCTAAGAGCGTTGATAGAATTTCTAGTGATATTGATGCTTTGAAAGTTAGATGTGCTCCTCCCAAGATCAATATGGATGAAACTTTGAAAGCTATGCGTGTTTCCATGATTGGGAGCAAAGAAAGAACCTCCCAAATTCGTGCTAGACATGAATGTCTTAAAAAGGCGTGTTCTCGTGATAAGAATCACGAAGATCTTAAAGTGCTTGGTGTGACTCCCATTGAATCTTTGTTTTCTTCTGTCAAACCCAATGATGATGGGGCTGGATATGAATCCACTTTGGTTGAAAAGCAACCCAATGATTCAGAGTCCATCTATCTTGATGCTAAAAGCATTGAAAGTGGAGTAGAAGGTATTAAAGCTTTGAGTAGTAATGAAATTACTATTTTGGATTTCAAGGAATTCAATTATGATAGTTGCTCCTTGATTGAACGCATTTCCTTGATGCAATCCATTGCTTCTTAAGGAAACCGTTAAGGAACGCATTTTTGACATCCATCTGCCAGATTACGTAATCAAAAAATGCAGCTATTGCTAACATGATTCGGACGGACTTAAGCATCGCTATGGGTGAGAATGTCTCATCGTAGTCAATTCCTTGAACTTGTGAAAAACCCTTTGCCACAAGTCGAGCATTATAAACGGTCACATTACCGTCAGCGTCCGTCTTCTTCTTAAAGATCCATTTGTTCTGAATAGCCATGCGGCCTTCAGGTAGTACTTCCAAAGTCCACACTTTGTTTTCATACATAGATCCTATCTCGGACTTCATCGCCTCCAGCCATTTGTTGGAATTCGGGCCCACCATTGCTTCTTCATAATTCGCAGGCTCATTGTTGTCCAACAACATAATTGATAAGACGGGATTACTGTACCACTCTGGAGTACTACGCGGTCTCGTTGACCTGCGAGGTCCGATAGGAACTTGATCCGGAGTTTCATGATCATCATCATTAACTTTCTCCTCAACAGGCGTCGCAACGACATGGGTTTCCCCTTGCCATGCGCCACCATCCAGAGGGATGAGAGGTTCGACAACCTCATCAAGTTCTATCTTCCTCCCACTCAACTCTCGAGAGAGAAACTCCTTCTCGAGAAAAGCTCTGTTCTTAGCAACAAACACTTTGCCCTCGGATTTGAGATAGAAGGTATACCCAACTGTCTCTTTTGGGTAACCTATGAAGACGTACTTTTCCGCTTTGGGTTCCAGCTTTTCAGGCTGAAGCTTTTTGACATAAGCATCACATCCCCAAACTTTAAGAAACGACAATTTTGGTCTTTTGCCATACCACAGCTGATATGGTGGTCTCAACAGATTTCGATGGTGCCCTATTTAAAGTGAATGCAGCTGTTTCTAATGCATAACCCCAAAACGATAACGGCAAATCGGTAAGAGACATCATAGATCGCACCATCTCTAATAAAGTACGATTACGACATTCAGACACACCATTACACTGTGGTGTTCCAGGCGGTGTCAAGTGTGAAACAATTCCACATTGTCTTAAGTGAGCACCAAACTCGAAACTCAGATATTCACCCCCATGATCAGACCGTAGGAACTTGATCTTCTTGTTACGATGATTTTCAACTTCACTCCGAAATTGTTTGAACTTTTCAAATGTTTCAGACTTGTGCTTCATCAAGTAGACATAACCATATCTACTTAAATCGTCAGTGAAGGTGAGAAAATAACGATATCCGCCGCGTTCCTCCACACTCATCGCACCACACACATCGGTATGTATGATTTCCAACAAGTCACTTGCACGCTCCATTGTTCGGGAGAACGGAGTTTTAGTCATCTTGCCCATGAGGCATGGTTCGCACGTGTCAAGTGAATCAAATCAAGTGACTCCAAAAGTCCATAGGTATGGAGTTTCTTCATGCGCTTTACACCAATATGACCTAAACGGCAGTGCCATAAAAACATGGCGCTATCATTGTTAACTGTAACTCTTTTGGTCTCAATGTTATGTATATGTGTATTATCACTATCCAGATTCAATATGAACAATCCTATCACATTGGGTGCATGACCATAAAAGATATTACTCATAGAAATAGAACAACCATTATTCTCTGACTTAAATGAGTAACCGTCTCGCAATAAACAAGATCCAGATATAATATTCATGCTTAACGCAGGCACTAAATAACATTTATTTAAGTTCATAACTAATCCTGATGGTAACTGAAGTGAAACTGTGCCGACAGCGATTGCATCAACCTTGGAACCATTTCCCACACGCATCGTCACTTCATCCTTCGCCAGCCTTCGCTTATTCCGTAGTTCCCGTTTCAAGTTGCAAATATGAGCAACAGAACCGGTATCGAATACCCAGGAACTACTACGAGAGCTGGTTAAGTACACATCAATAACATGTATATCGAATATACCTGATTTTTCCTTGGCCGCCTTCTTATCAGCCAGATACTTGGGGCAGTTGTGCTTCGAGTGACCCATACCCTTGCAATAATAGCACTCCGTTTCAGGCTTTGGTCCAGCTTTGGGATTCTTCGTCGGATTGGCAACAGGCTTTCCGCTCTTATTTGAATTACCCTTCTTTCCTTTACCGTTTCTCTTGAAACTAGTGGTATTATTCACCATCAACACTTGATGCTATTTACGGAGTTCTGACTCTGCGACTTTCAGCATCGCGAATAACTCGCCGGGTGACTTGTTCATCCCTTGCATGTTATAGTTCAACACAAACCTCTTATAGCTTGGTGGCAGTGATTGAAGAATTCTGTCAGTGATAGCCTCTTGCGGGAGTTCAATCCCCAGCTCAGCTAGACGGTTTGAGTACCCAGACATTTTGAGCACATGTTCACGGACAAACGAGTTCTCCTCCATCTTGCAAGCATAGAATTTATCGGAGGTCTCATACCTCTCGATCCGAGCGTTCTTCTGAAAGATAAACTTCAACTCCTGGAACATATCATATGCTCCATGATGCTCAAAGCGACATTGAAGTCCCGGCTCTAAGCCATACAAGACTGCACATTGAACTACTGAGTAGTCCTCCTTGTGTGCTAACCAAGCGTTCTTAGCATCTTGGTCAGCCGCGGCGGGTGGTTCATTTCCTAGCGCAGCATTAGGGACATAATCCTTCTTCCCAGCTTGCAGGAGCAACTTAAGATTACGAGCCCAGTCTACAAAGTTGCTTCCGCCATCTTTCAACTTAGCTTTCTCTAGGAATGTATTAAAATTCAGGGTGATTGTCGCGTGAGCCATTGATCTACAACACAAATATTTTCAAAGTGGACTTAGACTATGTTCAAATAATTAGAGTTTAACTAATCAAATTACTTGCTAAACTCCCACTCAAAAAGTACATCTCACTAGTCATTTGAGTGGTTCATGATCCAATTCCACTAGCTCAAGTCCGATCATCACGTGAGTTGAGGATAGTTTCACTGGTAAGCATCCCTATGCTAATCATATCAACTATATGATTCATGATCGACATTTCGGTCTCATGTGTTCCGAGGCCATGTCTGCACATGCTAGGCTCGTCAAACTTAACCCGAGTGTTCCGCGTGTGCAATTGTTTTGCACCCGTTGTATGTGAACGTTGAGTCTATCACACCCGATCATCACGTGGTGTCTCGAAACGACGAACTGTAGCAACGGTGCACAGTCGGGGAGAACACAATTTCGTCTTGAAATTTTAGTGAGAGATCACCTCATAATGCTACCGTCGTTCTAAGAAAAATAAGGTGCATAAAAGGATTAACATCACATGCAATTCATAAGTGACATGATATGGCCATCATCATGTGCTTGTTGATCTCCATCACCAAAGCACTGGCACGATCTTCTTGTCACCGGCGCCACACCATGATTTCCATCAACATGTCACCATCGGGGTTGTCGTGCTACTCATGCTATTACTACTAAAGCTACGTCCTAGCAATACAGTAAACGCATCTGCAAGCACAAACATTAGTTTAAAGACAACACTATGGCTCCTGCCGGTTGCCGTACCATCGACGTGCAAGTCGATATTAACTATTACAACATGATCATCTCATACATCCAATATATCACATCACATCGTCGGCCATATCACATCACAAGCATACCCTGCAAAAACAAGTTAGCGTCCTCTAATTGTTGTTGCATGTTTTACGTGGTTGCCATGGGTATTAATGACCCACAAGTATAGGGGATCAATCGTAGTCCTTTCGATAAGTAAGGGTGTCGAACCCAACGAGGAGCAGAAGGCTCTGATAAACAGTTTTCAGCAAGGTAATAACTGCAAGCATTGAAAGTAGCGGTAGCAAGTGATGGTGTAGCAAGGTGAAACGTAGAAAGCGAAAAGTAACAAGTAACAAGTTGTAACAACGGTGCAGCAAGTGGCCCAATCCCTTTTGTAGCAAGGGACAAGCCTAAACAAAGTCTTATAGGAGGAAAAACGCTCCCGAGGACACACGGGAATTTCTGTCATGCTAGTTTCATCATGTTCATGTGATTCGCGTTCGTTACTTTGATAGTTTGATATGTGGGTGGACCGGCGCTTGGGTAGTGCCCTTACTTGGACAAGCATCCCACTTATGATTAACCTCTCACAAAGCATAATCATAATCATGATCAGAGGTGTAATGAGTAGCATCAAGGATCTGACCATAAACTCTTCCACGAAGTAATCCAACTAGCATCAACAACAAAGAGTAATCAACACTACTAGCAACCTTACAAGTGCCAATCGGAGTCGCGAGACGGAGATTGGTTACAAGTGATGAACTACGGTTTGGAGAGGAGATGGTGCTGATGAAGATGTTGATGGAGATGACTCCCCTCCAACGAGAGGAGTGTTGGTGATGACGATGGCGACGATTTCCCCCTCTCGGAGGGAAGTTTCCCCGACAGGATCGTCCTGCCGGAGCTCTAGATTGGATCTGCTCAAGTTCCGCCTCGTGGCGGCGGCGGCGAAAAAGCTCCTCCTTGATTTTTTCTGGAACGAAACCCTTCATATAGCAAAAGAGGGGGGGCAGTGGGCTGTCAGGGAGCCCACAAGCCCTGTAGCCGCCACCAAGGGGGGTGGCGGCTACCAGGCTTGTGGGGCCCTGGTAGCTCCCCTCTCGTACTTCTTTCGCCCAGTATTTTTTATATATTCCCAAAAATTCCATGTTGATTTTCAAGGCATTTGGAGTTTTGCAGAATAGAGGACTCAGACTTGCTCCTTTTCCAGTCCAGAATTCTAGCTGCCGGTATTCTCCCTCTTCAAATAAACCTTGCAAAATAAGAGAGAAAAGGGATAAGTATGGTACCACAAGGTAATATAACAGCCCATAAAGCAGTAAATATCAACATGTAAGCATGATGCAAAATGGACGTATAAACTCCCCCAAGCTTAGACCTCACTTGTCCTCAAGCGAAAACCAAGTTCCATAAACATGTCCACATGTTTAGGGATGAAGGTGTCGATAAAACATAATACGGACATGAGGGCATCATGATCACACATAGAACAACAATACATCATAAAGATTCTTATGGGAAAGTAACAATTCCTTCACAAGGCAAAGTATGAAGCAAAAACCTTACCGAGAAGTAGCCAACAAAAGTCCATAGTCATTGAAGCAATTGCAATTTATCATAACATCAGAAAGACTCAAATAAGAGCTTGTAAAGCAAACCCACATACTCAATCATCTCTTCTGTTTTCCACAATTGTTACAACTCACGTGGTACTCATGGGATCAAAGTTTCAGCTGGACACAGAGGAAGATAGGGGCCTATAGTTTTGCCTCCCAACCATTTACCTCAAGGGTAAAGTCAACAATAATAAAGCATAAGTACTCATCTCCAAGTTGATATATGAATATAGATCTTTCCCAAGCATGTGACAGTAGCCAAGACAAACGCAAAATGGGGAATTGGTGAGGATCACCATGACTCTTACAAGGGCAAAAAGTAAAGGTACAAGATAGGCCCTTTGTAGAGGGAAGAAGAGGCTGTCATGCGCTTTTGTGGTTTGGATGCGTGTCCTCTTAGTGCGGAGGAACGTCACTTTATATTGCCTCCTGTGATAAAGAACTTTATTATGCAGCCTGTCGCTTTTATGTCTTACTCATCACAGGTTCATATAAAGCTTATTTTCCACACACTAATATATCATACATGTTAGAGAGCAATTTTTATTGCTTGCACCGATGACAACTTAATTGAGGGATCTTATTCAATCCATAGGTAGGTATGGTGGACTCTCATGGCAAAACTGGGTTGGAGGTTTATGGATGCACAAGTAGTATCTCTACTTGGTGCGGGAGTTTTGGCTAATATGAGGTGGAAGCAAACATCACATGCTAAGGAATCTCTAATCATATAACATTGTTTGGAACCAAGCAAACACAATTCATTATGTTGTCTTCCTTGTCCAACATCTACTTCTAAGCATGTAATAGTTTGGTGAGTGCTCACAATTATAGAAAGTGTCTAAGATGATATATTTATATGTGAACCTATCTTTCCTTATTACTTCTTATTAATTGCAACAATGACTGGGGTCTATGTTGGTTTATTCTCAACAATTTTAAATCATCATACTTGTTATATGTGAAGCTATCACTTTCCATAAGATCATCTCATGATCTTTCATGCTATCGTTCTTTTCATACTTTTGATCACGACACAAAACAGAGCCCTTGACTAAGATACTCTTTGTTATATAGCTCGCAAGCTCGAATACATCGGGGGAGAGACAAAGCAAAAGACTCAAACTAAACACCAAAGACTTATTCCACTAAGAGAAGAAATAAAAACTGAAAAGGAAAGAACTAAAATAAAGGTAAAAGCAAAAGATATAAAGGTGATACGATACCAGGGCAACTCCCCCAAGCTTGGTAAAAGCCAAGGGGATTGCCCAAACCAATGCTTAGTTGTCTTCCTTTGGTGGTGATGGTGGTGGAGTTGTTGGAGTAGTCTGATCCTCCGTCTTCCAAGGCATAGGTGCTCCATCATGGCAGGATGAACGAGTTGCCGGAATCCTCAAATCTGCGGCCAAACTTATTGATTTAAATCTATACTCATACTCACAGTTTTGGTTCTGCAGGTCATAGATCCGGCCCTGAAATTGATCACCCTGTCATAAAGCCTGGAGAGGTTCTTCCCATTGTCAATGGCATCCATCTTGTGATTGCTGGTGAACTCCGTGATCATCATGTGGTTGGCATTGAGTCCACGCTCCACCATCCCTTGGCACTTGAAGACTTGTTGCTCCATTGCTTCGAGCCTCGTCTCCATGCTTCCCGTCTTCTTAGGCCCCTCAACATCACGGATATGCAACATCCCCTCACTCATATTGATACATTAAGGGTGTTTCAGCACTTCCGTGAGATAGGAATTGATGACCTTCTCGAAGATCTTGCACTTAGGAGCGTTTGGGGAAGTCATGACGATCTAGATCTACAACAGAAACAGGCTCAAAATGAAAACAGAGGAAAACTGCGCGATACGGAGATCAAAACCCTCGGGCGTATATATAATGATTTTTTCTGGACCAGAAGGAGTGCTCCGCAAGAAAACGGAGTCCGGGAGGCACACGAGGTGCCCACAAGCCCTGTAGCCGCCGCCAGGGGGGTAGGTGGCAGCTACCAAGCTTGTGGCCGCCTCCTGCGCTCTCCAGACTGCTTTTTATTTTTCTAATTTTCCAAGAATTCCAAAACGGAGAAAATTTCCTATTGGAGAAGTTTCGGAGTCCAATTACTTACCGAAACATATACCTCTTCATTTTCAGGGTGTGAAACAGGCTGATAAACATCCCTTATGTACTCCTCTGGAGTTATAATATTGATGATATTGGTCTCAACATTTATAGGAGTACCAGAGGTGTAATGCTTGATTCTTTGACCATTTACCACTCTAGGAAAATTACCTTCCGTGTTATTGATTTTGATGGCACCAGAACGATATAATTCCTCGACAACGTAGGGACCTTCCCATTTAGAGAGAAGCTTGCCTGCGAAGAATCTTAAACGAGAATTGTATAGCCGGACATAATCACCTACATTGAACTCTCGTTTCTGTACTCTTTTATCGTACCATCTCTTAACCTTTTCCTTGAAAAACTTGGCATTCTCATATGCATGGGCCCTCCATTCATCTAATGAGCTGATATCAAACAACCGCTTCTCACCGGCAAGTTTGAAATCAAAGTTGAGCTCTTTGATTGCCCAATAAGCTTTGTGTTCCAGATCAAGAGGTAAATGACAGGCCTTACTGTAAACCATTTTATACGGCAACATGCCCATGGGATTCTTATAAGAAGTCCTATAAGCCCATAGTGCATCATCAAGTTTGCTAGACCAATTCTTTCGAGATCTATTGACGGTCTTTTGTAAGATCAATTTGATCTCCCTATTACTCAACTCGACTTGACCACTGGACTGAGGATGATAAGGAGATGCAACTCTATGGTTGACATCATACTTAGCGAGCATCTTGCGGAAAACACCATGAATGAAGTGTGAACCACCATCAGTCATCAAATATCTAGGGACTCCAAATCTTGGGAAAATGACTTCTTTAAGCATCTTAATAGAGGTGTGGTGATCAACATTTCTAGTGGGGATAGCTTCCACCCACTTAGTGACGTAATCCACAACAACTAAGATGTGAGTGTACCCATTGGAACTCGGGAAGGATCCCATATAATCAAAGCCCCAGACATCAAACGGTTCAATGACAAGTGAATAGTTCATAGGCATTTCCTGACGCTTACTGATGTTCCCTATTCTTTGGCATTCGTCACAAGACAAGACAAATTTATGGGCATCCTTGAAGAGAGTGGGCCAATAGAAACCTGATTGCAATACCTTATGAGCAGTTCTATCTCCAGCATGGTGTCCTCCATAGGCTTCGGAATGACACTTCTGCAGGATCTGTCCCTGTTCATGTTCAAGCACACAATGTCTAATAACACCATCTACTCCTTCCTTATAAAGGTGAGGATCATCCCAAAAGTAGTGTCTCAAATCAAAGAAGAACTTCTTCTTTTGCTGGTAGGTGAAACTGGGTGGTATGTATTTGGCTACGATATAATTTGCGTAATCAGCATACCACGGTGCACTATGTGAAGTGTGGGTGACATTTAGTTGCTCATCAGGAAAGCTGTCATCAATAGGTCGTGGGTCATCAAGGACATTCTCTAGCCTGGACAAGTTATCTGCTACAGGGTTATCAACACCCTTTCAGTCAACAACATGCAAATCAAATTCCTGTAGCAGGAGAACCCATCTGATTAGCCTAGGCTTAGCATCCTTCTTCTCCATAAGGTACTTAATAGCAGCATGATCAGAGTGAATAGTGACTTTGGAGTCAACTATATAAGATCTGAACTTTTCACATGCAAACACGACTACTAAAAACTCCTTTTCCGTAGTGGCATAGTTTCTTTGGGCACTGTCTAGACTTTAACTAGCATAGTGAATAACATTCAACTTCTTGTCAACTCTTTGTCCTAGAACAACACCTACAGCATAATCACTAGCGTCGCACATGATTTCAAAGGGCAAGTTCCAGTCAGGTGGTTGAACAATAGGGGCGGTTATCAAGGCCTTCTTAAGTATTTCGAAAGCTTCCTCACAATCCTCATCAAAAAAAAGGAACATCCTTCTGCAAGAGGTTGGTAAGAGGCCTAGAAATCTTAGAGAAGTCTTTAGTGAACCTTCTATAGAAACCAGCATGACCTAAGAAACTTCGTATACCTCTGATATTTGTGGGGCAAGGCATTTTCTAAATTTCATCAACCTTAGCCTTATCAACTTCAATGCCTCTTTCAGAAATTTTGTGTCCTAAGAGAATGCCTTCATTAACCATAAAGTGGCACTTCTCCCAATTCAAGACGAGGTTGGTATCTTTGCATCTCTGTAAGACTCGATCAAGGTTGCTGAGGCAATCATCAAAGGAAGACCCGTAAACGGAGAAGTCATCCATGAAAACCTCGACAATCTTTTCACAAAAGTCAGAGAATATAGCCATCATACATCTTTGAAAGGTGGCAGGTGCATTGCATAAGCCAAAATGCATACGTCTATAAGCAAAGGTACCGAAGGGGCAGGTGAAAGTGGCTTTCTCCTAATCAGATTGTGCAACAGGTATTTGCGAGAAACCTGAATAACCGTCTTGAAAACAGAAGTGTGTGTGTTTGATAGACTTTCTAGCATTTGGTCGATAAACGACAAAGGATAATGGTCTTTCCTGGTTGCCTTGTTCAGTTTCCGGAAGTCTATCACCATCCTATAGCCAGTAATAATCCTTTGTGGCATTAATTCATTCTTATCATTAGGAACGACAGTGATACCTCCCTTCTTAGGTACGCAATGTACTGGACTTACCCAATCACTATGAGCAAGAGGATAAATGATTCCTGCTTCCAGAAGCTTTAATATTTCTTTTCTCACGACCTCTTTCATCTTAGGATTTAATCTCCTTTGATAATCAGCAACTGGTTTAGAATCAGGGTTAGTTTTAATCTTGTGCTGACATAGAGTGGGACTAATACCCTTAAGATCATCAAGAGTATATCCAATAGCCGCACGGTGCTTCCTCAAAGTTTTTAGTAACTTCTTCTCTTCGTGATTCGAGAGGAGAGCACTAATAATAACATGATATATCTCCTTCTCATCAAGATAGGCATACTTGAGAGTATCAGGCAACTGTTTAAGCTCGAACATAGGATCACCCTTCGGTGGGGGAGGATCCCCAAGCAGTTCAACAGGCAGATTATTCTTGAGAATAGGATATTGCTCTAAGAAAATTTTATCTATCTCATCTCTTTCATCCATATGCATATCATTTTCATGCTGAAGCAGATATTGCTCTAAAGGATCCGTAGGAGGTACGGCAATAGAGGCAAGAGCAATAATTTCATCCCTACCAGACGACTCTTTTTCATGGGGTTGTCTTCCAAACTTGGAGAAGTTAAATTCATGAGACACACCCTCGAAACTAACAGTGACAGTCTTCTTAATGCAATCAATGTGAGCATTGACAGTGTTGATAAAGGCTCTACCAAATATGATGGGACAAAAGCTATCTTGTGCAGTAGCAAGGACGAGGAAATCAGTAGGATACTTCGTCTTACCACATAGGACTTCTACGTCTCTCACAATTCCCAGAGGGAAAATAGTGTCTCTATTAGCTAGCGTAATAGTGACATCAATGGGTTCTAACTCGGCAGGTGCAATCTCATCTTTGATTTCATCATATAGGGAACGGGGTATTTCACTAACACTAGCACCCATATCACATAAACCATGATAAAGTGATCTCCTATCTTGACAGAAACAACGGGCAGGCCAACTACATGTCTGTATTTGTCTTTCGCGTGAGGTTTAGCAATTCTAGCAGAGTCCTCACAGAATTTGATAACATGCCCGTCTATGTCTTCGGCTAAGAGATCTTTGATAATAGCAACACTAGGTTCAACTCTAATTTCTTCAGGGGGTGCAAGTGGTCTAATGTAACCCCTACATATCACAGTTGGAGCTTTAGAATAATCCTTTTTCCTAGCAGGGTAAGGTGGTTTCTCAGAGTAGGCACAAGGAACAACAGGATCACTAAAAGCAATTAATTTCTCCTCAACTAGATTGGGTTTAGCTATGTTGACTTCTACAGGGGGATGATATTTAAACCACTTCTCTTTGGGAAGATCAACATGAGCAGCAAAAGATTCACATAGAGAAGCTACTATCTCAGAGTCAAGTCCATACTTAGCGCTAAAATCTCTAGAAGTGTTTGTTTCAACAAAAGATTTAACGCAATCAAACTGGAAATTCATACCTGACTCCTTACCTTCTTTCAGCTCCCAATCTTCAGAGTTACGTTTGATTCTTTCCAATAAATTCCACTTGTGGTCAATATCCTTCTTCATAAAAGAACCGGTACAAGAAGTGTCAAGCATGGTACGATCATCTTGAGAAAGCTGAGCATAAAAGTTTTGAGTGATAATTTCTCTCGAGAGCTCATGATTGGGGCATGAATATAGCATTGATTTAAGCCTCCCCCAAGCTTGAGCTATGCTTTCCCCGTCACGAGGCCAAAAGTTATAAATATAATTCCGATCACGATGTACAAAATGCATAGGATAGAACTTTTGATGAAATTCCAACTTCAACCGATTGTAGTCCCATGATCCAGTATCATCACATAGCCTATACCATGTCAACGCCTTATCCTTCAAAGATGAAGGAAAGACTTTCTTCTTTACCTCATCCTCGGGCAAACCTGCAAGCTTAAATAAACCACAAACTTCATCTACATAGATCAGATGCAAGTCTGGATGTGAAGATCCATCTCCTGTAAAAGGATTAGCCAGCAGTTTCTCAAGCATACCCGAAGGAATTTCATAAAAGATATTTTCAGTAGGTACCTCAGGTTGAGGAACAACTCCTCGTGCTTCCGTTCATGCTGAAGATACCCCTAACAAATTCCTCAAAGGAACATTTTCCATAGTGACAAGTGACAATAAATTTCAGCACAGTATATAAATGTTTCCTTACCAAATTCCACTTACCAAAGGCACTTCACTCCCCGGCAACAGCGCCAGAAAAGAGTCTTGATGACCCACAAGTATAGGGGATCAATCGTAGTCCTTTCTTTAAGTAAGAGTGTCGAACCCAATGAGGAGCAGAAGGCTCTCATAAACAGTTTTCAGCAAGGTAATAACTGCAAGCACTGAAAGTAGCGGTAGCAAGTGATGGTGTAGCAAGGTGAAACGTAGCAAGCGAAAAGTAACAAGTAACAAGTAGTAACGACGGTGCAGCAAGTGGCCCAATCCCTTTTGTATCAAGGGACAAGCCTGAACAAAGTCTTATAGGAGGAAAAACGCTCCCGAGGACACACGGGAATTTCTGTCATGCTAGTTTCATCATGTTCATGTGATTCGCGTTCGTTACTTTGATAGTTTGATATGTGGGTGAACCGGTGCTTGGGTACTGCCCTTACTTGGACAAGCATCCCACTTATGATTAACCCTCTCGCAAGCATCCGCAACTACGAAAGAAGAATTAAGACAACGTCTAGCCATAGCATTAAATTAGTGGATCCAAATCAGCCCCTTACGAAGCAATGCATAGACTGGGGTTTAAGTTTCTGTCACTCTAGCAACCCATCATCTACTTACTACTCCCCAATGCCTTCCTCTAGGGCCAAATATGGTGAAGCACCACTAGAGGAAAAGACAACATACAACATATCAAAATACCGAACGAATACCAAATTCACATGACTATTATCAGCATGACTTATCCCATGTCCTCAGGAACAAAACTAACTACTCACAAAGCATAATCATAATCATGATCAGAGGTGTAATGAGTAGCATCAAGGATCTGAACATAAACTCTTCCACCAAGTAATCCAACTAGCATCAACTACAAAGAGTAATCAACACTACTAGCAACCTTACAAGTGCCAATCGGAGTCGCGAGACGGAGATTGCTTACAAGAGATGAACTAGGGTTTGGAGAGGAGATGGTGCGGATGAAGATGTTGATGGAGATGACTCCCCTTCGACGACAGGAGTGTTGGTGATGGCGACGGCGACGATTTCCCCCTCTGGGAGAGAAGTTTCCCTGGCAGGATCGTCCTGCCGGAGCTCTAGATTGGATCTGCTCAAGTTCCGCCTCGTGGCGGCGGCGAAACTTCGAAAAAGCTCCTCCTTGATTTTTTCTAGAACGAAACCCTTCATATAGCAAAAGAGGGGGCCAGTGGGCCGTCAGGGAGCTCACAAGCCCTGTAGCCGCCACCAGGGGTTGGCG
This sequence comes from Hordeum vulgare subsp. vulgare, assembly GCF_904849725.1. Lineage (NCBI taxonomy): Eukaryota > Viridiplantae > Streptophyta > Magnoliopsida > Poales > Poaceae > Hordeum > Hordeum vulgare. Next base: position 68,048,702 of record NC_058522.1, read on the forward strand.
GCTACCAGGCTTGTGGGGTCGTGGTAGCTCCCCTCTGGTACTTCTTTCGCCCAATATTTTTTATATATTCCCAAAAAATTCCACGTTTATTTTCAGGGCATTTGGAGTTGTGCAGAATAGAGGACTGAGACTTGCTCCTTTTCCAGTCCAGAATTCCAGCTGCCGGTATTCTCCCTCTTCAAATAAACCTTGCAAAATAAGAGAGAAAAGGCATAAGTATGGTACCACAAGGTAATATAACAGCCCATAAAGCGATAAATATCAACATGAAAGCATGATGCAAAATGGACGTATCAGGTATCTAGTAGGATCGCATCTTACTTACGCAAACACCACAACGGGGATGTATGAATTGCTATTTAACGTCTCTCCAAGGACCTCCTCGGTCAAATCTGATTCAACTGAAGTTGGAGAAACTGACACTCGCGAGTCATCTTTGAGCAACGGGGTTGCTCATAGCGATGAAACCAGTCTCTCGCAAGCGTATGAGTAATGTCGGTCCGAGCCGCTTCGATCCTACAATACCGCGGAATCAAGAAAAGACTAAGGAGGGCAGCAAATCGCACATCACCGCCCACAAAAACTTTTGTGTTCTACTCGAGATGACATCTACGTATGAACCTAGCTCTGATAACACTGTTGGGGAACGAGGTATGGGAAACAAAAAATTTCCTACGCACATGCAATACCTATCATGGTGATGTCCATCTACGAGAGGGGATTTCCGATCTACGTACCCTTGTAGATCGCACATCAGGAAGCGTTAAGAAACATGATTGATGTAGTGGAACGTCCTCACGTCCCTCAATCCGCCCCGCGAAACGTCCCACGAGCCGTCCCGCGATCCGTCCCATGATCCGCTCCGATCTAGTGTCGAACGGACAGCACCTCCGCATTCAGCACACGTACAGCTCGACGATGATCTCGGCCTTCTTGATCCATCAAGAGAGACAAAGAGGTAGATGAGTCCTCCGGCAGCGTGACAGCGCTCCGGAGGTTGGTGGTGATCTATCTCAGCACGGCTCCGCCCGAGCTCCGCAGAAATACGATCTAGAGGAAAAACCATGGAGGTATGTGGTCGGGCTGCCGTGGCAAAGTTGTCTCAAAATAGCCCTAATACCTCAGTATATATAGGAGGGAGGGGGAGGGCCTTTCCTTGAGGCTCAAGAGATCCCCAAGGGGTCGGCCGAAACAAGGGGAGGAGGAATCCCCCTCCAATCCTAGTCCAACTAGGATTGGAAAGTGGAGCCCTTCCCTTCCTTCCCACTTCCCCTTTTTTTCTTTTTCATTTGATTTCTTTATCTCGTGCGGATAGGGCATCTTGGGCTGTCCCACCAGAGCACTAAGGGCTGGTGTGGCACCATTAATGCCTATGGGCTTCCCCCGGGTGGGCTGCCCCCCCCCCCCGCGGTGAACATCCAGAACCCATTCGTCACTCCCGGTACATTCCCGGTAATGTCCGAAAACTTTCCGGTAATCAAATAAGGTCATCCTATATATCAATCTTCGTTTCCGAATTATTCCAGAAACCCTCCTGACGTTCGTGATCTCATCCGGGACTCCGAACAACATTCGATAACCAACCATATAACTCAAATACGCATAAAATAACGTCGAACCTTAAGTGTGTAGACCCTGCGGGTTCGAGAACTATGTAGACATGACCCGAGGGACTCCTCGGTCAATATCCAATAGCGGGACCTGGATGCCCATATTGGATCCTACATATTCTACGAAGATCTTATCGATTGAACCTCAGTGCCAAGGATTCATATAATCCCGTATGTCATTCCCTTTGTCCTTCGGTATGTTACTTGCCCGAGATTCGATCGTCAGTATCCGCATACCTATTTCAATCTCGTTTACCGGCAAGTCTCTTTACTTGTTCCGTAATACAAGATCCCGTGACTTACACTAAGTCCCATTGCTTTCAAGGCTTGTGTGTGATGTTGTATTACCAAGTGGGCCCCGAGATACCTCTCCGTCACACGGAGTGACAAATCCCAGTCTTGATCCATACTAACTCAATGGACACCTTCGGAGATACCTGTAGAGCATCTTTATAGTCACCTAGTTACATTGTGACGTTTGATACGCACAAGTCATTCCTCCGGTGCCAGTGAGTTATATGATCTCATGGTCATAGGAATAAATACTTGACACGCAGAAAACAGTAGCAACAAAATGACACGATCAACATGCTACGTTCATTAGTTTGGGTCTAGTCCATCAAATGATTCACTCAATGATGTGATCCAGTTATCAAGCAACAACACCTTGTACATAGTTAGAAGATCTTGACTATCCTTGATCAACTGGCTAGCCAACTAGAGGCTTGCTAGGGACAGTGTTTTGTCTATGTATCCACACATGTATCTAAGTCTTGATTCAACACAATTATAGCATGGATAATAAACGATTATCTTGATACAGGAATTATAATAGTAACTTATTTATCATTGCCTCTAGGGCATAATTCCAACAGTCTCCCACTTGCACTAGAGTCAATAATCTAGTCCTCACATCGTCATGCAAATTACATTGTAATAAATCTAACACCCATACAGTTCTGGTGTTGATCATGCTTTGCCCGTGGAAGAGGTTTAGTCAGCGGGTCTGCCACATTCAGATTTGTGTGCACTTTGCAGATATTCACGTCCTCCTCCTCGACGTAGTCGCGGATGAGGTTGAAGCATCGTTTTATGTGTCTGGTCTTCTTGTGAAACCGTGGTTCCTTTGCTAAGGCAATGGCACATGTGTTGTCACAAAACAAGGTTATTGGATTCAGTGCGCTCGGCACCACTCCAAGATCCGTCATGAACTGCTTCATCCAGACACCCTCCTTAGCTGCCTCCGAGGTAGCCATGTACTCCGCTTCACATGTAGAATCAGCTACGACGCTTTGCTTGTAGTATACGAATTACTGTCGAGCAATTGATAGAACCACGCAAAGTCATGACGATATCTAAGGCAATGATCATACATATAGGCATCACGTCCGAGACAAGTAGACCGATACTTTTTGCATCTACTACTATTACTCCACACATCGACCGCTATCCAGCATGCATCTAGTGTATTGAGTTCATGACGAATAGAGTAACGCCTTAAGCAAGATGACATGATGTAGAGGGATAATCTCAAACCAATGATGAAAACCCCATCTTTTTACCCTTGATGGCAACAACATGATGCGTGCCTCGCTACCCCTTCTGTCACTGGGTGGGGTCACCGCACGGTATGAACCCAAAATGAAGCACTTCTCCCATTGCAAGAATCATAGATCTAGTTGGCCAAACAAAACCCAAAACTCGAAGAGAATTACAAGGATATGAAATCATGCATAAGAGAGATCAGAAGAAACTCAAATAAGATTCATAGATAATCTGATCATAAATCCACAATTTATCGGATCTCGACAAACACACTGCAAAAGAAGATTACATCGGATAGAGCTCCATGAAGATCATGGAGAACTTTGTATTGAAGATCCAAGAGAGAGAAGAAGCCATCTAGCTACTAGCTATGGACCCGTAGGTCTATGGTGAACTAGTCACGCATCATCGGAGAGGTCATGGTGTTGATGAAGAAGCCCTACGTATCCGAATCCCCCCTCCGGCAGGGCACCAGAACGTGCCCTAGATGGGATCTTACGGAGATAGAAGCTTGCGGCGGTGGAAAAGTACTTTCGATGATCTCTTGATTTTTTCTGGGATTTTAGGGAATTTATAGGCGAAAGTCCTAGGGCAGAGGTGGCGTAGGGGGGCCACAAGCTAGGGAGGCGTAGGCCCCCCTAGCCGCAGCTAGGGGGTTTGTGGGGTCCCTGCAGGCCCCTTGCCCTGATTCTCAGGCTTCCCGATCTTTTTCTGTTTCGGAAAAAATCCTTTTGGCAGTTTCGTTCCGTTTGGACTCCGTTCAAAATCCTCCTCTGAAAGGGGTAAAAAACATGCAAAAAACAGGAAGTGGCACTTGGCACTGAGTTAATAAGTTAGTCCCAAAAAATATATAAAAGGCATGCAAAACATCCAAAGTTTGACAAGATAATAGCATGAAACCATAAAAAATTATAGATACGTTGGAGACGTATCACCACCCACCCGGGAGAGAACCTAATAGGCCCATGGGTGGCGCACCATCCCTTAGTGGGCTGGTGAGGCCAGCCCAATAGGGCTATTTCGGCCAAGGAGAAAAATAAAGGCAAAAGAAAAAAAAGAAAAAAAGAGGAGGTGGGAATGAAGGAAGGGACTCCTCCTTCCAAACCGAAGTGGAGGAGGATTCCTTCCTCCCTCCCTCGGCCGAAGCCCTCCTACTTGGAGTACGAGGCAAGCCCCACCCCTTGGTTCCTCCTATATATACTAGAGGTTTTAGGGTTTTTGAGACACAACTTTGCCACCTGCATCCCTAAACCTCTACTTCGTAGTTCTTCCTCTAGATCGGATTTGTGCGGTGCTTAGGCGAAGCCCTGGAGGAATAGATCACCACCACCACCGGCGCGCCGTCATGCTGCCGGAGGACTCATCTACTTCCCCGTCTCTCTTGCTGGATCAAGAAGGCGGAGATCGTCATCGAGCTGTACATGGAGGTGACGTCCGTTCGGTAGTAGATCGAGACGGATCGTGAGACGGCGACGATTCGGATCGCGAAGACGTTCCACTACATCAATCATGTTTCTTAACGCTTCCAGCTTAAGGATCTACAAGGGTATGTAGATCTGATCTCCCTCTCGTAGATGATCATCACCATGATAGGTGTTCGTGTGCGTAGGAATTTTTTTGTTTCCCATGCAACGTTCCCCAACATTTCCATCTTTGGGTTTCTTTCCTTCCCACCTCCAATCCGCCTTGGGCTTTAGTGGAGGCTTCGTCCAGCCCACTAAGGGCTGGTACACGTCCTCCCACAGCCCATGAGACCCTTTGGGGTGGGTGGGCCCACCTGATGGACCCGCGGAACCCATTCGTCACTCCCGGTACACTGCCGGACATGCCCAAAACTTTTCTGGAGTTCAAAACCCACTTTCCTATATATCAATCTTTACATCCAGACCATTCTGGAGCTCCTCGTGATGTCCGGGATCTTATCCAGGACTCCACGACCCTAGTTCATGTTTTTGTTTTTATTTTTGACTGGTTCATATGACTGATGTGGTTGAATATGATGGATGTTGGATAAATATGATGGATGTTGGTAAATGATTCATATGCATATAATACAATGTTTGCATATTATGGATTTTAGTGAATCATTTATATGCATATTGCAATGTTATTTAAAAATGTTGAATATGATATGATTGATGTTGGTTGAATACGATTGATTACATCTTTATTATAGATTTATTTGGAATCTTTTCTAAGATGGATAAATATGATAAATGTTAGTTAATATCAATGTTGATAAATAATTAATATGCATATATGAATATTTGAATGTTGTTGTGAATGGATGTTGTTGAATGAATGATGTTGATTGAATATGTTGATACAAAGTTCTTTAGTTAGTACTCTATCGAGTTTTCACTATTAGATCTCTAACTCTAAAGTGCCTTCATACGTCTCCATCGTATCTACTTTTTCAAACTCTTTTGCCCTTGTTTTGGACTCTAATTTGCATGATTTGAATGGAACTAACCCGAACTAACGCTGTTTTCAGCAGAATTTCCATCGTGTTGTTTTTGCGCAAAAATAAAAGTTCTCGGAATGACCTGGAAATTTACGAGGATTTTTTGTGGAATATATCAAAAAGAGTGTCGAACCCAACAAGGAGCAGAAGGCTCTGATAAACGGATTTCAGCAAGGTAATAACTGCAAGCACTGAAAGTAGCGGTAACAAGTGATTGTGTAGCAAGGTGAAACGTAGCAAGCAAAGAGTAACAAGTAACAAGTAGTAGCAATGGTGCAGCAAGTGGCCCAATCCCTTTTGTAGCAAGGGACAAGCCTGAACAAAGTCTTATAGGAGGAAAAACGCTCCCGAGGACACACGGGAATTTCTGTCATGCTAGTTTCATCATGTTCATACGATTCGCGTTCGTTACTTTGATAGTTTGATATGTGGGTGGACCGGCGCTTGGGTAGTGCCCTTACTTGGACAAGCATCCCACTTATGATTAACCTCTCTCGCAAGCATCCGCAACTACAAAAGAAGAATTAAGACAAAGTCTAACGATAGCATTAAACTAGTGGATCCAAATCAGCCCCTCACGAAGCAACGCATAGACTGGGGTTTAAGCTTTTGTCACTCCAGCAACCCATCATCTACTTACTACTCCCCAATGCCTTCCTCTAGGCCCAAATATGGTGAAGTGTTATGTAGTCGACGTTCACATAACACCACTAGAGGAAAAAAAACATACATCATATCAAAATACCGAACGAATATCAAATTCACATGACTATTATTAACATGACTTATCCCATGTCCTCAGAAACAAAAGTAACTACTCACAAGACATAATCATAATCATGACCAGAGGTGTAATGAATAGCATCAAGGATCTGAACATAAACTCTTCCACCAAGTAATCCAACTAGCATCAACTACAAAGAGTAATCAACACTACTAGCAACCTTACAAGTACCAATCGGAGTCGCGAGATGAAGATTGGTTACAAGAGATGAACTAGGGATTGGAGAGGAGATGGTGTTGATGAAGATGTTGATGAAGATGCCTCCCCTCCGACGAGAGGAGTGTTGGTGATGACGATGGCGATGATTCCCCCCTCCGGCAGGGAAGTTTCCCCGGCAGGATCGTCCTGTCGGAGCTCTAGATTGGATCTGCTCAAGTTCCGCCTCGTGGCGGCGGCGAAACCACGAAAAAGCTCCCGATTGATTTTTTCCAGACCAAAACCCTTCATATAGCAAAAGAGGGGGGCTAGTGGGCCGTCAGGCAGCCCACAAGCTTGCCCTGCGCCACCACGGGGGTGGTGGCGGTGGGCAAGCTTGTGGAGCCCTGTTGGCCCCCCTCCGGTAGTTCTTTCACCCAGTATTTTTTATATAATCCGGAAAAAATCCACGTAAATTTTCAGGGCATTTGGAGATGTGCAGAATAGTGGACTAGGATTTGCTCCTTTTCTAGTCCAGAATTCCAGCTGCCTGAATTCTCCCTCTTCAAATAAACCTTGCAAAATAAGAGAGAAAAGGCATAAATATGGTACCACAAGTAATATAACAGCCCAAAAATCAATAAGTATCAACATGAAAGCATGATGCAAAATGGACGTATCATGGCACATGAATTACCTGGAGGGACGGAGCGAGGAGCCGAGAAGCCCAGGAGGCGCGGGCCCCGCCCCCTGGCCGCGCTTGGCAGACTTGTGAGCCCCTCGGGGCTCCGCGCCTCCAACTCCAGCCCTATTTAGTCTCTTTCGCCCGAAAAAAAATCAGGGGGAAGAGTTCATCGCGTTTTACGATATGGAGCCGCCGCCACCACCTGTTCTTCCTGTGGAGGGCAGATCTGGAGTCCGTTCTGGGCTCCGGAGAGGGGGAATCATCGCCGTCGTCATCATCAACCTTCCTTCATCGCCTATTCCATGATTCTCTTCACCGATCATGAGTAATCTCATCGTAGGCTTGTTGGACGGTGATGGGTTGGATGAGATCTATCATGTAATCGAGTTAGTTTTGATGGGGATTGATCCCTAGTATCCACTATGTTCTGAGATTGATGTTGCTACTTCTTTTCTATGCTTAATGCTTGTCACTAGGGCCCGAGTGCCATGATCTCAGATCTGAACCTATTATGTTTTCATCAATATATGTGTGTTCTTGATCCTATGTTGCAAGTTGTAGTCACCTACTATGTGTTATGACCCGGCAACCCCGGAGTGACAATAGCCGGAACCACTCCCGGAGATGACCATAGTATGAGGAGTTCATGTATTTACTGAGTGCTAATGCTTTGTTCCGATTCTCCATTGAAAGGAGACCCTTAATATCCCGTAGTTTCCATTAGGACCCCGCTGCCACGGGAGGGATGGACAATAGATGTCATGCAAGTTCTTTTCCATAAGCATGTATGACTATATACGGAATGCATGCCTACATTACATTGACAAACTGGAGCTAGTTACAAATCTCCCCATGTTATAACTATTGCATGATGAATGTCATCCGGCATAATTATCCATCACCGATCCAATGCCTACGAGTCTTTTCCTACTCGTCCTTGCTACGTTACTTTGCCGCTACTGCTGTCACTGCTGGTACTGTTACCGTTGCTACCATTACTATCACTACTTTGCTACTGAAACTTTGCTGTAGATACTAAGTCTTTTAGGTGTGGTTGAATTGACAACTCAACTGCTAATACTCGAGAATATTCTTTTTCTTCCCCTTGTGTCGAATCAACAAATTTGGGTTGAATACTCTACCCTCGAGAACTGTTGCGATCCCCTATACTTATGGGTTATCAAGACTATTTTCTGGTGCCATTGCCGGGGAGACATAGCTCTATTCTTTGAGTCACTTGGGATTTGCGTCTGTTGATCACTATGAGGAATCCGAGAGATCCAAAAACTAAAGTCTTGCCCTCAACTACCAGGACAGGTAAGGAACTGCCATCTAGCTCTGCACTTGATTCACCTTCAGTTATGAGTAAGTTTGCGACACCACCACCTACTAGAAATTCTGATGTGTCGCCTGTGCTTGATGATGCTACTTCTGCTATCCATGATGCTTTGCTTGATACTGCTTTGCCACTAGGTGCATTCCTTGATGCACAAATTGCTAGAGTTGCTGTTGAATGTGATGATACTTCTGAAACTGCTGAAATTATTGAAGTAGAACCTGCTGTTTCACCTGTTAGAACTAGCTCTCCTAGATATGAATTACATGATATACCTGAGGGTTATGTTATGGAGGGAGAGGTAGCTGAGGACTTTCTTGCTTGTAAGGATAGCTATGATCTTGAGAATTTATTGCGCAAGTGGAAAGAGAAATCTTTGAATGCTAGGATGAAATAGGATCCTAAGTTTGCTACTTCACCCATAAGGATTATGAATTCTTTGTCGTTCTTGAGTTAATCACTTTGGTCGAATCTGATCCTTTTCAAGGTTATGAGTCTGAAATGGTTGTAGCACATATTACTAAACTGCATGATATAGCCACCCTATTCACGAGTGAGGAAAAGATCCGCCACTACTATATCCTTAAGTTGTTTCCTTTCTCACTAAAGAATGATGCTAAGACTTGGTTCACTTCTCTTGTTCCTGGTTGTGTGTGTAGTCCCCAGGATATGATCTACTACTTCTCTGAGAAATATTTTCCTGCCCATAAGAAACAAGTTGCCTTGCAGGATATATATAACTTTGTGCAAGTTGAAGAAGAGAGTCTCCCACAAGCTTGGGGGAGGCTTGTCCAACTACTTAATGCTTTGCCTGATCACCCTCTTGAGAAAAATGAAATACTTGATATCTTCTATAATGGACTAACCGATGCTTCTAGGGACCACCTAGATAGTTGTGCTGGTTGTGCTTTCAGGGAACGAACTGTGGAACAAGCTGATATTCTATTGAATAATATCTTGTGCAATGAGAATTCTTGGACTATTCCCGAACCACCTCCGAAGCCAACTCCGAAGAAAAGAAGTATCCTATTCCTCAGTCCTGAAGATATGCAAGAAGCTAAGAAATCTATGCAAGATAAAGGCATTAAATCTGAAGATGTCAAGAATCTACCACATATCGAAGTAATACATGGTCTTGATAACCCGAAACAGGCAGTAGAGGTAAATTCTCTTCGTAGATTCAATGAGAGTGATATTCCTTTTGATAAACCTGCTAGCTTATGATTCGATGAATTTGATCACTTTGTTGTCAAACAACAAAATTTCAATGATTATGTTAGCATACAATTGGAACAGAATGCTTGTATGCTTAGTCATTTAAGTGCTTGTGTGGATAGAAATGTCAATGACCTTAAGCTTTTGAGTAAACATGCCTATATGGTCACCACTCAAGTAGAACAAGTACTTAAGGCTCAAAATGACTTGCTCAATGAGCTGAATGACAAGTCTATTAGAGTTATCACTAGAGGTGGTAGAATGACCCAGGAACCTTTGTATCTTGAGGGTCATCCTAAGAGAATTGAACAAGATTCTCAAGGAGTTAGCACCGAGGCACCTAGTCATCCTAGGAAGAAAAGAAAGATGATAGGAACTTGCATGCTAGCAACCCTGTTGCTGTTACACCCGAGAATCCAAACGATGTCTCTGTTTCTGATACTGAAACACAATCTGGTGATGAACATGAGCCTAATGATAACATCGATAGTGGTGTTCATGTTGATGCTCAACCTAGCAATGGTAAGGATGTGGAGATTGAACCAGTTGATCTTGATAACCCACAACCTAAGAATAGGAGATACGATAAGAACGATTGCATTGCTAGGAAGCATGGTAAAGAAAGAGAACCATGGGTTCAGAAACCCATGCCCTTTCCTCCCAAACCATCCAAGAAAAAGGATGATGAGGATTTTGAGCGCTTTGTTGAAATGATTATACCTATCTTTCTGCAAATGTGTTTGACAGATATGCTCAAAATGTCTCCTTATGCTAAGTACATGAAGGATATTGTGACTAACAAAAGGAATATACCTGAGGTTGAGATTTCCACCATGCTTGCCAATTACACCTTCAAGGGTGGAGCTCCTAAGAAACTAGGTGATCCCGGAGTGCCCACTATACTTTGCTCCATTAAAGGAAACTACGTTAGAACTGCTTTATGCGATCTTGGAGCCGGTGTTAGTGTTATGCCTCTCTCTCTTTATCGTAGACTTGAATTGGATAAGTTGACATCCACTGAAATCTTCTTGCAAATGGCCGACAAATCAACTGCTTTCCCTATCGGCATTTGCGAGGATGTGTCTGTTGTAGTTGCTAACGTTACTATCTTAACAGACTTTGTTATTCTAGATATTCCCGAGGATGATGCCATGGCGGTCATCCTTGGAAGACCCTTTTTAAACACTGCAGGGGCTATTATTGATTGCAACAAAGGCAATGTCACTTTCCACGTCAGTGGTAATGAGCATAGGTGCACTTTTCAAAGAAACAATGTCGAGTACATTACATCAATGCTATTGAAAAAACTTCATCAATTCTTATTGGGAGCTTTGAATGCCATATACCTATTGTTAAGATGAAGTATGATTTGCTTGTTGGGGATATGCACATCCCCATTGAGGTAACCTAGTGACTATTCGAAAATTCTCCGGTTTTATGCGATTCGAAAAAAGTTTGTCAAGGAGACTTGATCAACCTCATTGACAGATTTATTTTGATGACCATGAGATGGATGAATCTAGGAGTCACAACCCTCTGTCCTGAACTTTTACTTTCTGTTGTTTAGAAGAAAAATGATAAAGTTAGCTTTAGTTTTTCCTGTTTTCTGCTTTTTGCGTCCTTTAGAAAAGTGTCCCGAAAATAAAAGTTCATCAAATGCCCTGAAAATCAAGTATGCTTTTTTCTGGAATTTTTGAAAAAATCTGAGATAAAGAGCTAGTCAGGGGGATGCACCAGTGGGCCACAAGCCCAGGAGGTGCGGCCACCCCCCTGGCCGCGCCTGGCAAGCTTGTGGGCCCCATGTGGCCCCCCTCCACTTATTCCAGCTCCCATCTCCTTCTCCTATCTCCAGAAAAAATCATTCCACAGCTCAAACCCGTGTTCTTGCTCTTCTTGTTGCGTTTTTCGATCTCCTTGTGCAAATCCCCATTCACCAAACTGTTTTGGGGAAATTGTTCCTTGGTATGTGACTCCTCCATTGGTCCAATTAGTTTTTGCTCTAGTGCTTTATTCGTTGCGTATTATTGCTGCCTTGGTGACCCTGTTCTTGAGCTTTGGATTTTAATTTTAGTTGGTCCCAAGTAGTTTTGATGCATGACATGGCCTCTAGGCACTTGTAGGAGTAGTTGCTATGAGTTTCGTTGAGCCTTGTTCACTTTTCCTTTGAGTCACTAAAAATTTCAGAAATTTTCAGAGAAAGAAAAAGGAAAAGATGAGGAGATTTCTATGAGGCTCTTCAAGCCGTGACCCCAAGGATGATGAAAATGAGAAGAAGAAACCCAAGTATCCGGTCCCCCGAGTTGCAAAAGTTCGAGCGTGCGAGTGGCCAAGCGATGTGTTCTTACGTGTCGCCGGTCTTTATGAGGATTTTATTACTTGGTGGAGAACGCAGGCCTTACCGCATTTGTTGAAGATAAGTGTCCACAATACCTCCTCCTCACTAATATTTTCGTGCAAAGTTTTAATTTCTATCCAAGGAAGAACCCTCCTATGGTTGAGTTCAAGTTATATGATATCCCCCAGCGCATGTCACTTCAGGATTTTTGCAATGTTTGCAAATTACCTTATGTTGGTGATATTCATGAACCTCGTCCACGGGACTTGGAGGCTTTCATTGATACTATTGTTGTAGGAGAGGAGAGAGGAGTGTCTTGCGCTAGAGTTGCTAGCATACATTTTCCCGTGCTTCGGTACTTCTCATTATTCGTGGTAAAATGTCTGATTGGTCGTGGGATAGCTAGGGCCCTTATCTCCCCAGATCTTGCGGTTTTGCGCGAAGCTCTTTATAATGATAAAACTTATAGCTTGGGCGCTACAGTGACTCAACGGTTGAACACAAACCGTACTAAAGGTGTTGTTTATGGAGGTATCTATGCTACCCGTCTTGCTAGACATTTTGAGATACCTATTAGACTGCACGAGGAAGAAGAGATACTTCTTCCTCAGAGATATCTAGATTATGATAGCATGGTTTATAACTTGGTATTTAGTCAGGGTACTCGTGAGACTATTCCTTTGTCTGCTCCTTCTTTGTTCAATCTTCATCTACGTAGGTACATTATTATGCCCTCGGACATCTATGCATATTGGGGCATAGCGCCACCACAGGCTCCCGTGCCCGAGCTACGAGTCGAGTACCAGACGCCAGTTTATCGATGGGAGCCAAAGGAGCTCACCCAGCAGTGGCACCCTCAGTACACTCCGGAGTACCCCGAAGACGGTTATTTCCCACCTTGGGAGTAGACCAACTTAGGCCAAACGCCTAAGCTTGAGGGATTACGTGTTTCTCACCGACTTTACATTCATGCTCACGCTTTCACTTTGATAGTCGGTGTTCACACCTTGCCACTGTATCATCCATGCTAGTTTATTTATTTTTCTCGTTTTCTTCTCGTGTGTTTATCTAGTTTGAGAAAAACAAAAAAAATAGTTGTAAGTTTACCCAAAAAGATTTCTCGTTCTTCTTTTGCTTGTTGGGAGCTTTCCCGTGTAAATAGTTTTCTTTTTCTTTGGGTCAAGGTAGAAGACAATGGTTACAATGTTTAGTGGCTCTCGCATACATTTCTGTTTATCTGTCAGAGAGCCATATTAGTTTGTCTTCTCATTTGTGTTTGCTTGCAGATTCCAGCTTAGTCCAATGCACGAACACTCTCATTATGATTCACATCATTCGGTCGTGCAAGTGAAAGGCAATAATGACGATATATGACGAAGTGACTGAGCCTGGAAAAGCTGGTATGAACTCGATCTATTTTGTTTTTTGTAAATATGACTAGCTCATCGTTCCTAATTCAGCTTTGTTATGAGGGAAACATGTTTGCAATGACAACTTAGAGATCATAGTTTCTGATGCCATGCTTAATTAGCTAGGAGCTTATAATGGTTTGTCTTGGATGCCAACATGAATCTCAAGATGATTATGATGTAGTATGATAGGATGGTATCCTCCTTTGAATGATTCAAGTGGCTTGACTTGGCGCATGTTTACGCATGTTGTTGAAACAAAATCAACATAGCCTCTATGATACTCATGTTTAAGGACAAGCAAGGCTTTAAGCTTGGGGGAGTTGATACGTCTCCATCGTATCTACTTTTCCAAACTCTTTTGCCCTTGTTTTGGACTCTAATTTGCATGATTTGAATGGAACTAACCCGGACTAACACTGTTTTTAGCAGAATTGCCATGGTGTTGTTTTTGCACAGAAATAAATGTTCTCGGAATGACCTGGAAATTTACGAGGATTATTTGTGGAATATATAAAAATACTAGCGCAAGAATTACCTGGAGGGACGGAGCGAGGAGCCCACAAGCCCAGGAGGCGCGCCCCCCTGGCCGCGCCTGGCAAGCTTGTGAATCCCTCGGGGCTTCGCCGCCTCCAACTCCAGCTCTATTTAGTCTCTTTCGCTTGGAAAAAAATCAGGGAGAAGAGTTCATCACGTTTTACGATACGGAGCCGCCGCCACCACCTGTTCTTCCTCTGGAGGGCAGATCTGGAGTCCGTTCTGGGCTCCGGAGAGGGGGAATTGTTGTTGGAATTATGCCCTAGAGGCAATAATAAATATAATTATTATTATAATTCCTGTATCAAGATAATCGTTTATTATCCATGCTATAATTGTACTAAATGAAGACTTATATACATGTGTGGATACATAGACAAAACACTGTCCCTAGCAAGCCTCTAGTTGGCTAGCCAGTTGATCAAAGATAGTCAGGGTCTTCTGATTATGAACAAGGTGTTGTTGCTTGATAACTGGATCACGTCATTAGGAGAATCACGTGATGGACTAGACCCAAACTAATAGACGTAGCATATTGATCGTGTCATTTTGTTGCTACTGTTTTCTGCGTGTCAAGTATTTGTTCCTATGACCATGAGATCATATAACTCACTGACACTGGAGGAATGCTTTTTGTGTATCAAACGTCGCAACGTAACTGGGTGACTATAAAGATGCTCTACAGGTATCTCCGAAGGTGTTCGTTGAGTTAGTATGGATCGAGACTGGGATTTGTCACTCCGTGTGACGGAGAGGTATCTCGGGGCCCACTCGGTAATACAACATCACACACAAGCCTTGCAAGCAATATGACTTAGTGTAAGTTGCGGGATCTTGTATTACGGAACGAGTAAAGAGACTTGCCGGTAAACGAGATTGAAATAGGTATGCGGATACCGACGATCGAATCTCGGGCAAGTAACATACCGAAGGACAAAGGGAATGACATACGGGATTATATGAATCCTTGGCACTGAGGTTCAAACGATAAGATCTTCGTAGAATATGTAGGATCCAATATGGGCATCCAGGTCCCACTATTGGATATTGACCGAGGAGTCTCTTGGGTCATGTCTACATAGTTCTCGAACCCGCAGGGTCTGCACACTTAAGGTTCGACGTTGTTTTATGCGTATTTGAGTTATATGGTTGGTTACCGAATGTTGTTCGGAGTCCCGGATGAGATCACGGACATCACGAGGGTTTCCGGAATGGTCCGGAAACGAAGATTGATATATAGGATGACCTCATTTGATTACCGGAAGGTTTTCGGAGTTACCGGAATGTACCGGGAATGACGAATGGGTTCCGGGTGTTCACCGGGGGGGGGGGAGGGGCAACCCACCCCGGGGAAGCCCATAGGCCTTGGGGGTGGCGCACCAGCCCTTAGTGGGCTGGTGGGACAGCCCAAGAAGGCCCTATGCGCCATAGGAAGAAAATCAAAGAGAAAAGAAAAAAAGGAGGAGGTGGGAAAAGGGGGAAGGACTCCTCCTTCCAAACCTAGTTGGATTCGGTTTGGAAGGGGAGGACTCCCCCCCTTGGCTCGGCCGACCCCCTTGAGGGTCCTTCGACCCCAAGGCAAGGCTTCCCCTCTTCCCCCTATATATACGGAGGTTTTAGGGCTGATTTGAGACAACTTTGACACGGTAGCCCGACCACATATCTCCACGGTTTTACCTCTATATCGCGTTTCTGCGGAGCTCGGGCGGAGCCCTGCTGAGATTAGATCACCACCAACCTCTGGAGCGCCGTCACGCTGCCGGAGAACTCATCTACCTCTCCGTCTCTCTTGCTGGATCAAGAAGGCCGAGATCATCGTCGAGCTGTACGTGTGCTGAACGCGGAGGTGCCGTCCGTTCGGCACTAGATCGTGGGACTGATCGCGGGACGATTCACGGGGGGGGGGGGGTCGAGGGACATGAGGACGTTCCATTACATCAAACGCGTTCACTAACGCTTCTGCTGTGCGATCTACAAGGGTACGTAGATCGAATATCCCCTCTCGTAGATGGACATCACCATGATAGGTCTTCGTGCGCGTAGGAAATTTTTTGTTTCCCATGCGACGTTCCCCAACAGTGGCATCATGAGCTAGGTTCATGCGTAGATGTCTTCTCGAGTAGAACACAAAAGTTTTTGAGCGCGGTGATGTGCGTTTTGCTGCCCTCCTTAGTCTTTTCTTGATTCCGCGATATTGTTGGATTGAAGCGGCTTGGACCGACATTACTTGCACGCTTACGAGAGACTGGTTTCATCGCTACGAGTAACCCCGTTGCTCAAAGATGACTGGCAAGTGTCAGTTTCTCCAACTTTAGTTGAATCGGATTTGACCGAGGAGGTCCTTGGATGAGGTTAAATAGCAACTCATATATCTCCGTTGTGGTGTTTGCGTAAGTAAGATGCGATCCTACTAGATACCCATGGTCACCACGTAAAACATGCAACAACAAAATTAGAGGACGTCTAACTTGTTTTTGCAGGGTATGCTTGTGATGTGATATGGCCAGCGATGTGATGTGATATATTGGATGTATGAGATGATCATGTTGTAATAAATAATATCGACTTGCACGTCAATGGTACGGCAACCGGCAGGAGCCATAGGGTTGTCTTTAAACTAACGTTTGTGCTTGCCAATGCGTTTATTATTTTGCTAGGATGTAGCTTTAGTAGTAATAGCATGAGTAGCACGACAACCCCGATGGCGACACGTTGATGGAGATCATGGTGTGGCGCCGGTGACAAGAAGATCGTGCCGGTGCTTTGGTGATGGAGATCAAGGAGCACGTGATGATGGCCATATCATGTCACTTATGAATTGCATGTGATGTTAATCCTTTTATGCACCTTATTTTGCTTAGAACGACGGTAGCATTATGAGGTGATCTCTCACTAAAATTTCAAGACGAAATTGTGTTCTCCCCGACTGTGCACCGTTGCTACAGTTCGTCGTTTCGAGACACCACGTGATGATCGGGTGTGATAGACTCAACGTTCACATACAACGGGTGCAAAACAGTTGTGCACGCGGAACACTCGGGTTAAGCTTGACGAGCCTAGCATGTGCAGACATGGCCTCGGAACACATGAGACCGAAAGGTCGATCATGAATCATATAGATGATATGATTAGCATAGGGATGCTTACCACTGAAACTATACTCAACTCACGTGATGATCGGACTTGAGCTAGTGTAAGTGGATCATGAACCACTCAAATGACTAGAGAGATGTACTTTTTGAGTGGGAGTTTAGCAAGTAATTTGATTAAGTTAAACTCTAATTATCTTGAACATAGTCTAAGTCCACTTTGAATATATTTGTGTTGTAGATCATGGCTCACGCGACAATCACCCTGAATTTTAATACGTTCCTAGAGAAAGCTAAGTTGAAAGATGATGGAAGCAACTTTGTAGACTGGGATCGTAATCTTAAGCTAATCTTACAAGCTAGGAAGAAGGATTATGTCCTTAATGCTGCGCTAGGAGATGAACCACCCGCTACGGCTGACCAGGATGTTAAGAACGCTTGGTTAACACGTAAGGAGGACTACTCAGTAGTTCAATGTGCAGTCTTGTATGGCTTAGAACCGGGACTTCAACGTTGCTTTGAGCGTCATGGAGCATTTGAGATGTTCCAGGAGTTGAAGTTCATCTTTCAGAAGAACGCCCGGATCGAGAGGTATGAGACCTCTGATAAATTCTATGCTTGCAAGATGGAGGAGAACTCGTCTGTCAGTGAACATGTGCTCAAAATGTTTGGGTACTCAAACCGTCTAGCTAAGCTGGGGATTGAACTCCCGCAAGAGGCTATCACTGACAGAATCCTTCAATCGCTGCCGCCAAGCTATAAAGGCTTTGTGTTGAACTACAACATGCAAGGGATGAACAAGTCACCCGACGAGTTGTTTGCGATGCTGAAAGTCGCAGAGTCTGAACTCCGTAAAGAGCATCAAGTGTTGATGGTAAATAAGACCACTAGTTTCAAGAGAAACGGCAAAGGCAAGAAGGGTAATTCAAAGAAGAGCGGCAAGCCTGTTGCCAATCCGGGAAGAAACCCAAAGCTGGACCTAAGCCTGAAACAGAGTGTTACTATTGCAAGGGTATGGGTCACTGGACGCGCAACTGCCCCAAGTATCTAGCTGATAAGAAGGCGGCCAAAGAAAAATCAGGTATATTTGATATACATGTTATTGATGTGTAACCGGCTCTCATAGTAGTGCCTAGGTATTCGATACCGGTTCTGTTGCTCATATTTGCAACTCGAAACAGGAACTGCGGAATAGACGAAGGCTGGCGAAAGATGAAGTGACGATGCGCGTAGGAAATGGTTCCAAGGTTGATGCAATCGCCGTCGGCACAGTTTCACTTCAGTTACCATCAGGATTAGTTATGAACTTGAATCATTGTTATTTAGTGCCTGCGTTGAGCATGAACATTATATCTGGATCTTGTTTATTGCGAGACGGTTACTCTTTTAAGTCAGAGAATAATGGTTGTTCTATTTTTATGAGTAACATCTTTTATGGTATTGCACCCAATGTGAGAGGATTGTTCATATTGAATCTTGATAGTGATACACACATACATAACACTGAGACCAAAAGAGTTAGAGTTAACAATGATAGCGCCATATTTTTGTGGCACTGCCGCTTAGGTCATATTGGTGTAAAGCGCATGAAGAAACTCCATGCCGACGGACTTTTAGAGTCACTTGACTTTGATTCACTTCACACGTGCGAACCATGCCTCATGGGCAAGATGACTAAAATTCCGTTCTCCGGAACAATGGAGCGTGCAAGTGACTTGTTGGAAATCATACATACCGATGTGTGCGGTCCGATGAGCGTAGAGGCACGCGGCGGATATCGTTAGTTTGTCACCTTCACTGATGATTTGAGTAGATATGGTTATGTCTACTTAATGAAGCACAAGTCTGAAACATTTGAAAAGTTCAAGCAATTTCAGAGTGAAGTTGAAAATCATCGTAACAAGAAGATCAAGTTCCTGCGGTGTGATCGTGGGGGTGAATATCTGAGTTTCGAGTTTGGTGCTCACTTAAGACAATGTGGAATTGTTTCACAGTTGACACCGCCTGGAACACCACAGCGTAATGGTGTGTCCGAACGTCGTAATCGTACTTTATTAGAGATGGTGCGATCTATGATGTCTCTTACCGATTTGCCGTTATCGTTTTGGGGTTATGCATTAGACACAGCTGCATTCACTTTAAATAGGGCACCATAAAAATCCATTGAGACGACACCATACGAACTGTGGTATGGCAAAAGGCCAAAGTTGTCGTTTCTTAAAGTTTGGGGATGTGATGCTTATGTCAAAAAGCTTCAGCCTGAAAAGCTGGAACCCAAAGCGGAAAAGTGCATCTTCATAGGTTACCCAAAAGAGACAGTTGGGTACACCTTCTATCTCAAATCCGAGGGCAAAGTGTTTGTTGCTAAAAACAGAGCTTTTCTCGAGAAGGAGTTTCTCTCGAGAGAATTGAGTGGGAGGAAGATAGAACTTGATGAGGTTGTCGAACCTCTCATCTCTCTAGATGGTGGCGCAGGGCAAGGGGAAACCTCTGTCATTGCAACGCCGGTTGAGGAGGAAGTTAATGATGATGATCATGAAACTCCGGTTCAAGTTCCTGTCGAACCACGCAGGTCGACGAGACCACGTGCTGCTCCAGAGTGGTACGGTAATCCCGTTTTGTCAATCATGTTGTTAGACAACAATGAACCTGCAAGTTATGAAGAAGCAATGGTGGGCCCAGATTCCAACAAATGGCTAGAAGCCATGAAGTCCGAGATAGGATCCATGTATGAGAACAAAGTGTGGACTTTGGAAGTACTACCTGAGGGCCGCAAGGCTATTCAGAACAAATGGGTCTTTAAGAGGAAGACGGACGCTGACGGCAATGTGACCGTTTATAAAGCTCGACTTGTGGCAAAGGGGTTTTCACAAGTTCAAGGAGTTGACTACGATGAGACATTCTCACCCGTAGCGATGCTTAAGTCCGTCAGAATCATGTTAGCAATAGCTGCATTTTTCGATTATGAAATCTGGCAGATGGATGTCAAAACGGCGTTCCTTAACGGTTTCCTTAAGGAAGAGTTGTATATGATGCAACCCGAAGGTTTTGTCGATCCTAAGAATGCTAACAAGGTGTGCAAGCTCCAGCGATCCATTTATGGGCTGGTGCAAGCATCTCGGAGTTGGAACAAACGCTTTGATGAGGTGATCAAAGCATTTGGGTTTATACAAGTGGTTGGAGAATCTTGTATTTACAAGAAAGTGAGTGGGAGCTCTGTGGCGTTTCTAATATTATATGTGGATGACATATTGCTGTTTGGAAACAATGTAGAGTTTTTGGAGAGCATAAAGGATTACTTGAATAAAAGTTTCTCTATGAAGGACCTAGGAGAAGCTGCTTACATTCTAGGCATTAAGATCTACATGGATAGATCAAAACGCCTGATAGGACTTTCACAAAGCACATACCTTGATAAAGTTTTGAAGAGGTTCAAAATGGAACAGTCCAAGAAAGGGTTCTTGCCAGTTTTACAAGGTACGAGATTGAGTAAGACTCAGTGCCCAGCAACTGATGAGGATAGAGAGCATATGAGCATCGTCCCCTATGCTTCAGCCATATGTTCTATCATGTATGCAATGATGTGCACTAGACCGGACGTTAGCTTGGCCATAAGTATGGCAGACAGGTTCCAGAGTAATCCAGGAGTGGATCACTCGACGGCGGTCAAGAATATCCTGAAGTACCTAAAAAGGACTAAGGAGATGTTTCTCGTGTATGGAGGTGACGAAGAGCTCGCCGTAAAAGGTTACGTCGATGCAAGCTTTGACACAGATCCGGACGACTCTAAGTCGCATACCGGATACGTATTTATTCTTAATGGGGGTGCGGTAAGCTGGTGCAGTTCCAAGCAAAGCGTCGTAGCAGATTCTACATGTGAAGCGGAGTACATGGCTGCCTCGGAGGCGGCTAAGGAGGGTGTCTTGATGAAGCAGTTCATGACGGATCTTGGAGTAGTGCCAAGCGCACTGAATCCAATAACCTTGTTCTGTGACAACACGGGTGCCATTGCCCTAGCAAAGGAACCACGGTTTCACAAGAAGACCAGACACATCAAACGACGCTTCAACCTCATCCGCGACTACGTCGAAGGGGAGGATGTAAATATATGCAAAGTGCACACGGATTTGAATGTAGTAGACCCGCTGACTAAACCTCTTCCACGGGCAAAGCATGATCAACACCAGAACTGTATGGGTGTTAGATTTATTACAATGTAATTCGCATGATGATGTGAGGGCTAGATTATTGACTCTAGTGCAAGTGGGAGACTGTTGGAATTATGCCCTAGAGGCAATAATAAATATAGTTATTATTATAATTCCTGTATCAAGATAATCGTTTATTATCCATGCTATAATTGTATTGAATGAAGACTTATATACATGTGTGGATACATAGACAAAACACTGTCCCTAGCAAGCCTCTAGTTGGCTAGCCAGTTGATCAAAGATAGTCAGGGTCTTCTGATTATGAACAAGGTGTTGTTGCTTGATAACTGGATCACGTCATTAGTAGAATCACGTGATGGACAAGACCCAAACTAATAGACGTAGCATATTGATCATGTCATTTTGTTGCTACTGTTTTCTGCGTGTCAAGTATTTGTTCCTATGACCATGAGATCATATAACTCACTGACACCGGAGGAATGCTTTGTGTGTATCAAACGTCGCAACGTAACTGGGTGACTATAAAGATGCTCTACAGGTATCTCCGAAGGTGTTCGTTGAGTTAGTATGGATCGAGACTGGGATTTGTCACTCCGTGTGACGGAGAGGTATCTCGGGGCCCACTCGGTAATACAACATCACACACAAGCCTTGCAAGCAATGTGACTTAGTGTAAGTTGCGGGATCTTGTAGTACGGAACGAGTAAAGATACTTGCCGGTAAACGAGATTGAAATAGGTATGCGGATACTGACGATCGAATGTCGGGCAAGTAACATACCGAAGGACAAAGGGAATGACATACAGGATTATATGAATCCTTGGCACTGAGGTTCAAACGATAAGGTCTTCGTAGAATATGTAGGATCCAATATGGGCATCCAGGTCCCGCTATTGGATATTGACCGAGGAGTCTCTCGGGTCATGTCTACATAGTTCTCGAACCCGCAGGGTCTGCACACTTAAGGTTCGACGTTGTTTTATGCGTATTTGAGTTATATGGTTGGTTACCGAATGTTGTTTGGAGTCTCGGATGACACCACGGACATTACGAGGGTTTCCGGAATGATCCGGAAACGAAGATTGATATATAGGATGACCTCATTTGATTACCGGAAGGTTTTCGGAGTTACCGGGAATGTACCGGGAATGACGAATGGGTTCCGGGTGTTCACCGGGGGGGGTGGCAACCCACCCCGGGGAAGCCCTTAGGCCTTGGGGGTGGCGCACCAGCCCTTAGTGGGCTGGTGGGACAGCCCAAGAAGGCCCTATGCGCCATAGGAAGAAAATCAAAGAGAAAAAAAGAGGAGGTGGGAAAAGGGGGAAGGACTCCTCCTTCCAAACCTAGTTGGATTCGGTTTGGAAGGGGAGGCCTCCCCCCTTGGCTCGGCCGACCCCCTTGAGGGTCCTTGGACCCCAAGGCAAGGCTTCCCCTCTTCCCCCTATATATACGGAGGTTTTAGGGCTGATTTGAGACAACTTTGACACGGCAACCCGACCACATATCTCCACGGTTTTACCTCGGCCGGAGAACTCATCTACCTCTCCGTCTCTCTTGCTGGATCAAGAAGGCCGAGATCATCGTCGAGCTGTACGTGTGTTGAACGCGGAGGTGCCGTCCGTTCGGCACTAGATCGTGGGACTGATCGCGGGACGGTTCGGGGGCGGATCGAGGGACGTGAGGACATTCCACTACATAAACCGCGTTCACTAACGCTTCTGCTGTGCGATCTACAAGAGTACGTAGATCGAATATCCCCTCTCGTAGATGGACATCACCATGATAGGTATTCGTGCGCGTAGGAAATTTTTTGTTTCCCATGCGACGTTCCCCAACAATCGTCGCCGTCGTCATCATCAACCTTCCTTCATCGCCAATTCCATGATGCTCTTCACCGTTCGTGAGTAATCTCATTGTAGGCTTGTTGTACGGTGATGGGTTGGATGAGATCTATCATGTAATCGAGTTAGTTTTGATGGGGATTGGTCCCTAGTATCCACTATGTTCTGAGATTGATGTTGCTACTACTTTGCTATGCTTAATGCTTGTCACTAGGGCCCGAGTGCCATGATCTCAGATCTGAACCTATTATGTTTTCATCAATATATGTGTGTTCTTGATCCTATCTTGCAAGTTGTAGTCACCTACTATGTGTTATGACCAGGCAAACCCGGAGTGACAATGGCCGGAACCACTCCCTGAGATGACCATAGTATGAGGAGTTCATGTATTCACTGAGTGCTAATGCTTTGTTCCGGTTCTCTATTAAAAGGAGACCCTTAATATCCCGTAGTTTCCATTAGGACCCCTCTGCCACACGAGGGATGGACAATAGATGTCATGCAAGTTCTTTTCCATAAGCACGTATGAGTATATACAGAATGCATGCTTACATTACATTGACGAACTGGAGCTAGTTACAAATCTCCCCATGTTATAACGGTTGCATGATGAATGTCATCCGGCATAATTATCCATCACCGATCCAATGCCTACGAGTCTTTTCCTACTGGTCCTTGCTACGTTACTTTGCCGCTACTGCTGTCACTTCTGCTAGTGTTACCGCTACTGTTGTCACTGCTGCTACTGTTACCGTTGCTACCATTACTATTACTACTTTGCTACTGAAACTTTGTTGCAGATACTAAATCTTTGAGGTGTGGTTGAATTGACAACTCAACTGCTAATACTCAAGAATATTCTTTTGCTTCCCCTTGTGTCGAATCAACAAATTTGGTTGAATACTCTACCCTCGAAAACTGTTGCGATCCCCTATACTTGTTGGTTATCATGCCTCCATATCATGTTTTTTGTTTATTCGTTCCTCCAGAAGTTCATGAACCAATATCGCAAGCTAGTGGGCGTGCTTGGGTGCGCTGCCGCCAGTGATGTGCTTGTTCCTGCACCGTCGACACGTACCCTTGCTTCATCGAGCCATGCCGACGGAGGTTCTTCTAGTCATGTCGCTGGCTCGTCTCGCATTGCCGAGGACGACAAGGAAGCAGAGGAAGAAGATGACAAGGAAGACGAGGAAACTGTTGACGATGAGGAAGATGGGGATGGTGGTGAAGACCCTCCAACCACTCGGGCAAACGAGGAGAAGAAAAGGGAAAACAACCTACCAAGGAATGGAAGAGTCCATCCCCGTTTCAGAGGGAGCGCACTCGTCGCACAACAAAAACAACGAAAACAACAAGGTCAGAGAGTCGCTCAAAGAGGAATAAGGAGCGCATCTTCAAGAGGGAGGAAGACCAAGTGATATGGTCATGTTGATTATCGTAGATTTGTGAACTATGTTGAACTACTATCCACTATGTTGAACAATTAGCTATGACAAACTTTTTGATATGTTGAACTATTTGCTATTTTCTATTTGGTGAATATTATGTGTGACGAATATTATTATTGATGTGTGATGAATATTATTATCTGCAAACTATATGTGATTAAATATCATGATTTGATTTGAAATGATCAAGTTTTACTCACACAAAAGCCAAACTTATATGGAAAAAGACCCTTATCACCACATGCCCTGGCGATAAGGTTGCACACCCATCCGTAAAAAACCGCAAGTTTCAGATACAAAACCTCACCGTTTATTGTAACTTGAGTTGGACACCTACCATGAGGGTCTGTGGAGGTAGGGTCCTACAGCCTACCACCTAGAGCCTTGACAGTAGGCCCATCGTCAAATAAAACGGCCTTGTAGCCCTACCGTCATTGACTCTAACACTAGGTTACTACAGCCTATCGCCACCATGGCTGATGGCAGGCTATATTGCCACGTCAGCCATGCTTGGACGGTTATTTGCAACAGCCATGATCCCTACCATCGAGGGCTCCGACGGTAAGCAGTTGTACCCTACCGTCCTCGACCCTCGCCGTAGAGTAAGTGTTAGATCTCGAATTTCTTTTCCCAGCAAGGTCATATGTTGTTTAATTTCGACCAAAGGGTTGAAGTGTGGAATTTTACAACCACTAGGCCAGGAGCCCATCCACTTATATATATCCTTAGATCTTAGAGAATAATCTTTTTTACATAAGACAAGATTGTACACCATAGTTAGCTTTGCTTTTCTGTAATGTCTAAAACACTGCCACGGGCCCACAGCCGACACCGAAGCACGACACATATGCGTGTTGTTTCGCTCTCGGTAGGCAGTTGTATCCTACCGTCGTTGACCTTGTCGGTAGAATAAGTGTTAGACCTTGAATTTTTTTTCAAGCAAGGTCATATGTTGTTTAATTTCGACCAAAGGGTTGAAGCGCGGAATTTTACAACCACTAGGCTTGGAGCCCACCCACTTATATATATCCTTAAATCTTAGTGTACAATCTTTTTTACATAAGACAAGATTGTACAACACAGTTAGCTTTGCTTTTCTGTAATGTCTAAACCACTCCTACATGCCCACAGCCGATACCGAAGCACGGCACATATGCGTGTTGTTTCGTTCTCGAGGCCTTAATTAAACCTCACCACACACTCCCTATACACGTCACGTCCATATCCCTTGAGCAGTGTTGGCGCCGCCTGTCTTCCCCGCACCATCCCACGCCTAATTTCCCATACCGTGGAGTGTAGCCGATTCCACGCGCGAATGAATCCGTCCAATGCTTTCTATCCGATCCCACCCATTTTAGTGTGTTCCAACTTCCAAGTGTCATGCATGTTGACCTCAAGAATCCCTTCCCTTTCCAACAGTCACAGGCGCACACGTTTTGCCAGGCCAACTACTCGTTGCTGCTCGATCCTCCCGTATGTATAAAGCCGCCATTGCAGGAGCTGCTCTGCTCACAACTTTCTCTTCCTCCCTCTCGCCCTACTTGTTGCCCACTGGTTGCTCTCCTACTCACTGATATACGCGCGTGAGCTTTGGTTGGCATGGCCGTGGAGGCGGTTCTTGAAGCTGCGGCGACGGTGCCGTCGCCGCCTCCGAGGAAGGAGATGGCGGCGTCTAGCAGCAGCAGCAGCGGCGAGGAGGCATCGGCGTTGCTGCAGCAGGCGGAGGGGTGGTCGAGGCGGAAGCGCTCGAGGCGGCAGCGCGCGCTCCACCCCAGCGAGGAGGAGTACCTCGCGCTCTGCCTCGTCATGCTGGCGCACGGCCACCGCGACGGCGCCCCTGCCGCCGCGCACGGGTGCTCCGTCTGCGGCAAGGTGTTCGCGTCCTACCAGGCGCTCGGCGGCCACAAGGCCAGCCACCGGAAGCCGGCTGGCGCGGAGGATCGGAAACCGCAGGCGGCGGTGGCGGCGGCTTCCTCGTCGGGGTCCGGCGATGCCGAGGCCGGCGCCGGAGGCGGCAAGGTGCACGAGTGCAACGTGTGCGGGAAGACGTTCCCGACTGGGCAGGCGCTGGGCGGCCACAAGCGGTGCCACTACGACGGCACCATCGGCAGCGCCGCCGCAGGGCCCACGCACAAGCTGGCTGCCAAGGCAAGCGCGACGCCGGCGAGCCGGGGCTTCGACCTCAACCTGCCGGCGCTGCCGGATATCCCGGAGCGGTGCGCGGTTACAGAAGACGGGGAGGAGGTTCTCAGCCCCGTCTCCTTCAAGAAGCCGAGGCTCATGCTCACGGCGTAAATCGACAACCTGCATATACTTGGTCAAAGTTTAGGGTAGAACCTGCTAATTAGTTGGTGTGCATAACTGTTTATAGCTTGCTGGTGATTAGTGATGACCATCGATTTCATTCGTGTCTGTAAAGTAGGAACTCTAGTCAATTGGTTTGTTCATTGTAACTTCAGGATTATTAGACCTAGCTAGGTAGATAGCTAGATAGGTATGGGCCATCAGCTCGTTAGCGAAGGACTGATTCTTTCATTGCTTGGTTTGTGTGTGTTAATCTGTCCATGAATAATGTACATATGTATCATTAACGAATATTGATTTCATGATCTTGAGCACATTCTCACTACATATATTAACTTAATTCCATGGACACGTGTGGGCTACGCACGTACGTATAAATAGCTCATGCACGGACACGGCACGACCCACGTAGCCAGTTGCTTGTGTGCACACATGGGCTAGCATGGCAAAGGTTTGGCGCCAAAGCCAGGAGCGGGCGCACGAGTCAACACGTCTCGAGATTTCGTAGCTTAGGAAGCAAGCAGGTTGCATTGCGAGGCCGTACGTCGTGGCTTGCAAGTGTGCGTGCGTTCGTCTCAGTCTTGAGTGACCGTACGTACGTGTGTGAAACAGCAGATCGAGAGGGAAAATGATGTGTGTGCTTATCCGGTTCAAATTGGTTTGCTTGCCGGAAGGAAAGACCAACTGAAGCGTGCTGGCCAGTGGTTAGTTAGAGACCGACGTACGGCTGAGTTAATTAGTAGACGGCTATAACAAGCATGCATGTGTGTTTTAATTAACTATGCTTGCTGGGTTAGACTTGGCATCGCTTGCTTGAAGAATTCTCCGCTTGTGAGAGATGAGCAACCTCGAATCCTCGATCGATCACCAAGACGTGCACCAACTGCGTGGCAGATGGAACGTGACCGCCTGCACCAGCTCGACACCATCCGGTTAGCTGGAACTGTTGCTAGCAATTTATGAATTGTTTTGTACGCATACAGTTCGACAGTTCCTTAAGTACTATAAGGACGCGTACGTGCTCTAGAGTCTAGACACATGTGTGGACACGTTAATTAGCCTCGATCGCCTTTGGATAATTACGTTTTCAGGGACGAAACCATGGTTCAAAACCCACACAAAACACGCGTGGGTCATTTTTTTTTTCTTTTCTTGGAAAAGCGAACACGCATGCATGCAGCATGGAAGTGTCGTGTGCATGGCTTCACGCATTTCCACGGATGCCCGCCCCCGCCCTGCGCAGCGCGCGAAAGGAGTGAATTTCCATTTCTCGCCACGTTTCCCATGGAAGTTTCCCGCGTGTTTCTCGCTGCTCAACACGGTTCAAGTGCTCGATCATGCATGACCGAGTGGTGATGTATCGTTGGAAGTCAGCCTCATTTCTGGTAGATAGGTATCGCCTTGTTTGGTGGCCAAGCGAGCTAAGAACACTCTACAGCAGAGTTGAAGAGAGTGAGTCAGCCCCATAGGTAATTCAACTATTTTAGGAATGAATGGCAGGTAGAAGCTCTGGTACGGGTCAGACATGAGGACCCAAGCATAAAGATCGAGAGAGACCAATCGAGGAGCAGGATTGTGCGCCTCTACAATCTCGTTTCTAGTACGTTCCGTCAAATATTTCTGTTTTTTCTTTTCTTTGTGAAAGATAAATATTTGTGAATATCGTCCCCGCATGCTAAAGTTCAAGGACCCCGATACCCATGGAACGTGAGATTGTTTAGGGCTTCTAGAGAGCACCTTCGAAACCGTCAGATCATGATCAAACGGATGACAATCTTTTTGTGCATCGTGGCAAATTGTTTTGTCATTCTTTAGTTACTATGGCATTGCATGTTTGAGGCATTCGTCGGGAAAATGATCCCAGAGGATATTGGCGAGATAACATTTCCCAAGTTCAAAGGGT